>NC_143258.1:82546611-83171611 GCF_984573655.1 Nuphar pumila
GCTTAATTTTTTAGTTTTTTTTTTTTGAAACTTTTGTGTTTTTTTTATGCATTATATTGAAAACATGAATGACCCTCTACTTGTGCTTTTCCTACAAGTGTTCACATAACATGCAGCGACGGTGTACATCGCCCACATAGCCACCCATCTTGGCATTCCTCGAGATGTGCGTGGTATCCATCTCGAGAAATGTTGAGATGGATGGCTATCAGCGGTGCTGCATATGCAGAGTCTCTGCATAAAAATGCCTTATTCTAGAATTATTTAGATCTTTCTCAAAAAATGAACCTCACATTTGTTTTAAGAAATACCTCATTGCCAAAATAGATAATGGTGACTAGAAATGGTAAAGATGCCTAATTTGTGATCAAAGAATGAGTGCCATGAGGATGATATCCAGGCATATCTTAAATTGTTGAATGTAGGTCTTTTGAGTCATGGCTTGTGTTGGAGTTGTACCGATTAAAGAGAGCATTTATACTAATCTAATTAAGATACTTCCTGATATTGGCTGGTTAGATCTGGAGCCAAGATCAGGCTAATTTTCTATGAGGTCAACTTGGTTACGCAGATGCGCGGAAGGTCTCCGGTCATCTCGTAGGGGCGGCTTAGGAGCGTCACCAAGTTGACAGGATGTCATGAGTTTGAACCAACAGGAACATTCCTTGCCACAAGGTCAATGCTTGGCATACTCCTTGATGGTTAAAGGGGACTTCAAGGGTTTTACCAAACCAACGTGTTATAGCTTGTGTTATAGGAGCAGTTTGTTCACCTCATCTTGTGTTGGGGACGTTGCAAGTTTAAAACCCAATGGTACAAGTGATTGAGAGGCCCCAATTCTTGACTGGAAGGGACACCAAAGGTAACCTCCCTGTGCTCCTCCATCCCCGGGATAGACAGAGATGTAGGGAAGAGCTTTTGGTTTTTTCATGTTGTAAAAAAATAGAACTTGATCAGGGAAACCATCTGCCCCTTTAGATCACAAGTTGGTGAGCCAGTATTTTATAGACATGCCGAGACTCACCATCACTGTGTTAGGCTGTGTGAGAGACTGCCACAAACTTGAATAAAATATTTAAATATCTTTTTGGCAAGGAAAGACATAAAACTTAAATCCCTCGCTCGCTAGTAGGAGTCTGCCTAACCCCAGCTTGCTTATCAAAAAAAACAAAGAAAGGCCTGTCAAGCTACGGTTGGGTGGAGAGGGATGGTGCTTGGGTGGGTGATTTTCTCCGGACTAGCTAACATTAAAAAAAGGCAAAAAATCTAAAAAAAGCTTATTATTTGGATATAATTTGTCTTGACAATGACTAGGTTTGGTTCTTGTGCTAATAAACTAATTGTGGTGTTGTCCTATAGCTTTCTCTATTGTACCAAAGCATCTAAATATGATTGCAGATAGCCTGTATAACTCTTTACTATATTAAGATTCACCTAATTACAAGGGCTTTGCTCATCTGGTAGGAGTAACTTGTGAATGTTACCAAGTTAACCGGATGTCACAAGTTTGAAACCCATGGGTGGCGTCCCTTGCCAGAAGGTCATATTAAAAAAAAAAAACTTAGATATGAACTTGAACCGTGAACTATTCATCAAGGTAGTGTTCATATTATATAACCCTAATCCACTGACAACAAATGATATGGGCTCAAGGCATGACCTGAGATCACTTTCAGGTATCCCTTGCCCCCTGAGTGGAGCCCCAGCCTTGTAACAAGGGACACAATCATATGTCCCTTCAACTTGAGACATATATATATATATATATATATATATATATATATATATATATATATATATATATATATATATATATATATATGAGCCCAGGGCCGTACCTGTGTTTTATGGGGCCTGAGGCCGAGGGAAAAAATGGGCCCCCTATTAATAGCAGGAGTTTTGGGGTAGGGCCTCGAAATTTTTTGAATCCCTATTAAAAATGGGCTCCCTAAAAATATGCTCTCTATTAATAGTAGGAGTTTGGGGGCAACGCCTTGAAATTTTTTGAGCCCCCTATTAATAGTAGGAGTTCGAGAGCCGCGCCTCCATTTTTTTTGGGGCCCCTAAATTTTTTTTTTGTTTTTGGTTCCCATTAAAAATGGAATCCCTATTAAAAATGGGCCCCTAAATTTTTTTTTGGCCCAGAGGCTCTGAGGCTCAAGTCTCCAATCCCCTAGCTAGCCAAGAGTTTGGAGCCATCGTTAAACCCTAGGTGAATGCCCTAGGGCGCCGGCCACAGAGAACAACCGATGGGCAAGCCACAAGTATGACCTTAGAAAGAACCGATCTTGAGCAAGATGGGGTTCCACCATCTTTCTTAAAACTAACCTAACCACTTGGGCAACCCGGGGCGGACTCTTGATCAGCCTCTACATATGATTTTTTTTATTGAAAGAAAAATATTTTACATATGATTATCTCCCTACCCTTCTTGGATCTAGTGTTTTAAATAATTAAAGGTTTACTGGGATTTGCAATTTCTTTGTTCTTTATACAATTCAAGATCCAAATACTTTTGCCATTGCAAGTTGATCATCTAATTAATCAATAATGAGCTCACTAGATCCAACTAAATGAACTCCAATAAATGAGATATCAAGCTCTTAGCCATATCTTTTCCTTTGTATTAGCTTGTCAAGTCATCCACCAACTACCAACTTTGCTTAGTCATAGAAACAACAATAATGTATTATTATTATTGTTGTTGTTGTATACCAGGAACCTCACCAAGAATCGGGTCACTTACTGGGCCGGACCCTTCAAGGTAAACGCCTGGGTGAGGTCACACCTGAGCCCTTACAAAACTCACTAGTTAAAGGCACCTGTGCACCCGGTGAGAGGTCAAACTTTGGACAAAGAAGTCATGAGCAATAAAAATTATATAATAAAATAATAATACCAATGTTATTATTATTAATGATAATGGCAGTTGCATATTGGACCAATAGCTCAAAAAAATAATAATTGCTTGGTGTGGTTGATTGCTTTATTGGGTTAGACATGACTTTGGTCACATGATCCAACCTACTACTATGGTGTGTTTAGGGCAACCTGCACCTAACCATAACGTGGACATGTCTCCATTATCCTTCCTTTTCGTATGAATAAAGTTGTGTGATCTGCTCTTGTTGCTCACATGAGCCAATCTAGAAGGTTGTTTGGTTTCGATTGGGACCTTGGGCCCAGATTGAGCCCAAGTCTGACCCAGTGGGGTAAGGCAAAAAAATTGGCTCGGGCCAGCCAACCCTCTTAAACTATTGGACTGGACCATAGTCGCAAATCTTGGTATCAAGATTTTCTCGACAAAGGAAAAATCTCTTGATAAATTGATTTTTTTTTGGTAAAATATTGCAAAAAAATTGTAAATATAAATACAAAAGACAATAAACTATATAAAAAAGAAACATATGAAAAATACAAATAAAATACAAAATGCATTAAAATTATGAAAAACATTAATATATGGAAAATATTAAATAATCTGTATTTATTGTGATTTTATTGAGATTGTCTTTTTAATATTTTATTAATTACTAAAAAACACAATAGATTGAAAAGTACCCATGATGGTTGTGATATGGAACTGCACATACCAAGTTTTGTTGGGCTCGACCTCCAAAGCGGCCCACCTACATGCATTCTCGGATCTGGCCCAGCAGATCCAATCCATGCATACTAAGAAAGGTTCAAGATGCATGCCTGATCCTGGCCTCATTTGCATATGGGACAAGTAATACAGCTAAAATCCAGTGGTCTTGAGCTATACATAACTGTACCTTTTTTCCAACCCATTTCAAATGTCCATCTCTGGACAAGTCCAGTCCAAAGATCTGTCAACTGGGTCCGGTAAGTTTGTTTATTCAGGACAGATAATATATGGATCTCTTCCCAGCTGGTCATGTATCTAATGTTGGTACTTCCTGCCTGGGTCGAAACCTAACCTGAGGGCTGAGGCCAAACCTCTATTGATGGTGATGATGGTTTGCATGCGAACCAAGATCTTCCTCGTGGATCAGGTCCAGACCCACATGGTGAGGCTATGAGTTATCCGAGTCACCTGAACATGGTGCTGATGCAATCTTATGTCTATGGTGATTAAATTTCAGACGCACTTATGTCGAGCTGTCTTCCACATTTGTCCAGATTTGGACCTGGTCAGTGCTAGTTGCAAATCTATTTGATCATCACCAAGGCCATATTTAGAGTCTTGAATCAGAGGTAGGGGTGTCAATGGGTTGGACTGGGTTTGGACCCAGGTGGATCCAAATCTGGATCCAACTAAAAGTGCTGGCATCGGTTCTGCTATATGGAAATCCATACCCAGACCCTATAAGAATTACATGTACCAGACCTGGTCCATACCCTGTAAAATATTACCGTTTTTTAATCTTCTTTACATTGAAAAATCACAGGTCTTAACGAAACTTGGGGCGGTCCCGGGTCTGGTATGAAATTTCACAAACCATACCCAGCTCCATATACTAATCGCACCCCTTAGGTACGACCCAGAATCTAATTGGACCTCATTCTTTGTCACCAAACCCTGACCCTATAGGGTTTGGTACGGGTCTTAATGAAACTTGGGGTGGTCTCAGGTCTGGTATGAAATTTTACAAACCATACCCAGCTTCATATACTAATTGGACCCCTTAGATACGACCCAGAATCTAATCGGACCTCATTCTTTGTCACCAAACCCTGACCCTATAGGGTTTGGTACGAGTCAAACCCGACCGATACCTCTAATCAGCTCTGCTGTTTGGTTGCAATGGTGTTGCCAAAACATTGCATTGTGAATGGAGTTGACAGCCCCAACACCATATTCAATAGCATTTACATGAGAGTGTTTTTGGCAACTCTTTCCTCAACACCAGATTTTGACAAAACCATATTTTGTCTACACATTCGAAAGATGTTTCCATCTCAATGCAAGGCTCCCAAACAGAGCCTGACTGGGTCGGAGTTTGGTTTCATCCAACCTAGAGCTGTCAATGGGTTGGGTACCCGACCCAAATAGAACCTGGGAATCTGGGCATGTGCATAAAAATACCAACCTGAATATTATTCAGGTCAACCGGAACCTGACCCAAGTATATGTGGGCCAGGTTTGAGCTGTATATTTGTGGATATTTGAACCGATCCGGTTGACCTAGGTGTTATGTATTTTCATGTGAAAATATATTTTGTGTACCCTTGAAATCATATGGGTCAGGTTTGGGCTTCCATTTTCTCAACCTGACATAACTCGAACCCAAATCCTAATCCAATTGCTTGTTATTTCAGGGGTTTGGGTCCACCCTGATGGGTCGGATACCCAACTTGTTCACAGCCCTAAATCCTAACCAGCTTTTGAGTCTTGAAAAACAAACAGATGGATGAACATTTTATATTAATGTGATGCTAATTCTGTTTGTTTTTACTATAGTCATGAAACATTTATTTATGTTGCAATGGTTTACCCTAGCTCTTCTAACAAGCTAGTGGACAACCGGAGACCCTGAACCGGACAATAGTTTGCCCACCAACTCAAAGCAAAATGAGGTTTTACTGTCAGTTAAAGACAGTAATTGGGTGATAGGACTTGAGTGAAACAGGCGTCTATGCAGTTCTTAAATAGAGCCATGACATTTTCAAGCTTTGCATTGTTGAACCATTTTGAGCAATGATGTGCTCATTTTCCCTCAAGAATCTGTTCCTTCATGTATTCTCTTTTATCAATTATAGGTTATTATTGCCTTCACCAATGTAGACAGCTTTAGGGCACGTTTGAAAGGGAGAAAGATGTAAGAAAAGTGATGCAAAATTTTTAAATCTTCCAAACGAGAGACTTTTTAGCTGAGTTTTTCTAAAAGGTATACTTTTTTATAGGTATTATTCCTCTACGAGGGGTGGTAAAGGAATGTTTTCTACTAAGAGAAATTTTATTTTTACACTCCCCACCACCCATCTCACCACCGACCACCACACACCATTTTACCATCACCACCACCATCTATCTCACCACCACCCTCCTCCTCTCTTATCTCATGCTATACAAACAAGCAAAAAACTTTCGTTTGAAAAACTTCTCATATCAAAATCTCTCATAGGCAAAACTTTCTTTTCCTACGAGAGTTTCTCTTCCAAACGTGTCCTAAATGTGAAGGAATGAAAAGAAACTACTTGGAAGTGTTACAAAACTTCAACCATCTAAGCAGTGAATGATGGATTGAAGGTTGCTATATGGTGTTATTTGTTTGTTGTGAAGCATGAAGAGAGAAAGGACATTTTCTGCAGCATGAGACTCAGTCATGGAGCTGTCATCCCACACTTGATCAGGATAAGCTCATGTAACTGGAGTGGACAATGCACCTTTCCTCGTGCTGAAAATCTGCCATGTTTAGACATATATCAAGTCTAACCTGACCAATGCACATGCCTCTGTTCTAAATTATATATTTCTGTGTTAGCCAGCAGAAAGGTCAGTCACGCCAGCTAAGGCCAGATTTGAATTGGTGGAGAAAAAGATTGCAAAACACTCGGTGTTGATTGTAGTTGTGGTCAAACCACAAGCTCATATTTGTTATTAGGCACCAAGCATCCTAGACAAGGATGCCATTGGTCACTAGTGGGATTCATATTGGTAATGTGGTGCTAGTCTTGGT
This sequence comes from Nuphar pumila, assembly GCF_984573655.1. NCBI lineage: Eukaryota > Viridiplantae > Streptophyta > Magnoliopsida > Nymphaeales > Nymphaeaceae > Nuphar > Nuphar pumila. The sequence continues at coordinate 82,553,256 of NC_143258.1, forward strand.
ATCAAAATAGATGACCTGTAGCACCTCTTGTATTGGTATTCTTTCCATTCTAAGCAGGATATCTGACAGGTTTAATTTGTATAGTCAGGAAACAAAGTAGAAGTTTGGCTAGAGACAAAAATTTATCACAGATTTCCAACTTGATTGATGATAACAGGTACATGGAAACAGACTACAGTGAAAAGGTTCAAGGCCATGACCAACAATCTCCAGTGGCCAAGTTTAGACAGTATGTTATCACTAATAACTTCTGTTCGTAACCTACGGTTACATAGAAACAGTTACTTGGTAGGAAAAACCCTAACTTCATCTATAACAGGTCCACAAAGGGAAGCAGGATCATCAGCCTTTGTGTGGTAGAAAGAGCTGAAGAAGGTGATCCTTGTCCTCACCCCAATTGATGTGAACTTGAAGCTTGCTGTCTTAGACGAACCCTTTCCTTGGGATACAAAAGGAACCTTGAGTGTTTGGTTTCCGGCAAAGGCTTCAACCAGCATGGAGCTGTGGCAAGAGTTCTTTGCATCACCAACTGTGAAAGTCATGTTATATACTTTGTTGGGGACTGTTCTTATCACCTGAGCAATGGCACTCTCTCTTCCAGCAACAAGCTCAACTGCTGCAAGCCCGTACGGGACTGAGAAATGGCGGGAGTCGATGTATTTTACTGCTTTCAGGGATTCCACAATCCAACCAGGGAGAGGAGATGTCAAGTCTTCTTGTTTTGTAGGGAGGAGGACACCAGAGGAAGAGTTCTTGAATACAATAGGGCCCTCTTCAAAGCCACCATTTCTCACTAGATTATCTGAGCAAACAGACATGAAAGGCAGTGACTTTAAAAACCAGATAATTTACAGATAACAAGAACAAATATGCATGCGAATCAAATAATAGGTGGTACCAAGATTATGTAAGTTTTTGAATGTTGCAACTATGTGAGATTTCACATGTCCCCCCCCCCCCCCCCCCCCCAAAGAAAAAGGTGAGATTTCACACATTTCTAGTGATCTATTACTGGCAGTGCTCCATGGTTGTCTGAGTAACATGGAATAATAATCTGCATTTGATGTTATTCAAAATAGAAAATTCTTGATTACTTATCAACCAAATATGCTATGAAGATCAACCTAAAATGAAATAAGAGAGTGTGCACTTTATGCTCCCACAACCAATATGCTAGTCATGTTCTTCCTCAACTAATTTCACAATCCCAACTTGAGACTCAGATGGTTTAAGTGAGCATAGTCATCAAGGCTAGATGATTGACACCCAACAAACTGACATGAATGCTCAATCTGAGAAAATCACAGCAATCTTGAATATGGCCCAAGAAATGCATGACAATATGCAGTAGAACCACTGTGAAACCATCATCTCTAACCAGACGGCACAAAGACAAGCATAAGAATACCAATGTAAAAGGACCATAAACACAAACTACCAATATTTGATCACAAGACCCATCTCTCCTTCACATTGAAAAAATAATACAGGAATGCATTGTCACTTTTATTACCTCTTGTTGGAAGTGGAGGGGCTAACTCCTTAATTGCAACAGCATCCAGAAGGGGCCCACAAGCAGGGTCTTCTTGAACCCCTGGGTTGTGAAAGGTGAGCTGAGCAATGTTAGAGGTAGGCCTGAATCCCCATGCATAGGTATCACCACCATCACTGCTGTAGAGTGTCTGAAGGGGGAGTTCACCAGTTAGGGGTGGGACAGAGACCCTCAGCACCTCATCCTGTGCACATGTTCTTGAAGAACTGAAGGTGAGGGAGTACAGAGCCCCTGGCTTCACTGGGATTGCTTGGGAGATTGAGGCCTCATTGCCAAGCCTGACTGCACGCGTGCCGTGCGGCACGGCGAAGACCATGCCACCGGGCTGCAGCCCAGGTGAGACATACTCGACCATGCCATGAATCAACCATTTGGGCAGAGAATACCTGCCTATGATCACAGTCTTGTTCAGATTTGAAGGACTTGGTGCTTCTTCGAAGTCCCCATTAGGAAGAAGACCTACACAGAAAGGAATACTCCATATAAAATATGCTTTTCAAACACGCAGTCCTTGTATCAAGAAGAAGAGAGAAAGTTGAGAGGGATAAGAAAAGAAAAAAGAGAAAACAGAACACAACAATGTACTCTGTGAAAACCAATTTCCCAAATCTCGCTCTTGGGAAAATCTTGGAGAGGATAATCTCAAGAAAATAACGGCACATATAAAAAATTAAAAGAATACTATATGTAACAGTAAAAAAATGAAACAAATACACATGAATTTTTTTATCGCGTTATTATCACAATGAAAATACTATATTTTGAAAACAGGATATCAAAATAAAATCACAATATTTTCAAAATATCACCAATATTTGTTAAACATGCGTGAAAACCACATTCGAGTCAAAAGACAAGCTGCATTTACCAAGTAAAAAAGATTGAACGAGCTGAAAAAAGCTTATAAAGGAATATCACTTTTTTTTCTTTCTCGAAGTTGAAAATATGGTTCCACATAATGGAAGGAAAGACCTAGCAATGAGAAAAAACAATTTTCTTTTTCTTACGATGAAGATGAAGGAGACTGTCAGACAAGCATTGTAATTCACCAAGAGAACAAGTCAGCAACTACATTATCTTTCACTAATAAAACCCACTAAAACTACAAGAAATCTAACAACAATAGAAAGTGGAAAACGGGAGAAAATGAAAAGATGTGCTTCAAACAAAAAATAAAAATGCCATTTCTTCCAGGAACAAAACTAGAATCTAACATCTTCATACTTCACAGAAGCAAGTAAACTAGTGAATCTAAATAAAAAGGAACAAAAAATGGATCCATACAGACAGCAACACTACAAAAGTATCCAAAACTACTAAGAGAGACCCTAAGCCTCAACATTGTACAGGAGTACCATCAAACAACTACACTGTCTAATTTAGATCCAAAACCCACAATGACTGGACTCCCCAAAACATCAACATTTTAAAAGGGCACCACAGAAACCATGATGAATAGACCCCCAAATCTTTGAAAAATCTTAGCCATATAACTCACCAAAAACAAAGAAAAGCAAGAACGCAATAGCGGAATAAGTTTAAGAGAGACAAAAAAAGGAACAAAAGAAGAAGAGAACGTATATACAGTGAAAATGAGCATTACCATCAAGGTCTTCCAATGCAGCACCAACCAGAATTAGATGAATAAAGAAGAAAACAGCAGTGGGGAATGCTGCTTCTCTGAGAAGAGTCCTAAGCCCCATCATGGGACACAGAGAGAAAGCAAAAGACTAAAGGGAGACAAAAGAGAAAGATGGGTACTTGTCAATGACTGGGGAAGAGAGATGTTTATAGCACATTGAAGGGAGTCAATGGCAGAAGAAATCACGTTGGAGGTGTCGATAAATATGGGCTCGGTTTCTCTCTTTTGTTTTTTAGTGTTTTTTTTTAGTCTTTTTCCTATTTTAAAAGACTATGTTCACATGGCCTTTTCACCACTGTTCAGAGCCTAAAAATTGGCTTTTTGTGACCACAGAGAGCTGTTCATGCAAATATTTCAAGCATTTGAAATGAACAATCTTTGCCTTGATTTGGTGAACGTTCTCTGAGATGCCTCCATGAACAAATGAATCCTGTGTGCTTAGTTGAATGAAATGATCAAAATATGAAAAGATTAATGATATTTTTTAATTTTATCTATTTTAATAATACAGTGAATAAAAAATTAAATATATATTTTAAATTGTAATATAATATATATTTTATGAAATAGTTTTTTTAACCTAAAAAATTAACTATGTGATTTTCTTCATTTTTGTAGATTAAGCCCCGTGAATATGACATATATTATCAAAATCATATCTTTATATCAATAAAATTTGAACTAATGTATGATTCAGAAACAAATCATACAAATTTATTTTTCTTTTTTTTTTTTGAGAATGGAAAACAAAACATATGTTGAGCACGCCTATAGAGTTATATTAATCAAATAATAGAGCTCTCAACCATGACTTTCTACTAAAGACTTTGGCATCCTATGGGCTTTGTGAGTTATGTACCTCAAACTTAATTCCTATGGAAAGCTTGTCTCGAAACTTTCCAAATAAGAATGAGATTGACATGTGAGATTATGGCACAGTCGAGTGTACCGAATATTCCTATGGGCTTTGTGAGTCCTGTTTCTCTCCATATTCCCATTGAAAGCTTATAGCGAAACTTTTCGATGAGAATGAGATTGACATGTTCTGTTCAGGGTAAGTCGGTAAGGTATTGATTCATGAATTCGGATATTATTTTGCCATGCATTTTTTTTCAGGTTTTCTAACAGGCAAAACTCAATCACTCGCAAACTCGTTAACATTTTTTTTTAATAACCAAGCCCGGGAATAGACCCGAGGGGTTAGGGTAGTTGGAACGGGCTTGGACTCTTGGACGGGCAGTCAGGGTTAGATTCTCGTGAGTGTTATTTTCGAAGTCGGTGGTGTGGGCATTCTTCAAAACAGAACCAGAATGTGATAGCAAGAATAAATACAGATAGACGCCATGGATGAAACTAGCATAATTGGGGTGCTCGGCGTTCTCCTTAGCCTATTGGTGCCCACGATGAGCCCAGGGCATCAACTCGATGGTAAGTAGGACCCTAAACTCAAAATGTGAGAAAGAGGATACCCCTTAGCTCTTCTCGTTAAGCAATCAAACCCCTTCTTATAGACTTTTGAAAAAATCCTATAGCATGAGGCTATAGTGGGTGGTTACCATTATCGGTGGTTATCCTGCATGGGTAGTTGTAATAACTGCCCTTTAACTCACATGAGTCATGCCTTCTCATGATTTATCCATATCAAACCAGTCACATTAGGTTGGATACGATCTATATTATAACATTCTTTCACTTGACCTATTGACATAGAAAAATACTTCATCAAGGTTTTATTGTTATCTTGATTTAATTTTCATGTGGGTTCACATATTATCCTGAATCACAAAAACGAATCATATGAATCATGTAGATGAATACTTCATTATGAAATGTCATGTTTTCATACATTACAATATAATTCATTTTCAGTGCTTTAGCATGTTAAAGATTACATTTACGAATAGATTGGTCTCTAACTCATTTTATTGGTCTTTTAATATTGTTATTCTGCTATTCTCTCTAATCTAATGAGAGATCCTTTATACAAAATCAATAATATACAAAGTCATAGATAATCAATTTAGTTTCACACATATAATCACATATAACCATAATGTATTGTCATACATCAAAAGAAATCAAACAGACCCATCTCCTAGACCCATCTCATTTACATGTTGATAATATAATCTCGGTGCTAACCTTTTAGCAAAGAAAATCATAGTCATTTCTTTCATACTAATTGTATTAATACATACTAGATGATTCTCAATCATTTATTTAACAACAAAGTACTTTAACTCTATGTGTCGATACAAGGTTAGACACTTGTTATTCAAGAAGGACATGGCAACTTCATTATCACATGAGATCTTTAATAACCTTCCAATAAAGTCCATTATACCAAGATCCATAATGAAACTTCTAATCTATATAGCTTAAGATAAAATCTCGTATAAAATTAATAATTTTTGCCTCAATAGCTTTCAAAAATTTCTTCATTGTCCTGCTGTGAGACACATTGAATATTCTTAGCCACTCACAATTATAAAAGTAACAGGTTAAGATTATTCAAACACTCCTACTTCTCATAGACATCCTTTTAAGCGTTCTCACTTCTCATAGACAGCATTCAGAATGGTTGTTTTATTCTTCGTATGAGTGAAAGATTAATTGTTATATACGAGATTCATATTGAAAAGGTAAATATGAGAACCTTTATTATTTACCTTTTCTGAGACAAGTATAATTGAGTCATTATTGTTTCACTTTAGTGGAAACGATAATCCTCATAGTTACTTCATCTCCTTAATTCACAAGGAATTGATTTCAATTATTAAAACTAGTAGATCATGTAACCAGAGGTAATTCAACATTGTACTTTTAAGTACAAACGTGCTTCATAGGTTGGAATACACATCTACTATTCCACCCTATATGAATTTGGAACACAATGACCTACCTTTATGTATAATCATTGTTTCATAAAATCACATAAAATTATAATAATCGGTCTTAACATGGTTCATGGAATCTTCAATTAACACAACTCATATCACTTTGGTGATTGCATGAGTCAGTTGATCAAAATCTTTTACCGCAAACATATTCATATTATAGATTATGCTCATGCATACATGATAATGCATATATAATTATGATGAAATATGCACTATATCATCAAATTCATATTTTAACTTATATGCATAAATAAATTTTGATGAAAACACATCACAAATATCATGAATTTAGTCATAATTCATGCTTAAATATCATGCATAACTTTAAATAATCATCAAATGTATGTAAAAAGTCATGCTTTCATGATAATAAACACTTATAAAGCATAAAAAAATAACAAAAATATATTTTTTGGGGTAAAACCCAAGGTTCTCATGTTGGAACTGGTCTAAAAATGCTTTGAACCAGTCTGAAATGGCCCTAAACCGATCAACTAAGGGTATGAATAGGTCCCAAAACTAACGAATCAGTCTAAAACATGTGCAAAAAGCCTATAAACCCTTAAAAGCAAATCAAAAAATCTTTGTGCTCTCACTGATTCATGAAAACAGGGTCTCTATATTTAGGAACCAGTGAAAAAGCGATATGAATCAGTTAAAAAGGGCTCTAAACTGGTCTCAGAATGCCCCGTATTGGCCATAGAACTGGTTCAAGTGTAAATAGTGCATGGACCCGATTTTGGATATGCTACAGTGGAACCTGAATGGTGTTTCATTTTAAACCAAATGCCTTCGATTTTTCAGAAAAAAAACCAAAGAGAACACACGCCCCACGTTGACCTGCGCTCACCGACACCAGCAACCAATCAAAATTTTGTCAACGATGGTGACCCCCACACCGGCCTACAGTCTCCCTCCACCAGCGACATTCGGTAAAGAGGACTTTTTTTTGTTTGTTGGCAATCATCGTCCTCCATCGATTTTGTCAACCTACGGTCACCGGCACCGACGATCGGCTAAAATGTCACCAGTGACGGTGACCCCCACCTTGGCAAACAGTCTCATTTCGCCAACAGACTCACCGACCGAGCAGGTGACAACGTTGATGATCGCTCTGTTGGCTGCCTGCTCGAGAGCAAGCCTTATATTGCTTATCTTCGGTAGGCTCACATCTAGTGAGTCCACGTAGGCAAAGAAGAATCAGAGGCACTATCATTTATCCTCCTCCTCTCTACCAGGTTCACAATGGTCAACGTCGTCGATGAAGTCAGCCTTCTTCTTGATGACTGTCATGATCTTTCGTCAGAGCTGACTGATCGCCACGATGACCACGTCACGACTGGTTCTGGTTCGACCCGACGGAGGGTCCCGACACAGTTCACAGTGACAACCTTGTCGAGCTCGATCTCAATCTGGTCGATCATGGTTGCATGTTGCTATTCCCCATCGTAGTTTTATCAATATGCAATCACTAACACCGACAATTGGCTGAAATGCCATCGGCGACAGCGACCCCCACCCCAGCTGACGATCTCCTTCGCAACCGAGCATAGGGCATGGTGGGTCCCACTACAATAAAAATCTGTATTGGCGACGGATGTTATCCGTCACTAAGTCATCGCTAATCTATCGCTAAATAAGTTAGTGGCGGATGTTGCGACAGATTAGCGACGGATAACGTCCATCGCATAACCCTAGTCGCTAAACTGTGACAGAATTTATCTGTCGCTAATTAATGATGGATTAGTGATGGATCATGTCTGTCGCTAATTAGTCGCTAATTAGAGACTGATTTGGTTATGCGTCAGAATTTAATCTGTTGCTAATCCATCGCTATCATTTAACGAGGGACACATGTTTGTCGCTAATGTTCGTCGTCAATTTGGCGATGGCCATTCGCGACAGTTTGAATTCCATCGCAAACTGATTACTACTTTCAAAAGGTGATGGATTAGCGATGGATATTATTCGTCGCTAATCCATCGCTAATGTTTAATAAAAATTAAAAAAAAAAATTATTTTGAAACTCGAGAAAAATTTCTCGTTATATAATTCATATAATCTGCTTATAAAAAAAATTACACATAAAAAATACATATACAGGTAAAACAAATTTAACACAAACAAACTTTAACAACCAAATACAGTCCTTGCCAAGTTATAATTAGTTACAAGTTAAACAAACAAATCTAATCATCGCCAAGATTTTGGGCATCATCCTCTTCATTTTCTTGATCTGCCCCTCCCTCCATGCCTTCATCAGCTCCTCTACGCTAATCATCTCCATCATCCTACAAAAGAGAACCAAAATGTTAGTATTTATAAACAAAATATAATGAAATAAATTATATGCAATGCACCTAATCTAATACAACAAAGTAAATGGTTGAATGACACATAGACTAGCAATAAACTGAAGGACGCTAACAGAATTCAAATATGTGTTCTAAGACTGGAAAAAAATTATAGTGATTCAATCATGCATATATGTGTTCTAAGGTTGTCAAAGAATGTCACAGTGATTCACGCATGCATATATGGTTTATAATGTTGTCAAATAAATGTATTATGTATCACAATCATGCATATATGTGTTACAAGACAGTCAAAAAACTTCCATAGTGATGAAATCATGCTTATTTGTGTTCTAATGCTGTAAAAAATCATTCATAGTGATTCAATCATGCTCATATGTGTTCTAAATCAGTCAAAAAACTTATATATTGATTCAATCATGGATAAATGTGTTCTAAGAAAAAATTTATAGCAATTCAATCATGCATATGTGTGTTCTAAGGCAGTAAAATAATTTCATAGTGATGAAAGCATTCTTGTATGTGTTGTAAGGTTATAAAAAAACTTTCATAGTGATTCAATCATGTATATATGTGTTCTAAGGTATTCAAAAAACTTGTATATTGATTCAATCATGCATATATGTGTTCTAAGCTTGTCAAACAACTTTTATATTGATTCAATCATGCATATATGTGTTATAAGGCAGTCAAATAACTTTCATATATGTTAATATCATACACATATATGTTATAAGGCAGTCAAAAAACTGTCATAGTAATTCAATCATGCTCATATGTGTTCTAAGGCAGTAAAAAAACTTTCATGCGTATCATGTTCTAAATCAGTCAAAAAATTATATAGTGATTCAATCATGCTCATATGTTTTCTAAGGCAGTCAAAAAACTTTATATGTGATTCAATCATGCGTATCATGCTCGAAGGCAGACAAAAAAAATTATAGTGATTCAATCATGCATATATGTGTTATAAGGCATTAAAAAATTCATAGTGAAACCATCATGCATATATGTATTCAATCATGCATATACTAGCTTGAAATCTAACGACATGAATCTTTATACCTCACACACACCGGAGCTCATGTTGAATGCAGATGAAGTTCCCCTGTCCTGAAAAAAGTTGCTCAACTTATTATAGGCAATGTTGGGAATGACTTCATTTAAAAAGTACTGTATTTTGTCCTCAAGATGCAGACAGATACCATCCCAAGACATAGCAGGGTCAATCGGACGTTGAAAGTTGATGCTGACGGAAGAACTCTAAGAGCCATGGCTATATAAGGCAATGACTGTTGTGGTGTTCATGTTACTCCCAAACCTGAACACACGACTTTTTTTAGGTTCACTGGTATCAATCACCCATGCTACAGGATCAAAAGGTGGATGCTGAGTAGAGTCATCACCATATCGTTGTACCATTTGCTGCTCGTATGACTTCTACAAAGTAATAATTAGAATATGAATTAATAATTAAGAATTATAATGTTTATGATAACATAATTCATAGTAAGTTGTATATTATAATGTTTATTAATATAATAAATGCATATCGATGTCACTCTCACCTTCTTTGATACAAAATCTTTCGTGCTTTTACGTTTATGTGTTTCAACAAACATATCCTTGTAAGGCATACTGTCTCTTTTTTCTGCTTTCTGTAATGTTAAATGATAAAAAAATTAATTAATAAATATACATAAATACTTAAAAAATTGATTATATATATATATATATTAATGAGTTACCATTTTCTTCTGGTGGCTCTCAAAAGTCCTAGATCCACCTGTGTGTAGATGGGCATCAGGCATCTTCGCTCGATTTTGTGCAGCCTTTGCTGAGCGGTTTTGAAATTTATTGCTCGCCCACTTGTCGCACATGCCCTCCCAATAATCTCTCCTGATAGTAGAAGGCCCATGGCCCTTCCACTGCAGTGGATCATCTATCCCACCAACTGTTTTTTTTGTTGCAGTCTCCATATTATACAACATATCGGCAAATCGATTGGCAGTCACCTTCTGCCACACTACCCTCATGTCTTTCTCCTCGTTTGCAGTCGTGAAGCAATGGGAAGCCTAAAAATACTTTCAGAAAGTTAGCATATATAAATATGAAGCACCTCTTGTTATGATAAACGATCGCATACCATGAATGAGGACATTAATCTATCAAACACCTCTCTCAGGTACTCTTTTTATTGCGCTACCGGTCCTCGAAGATGATGCAACAATGACTTCGTAATTTCTCGTATTACTTTTTGTTGCTCAAACCTCGCACTGCACATGAATCGATGCACATTAGCAATCGATTGTCGATATACACTTTTTATAAGTTAAGTATTGGATAAGTGACAATGAAATACTTACGATTGACTATCGATATACACTATTTGAATTACTCATCGTGTGTCACACTGAGAAGATCCTGCATCCGACGTAGTTGGGTCATGTGTAGGCGAAACAATACCTACAGAACAATGAGTTAGAAATTCACATGATGCACATTTAAACTAATCAAGTATATAATTATTTAAATGATATACCTATCGAAGCAGTCCGTGAAGATGAAGGCTCAGACTGGCTACCACTAGGTGCTCGACGACTGTGACCTCCATGAACCATATTCTAACAAATAAAAATCGTCATGCAATACATTCAAACATTGCAATACATTTCAATACATTCAAATCATTCACATCAAATATTGCAATACATTAAAACATAAGATGTGACATCAATTATTAATCATGGATAACTTATCCTTAACTTCCAATACAATTGGATCAGTTACACAACTCTAAATCTGCATGTTTATATATTCAAATTGAAAAAAACTTCATGCAAGACATTCACATCAAATAGCGGTATGTATTACAAGATATATTTCACTAGCTCGAGAATGCTTCCTCATCACTTGTTTGACTTTCATATTCTTCTTCTTCCTCCTCCTCCTCTTTGTCATCTTCTTCTTCTTCTTTATTGAGTTTGCATCCACTTGGTATATCATTTGGATTACATTCTTCCATGCATGTGTCATTGGATAATGGAGATATGACATGCATACCATGTGCGACATCGTGACCATAAGAGAAGTCATACATATCATCTGATTGATAGTAATCACCCTCTTCAACAATCTTGTCTTCCTGTAATTGATCATATCTGGGGTATAGTTTAGACTTCACCTTACAAACTGCCCACCATTCATTTTTATCTGACTTCCTTGTACTCAGATATGATATATAGTAAACTTGTTGAGCTTGCGAGACTAATATGAATGGTTCATATGTTCTAAACTGTGATTTATGATTCACCTCCATAATGTTTGAGGCTTTGTCGACTCTTATTGTTGTGGGATCAAACCAATGACACTTGAATAAAGTTACACTATTATTTGTGCCTCAATTATTTCTTCTATAACACTACAGTAATGTTCATTTTCATCATAGCTGCTACCCTTGACGCACACGCCACTATTCATCATTGAATTGTTGACACTGAAGTCTTTTATATGGAATTGATAACCATTTACGATGTACCCGTTGTAACATTGCATAATTTTGGTCGGACCATTTTGTAAATCACATATTCTTTGATCTTTAACATCACCAAGGCGGACCTACAAGCATAAACATTGACTGTGATCACGACCAATTAAGTATCTTATTGTTCTTTACATGAAAAGAATGTATATTATCGTCCTTACCAACTCTTTCAACCATGCCACAAACTTATTTTCACGTTTTTTTTATACTTCTGCATCAGTGAGATATGAAGGTTTTCTTCGCAACTCTAGATCAAATTGTTTGCACTTAATAAATACTTATATTATCGAACCATGTATGCACGTATAGAACTTAGTGTTACATATTAAGTATACTTACTCGATGTATGAGTCAATTACTGAGCAATTAAAAAGGATATAGATTTGTGTTGCGTCTTTCTCTCGATCTTCCAAGAGTTTTGACCGACAACTGTCAAATGCATGCCCAAGTAGTTGAAATATCGGCAATTTTTCTGTTACAGTAGATTGTTCTCCATCATCATTATGAGGTGGGCATGTGTAACGTGTTGGAATGTGAGGTTCAAAGTACATAGATGAGAAATTTGAAATTTCTTCTAAAGTGTATACCTCACAAATAGCGCCGTCTACTCTTGCTTTATAACAAACTTTTTTTTTAGGTCAAACATGCATCTGTCAACAATATACATCTCGGATTACAATAAATTTTTCAATAGGATTGAACAAAAAAATATAGAAAAACATATACCTTTCAAATGGGTACATCCATCGATATTGCACAGGACCACCAACCCTTAGTTCATATGGCAAATGTATGATCACATGTTCCATAACATCAAAAAATGTTGGTGGAAAAAGCTTCTCTAGCTGACAAATAGTAGTGACAACAGAATCCTTGAGATTCTTTACCTCAGATACTACGACTTTCGATGTGCATAATGTTCTAAAAAATCTACTCAACTCGGACAATACCCCCTATATAGGTTTGTCTAACATATCATGGAATGCTAGGGGTATCAACCATTGCATAATGACATGACAATCGTGGCTCTTCAACCCATATAATTGTCCCTCATCTATTTTCACAGCCCGAGCAATGTTAGAGACGTATCCATTTGGAAATCTCAACTGTCTCAACCATTGACATACATTTTTTACTTGATCTAGCCCAAGCACGTACCTTGCCTTTGGTTTCAGTACTTTGCCATTGTACTATTTTAGTTTCAATTCTGGTCTTTTACATATTACTTTTAAATCTATATGGGCATTCAGATTATCCTTCATTTTTTCTTTCACATTCATTACCGTATTGAGCACATTATCAAACACATTTTTCTCCACATGCATGATATCCAAATTATGTCATATCAATAAGGTCAGTCAATACGATAGTTCCCAAAATATAGATTTCTTTGTCCAATTATGATCTTTCTCATATCCAAGAAAGAATGTTGGCCTATAGACATCTGTCAGTCCACATAGAAAGTATCGCAATCTGCTTAAAATATCTATATCAGACAACCTTGTGGGTGAACCTTTCATTTCAGTTGTGTCAGCTCGAAACACATTCTTTTGTTGTCGGAATAGATGGTTGCTCGGTAAAAATCGATGGTGACAATCAAACCAACACAACTTCCTTCCATGCGTCAATCTAAAAGATTTTGTATCCTCCATGCAGTACGGACATGCCAACCTACCATGTATGCTCCAACCAGATAACATACCATATGCAGAGAAGTCACGGATTGTCTATAGAACAACAACCTTCATATTGAAGTTTTATTTTTTATGGGCATCGTACTTGAGAACACCGTCATCCCACAATATTTTTAGTTCATCAATCAATGACCTTAATTATACATCAAGATTTTGGCCCAAAGAAGTTGGACCATGGATCAATAGAGACAAGAAAAGAGTTTGACGCTTCATACACAAACTTGGAGGAAGGTTGTATGGGGTGACAAATACCGGCCAACACGAGTATGGAGTTGATCTATCCCCAAATGGATTAAATTCATCTATACATAAATCTAGCCTAACATTTCTCGCTTTCATTGTGAAGTTCTGATGAGTACGATCAAAGTGCCTCAAAGCTTTCGCATCAACAGGATGTGTGATCTTGTCTTCATCATGTCAAACTTTATTTGCATGTCATATCATTTGTTTAGTTATCCTCAAAGACATATATAGTCGTTGCAATCTAGGGGTGAGAGAGAAGCAACAGAGTGACTTATATGACACTTCTTTTGACCTTGTGCTAATATTTCCTCTTGTCTTTGGCTTGACAAGATGTTCACATGATGGACATGATCTGCTATTTTCTTGATCTTTGAAATGCAACATACTGTGATTTATACAAGCATCTATCTTTTGATACCTCAAACCTAGAGCATTAATCATAACCTTCACACAGTATAGATTTTCTGGCAATTTCTCATCTTTAGACAACATACTTTTCACAATAGAGCACAAACGATCAAAACATGATTGACTCAAATTATACTCTGACTTCAAATTCAATAGTTGAAGAACTGCAGACAAGTAGTGTGACTCTCGCAACCATTCCACAGTGGCTCATCAGCATCTCTAAGTAAGTCATAAAATTCACTAGCTGCATCGTTTGTTGCTTCTTCCTCTACCTCAGTTGGTGTATCACTATGTCCCATAGCAAGACTCATTTCTGGTCATGCGGCATCAAATATCAAATCCACATATAGATTATCGTGCACTACATCCACCCGTGTGTCAAAATTATTTCAAAATTTTTCACCATGAAGTGTCCAATTTCGATAACCAATAATAAAACCCTTCCTGTACAGGTGATGTCTAACGCCATGAGGTTCTACAAATTGATTGTTCTTACACATTGTGTAGGGGCATCTGATTCGATCGGTGGGATCTACTGTACTGGCACTTGCCATTGCGAATTCAATAAAACTATCGACACCATCCACATATTCATGCGACACCGCATTATCAACTATCCTACGGTACATTCAATTACAGTTTGCAGTCATTTTGTCCTATAATGTTATCAATATTATCATCACCAGTTAAAAGAGAATCTTAATAATGCTATGATGAAAAAAATATTTAATTTATCTATTAATTCTTGTTTGGTGATTGTTTGTGAGCAATTTTTTATTTCAATTAATGCGTAGATTTTTGTGTGTAACACCATCACATCATATTTATACACATCACGAGGATATTTATAAATATGAAATCACATTTCATAAAATGATGCATTCATTTAAAGCATGTTTTTATGATACAATTTCATATGAAAATGCATAATCAAATGAAAAATAACTTCATGTAAGCACGGATACAGACACATCAAATATTGCAATACATTCAAATCATGCATATTAAAACAATATCAAACATGTACCTGCAGCAAACACACATCAATATCCCGCTAACTACTACCATGCCTAGCATGAAATTCGTACTCCAAAAATAAGAATATTTTTATTCTCATATATTAAAATCATGCTCAGCATGGTTTCCAAACTTAATTCAAAGCAGTCCTAGATATCCACAACTAAGTGAGTGTGCGAACATAAAAGTGTTGCATCCAATAAATTAAATAACATGTGATGTGCTTGCATCACTTACTCACCACGAGTATTTACCTGATTTGCATTGTTTTTCTCACTTACTTACCATGGGTGGCATTGCACAAACGACATTCATTGAGAAATCTGCAAGAGACATTATGTTAAAATGAAGTTTATTACCCGATAACAAGGAGGGTGGCGTCCCCTGTCGAAAACGAGCTCGGACAGGAAAACACAAACCTCGGGTGAACAGAATTGAAATAAGAGGTAGTAAGACTGAAACCAAGTAAGGCAGGGGGGTCACCCCCTGCCGGAGAAACAGTAAGGCAGGGGGGCACCCCCTCCTTGAAAACAAAATGAGGCAGGGGGGCGACCCCCTGCCAAAGAAGAAAATAAGTAAGACAAGGGGGGTCACCCTCTGCCGGAAAGAAAAAAAAAAATAGTCAACAAGGCAGGGGGGCTACCCCATGTCGAAAAATACAAGGCAGGGGGGCAACTCCCCTGTCAGAAAACAAGCGAGGCAGGGGGTGCCACCCCCTGCCGGAGAAATCAAGCAAGGTAGGGGGGCCACCCCCTTGCCAAAGAAACAGTAAGGCAGGGGGGGCACCCCCTGCCTGAAAACCAAATGAGGCAGGGGGGCCACCCCCTGCCAAAGAAGAAGCAAGGCAGGGGTGCCACCCCCTACCGAAAAACAAATAAGGTAAGGGGGGCCACCCTCTGCTGGAAAGAAAAAAAATCAGTCAACATGGCAAGAGGGCTACCCCCTATCAAAAAACACAAGGGAGGGGCCACCCCCCTGCCAGAAAACAAGCGAGGGAGGGAGGTGCCACCCCCTGCCAGAGAAATCAAGCAACGCAGGGGGACACCCCCTGCCTGAAAACAAAATGAGGCAGGGGGCTGCCAAAGAAGAAGCAAGGCAGGGGGTGCCACCCCCTACCGAAAAACAAGTAAGGCAGGGGGGCCACCCCCCTACCAGAAAATAAGCGAGGCAGGGGGTGTCACCCCCTGTCGGAGAAATCAAGCAACGCAGGGGGGGGGCTACCCTCTGTCAGAGAAACAGTAAGGCAGGGGGCACCCCCTGCTTGAAAACAAAATGAGGCAGGGGGGCGACCCCCTGCCAAAGAAGAAGCAAGGCACGGGGTGCCACCCCCTGCCCGAAAACAAGTAAGGCATGGACTACCCTGGTCCTCCGGTGATCCCAAAAGAAAGGGGGAAAAGGTGAGAGGGGGTCGCAGGGTTTACTTGGGAGACGTCGAGAAAGACAGCGACGACAGGGCTAGCATGGGGGACCGGCTTGTAGGAGCTCATAGATGGGAAACATAGGAAACGATGATCGTGAGGCGCACTGGGGACTGCAACGATGACACCGAAAAGGGGGGAGCATAAAGACCGTGACTGAGAGGTCGTCAGTGTGTCAATGACAGAGGCAGTGGCTTTGCTCGTAGGGTTTATTGAATGGGAGCAGAGGGGACTACTCAGGGTCACTGACAACTTCGGTCGACTACGCTTGCTGAGAAGGGCGACGGTGGTTGCTGGTAGCACGCCGTCAGTGGCTAACGAAGAGGGAGACGATGGCGCTGGAGTTTGCTGGCCGGAGCTGAACGCGACAGACTAGGGTTTGGTTTTGGGAAAAATTAGAGAGGAAGGAGAGAGAATGTCGCAGCTTGGAGGGGCTTATATAGAAAAATAGCGATGGATTAGCGACGAATGTATGCCATCGCCAACTCTGTCGCTAAGTAATGACTTTTGTAGCGATGGATGCCTTTTGTCGCTAATCTGTCGTTAAGTTGCGATGAAGTCTGAGGCGATTAGTTTGTTGTCATTAATTCATCGCTATTTTACCGATGGATTAGCAGTGAAAAAATTATGTCGTTAATTCGTCAGAAACTAGCGACGGATTAACGACGGACAAATTTCGTCGCTAAGTAGCGACAAAATAGCGTCAAATAGTTTTCTCTAGCTAATTCATTGCAAATTGGCGACAGAAAAAATCCATCACCAATTTTCATCGCTAATTAACATTTTCTTGTAGTGTCCATTGGCCTGAGCCCATCACCCGCGCGAGCAGCGCCTGCAGGAAGCAGGCGGCCAACTTCTAATTGAGTCATCGTAGGGGAGGAGAGTTTGTTAAGCGTCCAGAAGAGTTGTTGGATGCACACTGAGTGGTTGGTGATGACAACACGAGCGCATTCGAGCAGGGGGTGGCTGCCCAGTCGTAAAGAATCAATGAGGGAGAACAGCGCCGACAAGAGTTTCGACGAGTGTCGCATGAATGTTGACACACCCACACACGTAGTGGATGTGTGGTGTGGACCCATAACCCATTGTGGGTATTCTTCAAAATAGAATAAGAATGTGATAGCAAGAATACATACCAATAGACATCATGTAGACGTCATGGATGAAACTAGCGTATGCAGGTGCTCAACATTCTCTTCAGCCTATCGACGCCCACGATAAGCCCAGGCTATCAAGTGGGTGATAAAGACCCTAAAACCAAAATGATAAAAAGAGGACAACCCTTGGTTGTTCTCATCAAGTAACCAAGCTCCTCGTAGACTTATAAGAAAAGCCTGTAGTGGGAGGCTATAATTGGTGGTTACCCTGCATAGTCCGTTACACAAATTGCTCTGAACCATGAGTCATGCCTTCTTATGATGTCAAACTGGATCACATCAGGTTGGATCCAATCCATATTTCAACAAGTAGGAAGTCAAGGGGTGCGCCCGTGTTATGAAAAAAAGAAGCAAACAAACCCTAGAAAATAAGCTTGAGGCCAATTTAATAATTTGAGTAAGGTGAAAGCATTAACTGCTGCGGCTAATAAATCAGTCCCCCTTGCGTTCGTTGCTGAAACATGGCAAAAATGCCCCAACCACAACTACTAATTTTTATAGTAAATCACAGTAAATCGTCATGGAGTCGGTCTGTAATATCCCATTAAAATTGTACTATGCCGTCCCTCGTTATGATATTTATGGTCGACGGTAGAGGTGTACAATGGGCCGGGTGGCCGTGGGGCCGGACCGGCCTGAGCCTTTAAATTTATCCTTGGCTGGGCTCGAACACATCCTATCGGTAGAAAATTGATACGCTGCAAGCCTGAATTGGCTATTTTTAATGAATATTTAAAAATACTAAAAAATAAAATTTAAATATTATTTTACAATTATTTTAATGGCTTTAATATGTGTCACGTTACGATTGACACGTAATATTTTATCAATTTTTTTTTGGCTGATACAGAAACAATGTTATCAGTATAATATGTGCTCTCTGTTTTTTACTCTTTTTTGTAATCCTCTCTGATTCTGTGATTCTGGTAGGGGTTTGTGTAACCCACAGTGACAAATATCCTGAGATTTATGAAAATCTCATGATAATATTGCGAGAAATTACCTGAAAGTTTAAATCGGTAATTTCTTGCGAGATTTTCAAAATATTGAGAGATTTATGAAAAACGTAAATACCATGATTTAAATGTGATATTTATGTTTTAAACGGCTATTTATCATGAAAAAACATGTATTTTTATTTTTTAATAATTTATTATATAAAAGATTTTTTAATTAATTTTGTATTGCCAAGATTTTGCCAAAAAATGTGAGATCTATGAAAATTTTCAAATTTCCCACGAGTTTTTGAAAAACGAGATTTTGCCGAAAAAACGTTTGACACTGTGGTGTAACCCCAGCTAGCTTAAAATATATATATATATATATATATATATTACCAACAAGTCATGGTTTTAGGGTTCCACTTTTCTGGTGGGTAGCTCAAAAACGTGGTGTTGCGCTTTGAGGGTGACACCAACCCAACCATTTTTTAAGTAATAGCTGGTCCAAATATAGCTAGCTCTATTTTTTTTTTTTTTTGGTGACCAAAAACTTGAAAATTAGGTTTTTAGTCGCCCAAACAGCTTTAAAAATGTGGTTTTGGGCAAATCAGGTTTGTTTCAAGCCTGTTTTTTTTGAAAAAACTAGTTTGCCAAACACTAAATTTGGAAGTTGTCAACCAAATAGGCTCCCATTGAATTCATAGTTTAAAGATGTAAGGCTAATATTTCCCAATGCCAAGGTCATTTTATATATGGACCAGATAAACCATCAAACTTAACAGGTTTTGTGCAAGACAAATGTGAAATTAAGACCTGGATTATAGCTAGGTTTGGGCACCAGGTCAAGCGGCTTAAGGATGTCAACGGATTGGATATGTTTGATATCTGATCCGATTCCGAGTCCCTTTAGTCGGATTTGGTTAAGGAAATTGAATCTGATCAGTAGATTTTGTTTAGGATTTTAGATTAAGTGTATTTTTGGGATTGACATTTGCTTTTTCCCATCTGAATCAGAATCAGAATCTGAGTCTGATTAACTGATATCCTACTTGTCAATTTGGTATAGGCTACATCCAACCCGAATCCATATTTGTCAGATATTGAGTTTTTTTTAAGGGAAAGTAAAGAAAATTAGTTCACCAAATCAGGAAGCCTGGTACAATGAAGGTATTCAGGGAATTGAGGAGGTTGTTGCAACATTTACTCCTTTGCATTTGCATGCAAAGGTGAAATTGACAAATATTACCACAAAGCACTATTTGTCAGATTTTGGGAATTTAGAGCAAGAGTTGGATCATGGTATACCTAAATCCAATTCTGAATATTAGAAAAGAAGTTCAAAACTGTATTTTATATAGTGTAGCAGATTGTTATCCAATTCTTAATTTCAAATGCTAATACTAGATCTGACAAAAAAGCAATTGAAAAGGGATTGAAAAAGGATTTTACACGTAAGAAAAAATGCAAATAATAGATTTGATTCATATATAATTGTAGATCCAATAGAAAGTGTGGATCAGAACACAAATCCAAAAAGTCTGATCATGTGAGTGTTTGCGTATGCTTTAAAATAGAACCAGAATGCTAATTCAATACATACTGATAGACGCCATGGTCGATGCGAAGTGCGGGTGCTCGGGCATTCTCCTCAACCTATCGATGCCCACAATGAACCCAGGCCTTCAAGTCGATGGTAAGAAGGACCCTGAACCCAAATGAGAATTACGAGGACACGGGCAATGAGCTTCATCTATAGGCTATAAGCTACTCTCATAATGTAGCCAAGCCTCCTATTTATAATGGAGGATAAGGGGGTGGTTATAGAATGTGAACCCCTTCACATTCACGTAGCCCCTATCCCACTAAATCTCATTAACTACCCACTAAAAGTCTACTAACCCCTCATTAGTGTCAAATTAGGTCACACTATGGGTTGGACCCAAACCCAAATATCCAACATTCTCTCACTTGACCCATTGACACTAAAATGGTACTAAATTAAGGCTTATACCGTTATCTCGACTTAATTCTTTATGGGGGTTCACATGCTATCCTGTATCACAAGAATGGATCATATGAGTCATGAAGATGATTACCTCATTATAAAATGTCAATTTTTCATGTACTACAATACAATTCATTTTCAGTGCTTTAGCATGTTAAGATTACCTTTATGAATAGGTTGATTTCTAACACATTCTATTGGTCCTTTTAATATTGTTATTCTGTTATTCTTTTTAACCAATATCCTTTATGCAAAATTAATAATACACAAAGCCATAAAAAATCAATTAATTTTCACAAATGTGATCACATAATGTATTGTCATACATCAGAAATAATCAAACAGACTCATCTCTTTTACATGTTGGGAATACA
The DNA here is from genome assembly GCF_984573655.1 of Nuphar pumila. Lineage (NCBI taxonomy): Eukaryota > Viridiplantae > Streptophyta > Magnoliopsida > Nymphaeales > Nymphaeaceae > Nuphar > Nuphar pumila. The sequence continues at coordinate 82,574,466 of NC_143258.1, forward strand.
ATACCTATGTTAGCCCTTTAATAAGGGTGTCGACAATCATTTTCTTCGTACCAATTGTATCAATCAGTTCTTTCTTTAACAACAAAATACTTTAACTTCATATGTCGACACGAGGTTGAACTCTTATTGTTATTTGAGAAGAACACGACTGCTTCATTATCACAAAAGATCTTTAGTGGTCTCTCAATAAAGTCCACAATCTCAAGACCCATAATGAAGTTTCTTATCCAAATAGCCTGAGATGAAGTCTCGTATAGAGTAATAAATTTCACCTACATGGTATGAGCAACACTTGTAGAATGCTTTCTACTTTTTCATGAGACGACACCACCTGCTAGTAGGAAAATGTATCTAGTAGTAGACTTTCTACTGTCTAGATATGCTCATAAGTGCTCTCACTTCTCATAATCAGCCTTCAGAGCGGATGTTCTATTCTTCATATGAGTGAGAGATTAATCGCTCTATACAAGATTTATATTGAAAAGGTAAATGTGAGACCCTTTATTATTCACCTTTTCTGAGACAAGCATAATTGAGTCATTATCGTTCTACTTTGGTGGAAACAATAATACTCATAGTTTCTTTGTCTTCTCAATTCACAAAAAATAACTTCAATTAGTGAAACTAACAGATCATGTAACCATAGGCAATTCAGTATTATACCTTTGGGTACGAACATGCTTCATGGTATACACATCTACTATACCCTATGTGAATTTGGAATACAATGACCTACCTTTTGGTAAAATCATTGTTTCATAAAGTCATGCACAATCATAATACTGAATCTTAACACGGTTTAAAGAATCCTCAATTAACACAACTCAGATCACTTTAGTGATATCATGAGTTAGTTAATCGAGATCTTTTACCGCAAACATATTCGTAATATGGAACATGCTCATGCACACACAATAATGCATGTATAACATCAAAATACAGGTTCATGCTTTAACTTATATGCATAAATTAATTTTGATGAAAGCACATTAAAAATGTTATGAATTTAGTTACAATTCATGCTTAAGAATATTATGCTTAACTTAAATAATATAAAACACATGCATAAGTCATGCTTCCTTAACAATAAACACTTATAAAGCAAGAAAAATGATAAAAACATACTCATATAGGTAAAACCCATGCTCCTTAAGTTGAAACCGATCTAAAAATATCATGAACTAGTCTGAAATTGCCCTGAATCGGTCATTTAAGGGTCTGAATTGGTTCTAGACCTAATGAACCAGTACAAAACATGAACAAAAACTTATAAAACCCTATACCGAATGAAAAAATCCCTATCTCTTCAGGGATTCATGAAAACAGGGTCTCCACATCTCGAAATTAGTAAACAATTGATAGGAACTAGTAAAAAATGGCTCTGAACCGGTCCCCATAAGAGCCATATCGGTTACAGAACCGATTCAGGTGTAAATAGAAATCAGACTGTTTCAAATTTGATCTGATCTAATCATGATCTAGATCCAGTTAGAATGGATTCTGGGTCGGATACCCCTGGTCTGGATCCAATCTAGAACTAGACCCATAATGAACGGGTTTCAGATTGGTTCCAATGATCCAAAACCTGATATGGATCCAGATTCGATCCATAACAGGACCAGGGTCGGGTGCAGAAACTATACCTGATCCAGACCCAGATTCGGTTGGGTCTAGATCTTGACCCAGTCTAACTAGATAAGATCAGACCTGATCCATACCCGAATTTGGTTGAATTTGGATTGTGACCCAGTCTATTTGGATCAGATCAAACCCGGACCTTACCTGGTCTGATTGGATCTGGATCATGACCCGGTTTGTTCGATTCGAACCAAAACCCGAAATCTATATGGTTTGGTTTCGATCCGATGGATCAGGTCCCATTGTTGATCCAGACCCTTCGAATCATACCTAGACCCAAAAACCAAGTGGGTCGGTGTCAGAGCTAGGGTCGGGTCATCACAGCAGGATCTGGGTAGACCTGATCCACCCATTACAGGTTTGGATCAGGTCTGACACCTGGTTGGAATACCCGATCCAACCCCGGTCGCTGCACAGAAAAAGGATCCTGACGGCTTTTGGATCTACTCTGATATGTATATAGTCTGGATCTTATTTTGAGATCTATATTCCAAAATAAAATTTCACATGATATGCAGCATCGTTGCATGATATGCAACATCACTGCATGATACAGATGCAGAGAAATGACAACCATCCATCTTGGCATTTCTTGAGATGAATATGCATTGTCTATATTGAGAAATGTTGAGATGCAGTTATCAGGAAACAAAATATATACTAGAAGCATGCGTGAAGTAGATGTCGGGAAGAGAGTGCTAAAAAGTAGGACTGAGCAAGAAGTGAGATACAATTGTAAAGGAATTATGCAAATGCATGAAAAATGAAAAAGAAAAATAATATAAAAAATATAAGAAGGAAGAAGTGTGTGATGAGCAACAAGAAATGAGGAAAACATTAAGAAAGGAAAAGAAAATCTATTGGGAAAGGAGAAGCAAGCAAGCTTCCTACTAATAGGAATATAGTTGAAGCTCACTACAAGAAAAATGCTAATTAGCGACGGCATTTTTCCGTCACCAATTAGCGGCGGCTTAACGATCGTCACTAATCTGTCGCTATGTTTCGTGATATTCACAGATGTAGCAATGGAAAATGGTCTGTCGCTACGTAGCGACGGCTTAGCGACGAACCAGTTTTGTCGCAACAACACGCTGCGGTTAGCGACGGATTGGGCGACGGTATTTTTTTGTCGCTACTTAGCGACGCCGTGAGCGACAGACATATTCCGTCGCTAAGGAGTTGTATATATTTACGTCGGCTTAGCGACAGAATTATTCTGTTGCCAATCCGTCGCTAATTTTTGCGTAAATCTGATCAGAACCCTTTTCCCTCTTTTCTTGTTTCCTCTCTCCCGCCCTCCCTACGCAGCCCGACGCCTTCCTCCGCCGCCCGCCGCCCCGTCGCCTGTCGCACCGCGTTCCGCCCGAGCCGTCGCCCCGCCGACCGACCGTCGCCTCGTCGGAGACAGGTTCGCCCGCCCTATGCGTTTCAAGCAGGGGATAAACCCCCTGCCTTTCCGGCATGGGGGGTCGACCCCTGCCGGAAAGGCAGGGGGTTTAACCCCCTGCCGTGCCAGAAACGCAGAGGTTTAACCCCTGCGTTTCTGGCATGGGGGGTTGACCTCCTGCCGGAAAGGCAGAGGGTTAAACCCCCTGCCGTGCCGGAAAGGCAAGGGGATCGACCCCCTGCCGTGCCGGAAAGGGATGACGGCACGACAGGGGGTTTAAACCCCCCTGCCTTTCCGGCAGGGGGTCGACCCCCCATGCCTTTACGGCAGGGGGTTTAACCCCCTACGTTTCTGGCAGGGGAGTCGACCCCCTGCGTTTCCGGCAGGGGGGGTCGACCCCCTGCCGTAAAGGCAGGGGGTTTAACCCTCTGCCGTGCCGGAAACGCAGGGGTTTAACCCTTGCGTTTCCGGCAGGGGGTTAACCCCATGACAGAACAGGCAGGAGGTTAACCCCTTGCGTTTCCGGCAGGGGGTCGACCCCCTGCCTTTCCGGCAGGTCGACCCCGGCAGGGGGTCGACTCACTGGCGGAAAGGCTGGGGGTCAGTTAACCCCCTATGTTTCGTAAGGGAGTCGACCCCTTGCCAAAACAGCTTCCTTTTTTGTGGCGACTTTTTTTTAAAACTATATTTTTTTGTGCAGATTTTTCAACGGAACCAACTCGTGCTCAGCCACCTGTGGTAAGTAAATGACAAAAACAATGCAAATCGGGTAAATACCCATGGTGAGTAAGTGATGCAAGTGTATCACATGTTATTTAATTTATTAGATGTAACACTTTATTGTTCACACACTCACTTAGTTGTTGATATTTTGGGTTGCTTTGTTGGAGTTCGGAGATCATGCTGAGCATGATTTTAATGTATGAATATGGAAGTGTTCTTATTTTTGGAGTACGGAGTCTATGCTAAGCATGGTAGTAGTTAGTGAGATATTAAAGTGTGTTTGCTGCAGGTACATGTTTGCCATTTGTTTGATATGAATGATTATGATGTATTGCAATGTTTGATGTAATTGTATCCATGCTTGCATGTAGTTACTTTCAATTTGATTTTAACTTCCATGTGAAAACTTTAGAAGAGATTTCAAATTTCTCATCTATGTACTTCGAACCTCATATTCCAACACGTTACACATGCCCACCCCGTAACGATGATGGAGAACAAGTAACTGTAGCTGACAAGCTGTCGATATTTCAACCAATTGGGCATACATTTGGTAGTTGCCGATCAAGGCTATTGACAGATCGAGAGCAAGATGCAGCACACATCTATATTTTTTTTAATTGCTCAGCGATCGACCCATACATCGAGTAAGTATATGTATATGCAACTCAATTATAAATCCTTTTATGTTCTATATGTGGATACATGGCTCGGTAATATAAGTATTTGTGGTTTGCAGACGATTTGATTTGGAGTTGCAAAGCGAAGTTTCACATCTCACTGATGCAGAAGTACAAAAAGAACGTAAAACTAAGTTTGTTGAGTGGTTGAAACAGTTGGTAAAGAAGCTAACATAAATTTTGTACTTATAAACAACACTAAGTTACTTAATTGATCGTGATCACAATCATTGTTTATGTCTGTGCGTAGGTTCGCCATGGTGATGTTAAAGATCAAGAAATATGTGATTTAGAAAATGGTCCGACCAAAGTTGTGCAATGCTACAACGGGTATATCGTAAATGGTTATCGATTCCATACAAAAGACTACGGTATAAACAAATCAACGATAAATAGTGGCGTGTGTGTTAAGGGTAGCAACTACGGTGAAAATGAACATGATTACTACGGTGTTATAGAGAAAATAATGGAGTTGACTTACTTAGGCATGAATAACAGGGTTACGATATTCAAGTGTCATTGGTTTGATCCAACTGCAACAAGACTCGACAAAGCTTCAGGCATTATGGAGGTGAATCATAAATCCAGGTTTGGAACATATGAACCATTCATATTAGCCTCGCAAGCTCAACAAGTTTATTATACTTCATATCCGAGTATAAAAAAGTCAGATAGAAATGAATGGTGGGCAGTTTGCAAGGTGAAATCCAAACTATACCCCGAGTATGATCAGTTACAGGAAGATGAGTTAGCTGAAGACAGTGATTACTATCAATCAGATGATGTCTATGACTTCGCTTATGGTCACGATGTTGCGCATGATATGCATGTCATATCTCCATTGGCCGATGAAACATTCATAGAGGAATGTGATTCAAATGATGTACCAAGTGGATGGGCAAACAATGAAGAAGAAGAAGAAGAAGAAGAAGAAGAAGAAAGTCAAACTAGTGACGAGGAAGAATTCTCAAGCTAGTGAGCAAAATCTTATACTACAAACCTCTATTTAAATGCATTGTAATACTTGATGTGAGTTGTATTGCAATACTTGGTGTGAATGATTAAAAATTTTATTTGAATGTATTGTAATACTTGATACGAATGATTCGAATATATTGTAATACTTGATGTGAATGATTTCAATTATCTGAATGTATTATAATTTATGCAACGAATGATTTGAATTAGTGCAATACTTGATGTGAATGATTTGAATTATTTGAATGCATTGCAATGCTTGATGTGAATGACTTGAATGCATTGTAATACTTGATGTGAGTTGTATTGCAATACTTGGTGTGAATGATTAAAAAATTTATTTGAATGTATTGTAATACTTGATACGAATGATTCGAATGCATTGTAATACTTGATGTGAATGATTTCAATTATCTGAATGTATTATAATTTATGCAACGAATGATTTGAATTAGTGCAATACTTGATGTGAATGATTTGAATTATTTGAATGCATTGCAATGCTTGATGTGAATGACTTGAATGCATTGTAATACTTGATGTGAATTATTTGAATGTATTGTATGGCATATGTTATTTGTTAGAATATGGTTCGTGGAGGTTATAGTGGTCGCTCATCCAGTAGTAGTCAGGCTCAGCCTTCATCTTTACGGGCTCCTGTGATAGGTATATCATATAACTAATTGGATGCTTGATTAGTTCAAATGCGCATTCTGAGAATTTATAATATATTTTTTTACAGATGATGTTGCGCCTGTACACGACCCACCTACACCAGTTGATCACACAAGTCAACAGCCAACACAGGAAACAGGGTCTTCTCAGGCTGGCACAAGAAGACTCATTCGAATAGTGTATATCGATAATCGATCGTAAGTATTTTGTTTTCAATTATTGCATATCTTTTAAATATTTTATATTGATATTTACTGTGTAACAATTCATGTGCAGCACGAGGTTTGAGCCACAAGAAGTAGTACGGAAGATTAGGAATTCACTTCTTCAACATCTACCAGGACCAGTTGCTCAATGAAAAGAGTACCCAAAGGAGGTGTTAGACAGATTGTGGTCCTCATTCATGGTATACAGTTGTTCCTCATAGTTAATGTGTTTCATATTTAATTTATTTAAGCAATGTCTACTAACTTTCTGAAAATATTTGTAGGCTTCGAATCGCTTCGCAACTACGGTGAAAGAAAATGATGCAAAGAAGGTGTGGCAGAAGGTGACTGTCAATCGATTTGCAGACATGCTGCACACTATGAAGACTGCAGCAAAAAAAGCATATGGCGTAGTAGATGATCCATTACTGTGGAAGGGCCATGGTCCTATTACTATCAGGAGAGATTACTGGGATGAAATGTGCGATAAGTGGGCGAGAGATGCATTTAGAAATCGCTCTGCGAAGGCTGCACAATATCGATCGAAGATGCCCGAAGCCCATCTACACACAGGTGGATCTAAGACATTTGGGAGCCACCTAAAGAAAATGGTAACTCATCAATATATAATATTAATTTTATAAGTATTGTTGCAAACTTGTGTACTAAATCTTTTGTCATTTAACTTCGCAGGAAGCAGAAAAAGGAGACAGTGTACCATATAAGGATGTGTTTGTAGAAACACATAAACGGAGGACCACGGGAGTCTTCGTATCAGAGAAGACGAGAACGACAACGGTATGTATTAATTCTATTAATAATCATTGCAATATATATGCAAGTTATCATAATGTTATCATTAATTATTAATGAATACTTTAAACATTATTTTGTAGGAGGCATATGAGCAACATATGGTAGAGCGATATGGCGATGACGCTACTCAGCATCCATCATTTGATCCTACAGCATGGGTGACTGCAGCAGGTGAACCCAAAAAAGGTCGCGTGTTCGGGTTTGGGAGTAATATGAACACTTCACCAGTTATTGGTTCTTCCAGTTACGGCTCACCGACTTCTTGCGCCGACATAAGCTCCAAGCAGCCGACTATTCTTTTCGGTGATGATGTACGCCAGATCGTTAATGAATCACTGAATAACTACTTCCAATACACCGTCGCCCCCTTTCTCCAAAATGAGATCAAGGCCGTTGTTCAGGATAGGGGATCTTCGATTCCAGGTCCCTCTCAGGTATAATCACATATTCAGTTTTTTGTCTGCCTTAGAACACATATGAGCATAATCGAATCACATATATAACTTTTTGCCTGCCTAAGAACACATATGAGCATGTTATAATCACATATTCAGTTTTTTGACTGCCTTAGAGCACATATGAGCATGCTATAATAACATATAGAGTTTTTTTATTGCCTTAGAGCACATATGAGCATGCTATAATCACATATAAAGTTTTTTTGCCTGCCTAAGAACACATATGAGCATGATAGAATCACATATAAAGTTTTTTTGACTGCATTAGAACACATATGAGCATGCTATAATCACATATTCAGTTTTTTGACTGCCTAAGAACACATATGAGCATATTATAATCACATATTCAGTTTTTTGACTGCCTTAGCACACATATGAGCATGCTATAATAACATATAAAGTTTTTTTACTGTCTTAGAACACATATGGACATGCTATATATCATTTATGATAGAATCACATATAAATTTTTTTGCTTTGCCTGCCTTAGAGCACATATGAGCATGCTATAATCACATATTCAATTTTTTGACTGCCTTAGCACACATACGAGCATGATCGAATCACATATATAGTTTTTTGCCTGCCTTAAAGCACATCTGAGCATGGTAGAATCACATATAGAGTTTTTCTAGATGCCTTAGAAACATATGAACATGCTATAATCACATATTCAATTTTTTGACTGCCTTAGCACACATATGAACATGATAGAATCACATATATATATATAACTTTTTGTCTCCCTTAGAGCACATATGAGCATGATAGAATCACATATAGAGTTTTTTTATTGCCTTAGATCACACATGAACACATGATAGAATCACATATAGTGTGTAATTTATTTCATTATATTTTGTTTATCAATACTGACTGTTCTTTTCTTGTGTAGGCTGCTAGCGATAATCAACGTAGTGGAGCTGAAGGGACAGATAAAGACAATGAACAAGAAGACGCACAAAAATCTTGGCGATGATTAGAGGACTGTGTTGAAGAAGTTCTATTTTTTTATGTTTCCTAATTGTAATTGTTGAATTGTAAATAATTAAACTTGTTAATTTTAAGGTGGAACGATTAATTGTTGTAGATTCTTGTTATATGAATTTTTTTGTGTGGTTTGTTTTTTATTTACAGGAAATATAAATTGTACATGAAATAGAAATTGTATAGTTCTCGGTATTTAATTTTCAAATAAAATTTTTTTAATTTTTTTTCGTGTTTGCGACAGATTAGCGACGGAACCATACGTCACTATTTATATTAATCTAGCGACGGCATAGCGACAGAAGTAAATCCGTCGCCAAGCCGTGGTCGCCGTTTAGTACCGGCGGATTGGCGACGAAATCTAGTGCTCGTTAGTCCGTCGCAATTAGCGACGGACCGGGCGACAAAATAATTCTGTCGCCAGTTAACGTCGAAATATTCGCGACGTAAGCATACTGTCGCCTCGTTGTCGCTAATCCGTCGCTACCCATGTTAGCGACGGATTAGCGACAGAATGTGGTCGTCGCTAATCTACTGCTTTGTTGTAGTGGCTCTACACTTCTTTTTTCATGAACCTTTGCTTCGTGTGAATCTTCTACGCAGATCTTATAGTTTTCTCTCATTGTTTCATATATTTTGAATATACTTTTATCATTACATGAATGAATTATAGATTCAAAATTTATATATTATCCTTTATTTGAATTAATCATAAATATCTTACTTACTATAACCATCAGATTGTCATCAAGTTTACTAGCTTTATTATCTTGAAATTTTTACTTAAGTCGATACTCTCTTACCTAGTGATCCAATTTACCATAAGTACAGTAGAAAATAAAATCTTTCTTCTGCTTTTGGATTTTTTATTCTTGTTTATAAGTTTAAGTTTGAACCTTGGTATGCGTTCAACCATTTTTACTTTAGCACGTACTTCTTTTACTTCAGTTTTCTTATTTCGAGATCAAACTTCCTTCTCGATTCTATGATGTTGAAGAAGTACTAAGGTAAACTCTTTATTCTTATATTTTATTTTAATTTTATAATCTTTTCAAGACAAAGGCAATCTACCAATGATTGCAACCACCTAAAAAAACCATCAACATGCATACCCTCAGATATTTAGAAGCGAGTTTCGCAAAGCTTCTCCTTCTTTTGGAGAAGCAAGGAGTTTTTTTTATTTTGAAGCAAGCTTTTAGAAAAGTGAGATTTTCCATGCATCAATAAGCTCATAGTAACTATGATCAGTTGTAATGCTGCTACATGCTAACCATGCAGGGCCGCAACATAAAAAATGACCTCCTAATGTATCAAAATGCAGATGGTGCTGATCAGATTCAAAACCCCATCCAATTGAACCCCAAAACTGCCAACAGTTGTCCAAATACATGTCACATGGAAACATCATTTAGGGTCTTGGGCTTAAGGGACATGACATGACATATGGATACTCCACATCAGATGTCATGACACGCATGAGTAATACCATAGCTTTTAATATTTTTTTAAACAATAGATATATTTTAATATAATAATTAAAAACATATCTTAATGAACTAAATGTGTCTTCATGCATGCAGAGTTTTCTTTGTTCATGGATAGAGAGCATCAGTTGGCTCGATTGATATCAAGTCTATCGTTAAGTTTGGTCAAAAGAAAAGGCGCACAAGGGAATGCCACGTATCATGGTTTTCTTCCTCGTGCTGTGGGTCCCGCGTCAACATGGATGCACAATTGTACTTGGCATATTGACAAATATCGCAAGATTTATGAAAATCTCGCAATAATATTGTGAGAAATTGCCTGAAAGTTTAAAACGGCAATTTCTTGCGAGATTTTCAAAATATCATGAGATTTATGAAAAAAAAAACATAAATACCACGATTTAAATGTGATATTGTTTTAAATGGCTATTTATCATGAAAAAGCCATATATTTTATTTTTAAATAATTTTAAATAATATTTTCTTATAAAAATAAATTTTATAATTTCTAATTTATTTATTTTTTGCAAATATTTTGCTGAAAAAATGTGAGATTTATGATTTTTTTTTTAATTTCTCGTGACTTTTTTTATCCTACCCTACACCATATGGTGAGCCTGTTAGGAGATCAAGTTTTTTTTTTTTTTTCGGTGAGCAATGGCACTGACCTTTTTAGCGACATCCAATCTGAATCCAACACTTTTATTTTGCAACACGCGTCATTAAAACAAGACCCGAAAAGTTATTCAGACTGGATTCGGATTTACACATTTAGATCAGTTTTTTCATGTGGAATTTTATATAGTTTGGATATAATGTGTGGGGATATCAATGGGTTTGGTTTGTATCAGCTACCCGAACCTGAATTCCCGGTTATGGGCATGGAAAGTGATGACCCGAATAATATTCGGGTCAACCCCACAACCCGCAGGCCGGGTTTGTGTCAGGATTGTTGCTGGGTACCTGACCCGACCCAGCTTTTTTGCTGGGTACCAACATGACACGAGTATCTTATTCAAATTCAGACTCAGAAATGGGCCAACAACACAAATTTCGGTTTCAAATTCAGATCAGACAAGATATATCCCATATCTACACCTATTTTTAGGAATAAAGTATATCGCTGCTCGAACTCTTTCCGAAATAAGCAGGAAGGGGAATTCCAACATCGAGTCAATCCAAACGCTGCACTTGGGATTCCAATTTCAAAATTCAAAGTACTTTTCAGAATAAAAAAAACACATTTTTTTTTGTAGGGGATCAATACAAGATGTCAAAGGTGTACTGTGTTCAAGTTTAAATTACATGAGGCACGAAAACGTAGGTCTTGTTTACCATGTAAAATCCCAACAAGATTCAAAAACCAATATTTAAAATAAATAAATAAATAATTAAGATGGATCAAAATGGACACATGGACTCAATTGTCAGTTTTACACCATGGCATTTGGTCAATAATGATGGTTTATCCTTGAATAATAATAATAAAAAAGACTTTTTGGATTTGAATAATAATCAAAATGGACCCATGAACTTGATTGACATCGAATCCAGGTAGTGTAAATTATAGTTCGGGTCAATTATGCTGGTCTAATGGGATTTTAAATGATAATTGGGATTTAGCTGATCTTGATATGCTATTTTCATATGAAAATCAATAGATTTAACCAATTTTCAGTAGATCCAATACCCCAAAATTCAGGTAATAACCCTGTCGGAGACTCTATTGTGAGATCCGAACTTGAACAAAATCTAGAACTAGACTCCCTCTTCAAAAGGCTGGTATAGTGTGGGGTCAGGGACGACCTAACCCATATATAACCTTTTTGTATCTTAGGGTGTGCAACAGCCTGGGCCAGCCTATATTGATATGGATGGGTCGGACTTTTACAGGACCTAGGTGGGCTAAATTGGCTTTGAGGTGCTGGTACTGGGTCTGACAGGACCTACCAAAGGCAAAAATCTAGGGGTGTCAACGGGTCGGGTTTGATTCAGACTCAGGTGGAACCAGACTTAGACCAAATTTTAGGGTATGGTATCAGGTCCGGACTCAGGTCTAATCGGGTCCACTATAAGAAAAACCATACCCGGACCCGATAAGAACTACATGAACCAAACCCGGTAAAATCATTTTTTTATCATTTTTACATTAAAAAATTGTGGGTCTTAATCGGATCTCAGGTCGGGTCTAGGTCTGGTATAAATTTTTACAAACTATACCTGGGTCCATGTATTAATCGGACCATTGGGTCTGAATCTGGGTTTTCCTATTTATCACCAACCCGGACCCTATAGGGTTTGGTTCAGGTCGGGTCTGGGTAAACCAGGCCCGTTGGCACCCCTAAAAACCATACCTGGGTCCTAGGAGTGTAGCATAAAACAAAGCTGGACCAGAGTCAGTAAAATCTTAATTTTTATACATTTTACATTAAATTTTTTTGGTATCTTAATTAGGACTTCTGTCGAACCTCGGTCTACTGTGAATTGTTATAAACGGTACCGGATCCGGTTATGCAATCCGAGTAGGTCGGATTCAGTAAACCTATGATCCGAATTGAATCGGACCATTTAGATCGCGATTGATGGGCCTTACTTTATATGTTTGGATCGGGTCATAAATCTCCGATTCCAAACCCCGCGAATTTTCTTCTTCTCCCTCAACTTTGGCGTCTTTGTTGATTTCTCCCAAACTATTGCCCTAATTTTCACTTGGTTCCAAAGCGCACGTAATAGATCGTAAGTGAAGAAATATCTTTCGGATTTTCCGTTCCTTTGATGTAATTTCGGATTCTATGGTTTTTTTTCTCCAATTTATATGGTTCAAGTTCGAGGATTCCGAGGTTCGATTCATCTGGGTCGAGGATTTTAGGGTTTCTTCTGTGAGATCTTTTAATTGTTTGTTTCTTTGGTTTATAATCTTCTTATTTATTCTTCTGCGTGTAATTTTTAGATGATCAATGGAAAAAGTAAAGAGGAAATTGAAGGAGTTGTAGACTTTTGTAGTTCTTTATTTTTGTCGTCTTTGGTTTTTCGTATTCATTTGGCATTTAGTATAGAAAAATAGATAAAGATTAACTGGTTATATGAAATTTGTGTCATTTGGGTTCTTTTATGGGATTTATATCCATTTTTTCAAAATTGTATAGATCTAGTACGGACAAACAGTCATCATTTGATGCAACTCGCTGAATTTGAAGAAAATTTTGCGTCCATAGTAAATTTTTTTCCCTTTATCCTTCTCTTTTTTGGATTGGTTGATTGTTATTCTGATTGCATGTGGAAGTATGAGTTTTATATGCGTGGATTCATTAATCAAGTTTGCAAATTTACGTGATCTTCTGATGTTTCTAGCTCTTTTTTTTAAGTTTCTTTGGAAGTTTGATTCTGTTATATATATATTGAACAAGTTAGATGATTAAATTTTCCAATTTTTCCTAATTTTTGTGATGTATCTCTTTTTGTTTGGAAGTTTTATTTGCTTGATAGTCTTGGTTGCATGCCATGTGATGAATGATTACGTTTATAGGTTTCTGTGTATCGTTATTTTCTTAATCTTGAATCAATTTTAAATTTGGTCAAAGAATGGTGATTTTCCCCATGAATCAGATGAGCGTGTTGTATCCTCTGTTTCTTGAGATTTTTGGTTTCTGCGTTGAACGATGAAAATTTGACTTTGTTTGTTGAATTTGGGTGTCATGATGGTTATTTGACGGTACGATTGTTAGTCAAATTTGTCTTGACATAGTCACATTTTCTTGTTTGCTTCGTAGTGGAAACAGTTATCACACAGTTTATGCAAGGAGAAACTTTCTCACTCGGTTAAGAATTGGAAATCATGGATGGTTCCAACGATTTCTCCTTTTGCCAGGCATGCTGAATTAATTTTTCTCATAGGGAATTTGTTTATTTTATTTGCATTTTTCCCATGTAAAAGGTTTTCATAGTTCTGATGTCATCATCATCCACATGATTTTCTAATGTTCTTCAGCTTGATCCTGCTGGTGATCTTGATCAGTTAGAATCACCAAAGCTCATGCCGAACAGTAGTAAGGGGTCTAAAGATATCTTTAAAGATTTCAGTGCTTGTTCAGCACCGATGCCACTTAAAGCTAGTTCAGATGCAAACATTAACCAATCTCGGCCACAAAATGCCAATTTGATAGTTGATGGTTCAGACCAGGCTCAATCTGAGCCATCTGGAGGATCTGGTTCGTTAACTCTGAAAGTAATTGATACACAACCTCCTAAGACAAAACAGAATGAAGTGAAGGTGGTAAACGAGCTGGGAACTTCTATTTCTGATCATTTTCAAGTTGACGAGAAACCTGCTTTAAAAAAGAAGCCTGTTCAACGTGCAAAGGTTCCTTTTGAGAAAGGGTTCAGTCCAATGGACTGGCTGAAACTTACACAAACACATCCTGACTTAGCAGGTATTTTATGTTGTTCTGAGTTGGCCTGTTGATTGTTGATTTCACTCTTGATCGTTTTTCCTCAAAAGTATGTCTTCTTTGTTTAGCTAACCTGTTGACATATCATTGAGGAAATTTTGAAGAGTGTTGAGTTCTAACAGTTTGTTACCTGTTTTTTGTTTTCAAGTTAATTTTCCAGCTTGCAGAATTAACCCACATTTGATGGTGTATTTAATGTATTATAATCATATTGGCCATTGATTTCTTTTAATAACTTGTTCAGATTTAAAGGGACAATCAAACAGGAGGCTCATCACTATGGACGAAGTTAAGCAGCACAATAGCAAAGGTTCTATGTGGACAGTTTTGAAAGGCTGTGTATACAACATTTCACCATACATGAAATATCACCCAGGAGGTGCTTGTCCACATATATTGATTCTTACTGATTTCCTTTTGGTTTCTTTATGTTTTTCCATTTTCTGGAGAGAGCTTCTAATTTTACTGAATAATCTGTTGGAGTTTGTCACAAAATTCACCAAGCAAAATCTAGTGGCACGAATTTACTGTTCTTTGTCTATATCACATTGTTGAATTTTCTGTATGATCAGAGTCCAATTTCTAGGTAATTGTTCTGTTAAAAGAATAAAAAGTAGGGACAGCTAGCGTTATATCATCCATCAACTAACAGCATCTTGGGTGCAAAAGTAGGTCATCAATGCTTACTTTGACTCAAAACAATTTATCCGGTCACTGGATATGGTTTTGATAAGTGGATACTTATACAGGGAAACGAGTCTTAATCCAAGAAAAATTCTATTCGATTATTTGATATTGCTCAAAAACCTATTAGCTTTCCACGGTTTTAGTAAATGAACATTTTCAAATGTTGTATAAATGTAAAATTATTTTTGAATGATTACTCTGCCAATGTGTTCTTAGCTGCATCTCTCGTTGCATGCTCTGATGGAATCAGGCTTTAGGGCATTGTGGTTTAGGGCCAGAAATTGGTCTTCATGGAAGCCTTCTGCTCAAGCTTTTCTCATGGCATGCCTCATATAGATATTATGACTGCTCACTAGAGTCTGGAATGTTTGGCTACAACTACAAATTTATGGTGCAAGTCAGGCTAGAGGTGAACATTCTGGCTTATCAGTCCTTGTTGATGTTGGATTGGATCCCTTGCTGTAGGCACGAATAAGAGCCTGTGGCATGAACATGATTTGAATAGACAACTAGGGAAGACCAGTATGAGAGGGGCATCTTGTGATGAAGTTCAAAACTAGTTAATCATATGATTGCATGAAGGTAAAGAATTAAAGTGAACTAATAAAATATAATCATTCCAGAAATGGAACTACAGGAAAAACATGTTGATATCAAAGTTCTGCAATTTTTACCTAGATTGGTGGTATAACATTTTTGTCCTTATCATTCAGCTCAGAAATTTTTGTTTTATAATCAGGTTTGCATGGACTTATGGGGAATTCAACTGTATTTGATAGCCATTCAGATACATTTTATAAACTAATGAAGATGTGTTGGAAGGCATGATAGCAAGTTAGCAACATTACCTTCAGGCTTCTGATTCCACCTTATATCATGTCAATCTACCTTTCTTGGCTAATATGATCTTGAATACATTATGAATAATTGACAATCTGTTCCTTAGCATTGGATCTGTCATGAGCTCTCCATAGTGCCCCTATATCTTGTAGAATCTTGGATATCAATTATGTTTTAGTAACTGATGACATCAATCATTTTATAATATGGATAGGGAGTTGATCAATTCATTTGGTTGCTCACAGGTGTGGATATGCTAATGAAAGCTGCAGGAAGAGACTGCACTTCTTTATTCAGTATCCTTTTCTGTAGATTTTTTTTATTCAAATTCAAAAGCTGCAATCTGAGATTGGGGACCTGGAGGTGTTGAAGGTTTGAGTTTTTATATGGCTAAGTATTGCCCAAGTCTTCTTTGAACACCAGTCAATGATTTTGCAGCTCAACATCAGCTCTGATTGCTTGAATTATACCAAACTTTCTCTAACACCTCCATTATCACCAACTCCTGGTGTATGATTCTTTTTCCTCCCTTTGAAACAGTGTGATCTGTATCACATGTGATTCTTTTACTGTCGGGTAGATAAACATCATGCTTGGGTGAATGCTGACTTTTTATTGGAGAAGTGCTTGGTGGGTTTCTTGGATGTTAGCTGACAATCCTGGTCATGCAAAACTAGTTTTCGTACACCTACAGCTGGGGTCATCCATGGAGGACGCATTGTTGATCAACCCCAAAAAGGAGTTTATATTATCAAATAAGATGCATTATTACTGGAACCATTGCACCCATGAATCCTCATCTCACAAGAGGTTAATTACAGAGTATCAATAATGTCCCTTCAAATATAGGGGTCTTTACCTTTGACATCTTTGTGTATTAGAATGGAATTTGCAAGTACTTTGTTCGTCTAATTATAAGACACTTCTTTACATATGTTTGTTATGTTCTGTAGAGTCTATTCTCTTCTATAAATTACTTAATACTGTTTTTGCATATTTCCTGTGTGGGGCAATTCTGAATCGACAAACCATCTCTGCATGCTTTTCTAAGATGTGGCGATTGTTCTTAAGGTTTGTTGGATTGACCAAGTTGTTGCAGAAGTGAGAATGCCTCCTATTTCTTTAACCTAAATGGAGTCATGATTCTGCTTTATGAGTTTGGGTAGTTTTCAAAATTTTGCAAGTTGCTTATCATGCTTGGCCATTTTTGTTGTGTTAATCAGATAGTTTTCAAACTAGTGCACTGACATGTACAAGCTCGTTTAAGTTTCATGCCATAGTGGTCATGTTGGTGTTTATGTGATTTTTTTTTCCTTTTTGTAAGTAATCTTGAATGAGAGGAGCACAAAAGTTTGTATAATATCTTGCATTATATCAGTGATTGCTATATATGCACACAATGGCTCTGCTCATCTAGCAGGGGCAACTCAAATGTCACCAAGTTGAAGGGACATCATGAGCTTTAAACCTGCAGGGAGCATCCCTTGCCGCAAAGTCCTGTGGGAGGAGGAACCTCAAGGGTTTTTTCATCCAAGCATTCATTGTTACATGCTCTCTTTGGGGAAGCTGATGATCATGAAATACCTCTTGTTCAGAAACACTGCGGTCAATGTCAATCTGGAGTCTGCACCATGAATTCATGTGCATGGTTAAAGTCGGAGGAAGCATGTGTACACAACTGATTTGAAAATCACTACATTAGATTTCTCATGTCAGAACAAGCCAAAAAGCCTGTTATTTTCCTCCATTTTGTCTGTGATATGATCCTGTGTTCAATAATCTAATTCATAGAGTCAAAGCCAGGATAGTTTCATATTTACTGGGGGATGCTCGGGGAACCGGCAAATTGTTTGGTTTGCTGGTTGTGGTTCTCGGTAAAATTAGAGAACCTCGGATGCTAATGGTGATGTTTCTCTGCATGTGTTTCATCATGAGTAGAAGCAGTTCTCCAAGCAAATCATGGATTTGTGTGTGTGTGGTGTTGGGGGGGGGATAGCCTGTCAAAATCACTTCACTCGCGAGCTCATCGGTGTAAAAACCCCCCTTGCCCACTAGGGAGTACACTCAGCTTCAACCTTTGCGGTAAGGGACAGCACCTGTGGGTTTGAACAATTTAGCTCAATGACTTTGTACCAACTGTTGATGTTGATGAGCTCATCCATCAATTACTCTGTTTAATGTCCCATTACATGGAGAGCTGTTAGGTAGTAAATACTCTTGTCCTCAACTGCCATGAATGGATCCCACCAGGAGGACCTGTCAGGAGTGAAGATAAGAGTAGTGTCGCTGCTGATTTGCTAGATGTAAGCTGCATCTTCTTTTCTGAACTTAAAAAGGCAGCATAGAGGCAAACTTGGCACAGAACTATGCATCAATTATAAGAATGTGATGCTTTTGTTTTATGAAACTAAGGCCTCATCATGTTAAACACTACCTAATTTATGTAACTTGAATGTGTTATTTCTATTTAACTTTCTAACAATGCTGGATGCTTTAGAATTCTTGAACTAGGTTGTTTTTACATGGTTTCATGTGAAAAAGTTACAATTCATGAACTTGATCATGTCCCATATGGAGATGTTAAGACTTCACAAAACGTCTCGCATAGGACAAGGTAGTAGATCAATTTCATTAATTAAATTCACCATCATGTTTTAAGCTTAGGCATGCCAAACCTTCATGTGAATACACAATATCTAGCTACAAAAAAAACTAAAATATAATGTAATAATAATGATAACAGTTCTCTGGTTGGAAAACATGATCCTCCTGATAGCTGTCTCCTTAAGTGAAATGTTAAAAGAAAGTATGTTATGTGTGATGGTCGTGTCTGATTGGTTTCATGCACTTTAAATGTCGTGTCACTGTGCCATTGCATTTGGTCATCACATTCAAGTTCATCTTTATAGTTATATAAACAACAAATTAATCTCATAAGTATAGGTGATAAAATTTTCAGCTTCACCAACTTTTTACTAGTGTACCTTTTTTTTTTCTCATGTACCTAGTGTGAACTCCACCTTCTTCTGCCTTTTACATCAATTTTTCTTTTATTAGTTACCTTCATGCAGTTGATATTAACCCTAGACTTAATAGAAGCTCGTGTAAGTCTGCATTATAAAGGAACAGTAGCCCACTGTCGCTACGCCTACAACTATAAATGTTGATCGCTAATTTGCTATATGCTAAATCTGGACAGCGATTTCATCATGATATGTACGTTTTTATCAATGATTTTCCATGAAAAAGTTATTTTATTTTTTATTTCTTCCTATGAATAGTATTTATTTTTGCCAATAAAAACTGCGAAATATGAAAATTCTCAGTTTCTCACGAGAATTTGGCAGCTATTATTGGACATAATAAAGCATTTTCCAATTTCGATATACACACAGATGGTATTGCAGTTCAAATTTATATAACAAATTAGCTATAGCCCCACCAATTTATATAAGAAATCAGTTATGGCCCCACCATAGATTTTAGAAGTCCATTAAAATGTGACAAGTAATCTAGAGACCTCCATACCCCCCCTGCATGTGAATCCTATGCAAGCCCATACATTTTTCATGTGCCATGTCACAAAGACACGTGGACACAATGATGCATGATGGGGTGTTCGACTCGCAAGTTTGAATTTTTTTTTGGAAAAATAGGATACGAGGACACATAATTTTTCAATTTTTTAATTAATAAAAAACCATTTTATGATATTTTGATGTTGACATTTGCATTTTTATTAAAATAGTACTTTAAAACATTAGAAATATTAAAGTATTGTCAGGCGTGTCCTCTCTGGTCAACTGGCGTGTCCCTGTAGAAAAGAATATTTCAAATTTGTACTAGTAGTAAGTTACATTTTACCAATCTGCATTTCTGAGATTTTTATTAAATACTGTAAAGAATTAGTTTGGAAATATCGTGGGGCCTGTGAATCACATTGTATTTGAGAGTTCAAGACCGTCACCCTTTCAAAAAAGTCACTCCCTTTTGCCTTTTCCATTGTTTTAATGTACAAGTCAATTGGATAAATTTGAATCAGGTTCTTACGAGACCCAGCTCCATTTTACTTGATATGCATAGGCAGGATGAGTCAGAAATCTTGACACAGGTCTCTGTTCGGATATTTGATCTGGATCTAGTTGGGTACTTGCACTCATCACAGAGAAAATATACATAAATTGCTCCAAATATCCATGATCCAATCCTGTCTTGGGGAATTTGGTCTATCTGTAACACAACCTCACAACATACGACTATTATTTTTATTATTTTAGTAATTTTAGTAAAAATACATCTTTATATATTCAAGTATCAAAATACAATTTTAATTGATTAAAAAATTTATAAATCCGTTACCTATTTTTCAAAAAGAAAAAATTGAACTCTCGTGTCAGGGGCTTTAATCTATGCAGGCAATGCAGACTCCATTGAGTTCATTTCAAATTTTCTTTTCAAAAGCTAGGCATTAACATACATGGTGTCAGCTACCTCAAAGGGGTTAGCGTAGTTGGACTGGGCTTCGGCTGTCATACGGGCAGTCAAGGTTTGATTCTCGCGAAAGGGAACCTTTTGCGTAAGCCGAAGCAAGCATAGGCCCTGGGGGCGAGGGTACTCAGCCCCGGCATTTTACACCATTGGGATGGAGACCAAGTCTCCAGCCCCGGCAGTTTCTGCAGGATAAATATGAATATATATATATATATATATATATATATATATATATATATATATATATATATATATATGGTGTCAGCCAGCAACCATAGATGATATGAATGGCACTTATGGTGCTCACCTCCTTTATTCAAAGTTTCAGAAAATCCACACTGCACCATCATGAAAGAAGGTAGAAAAGAAAGTAAAGATGTCATAAAAGAAAGGTGGAAAAACTGAAGACTCCTAACTTCCATATCTTAATTGTGTGGGTCCTTCTTTTCCTTGTCCCTGTGCAGACCTGTTAGCATTCTGGGCACATGATCTATGAGTCCATACCTTTCTTTTTCTCAAAAGATTTTTCAAGAATGGGAATGGTGACATCAGTGCATGAGAGGCCAAAAATGGGCATCTCTATTATGCTAGGGTAAAAAGGGAGGGCCACTTGCATTTATTTAAGAAATTGCTCTTGACAACAAACAAGAATAGAACAGGACATCCATGTTATGAATTTCAAGTGTGAAACAATTCAATAAACGTTTGTGGGACCCATTTCATGCTACCATGCATGATCCATGTTTGTTACCTCTTGGGAGGTGGGATCAAGTCAGATTTAGCTCTGATGGTAAATACCATCAGAGCTCCTTCGGATGCCATTGATCTCAAGATGAACGGCATCCAAACCTATAATAATGAGATGCCCATTACTTAGATGGGTCCCACACTTTTTCAGATACCATTCATGTTTAGGATGAGCGGCATCTGAATGGTTTAAAATGAAAGACTCACAATGAGCCTTATTCACTGTTTGATGGGTGTCGTTCATTTTTAAGATGAAAGGCTCACAACTAGCATTATTCACTGCTTGATGGGTGTTCATTTTTTAAGATAAAAGAGATCCAAGGCAGAGAGATACCTCCAACCTGATCGAGTTTTACACCGCCGGGCCGCGACTGCAGGTACCACAAACTATGACTCGTGCTATCAGGTCTCTGATCTCAGGTGCAGTTTCTTCGTATAATAAGCAGGAAAAAAAAATAAAGGAAAGAAACAATAAGGCTCAAAGATTTTAAAATAAATGGATACTAGAGTTTGGTTCTGCCTAACCCCAGCTTGCCTTTCAGAAAAAAAAAATACTAACTAAGATAATTTGTCAATTCAAGAACCGTGTGGGACCTTGGCTAGAAAAATATATTTGCTTGATCTTTAATCATTCATTAATAGCAGTAATGACAAAGAGCATTAAGCCAAGCTTTTACTTCAACCAAGATAGCAATGTAGTGACCACTCGTCATTTACATACAATTATATAAGCCAACAGGCAGGCTATCTTAATTGAGCATTACGCCAAGATATTACTTTATTTAAGAGTATATGCAATAAACAGTCTTCATCATAGACAGTTTATACAGGCAAACAAACTATGTTAAATATTGACAATAAAATGGCACCAAACTAAGCTAACCACCTTTAGATCCATATGAGCTGTAAAGTTGGATTTGTATGAAGTTCACAATACAAAAATTTGAACTTTTACAAATATTACATTCTGGATCTGAACAGAGTAGTTCTTGTTTTCCAAGATCCAGTGTTTAGAAAGTGGATCTGGATCCACCATGTTTTTGAGGAAGTGATGATTTTCTTATCCTCGAGACATCATACTTGCTCTCAGTTACACCGAATCATGGGGTAAAGACCTATTCCATAAAAAATTCTTTTGTTTTTTGAAAGGCAAGCTGAGGTTAGGCAGATCCCTACACTACAAGAAAAGTGTGGATTAGCGATAGACATTTGCAATGAATTTTTTTTATTGCAAATGTGTGACGGATTAGCGAGATAAAACTATATGTCGCTAACATTCAAAATATTTGTAAAATTAGCGACAAAAATATCTTCCTTGTAATTCCATCGCTAATAAGCGACAAAATTTTTCCATCGCCAAACACTACAATAAAAAATGGTAATTAGTGACGGAATTAGCGAGAGAATTATTCTGTAGCTAATATGTCGCTAATTAGTGAGAGATTAACGAAGGAATTTTTCCGTAGCTAATATGTTGCTAATTAGAGACGAAAAAATTCTCCCGCTAATCCCTCGCTAATTTTTTATTTAAACTGTCCCATCTGAGGCACGAAATTTTTCCTCTCTCCTCGTTCGAAATTTTTCGATTTAAACCATCTCCCACCACTCCCCCTGCGAGGTCCTCTGCTCCTTCAAGGAGCTCTGTCGGCTCTGCATCGATCGAGCTCCCCGACAGCAAGCTCGGCATCGACGACGTCGACGACGGCGCCCTCCTCAAGTGGAAGGCCGAGTTCGGGAGCTCACTCGAGAGTTGCGCCATCCTCGTCGCCCCTCCTTCCATCGGTGGCCCGCTGCTGGCTACGATCTCCCCATCGATCCCGCCATTGAAGCCGAGAGGGACCCCAATTGCGGCCCTGAGGACCAATAAGGCATCCCAGAGTCATTTTACATGAACGACGGACTAAAGTTGTGCGTCGTCTGGACGATGACCTCACTGATCGTCGTTTTCGCCAGAGAGCGCGCCAGAGAGCATGCCGGTTTTGTGCAAAAGACCCCGCAGTGGCGGGCCGGGCCGCTCGGGTGCAATGCATGTGTGGTGCGGTACAAGTTCGGCCTATTGGTGCCGGAATACCGCCCGACAGAGAGCACTTTTTTTTAAATTTTTAGCGACGGATATTATCCGTCGCTAATTTAAAATAGTGACGGACTCACGACAGATAATATCCGTCGTTAATTTAAAATAACAACGTACTCGCGACGAATCATGTCTATTGCTAATCTGTCGCAAATTAGCGATGAATGTAACACCGAATAATTTCTATCGCTAATTAGCGATTAGGATTATGCGACAGGCACTATCCATCGTTAATCCGTCATCAATTCGTCGCTAAATTGTTTAGCGACGAATTAAAGATGGATTAGCGACGGATAGTGTCCGTCGCTAATCCACATTTTTCTTGTAGTGCTACCAGTTATACAACTATACCATTGGGTTTTGAACTTGCAACGCCCCATATAGCAAGATGACAGGAACTAGCTGCTCCTACCAGACAAGCCGAGCCCCCAAATTTTTTTTTTTAGAGAAAAAAAATTGGTTCCATACAAAAAAAAACTACCAGCCATTAGGCATTAATCTTGAAGACAATGGATTAGATAGCCTATATGGGCTTATCAGACCTGTTTAGATGGTTCAGCTTAAGGAATTCAAGTTGAAGGATGTCAAGACTTTGATACTTGGAGTGCGCCTATTTGCTGCAAAGGCCAAGTTAATGAGAAACTACCCTAGTAAGGGAAAAAGATACACTCATGAAGTTTTATACTATGGACACCAACTTTGATCTACGGACAATATTGTGACATCTCTAGGCCAGTAATCAGATGTCCAAATTATAGTTGAAAAAAGGACTAGATAGTGACATGACTAGCATGCGCTTATAATTGTGGAAGCCAAATGCATATGGCCTGTATCTAGGGTTGGCCAAGTGCTTATGAACCCTGGCTACCCCATCATCTCTCTCCCTCTCTACGATTGGGGTCTAAGTTGGCTTCAAGTGGCAGGACTTGGAATGGACTAACATGGTCACTCAAATGGACAGAATTCACCTTTAGAACAAGTGCACCATTGTCTGCACAATGATGCAGTGCACTTACTAGTGTGGGAAAAAGATTGGACAATAGTTAAAATGGTATAACTTGTACGTATCTCTTGTCTTCTTCCAACACAGAGATATGTGTTCATATATAAATATTGGCTACTGATGAAAGTACGGAACTAATGAGGTAAAAATCATAGGTGCAAGTTGTATCAACTCATTCTAACCATACAGATGTGTCAAACATGGCTTGTTTGCTAAGGATCAAGCTTTGGATCTTGCTTTTCTCATGTAAAAATATGATCTTTTGAGTTATGAAATTTTGACACGTTGTGGGCTGTTGATTCTTGGATCCCTTAAAAAAACTAATTACTTATCATAATCACATGATTCAAAACAAGTTTCCTACTAAACAAACCATATGGTTACCAAGTAAGATGTAGGGTGGAGATCGAATATAACATGGTTAATGCTTGTACCCTAGAGTGAGGCCAGCAAGTATCATCTAGATGTTGGGCACCCAGTACTGTCCATGCGCTTAGTGAGACCCTGTTTCAAGTATAATGTTGACCCACAAAAAGGATCAAGTGGTAAAGATGATATGGGCTCCACACGGTCAAGCTCATGAACTCATTGTTTCTACTTCCTACTTTTTAGCAAAACTTAGTTCATGAACTTGATCACGTTTCATGCAATTCAAAAATACTCGAATAATACAACATTGCCCTTATCCAAACAAAACGGGGGACTGATTTGGCCCTCATTCGAAATCGGCTGATTTTTTGTTGAATCAATGAAATAAGCCGTTAATCGATTCATTTACATGATTTAAAACTTGCATTTATTAAAAATAAAATTAAATAAAAATAACCTTTTAAATGACCAGATCAAAAAATAATGCAATTTAAATAGACATATTTTTAGTTTTTAGTTTGTTTTTTTGAGAAAAAAATTCACTTTTTTTTTTTGAAAGACAAGCTGGGGTTAGGCAGACCCCTATCCTCTCTGACAAATATCATGATATTTATAAAAATATTGCCCAAATATTGCAAGAAATTGTTGAAAAGTTTAAAACAGCAATTTCTCACGAGATTTTTAAGCAGTCACAAATATCATGATATTTATATTTTTAAAAGATATTTATCGTGAAAACCCTTGAGATTTTTATTTTTAATGTGTTTTATTTATATTTTTTTATAAAAAATAATTTTTATATTTTTTA
This sequence comes from Nuphar pumila, assembly GCF_984573655.1. Lineage (NCBI taxonomy): Eukaryota > Viridiplantae > Streptophyta > Magnoliopsida > Nymphaeales > Nymphaeaceae > Nuphar > Nuphar pumila. Next base: position 82,599,968 of record NC_143258.1, read on the forward strand.
ATTTATTTTTTATTCCTAAGATTTTGCCAAAAAAATATGAGATTTATGAAAAATTTCAAAATCTCCTGAGTTTTTTGCGAGACTAGATTTTGCTGTTTTTAACTTTTGTCACTATGCCCCTACCAGTTATACAACTATACCATTGGGTTTTGAACGGGCAACGTCCCAACACAAGGTGAGATGATCTAGATGTTCCTACAAAGCACCCGTTGGTAGAAAAGATTCACTTACTGAGCACATTTTAAGAAAAAATGTTAACGTGCATCACTGCTTATATAATGTAAAATGTATTTATTACTAGTTTATACGAGCCAAGCCAAGTTGGAACGAGCTCTTTACACTTAGGAATGCAAATGGGTTGGATCAAGGATGAAGGTTTTGTAAATTTTGGCTGTTCTAGTTTAGATCTAGATCCGACTTTCCATGTATTTAGCTACAATTTTTCCATCAAAATATAGAAGATTATGCATACCTAATTATGTTCGAATCCAAACCGACCACGTGCCGAGCAAAGGCAGCATCAAATCGTTGACTTATGTTGGGCTTGATGTTTAGCTTCTACTCATTGTCACGCAAACTCTATTCTCTCGTCTGATAATTGGAGTAAAGAGAGGGGTAAAACCGACAGAATAAATTTAGGAGGAAAAGAGCATCATCTGTGCACATCAGACAACGGCGGTGATTGTTTCGGTAGAAAAACACGGATGAATTCCTGCAGGAAAGTATTAAATTAACTATTTTTAAATAATAATTTATCTTAAAAGAGAGAGAGAGAGAGAGAGATTGGATTAAAAAGCGAAGCTTCTTCCCTTTTACTCACTCACTCACTCAGGAGACTAAAGCGAGCAGAGAGAGAGAGGAGCACGCTTTTCCGGTGAGTAACTGGCCGGAGGATCATTCAAGTTGCCGGAAGACCCGACGGAGGAGCTCTCGCGGCTTGCCGTCTCCCGAAATGACCCGGTTTCTCCTGGCGATTGTGCTCGCCGTCCGGTGGATTCTAGTGTCGGCAGACGACGGTAAGTTCTTTTCTCCGAAAATTTGCAAAACTTTCGTTCATTCGGAAATGCGCATTCTTTTCTTTCGTTTTCGGAGATTTTTGTGTCTGAAAATGATCGATTTTGCTGCTTTTCCCCTTCTCTCGAGCGATCGCTGAGATTTAGGGTCTCAAGTTTCGATGTCTAAGCACGCATGATGATAATGCCTCTATTTTCTCGAGTAAATAATAAAATTTTCGTTTTTTTCTTGAGTTAACTACGTAAAAACAGATCACTTGTACTGGAGTTTTGATTTTCGGATTTAAGGTCCGATTTTTAAGTATCTGTGATGTCAATGTTGTTATTCCTTCGATAAAATAGCGGCTTCTCTGTTTTAATCTGTTTTTATTCTTAAAATAACTATAACAAACCAATCGCGCAGCTCGGAATTTCGTTTCTCTTTTTACTCTGGTGTTCTATAAAATAATGGAGGCCGATCAAGGAAATAATCTACAATTTGTTTTTTTAATAATGTTTATTTATTTATAGCTTTAAGTATATTTATATTTGCTTAAAAGTAATATTTCATTTTTTGTCTCTCTTTCCACTCCGTTGATTTTTTTATTAAACTTTTTGCATTTTATTTCGTCTGGAGAAATAAACTTTCAATGTAAGAACAGAGATCTTTCTCTTACTCCAGCATTTCTTGCAAAGATTAGTTATTTAATTATTTTTTTGTCGGCCTCCTAGTTTTGCGAAATGACCCGTCCCCCTCTTCTCCTTCCCTGTTCTCACTTTTCGAATCCGAATCGGGTGCAATCGCATGGCACAAAATTTATGTATTAATCACCTGATTTCCCTCCATCAGGCCTTGGGCCTCACAACTAACAGGCCGTGTCCTTAAGATGGAGGGTGATCAGGTGCTTAATGCACAAATATTTGTGCAATCATATTGCACCTGATCTTTTCAACCACTTCTTGGATTCCCGAGCCTCTCTACTGTTTATTATTCTTTTTACTGAGGTAAATTACGATGTTCTCCTTACCTTTGTTAGAATCCCGAGCCTCGCTCTGTTGTTCTTTTGTTTTTTTTTAGTGGTAAATGACCACACGGCCCTTACTTTTTTAAGTTTTGAAGGATTTTCAAGGAAAAAGAAAGAAACTATATACTCCGTGAGCTCCCTCGCTTGAGTCTGGATTTTCTTCGTTTTCTGCGAATAGTTTACTGGAAATTCCTTTTTAGATTCGTCGGTCGTTTCCCTCGTCATTGAGGGTGATTCCGTCATTTAGGTGTCTCTGTTACTTTTATTTTTCCAACTTCTACTTTTGACTGTGCCTGAGGTAAGGTCGTTTTTACGGCGGTCGAATTGGCGCGCACTTTTCACGCGTTTTCCTTTTTTGTCCTTTTTTTTGTTTTTTTTTTTTCGGAAATTTGCATTCCGATAAGCGAATTCTGTCAGAATATGGCCGATATTTTAAAAATATCGGCGATGTTTTCTGAAACCGACATAATCTCGAAAACATCGTGACGTTGTCTAAATGACACCTGTACTGAAAATATCGCGATATTAATCTGATACATACCGAGGAAACCGCTTCTTTAGACTTTTTTATGCTTTTTATATTCGTCACTTTACTTTTATATCTTTATTTCTTTGTATTTTATCCTTGCATGTATTAAAAGTTTAAATTTTTAAATATCCCGGAGGTTTTGTGAGATTGCATCGAACTGTATCTAGGATATGGATCCTCACACTAATATCCATCTGAGGGTGCCTTTGATTACCTCGGATCCATGATCTCTTCAAACACGGGACCTGAGATCAGAGCTCGATTCATGAATCTCTGGCTCAAAAGGTGGTGGGTCGGGCCAAAGATCCATGAATCTGAGATTCATCAATTCATCTCTCTCTTTCTCTCTCTCTCAAACACCGGATTACAGATCCAGTTTAAAATTCTAGGATCTGAGTTCGATCCGATATCTCTGAGACCCCGGACACAAGGGCACGAAAACGGCAGAAGTTTGAGTTGGACACGGGTTGTTCTGGGATCAGTCGAAGTCCACATACGCATCTGGATAAGGTTCGGTTGGGACCGGTGACATCCAGATTAGGGGTTAGGGGTGTCAACTGGCCGGACCTGGTTCCGACCGAATGTGAGTCTGGATCTGGATCTGACTTTAAGTTGTTGGTACTGGATCTGGTCCAATTTGGTCGACCATCAGAGAAATCATACCCAGGTCCTATAAGGAATGCTAGAACCATACCCAGTAAAATAATATATTTTCTTTTATCTTTCTACATTGACAAATCACTGTTCTTAATCTGAACTCGGGTCGGACCCAGATCTGATAAAATCACTGTCACAAACTATGCCCAGCTCCATATAATATTCGGACCCATTTAGGTCTGAACCAGATTCTAGTTAGACCTCCTTTTTTTATCACCAAACCCTGACCCTGTAGTGTTTGCTATGGGTTCGGGTCTTGGTCAAACCAAACCTGGACCCATTGACACCCCTAATTCTGAACTCTGAAGTCGAACCACATCAAGAATACCAACGTTTAGATGGGGCTCAAATGAGGACCAGTTGTAGATCCCAGTTAAACTTGGGCCTCATATGAAGTCACCTTAATCACTTGTGCTTTTTAATGTTGTGAGCCAAACCACTACACACACACACCCTACTTCTGATAGCAAGCTTTATATTGCATCTGCTGATTGATTTGTTAGAAATGACCCTCAAAAGCGAGACCCGTTATCAGGGGCGGAACTAAAAAATTTACATAGGAGGGGCCGGCAATAATATATATATCTATATATATATATATATATACACACACACGATTTTATGAGCCTTGAAAAATCAATGGCTTACAATGTGCAATATTTTCTCGGATCATAAAATCATGTTTTTTTTCTCCAAATAAACATGATCCAAAAACCGATTCCAAACATTTGGACTATGCCAAACCCATCTATGAGGTCTGATTGGGTCAACAGCACCAACGCCTAGACCAAAATTAATTAGTTAATCTGATGGTCCATGAATGCGAGATGCAAGATGAAGGGCCAAATGACCAACAAGAAATCACCTGGTCAACTGAGGAAGATGTGTATTTGTTTGAGGAAGTTATTTCTTTGTTACAAAACTGAAGCCAGTTTAGAGCATGGTATTCCTTGTTTTGGTTAAAACACAACACAGAAAAAATGAAACTTTTCATGAAATTGTTAAACAAACCTGAAAAATGTGCTATCAATGCACCACTACATAGCAGCTTTCAAGCTTCCACAGAAATCGAGATGAGTCTTAGCCGTTCATGCTTACTCTCTTCGCAAACTTAAATACATGGTAATGGACAAGGCAACAATGAAAAAGGTAAATAAAAAAGGCAAATGAGATGGGCAACTTAATTTTTTTAGAAAACTAGTTTTAGGAAATGAAGAAGGTAAATGAGATAGGCAACTCAATGGGCGCCTGCCTTCTCAAAACATCATCTTTTTGTTTCGGTTTTTTTCTTTGGAAGGGGGGCCAAGACCCATATAACATATTTGTTCTTGCCCCACATAAACCTTAATATATATATTTTAAATTCTTAGGCTGGGGGAAGGGAGGGGCTTGGGCCCCTGCACCCCTGCCCATTGTGAAGAACAAATGGGTAAAAATTTGATTTTTTCAGAGATAAAACAAGGACTGGGAAATGACATGAAGCGCTTTTAGCTTGGCTTGTATTTGAATCGTAAAGAGCTTGTTCGAACTCCTGAAATAGGGTTGGCAAGCCAAACACGAACAATAAGTGTTCGGCTCGGATAGGTTCACTAAATAATAATAACATATTTTATATACATTTTATATCAGAGAATATAGATGGTTGAATTGTTTGGGTTACAAGCAATAAGTTTAAGTTTAGATCTTATTGCTTGCAGCCTCGAAATGTGGTATTTATTTTGTAATCGAGTCATTTCAAGGTTCACTCGCTAGGTTTGAGTAGGGATGTGAACACTTTGGATTTGAATCGAATGTGGTCAATATCAGATACGGCTCATCGGATGTTGGCTAATAGGATTCGGACTTGGATCCTGTTTTTTTGCATGTAATCAGATTCAAATATCCATCAAATGTGGATATTTGTTGGATTCGGTAGCAAAAAGTCAAAACCATATCCCCATCCGATTGTAATCAGATATCGTTTTGGCTTCCCAAATCCCACTATACAGAGTCAGATTCTGTCGGATATCTGGTAAGATCGAATCCCTTGACATCCCTAGGTTTGAGGGTACAAATCTTTTTTTTGGGGGGGCTTGGAAGAAAATGTATTTTTTTTAAACGAGCCAGCTCGACCCTGGCTTGTTTTAGTTCAAGCTTTCCATGAGCTCAATCCCAGCTTGGTTTTCATAAGAATGAGCTGAGCGTGAACGCCCTCTGTTCAGTTCATTCTGCTCGTTTATTAGCCTTAGATGAATTAAATAGCAGAGAACTGTTTGTCCAGAAAGATGGGATAAAAATGGCATAGCAGCTTCATGACATTGTGGGGAGCACACTAGTGTTTCAGGTTGTCCCTTTCTTCTGGACAAATGGGTGCATCTAAAGACACGGTTGAATCCAAGCCTTAGATCAGATGAAGTATTCTAACTAATCAAAGTTTGCCAGGAACTTCCGAGTTTGTGAATGTGCAACTTCATTTGAGATAATGATGCATCTGATTGGGTTTGTTTCAGTTAAACTGTTTCGACACCGAACCCATTTACATCCTTGGACCTTGATCTGTTTACATACAAGCTACTGAATTCATATCCTTCCGATGGTCTCCATAATCAGTCTCTTTGTTATTTCAGGCCTGCTTTCCAATGGAAACTTTGAGACACCCCCTCCTAATGGCTTCCCCGATGGTGGTTTGGAGACAACTGATGTCTTGATCCCGGCCTGGCGGATCAATGGAACAGTGGAGCTGATTCAGTCTGGTCAGAGGCAGGGTAGCATGATCCTGATTGTACCAGAGGGAACTCATGCTGTTAGGCTTGGCAACGATGCCGAGATCGGGCAGGCGTTAACTCTTGAGAAGGGCTCAACTTATGCTGTTACATTTAGTGCAGCTAGGACGTGCGCACAACTGGAGTCTCTTAACGTATCCATCCTGCCGGTCTCGTCTGACACTGTTGATCTTCAGACACTCTACAGTGTGAATGGATGGGATTCATATGCGTGGGGGTTCACTGCCAATTCAGCAAATGGCTACTTGGCGTTTCGGAACCCTGGGATGGAGGATGACCCTACATGCGGGCCCATTCTTGACAGCATTGCCATAAAGCAGATCATCACACCAGAGAAAACCAAAGGTATTGAATCTTTTCTTGCTTTTTGATGTATGTTTGAGTGCCATGAAAGATATGACAAGTTTGTGAACTCCCGCATTTAAGTGCAGTAAAGTGATGGGCTCTAACGGGAGAAGTGTTGGTGTTCTGAAGTCGGGGTTCACATACTTGGTCATGCAAATGTTGACATGCTGGAATTCATGAACATGGCCATGCTTCATGTGAAATGTCAGCTTACTTTTTGGTTGATATTGGAGATCATGAACTTGGTTACATTTTCATACAGACCGTCACTGTTCTAGTGAAAAAAAAAACAGCTTAATTAATGGGCAATTAGGCGGGCCTCATGTGTACTCCAGTATACCTCAACCCATTAGCATGTCTCTTACCATGAACTAGGCATTCTGTGGGCCATATTCCTGAATCATGGCTCTACCTGATTCAAGCCTTGGCATTCTTCCTGAATCTTCTGTAGACCTGGTTTTGTTATGGAGTAGTGCTCATCATCTTCTGTTCTTCACTTGTTGATTCAGACAATGCCGTCATCAATGGTGACTTTGAAGAGGGCCCATGGATGTTCCGGAACATGTCACTGGGGGTCTTGCTTCCCAACAACCTTGATGCCGAAACATCAGCCCTACCAGGCTGGACTGTGGAATCCAACAGGGCTGTCCGATACATCGACTCATACCATTACAATGTGCCTCAAGGAAAACGTGCCGTTGAATTACTCTCTGGCAAGGAAGGCATCATATCTCAGATGGTTGAGACATCACCAGAGAAGCGCTACACCCTTACTTTCTCAGTTGGAGCTGCTGGGGATTCTTGTCAGCAGCAGTTGGCAGTTACAGCATTTGCTGGTGACCAAGCAACAAACATACATTATATGCCCATGGGCAACCTGACCTACCACCCAGCAAACCTGTCGTTCACTGCCAGGGCTGAGCGAACGCGGATTGCGTTCTATAGTGTGTATTACAACACACGCACAGACGACCATAGCTCGCTCTGTGGCCCTGTGGTCGATGATGTCCGTGTGTGGGAAGGATCCGGATCTGGAGCAGCACCTGGCCATCAAGGTGGTGGAATGTTGCTGGTTGGCCTGGTGGTGTATGTGATTTTGAGCTTGTGTTTTGGGATGTAAACTCTAGTTTTCTAAAGTGTTTGTAGAGTTCTCGGTAGGCTGGATGCAGTTGGTTTCCTAGTACTTCCAGCAGGTGTGTGATTGTTCCTAGCTAAGTTGTAGCCCATAGCAATTGTGGGTGTTTGGCTGAAGGATGGTGCAAGGTTTTATTGTAGGCTTGTTCCTTGTTCAAGAAAATAGATTTAAGGCGGCCGAAGGGCAATGTGTATGTGCACATTTATATGTATATCATGGAAGGGGTTTTATGTGAGATTATTGATGGCTTTCCACTTGAGACCAAACCCTTTTGCTTTGTCCATCATCTAAGCGCAGTGAAGTTCGATTTTAATTGGTCACAACTAGGGTTGTCAACGGGTGTGTTTTACCCGGACCAAACCCTATAGGGTCTGCGTATGTTGACAAATCAAAAGACCTGATTAAGACCTGGGTCTAGACCCAAAGGTCCGATTAATACATGGACTCAGGTATAGTTTCTGAAATTTTATGCTAGACCCTTTCCCCACCTGAGTTTCAATTAAGACCTGCAATTTTTCAATGTAAAAATTATTAAAAATATTATTTTACTGGGTATGTTTCAGGTCTAGTTCATGTAGTTCTTATAAGATTAGGTTATGGTTTCTCTTATAGTAAACCCGGGTTCCAGCCCGATACCATACCCAAAAATCTGGTGCAAGTCTGGTTTCACCTGGGTTCAAACCAAACCCAACCCCTTGACACACCTAGCTAGTCACAACCCAGGTCGGCGCAGATCTAGAAAACATATAAAATTGCTGTGTTTGTAACAGTTTTCTATGTTTTGTATTTTATACAGAAATCACTATACAGATAACCTTTTTTGAAGGGCAAGCTGGGATTAGGCAGACCCCCACCAGTTATTCAAAAGTACCATTGGGTTTTGAACCTGCAACATCCCACCACAAGGGTACGTGCACTGACTGCTCCTTCCAATCACGCTGAGCTCCCGTTGGTGCTTAGCGAATTTCTGTGTTTTGTTCTTTTACAGCATACTTTTTTTTTGAAAGGCAAGCTAAGGGTAGGCAGACCCCCAGCAGCTATTATTCGACGTACCGCTGAGGTTTGAACCTGCAACGTTCCACCACAAGGAGACGTGCACTGACAGCCCCTACCACCACGCGGAGCCCCCGTTGGTAGTGTTTTACAACATACTTGGATCACACAAAACATAAATCGCTACCCTATAGCGATTTTAAACCAATGTCACAAATCTCAATGTTTTGATTTTTATGGAAAGGGAAAAATCCTGAAATAAATTAATTTTCTTTCAAGAATATCTCAGGAAAATATTGGCGTATATAAGATTTTAAAGATGCAAAAAAAGTAGTACAATATGAAAATTGGGCCTTTGGCATCAGGACAATTGCTTTAGTTGCCATCTGATCATACCTGACCTGGCTCTCTGAACAGTCAGTCAGGATGCGTCATCAAACTTATATTACATGAAACTGATTTTGATATCTCCAGATTTTCTGAATAAGAAAAATATGATCCAAATATGTTCAAAAAACTTGTATACATATCTGAAGGCATTTGTTTAGATCATAGTTTTCTTCTTCAGACAATTTAGAGATACTAAAACCAGTTTGACTGTCCAACCAAAAGAAGGTTCAAAACCTATAACCAATGATGGTCAGATGATGTTCATTATCTGAATTTTCATAGACAGAACTCTACATGTTAGGTTTTTATCACTTATTTAGTAAGTAGCATGTTTTAAATGATGTTTTTTCAATATTTCTGTGTTTTTTTAATGCTCTAAATTAATGGCCCACAATACTTTGTATTATAAAATTTTAAATGTATTGTAAGCTATTGATTTTTCATGTTTTGGAGACTATGTCCAGATGTAAAATTTTCATGTAAAATATATTTCTTACTACATAAATTATAAAGAACAGATATATAAGATTCAATTGATGAAACACTCAATCATGGGAGAGACCTATTATCATTATTTGTAGATTTTATACGGTTCCCTTCCTGATATACAGAATCCCTTGATCATCATTGGTTGTAATTTTAGTACCTTCATTTGGTTGGATGTTCCTCCGCCTCACACGTGCGTGCACACACACACACACATATATATAAAAGGTTAATATTGGTTACTAATGAAGGTACAAAACTAATGAGCTAGAAATCATAGGTGCAAGTTCTATCGACTCAATCTAACTGCATAGATGAGTTCAGCATGGTTTGTTTGCTAAGAATCAAGCCTTCAATCATGCTTTTCTCATGTAAAAATGTGATATTTTGAGTTATGAAATTTTGGCAAGGTCGTTGATGTTTTAATCCTTTTAAAAACATAAGTTTCTTGCTAAACAAACCATGTAGATCACATCAGTAACATTTGATCTACGAAAAATTGGATTTGTAATGAATCGAGTTGAGCTCGGCCTGAAGATGGTTAGTGCTTTAAATGAGTCAAGCTTGTACATAGCTTTGAGACTCAGACGAACAAACGAGTAGAGCTCGATAAGACTTATATATATAATATGTTAGCAAAAAAGTAAAAAGTCATTGTTACCTTAATGGGTATGGCGTTAGTTTTTCCTCAAAAGGTCCCAACTTTGATTCCCATCTTTTACTATTTCTGTTGTATGTTAATTTAGAGGATTTTTAATATGTATATATATTTTTTTGTCTCAATAAACAAAACACAAGCTTTGGTGGTGGGTCACTAGTCAATGTTTGTTTGCTAAGAATCAAGCCTCAAATCCAGCTTTTATGATGTAAAAATGTGATTTTTTGAGTTATGAAATTTTGGCACATTGTTTTTGGACCTCTTTAGAAACCTAATTACTTATCATAATCACATGATTCAAAACAAGTTTCCTATTAAACAATCTATGTAGATCACATTTGTAACTTTTAATCTACAAAAGAATGAAAATTTTTAAAGGAAAAAGTGATTTCTACTCATTAGTAGCTTTAATTTTCATAATTCTTGAGCTTTTTGTTGGTCAAACTCTATAGATATGATCTACGTACATTTCTTTGGTGAAAACAAGTTTTGAATCATGTCATTATGGCATACATGGAGGTTTTTTAAGATCTTTAGTAATCAATGACACAAATTATGTCAAAAAACATAAACCAAAGGATGATTCTTATCAAATAAACTATGTTGAATACATCTATAATGTCACACCTACGTTTTTAGTAGGTGGGTGTAGGTATATATACTGGCTCAGAGCCACCACATGCTAGCTTATGTGGAGGAGAGCTTAGATATGTATACATATAATGAGTAAGGATCGGTAAAGATCAGACCTAAATATATTCACCAAAGTGAATTGTAGCCATGGAAGGCCCAAGTTTGTCCAGCTTCCCAATATCTCTGGGGCTGTCAGTACTTGCCTGTCTCTTTGGACACATGATGGCCTTTGTCCAGTACGGAACCCACCTAGTCGTGCAATTGAGCTATTTGATCTGTCACCACTTTTAGCGACCCATCACCTAACGTTTTTGGCGATTTGTGGAGCAGCTCGCATTCAGGTCAGTTGATAGCACATGAAATTATTTTCTGTTTAGATGTGTGGTTGTGTGCACCACTTATTTTGCTGATCTTTGGGAATTTTATCACATATAAGAAAATCTTGATTTAACACCAAAGTCATTAGTGCTGAAGTCTTAATTAGTGGAAAGTTCCGATAACATCAAAGATAAATTCAGCTTATTTATTATTCATTTTTCTAGCTATCATGCATGATCTTAGACTAATTTGTTGTCCACAAGTTCCACACATGTGGCCAGGTTGGTTGGCTTAAGGCATTCAAGCTGAAGGATATCGAGAGTTTGATAGCTTGTGTGCACGTTCCTTGCCGCGCCCAAGGTCGGAGCATCAGGTGTCCTGACCACTCAGGGTTTTATGACATTGGGTGCAGCAACTATATGTTGGCAAGACCAACTGGGGCTCCGGTTGTCTGGTAGGATCAGATAGTTCCCGTCACCTTGTGTTGGGACGTTGCAGGTTCAAAACCCAACGGCATAGTTGTATAAACAAAAAATTGTTGGTTGGCAAGACTTTTCAGTGCGTCCGGTCGGTTTTATCCAAGTAATTAGAGGTGTCAACTGGTCGGGTTTGGTTCGGACCCAGGTGTCACCAGACTTGGACCAAATTTTTGGTTATATATGGTATCGGGTTTGAACCTGGGTCTAATCAAGTATACTATAAGAAAAACCATACCAAGTAAAATAATATTTTTTATCATTTTTACATTGAAAAATTGTGGGTCTTAATCGGAACTCAGGTCGCCCCCCCGGGTCTGGTATAAAATTTTACAAACTATACCTGGACTCATGTATTAATTGGACCTTCGGGTCCGAACCTAGGTCTTAATCGGGTCTTCTTATTTGTCACCATACCCAGACCCTATAGGATTTGGTCCGAGTCAGGTCCAGGTAAACCCGACCCTTTGACACCCCTACATGTAATGAACAAAAAGAGAGATTAATTTGTTGTTTTTTTTTTGAAAGAGAGAGATTAATTTGTTGTTAATATTTTAGATATATATTTTCTAATTTTTCTTTAAGAACTAACTAAAAAATTATCAAGATTTTCAGAACTTCCAAAACTATCAAGATAAAAGATGGCGGATTGTTATATGTTGTAGTGCTCAGAAAGAAATGCTTGGTCCATTGTACATGGGAAGTGCACTGTAATGCAAACCACAAACAAACACGAAGCAAAACACAAGATAAAGAAAGAAAGACACGAGATTTACGTGGTTTGGCACTCATGATTATGTTCACGGGCGCGAAAAGTTCACTAGCAAAATGTGAGGAAATACAATGGCAAGATAGAGCTCTTAAAACCCTAATCTCCAATGCACCTGAAACTCTTATAGCCAACTCTAAAAAGAGACTGCAGTACATATGACCAATGGCACAAAATCCTAGCTGGTATAAAAGAAAAGATTACAAAACTAAACAGGTCCATACGTGGGCTTAAGCCTGAAGCCTACTACAAATCTCATCGAAAATTCTCATTGTACAATCTCCAAAATATTTTCGGATTGGGTCATGGATTGAAGTGAGTCCGAAATTCAAGACCCACACAACATGTACATGTCTTCGTGGTTCATAGTCAGTCAATACATACATAGTAGCGTGCATTGGCCAGCCCAGACCAAACCAAACCTGATAGGATGCAGCTCATCGAGATTTTGGAGACCCAAACAAAGTATATAGGGCCAGCCCAGTTGTCCTGCTCAGCTTAGGCCTGGGTCTTGTTAGGTTCCAGGTACACCCGGAGACATGCTATGACCACCACCACTACCAGATCCATTGGACTGGGCCTAGCCTGGACTTAAATGATATATAGGATTAAACCTTATAGCCCAGGATATTACTTGTTTCAGTTTGGCTGAGCCTGGACAAATTGTAAGCATATGACAAACGCACGTTAGGTTGAGTTCATTGGTAAAATGTCCCAGGGCTGCCAATGAGTCAAACTCTGGCTGAACCCAATCATTCTAGGGCCTGATTCGACATTGAGGTATACCTGTACTGGGTTCAGTTCCATTTGGAGAGGCAGGTCAAACAACGGGTCCAGTTAGACTCAGGCTCAGCTTGTTGGGGTTAACCTCTACACTTTGAATCTGACCATATATAGATCCAACTACAGACTGGACTTGATTAGGTTGTGGTAAATACATTGGCAAAATCTGTCTATTGTCCACTAGAGTCAGATGAATATGAGCCATTGACAGCCCTACTTATTACATGGGAGTGTTCAAGCTGAGGGTGGATTAAGTGCAATTACATTGCATACTTTCAGTGTGCTGTGTTGCATCTGGCTACCCTCCATCTTTAAGATATAGCCTGTCAGCAGTAGGGGCCAGCAGCAGATGGAGGGCGGCCTGGTGCAGCGGTACACCACCGAAAGCGTGCAATGTGATTGCACCTGCTTCGCCCTAGTTCAGGCATCCAAAACTGACCTTTAGTTTGGGGTGACAGACTTTTCTTGTCATATCCGGAAGAAGCACTGGAAGATAGACATAACCTTCTGCCTTTCACGTGAAGTGGAGGCTCTGAGGAGCCCAACCTACTACATTTTCAAGTTGACAGCCCAAACACTTTACCATTGCACAAAACAATAGCCCTTGTTCTAGTGGTATCTTATAAAATCACCATGAATGTAGGGGATGAACCAAAGCTCACGGGTCTTTTTGGTTGGGGAAACATTGGCGTGTTAGTTGTTGCAACAAACCTGAGTATCACATGGGGCATTTCCTTTTTTTAACCCTAATGGTGAACTGACTTGTGAGTCCAAGAACCTCTTTCTCATTTCTTGAGCAATAATTGCTTTCAATATGGACCCATCTGCCTTGGTATGTTCAGTGATTGATCCATTAAAGGCCAATCCAACAAAACTTAGGAGATTGGTTTTCAGGTTTTTGGGGATATTTTCCCATTCAAACGTAACAAGGGCTATAATAGGGCATCTAGAATGAATTTGAAAGATGACCATCAAAAGAAATAGCACTAATAATTCTTAAAAGGAGGTATGAATCATGAATCATTATAAAAAACTTGGGGGAATGCGCCATCCGTGAGGCTTGCGGCCATGTAACAAATGCTAGCAACATGGTGAAAATATCATGTTCTTTTCACAATATTTTCAGGAGCCCATACGGTTAAACAAGAAGAATATATATATATATATATATATATATATATATATATATATATAGAGAGAGAGAGAGAGAGAGAGAGAGAGAGAGAGAGAGAAGCTGCTTAATGGGGTTTTCAGGTTTTTGTGCTTTATTTTTAAATTATGACTGTACAGATGTGATCTATGTACTTGATTTTATAGGGATCAGCTCTTTGAAGTGTTAGATTCTGACACATGGGTGGATTTTTATAAAGTTTGGAAAAAATCAGCGGTTCAAAATCTTTGTAAATTTTTGACATTCCAAATATCATTTTTTTTCATAAAAAGCACATGGTCCAGGTGTGGATTCCTCGTAAATCGACCATGCCCAACACATTTATCGGGTCAGAACTGCAAAAAAAAAAAACAGAAGAGTAGAAAAAACCATTAAGCACGTATCATTAAACATATTTAGGTAAACATAAACATGAGTATTTCTATTGTTTCCTGCAATGAAGATGACCTACCTAGACACTGCTGCCAAACTCCTAGATATTTAGTTCCACGTTCACATTGAAAACAGTGCTAAACCAAAGGCCTAAAAAGTGTATGTATTTAGGCTTATATGGGGGCCTAGATCCATAGAAGTCACGTACGCCCCCCCCCCCCCCCCCCCCCATTCCTTAAAAAAAGAAAATCCACTAAAATATAATATTTTGAGAAGGATAAAGATACACGTCGGTTGAGTTTCCTTCTAATTTTCCTTGTTGACTTCTCACGCGCTGGATTCCTAAAAGCAGGCGCCAGTTGAGGTGGACGCGTTTACGGCAACTATTCAAATCCCTTAGTAGTTGCTAAAGAATATAATAAGTCAATTAATCAATATTGGTGCACATTTTAAGACCCTAATCTGACCGAAACCTTAACCAGTCCAAATTTAGGTTAATGTGTATAATCTCTCTCTCTCTCTCTCTCTCTCTCTCTCTCTCTCTCTCTATATATATATATATATATATATATATATATATATATATTTGTGTGTGTGTGAATTGTTCGGCTTGCAAGCAATAGGCTTAGAGCTAAAATCCTATTGCTTATATAGCCTTGAAATAAATGAGTCCGCTTGAGTTAGGATCAATGATTCTACAGTTCAAATCCTATTGCTTTCAGCTTTGATGCAATATATTGACGGAAAATGAACCAGCTCAAGCTTGGCTCGTTTAACTCGGGCTCGTCATGAGCTCGAAGCTGGTTTGACTCGTCACAAAAACAATCCGAGCTTCAACACCTCATGTTTGGTTCAGCTTGTTTACCAGCCTTGGGACCACAGACCTTTTGTAATTCATTACTTAATCAGGGAGCAAACTTAAGCCTCATTGGTCACGAAGAAACAAACTCTTGATCTCAAAATCCGTTTTGGTTTCTCTAAACGTAGGTTTCTAAAAGCACCTTTTATTAAAAAATATGTACTTTTAGGTGAGGCAATCAAAATAGTTTAAGCCAATGTACGTAGGTTGGAAAAAGTGTCCCTTGTCCTTTCATGTGATCCCCCACTGATACACGGTAGCCATCCTCATCTTCATATAATGGCCACTGATACACGGTAGCCATCCTCATTTTTAGATAATGGCAGGGGATGACAAGCAAAGTTAATCAACTCATTTATCCCTCTGTTGCCGACAGGACAACCTCTCTCTCTCTCTCTCTCTCTCTTGGTTGATTGAGATTGGCAGCTTGACCTTCATATAAAAGGTATTGCTTTGCTTTCTGGACACTGCCTTAACATCTTCGGGAGGTCATCGATATAGAAAGCTCCAAGATCCATCAGATATGTGATGAATTATTGGCCTACGTTTAATTTTCATAGTTCGATAATATAGGTTAGTTTGGCCATTTGATTCCATCACATGCCCCATTCCCCACTGCAACATCATGTGGGCAATTTAAACATGCGTCCAAGCTTGTGCACATGCTTCTGCAGTGACACTCCAATCAAACCCACCCCACCCACCATCCTTTGAGTTCGGATTGCACATGTTTGTGCTAGCACACGCTTTGAAAATACAGTGATTGTATTGTTTCCGAGAGTTGATGAAAAACCCAACAATGTACGATATTATTCTCAAAATACAACCTGCATCTACAATACCATGATTAGTTCAGGGTATCAGCAGGTTTTAATTTGCTTAGGTTTCCTTAATGTTTTATGATTTTCTTATATCTTTGCAATTTTGTAAGTCAATATTTTCTCAAGGTTTACCTGAGAAAAGATTTTTTTTCCAGTATAACATGGAAATTTTCCTCATTGTCTGGGTAATGAAATTTGTGATGTTGTATCCACACACACACACACACACCTCTTTTCTTTCTAAAGTAACGCCTTTAATCATAAAAAAAAAACGCTCCTTTCAGTGCCTTCACCTTTGCTTACCTCCTAACCAAAGAAAAAAAGCATTCTCAAGATACCGTGAACAATCCCTCTTTAGAGGAGGTTCACACGCAATGCATGCATGGTTGTTGGCTTGATGACCAACTAATATCCTTATATGCAAGAAAATACGAAAAACAGACAGCCAAAACTAAATATCCCTCTTTGAAAGATCTAAGGATGAGATCAGGTAAGAGAATTACAAGGCCAAGTTTGAGGGCTGTTTTGGTATTTTTCATGGTTGACACATCACCAAAACTTTTCAACTCTTTGCAGAAAGAGCACATGCAGTCATTGCCTGAACAATGAAAAGACGAATCAATCAATTTCATCCATAAATAAGACAAATTTATAGCAGCATGACAATTCTCTCCATTATTTTTTGCTCCTATACAAATTAAAATTTTATTTTATCCCTTCAACAATGATAATAATGAACTAGATAGAAAGCAAGATGCAAAGAATCCACCAGAAAACTCACATGCCTTGAATGATTCAAGAAAAAAGACCAATGAGCCGAGTACAGGGTCATTTTCAAGAAAGCATGCTCATCTCAATAAGTTGCAAGAATATGTTTACTGAAACTGCTAAAACCAGAGGCACTGAAGCCATCTTTCTGAGAAGCGGGAGGGGATTTCGTCGAAACGCAGGTTTCCAGTCTGATACGACTTTGCCCGAACCCAAGTGCTTCTGGCCTCAGGCAGAGAATGACCAAGCACCAGAGGTTAAGAGACATCAAGGCTGGGCACCCAACCGGACTTGAGCATGTACTCTCTCTCTCTTCTCTCTGACACACATGTGAACGCTAACAATGGTTAAGAGCTCTACTTCACACCTTGGCAGGTTTGCCAAAATTTTAGTTTACCACTGCCTCTTTGGAAGAAAGAAGACAAGAAAACCCCATAACCGTCCTTATGGCACGTGTCAGTTCACATAGAGCAGAACCTCCATCAAACCTTGGATTGCTGGATTTAATCGGGAAGATACCACTTATATAGATAACTTTCTTTCTTATCCTAAACTAATCAGTTGTTAATAGAACACCTATGATCTTATTGCATCCACCATCACTATCACCACAGCCACAAGCAAATTCTCTTCTGCAACTGCGTCACACACCATATCATGCCAACCTCCGCCCCCCACCACCACACACACACACACACATCATATTTGCCATTATCACAAAATTCCAAGTTTTTATTTTCCCTCTCTTTTCCATTTTGACAAAAAATCTGTTTTTGCTGCTAGGCTGGTCATGAACATTTCTAATTAAGTTTGAGAACATTAACTAACCACCCCACCTTGTATGCTGCAATAGCTTGGAAGGATTGGAATAAACAACTCTGAATGAACGTGACGGCTGCTCTTCATCGCCATCCCTCCTGATCAGTTGATGCTTGAGATGTCAATCTTGGGCTTGAGATCCTGTTTGTATCAATTCCATCATGAGAAAACCCAAGTTGACGGCAGGACATACAATTTCTCCAGTGACCTCCTTCCGTCCCTGGGTGCCAGAATCAACCAACGGAGGAAACTCAGAGATTTCATCATCTCCCCTTTTGATCCATGTTACAGGTGACTAAAAATCATGCCTTCTTTTACTCTCTAATATTTTCAGGCTCCGCAAGCTCACAGGAGAGAAGTGAATGTGTTCATGTTTCAGAGTTTGGGAGATATTCCTGATTCTTCTGGTCATATACTCTGCTTGGATTTGCCCATTTGAGCTTGCCTTCTTAGACTACAAGTCAGGCACCATATTCATTATCGACAATATCGTTAATAGCTTCTTTGCTGTTGATATTGTCCTCACATTTTTCATGGCATATCTCGACCACAGAACTTATCAGCTGATTGACGACCCAAAGAAAATAGCCACAAGGTAAGCACAACTTTAGAGTAGGAAACACTTCTTATTCTTCAGACTGTTGTTTGATTTATATGGTTCAAGAATATTCTCGTGATCAAATGGCAATCCAGTATAACCTTAAATTTGTTACACGAGTTTGCAGATACCTATCCACATGGTTCATCTTTGATGTATGTTCAACAGTGCCCTTCCAACCGCTTGCCCTCCTCTTCACGAAACATGCGGCTGGAACTGGTTTCAAAGTTCTCAATATGCTCAGGCTCTGGCGTCTTCGGAGGGCTAGCTCCCTGTTTGCAAGGTCCAAGCACTTCTCATCCAAACAATGTTTGATTGCTAAACCCACAATTAGACAACCTAGGCAACTTTTCTTACTTTATGAGAAGACAATAGACCAATTAAGAAGTCAGTGATTCAATGCAACTAATGAGTGTTTAACTCCAACCTGTATCCCCACTATTAAACCTTGCTTTAACGCTAAATTTCAAGCATCAACTTTTGCTTCCCCAGGATGCAGATGTTTCTGCTTGAAAAACGACAACTGATTAATGCATTATCTATATTTCAGGCTTGAAAAGGACATCCGCTTCAATTACTTTTGGACCCGCTGCACAAAACTAGTTTCGGTAACCCCCATGCATTTCTCTTCTCTGCTATTCCGCATTTTGCATCTTCTGCTGACGCTTTGAATTAGTGATTTCAGGTCACACTGTTTGCAGTTCACTGTGCTGGTTGCTTCAACTATCTAATAGCTGATCGATACCCAGACCCAAAAAGAACCTGGATTGGTTCAGTGATGCCGGACTTCAAAGAAGAGGGTTTGTGGATTAGGTATGTGATGGCCATGTACTGGTCGATCACGACTCTCTCAACCACTGGTTACGGTGACCTGCATGCCCAAAATGCAAGGGAGATGTTGTTTGACATCATTTACATGCTTTTCAACCTGGGTTTGACAGCATACCTTATCGGAAACATGACAAACCTCGTCGTCCATGGGACAAGCCGGACCAGAAACTTTGTATGCTTCCTCCTCCTCCTCCATCTCTGATGCTTCATAAACATTTTTGCCATTTTCACTAATGCAGATTGATCTACTTGTGAACATATAATTAAAACTAGATATAGAAACACAGGCAAAACAGCCACAGTTTTGCAGTGAATGAACTAGAAAGCATTATAAAGGGACCTATTTTAACAGAAAACAGAAATTTATCCCAACAAATGAAATTGTAAAGTATCTCCATTATCATTTCCAGCCAAGGCTTTATGCAGTAGAAAATATTCCAGAAAAGCTATGAAACTGCTCTGACTTTTCATGCTATTTATTTTCCAAATCAATTACTATGGTCTGCGTAAGAAAGTAAAGGAAAACAAAAATCTGGCCATTGCATTTCTTAGCATTCAGAAAATTCAACTTTTATGTTCCTTAGATTGGCAAAAATTGATGTGGGACTTGAATTCATATTTCTAGAGCCTTCAAAATACAGAACAAACTACATCCGTCATCGCTTTTCCTTTTATAAGGAGCATGATGCTACGCATACTGATTATTAAATTGTGAATATGATATTGTAGAGGAATACAGTCCAATCAGCATCAGAATTTGCAACCCGGAACCAGTTGCCTCCACGCCTACAAGATCAGATATTAGCTCATATATGTCTCAAGTACAAGACAGAAGCGTTGAAACAGCAAGAGACCCTTAATGATCTTCCAAAGGCCATCCGCTCAAGCATATCACATTACCTGTTTTTCCCTATTATCCAGAGAGTGCATCTTTTTCAAGGAGTTTCATATGACTTCCTTTTTCAATTGGTATGCATCCCTACAAAGTAACAACTTTAATTCATTGGGTTCTCCCACTATCATTAGTACCATACCTATATTTTTCTCTTGCAAATTGACATAATTCTTCTTGCCAAGGGAAGGTGTCAGAAATGCAGGCAGAGTATTTTCCACCAAAGGAAGATGTAATTCTGCAGAATGAGGCACCAACGGATCTCTATATTTTGGTTTCAGGGACAGTGGTTAGTATTCTGTGTTTGGAAATACATAATTGAATACAGGTTTACACTTGGTTTATTTTCTGCAGGACTTGATAGTGCATAAAGATGGCCGTGATCAGGTATGATACACATTACTAGGAATAACAAATTGAAAATCAGCTTTTTGCATAACCCTTTACCAATCCAGGTTCATGGGAAAGCAGTCAACGGTGAAATGTTTGGAGAAATTGGTGTTCTGTGTCACAAGCCACAACCTTTCACAGTTCGGACTAGTGAGCTTTCACAAATCCTGCGGCTCAGCAGGAGTTCACTGATTAATATAATTCAGACAAACAATGAAGATGGACACATAATAGTGAACAATCTTACTGAGGTAGGTATTTGGAGAACCGCCCTGCCAAGAGGAATGCACATAAGACTATTTCTATTTTCTATTCTCATAATACATGACTGAACAACTGACAAAATCAATTTTGCAGCATCTTAAGAGGATAGAAAGCATCGGAATCAATATCTTACAGGCTGATCCAGAATTGACATTTTTGAGAGAATGTAAAAATAGAGGGGATTCTGTAAGTGCCAGTTGCTTATCAGATACAGAATTTGAAACAAATACTTATAGGAGGAGTGCTTCAGCTGTAGACACAAAGCATATTGGAATTCTCATGTGTTTGGCAACAGAGAAAGGTGACCATAACAGCATCTATGACCTTCTCAAGCATGGAGCTAATATAAACTCAACAGATGCCCAAGGAAGAACTGCACTCCATATTGCAGTTCTTACCAAGAAGACTGAAATGGTCAAGCTTTTGCTAGAGTGTGGAGCAGATGTGAACAAACCAGACGCAAAAGGTACGACACCAATAATGTTGGCCAACCAACAAGGGCACAAAGACATCTACACTCTGTTAAAGGAGTATGAGAATCTAAACCAGAGGGAGCATATCATACACCTCACAGGGGAACAGAGAATGAAAGGCATAGTAATTGATAAAAAACAAGATGGAAGAGGAAGCTCTTGCCATGGCAATTCAGTGATCATGGTAGAAAGACATTCAACTCCAAACAATAGCAGCAGTCCCATTGATAGAGAAGCCTTAAGTTTTTGCAAGAAAAGGATTACAATACATGCAGTGAAGACCAACACACCAAGAGTGCAGCATGGAAAACTAATAAACCTGCCGGACACTTTGGAAGAGCTTCTTGAAATTGGTGGTATGTCTCATAGTTTGCACCAAATGTTTGAAATGAAAAACAAGAAAATTCCCACTAGATGGTCACTAATAAAAGCAATCTCTTAAATGTGTGAATAACCAGACAAAAAAATATTCAGAAAAGATAAACAAGAAATGCATGGAACAAACTGGTATAACTAAAACCAAATAAGTAAAAAAAAAAAGTATGCTCTCTGTATTCATTCATCACTTGCATCGCCTATAACTGCAGGTCAAAAGTTCATCGGGCACCATCCCACAAAAGTGGTCAATGGAGAAAATACAGAAGTAGATGATATCAGTGTTGTTCGAGATGGAGATCACCTGTTTTTCCTTGAGGAAGAACAAGAACTAACAGGGTACCAGGTGGACTAGTCAAGTTTGGAATGTCATGGTATGGAGGTGCAATGGAAGTCTAAGTACAGATGATTAAATAACTCATTTCCAAAACAAATTAAGAAGCAAGGCATAATTTGTGTAAATCAAAAAGGTTATAGTGAACTCTTTATGTCAATTCTTCTTCCTTGTCATAGAATACAAATTTAATTAACAGAAGCTGTTTACTGAAGAGTACACTGATAGCCCTTATAAATCCCTTCAGATGAAAAAGAAATGTTACACAAAAATTCATTGAAACTGCAAGTATAGAAAGAGCAAATACAAACAGCCTCTGTATTCAATGATAAATGAAAAAATGAATGGCTGAAAAACTTTCTGAGCCTGTATGCAACTGCAAACATGTGCGAAACAATCCTTCTGGTAATCTGATATGGCCATTCTATCTGTTATACACAGCTCAAAACGTTATTCAGGACTCCAGGAGCATGTGAGGAAGAATCTCGCATGTTATCCACAATCAGAATCCGAGTCGCTCAGGTTAGCCAAATGCATCGAATTCTTGAGGTATAATAAGTACAAACATCACAGTTGTTTCGCTGTCCAGTTGATAGGAAAAGGGTGAGCTTCTGTATTAAAAACAAACTTATCCAAAGGTAGGACATCATTGTCCCCAAATAGTAGGAATAGATACTTCAATGTTTCTCCCAGGAAGAAGGTTTCCATCTTGTCTCTCCTATAAGGAGGTATGCTTGTCACATCATCTAAGGAACTATAACCCCCAGATTCAACCTTTGTATATTTTTCAAAAGCTTGAAATATCTGCCATCCCCATTCACGATACCTGCAGAAATGGTTAAAAGGATAAAGTTTCACTCACAAAGTGTTCTCCAACAAGATAAAAAAAAAACGAACTGGCAATGTCAACCAGTAGCCCACACAAACAAAAGAAACAGACCTGTTAACCACAATCTAAATGCAAACTGGAAAAATTAAGCCAGAAAACAGGAAAATCATGCACAGGAAGAATCTTACTTTGGATCTTCTGTAATACGATGCATTACAAACAGTGATTCCACAGTTTCTGGGCGTAAAAGATTGTGCCGATCATTGGGCTTTATCATGATATCATTCACATATTCAGAACTTTTGTTCCCACCATCAAGGCCACCTTCAAATTCTCCCTGATTCAACACAGAAGTTATAATCATTTAAAGTGCATGAACTGTGAATCGTTGAACCAAAAAATTTGCCAAAGAACCCTCTTATTCAAATTTTCATATCAATAAAGGAGAGAGAAAATACAGAAGAAACATGGGTCAAAACAGTTTCCAATCTCACCTCCACATGGAAATAAACAATTTCAGGAGCCAGGCCTGTGGCAGTCACTGAATACATTGCATAGCATGTCTTTGTGAGCTCCTCAGCAAGCTTCAAATTTTCCAGGTCATCAATTGTCAGTAGATTGTCTTCCATAGCTTCCTTCTTTGTAAGCCCTTTTGTAGCACCAAGAGCAAGTGCACCAGGAAGGAAACAGACCTACACAAGGACTAAATATATCAAGATTCCTCTTCACAGATAAGACTAGATAGCTGCAGCATCTCTATGATAAAAATGCATTTTAAAGGTCATTATGTTTTTTACAATGAAAGTGTATGAATTTATCAGATGAAAATCCTTGTTAGATACTTAAAGACAGGCTAACTGCAAAACTTCAATCAGGCACAGATCATTCAACAGGTTAATTCTTTGGTGCCAAAAACAGGTAAGACATCAGTTCAATTATGCATATGTCCTAAACATGAGAATAAATTATTCATAAACTATGATTGTCATGACTTTCCAGTGGTTTTCGCACAAAATATTAAAGTGTGGAGTTGTAATGATAACAAAAATATACTTCAACTTCCACACAAGTTGCAACAATGGTTTTATGATTCCAATATTACAACTGAAGGACAAACCAGTCAGAAATACTGAAAAGATTAGGTTGGTCTATGGCTCACCATGCAATCTGATCTAATAAACCTCTATAAACCTTAGTAGATAAGACATGATCTGGAATAGATCTAATGTTGCAACTTCCGAAACAAACTAATCTAAACTGATCTTGAAATTTCAAAGAAAATCAGAGAATATTCGCATTATCAATTCCAAAACCGAATCCACTGATCCAATGCACCTGATCTGACAGAAGAAGTCATGCACTTCACAATCCCCTACATCTGCCTAAATGTTAATTAATCTGCAAGAAAAACAAAGTAATGATATGGGGAAAACTAGAGCAGTTTGATATGAATATCTCAAGTTAATAATAACTTGTTCAGTAGTGCCACCATGGTCTATAGTCTCAATTTCTCAGAATAAGCACATAATGTTTCATGTACATAACATAGCTTCTATTTAACTATTTTGTTGTGAGTAGTGTTAGATGATGAACTTAACACATACCAGGTGATCCATTTTAGGGCTAAAAGAACCTTTTGGCCCATAGGGAAGTTCCCCAACAAAAGCCAGCCCATTAGGAATTGTTTTGCGAACAAGAAGGTGTCTCACTCCTTTCATTGCTTCTTCATACATTTCATGCAAATACTTCAAATGGTAATCACGATTTGTTCCTTGCTGAAGCCAAACTTTTATCAGATACTCATAATAGCTGTCTCCACGAGATCCCAGCCTTATATTCTCTCCACTAAATTCACCTGTATGAGGACTACACAACAAGAATGTACAGAAACATGAAATAATAATAAGATTCAACAGAATTCACATAGATTCATAGTTATTATGCAACAAACTTGGAACAAGACTGAGGACAGAAGATTCGATATGAGAGACATTTGTGACCAAACATCACGACCAAGATAACCAGAACATATTAAATCTGCACCCCTGCAAAAGAAGGATTTCTCTTAACAACTCACCAACTACTATTTATGTCAGCTGATTTGAAAGAGAAGAATAGTTACCAATCAAAAGTTATTTTAGTGTTATTTGATATGTATATATGCTCACAAACCATTTTTAAAAAGCATGGAAGTGAACACTTAGTGAATGGTGTTAAAGTATATATATATATATATATATATATATTCTGTTGTAATAAGTAATGCCCAACAGGGGCATTTTGGTCATTTCATCTCTTGTAACTAGGTCTATCCTATAGAGACAGTTTAGTTAGTTTTATTTTTGTTTTTTATAATTGTAATTATTACAGTCTTGAGGGGCTCTATGGGAGCTCCCAAGGCTTCTTGCCTCTTGTGTGGATGTGTATAAATAGGAAACCTTGTCCCCGTTCTTTTTATGCCTTTGCTAAGCATATTGTCAATAAAGTCTCATATTGTTTATGTTTGTTGTAAGCCCTTGTAGGCTCTTTGTATCATCCCAAGCGGACTAGTGATTGTGCACATTGAATTGTGCTTTCGTATACCCTTAGTAGGTTCTTATTTATCTTCCGCTCATTTCATTACATGGTATCAGAGTCATAGTGCTCTTGGTCTCGTGGAAAGTGGACATAAAGTGTTCGTGTTCGTGAGAAAGCATCCAAAAGTGTTCATGTGTTCGTGATGCTTGCAAGTGGACATATTCTTCAACACTCTTCTTTTTCTGTTGCTCTCTCCTCTCATTCAAAATGGAGCATGACCACAAAATTGATCTCTCCTTCAAACTCAATGGTACCAACTACATGATGTGGCCTCCGCTATGAACAACAACCGCAAGAGAAAGAAGCTTTGGGGATATGTGATGGACACTATTCCTGAGCCTCAACTAAAACTCACCAAACTAGAAGAAAGTCAAAAAAAAACTCTAGAAGGAAATGCTCAAACTAAGGCTATTGAAGATCATCAATCAAAAGTAGAAGATAGGAAGAGTAACCATGTTAAGATTTTTGCATGATTTATGAATAACGTTAAAATAAAAATGTGAATATTGTCAAATTTAAAAAGGAAAATGAAGCTTGGTTGTTCATGGAAGACATGTACACTTAAAAAAATCTTGCAAAACAATATTACTTGCAAGAAAAAATTAGAACCAAGCAAGGGGACATAAATGTCCGTGATTTTTTTTAATGCCTTAACTCATTTATGGGATAAATTGGCACTTTTGAAGCCTAAGTGGGTAGCCAACAAAGATGTGGAACTTAGGTGGGAACAAATGAAAAAAAAACATTTTTTTCAATTTTTGTATGGATTACGCACGGATTTGAACAAGATCTTCTCTCTTTCATAGAACATCTTCACTTTCTTTAAAAGATGTGATTGCCAAAGTATGCCAAAAAGAAACCCATCTTGGCATGGCTAAAAGAGGAGATGAAGTGTTGGTTAACAATGTAAGAGCATATAAACTTTCACAATTTGAGAGCAAAAATGGCTTGTGGAACAACAACTATGGAGGATCAAGAAGGATTGTTTGTCACTTTTGTAATGAGCCAAGTCATATTAAACTGGTTTATCCAAAGCTTAGAAACAAGGTGGCTTCCGTGGAAGAATCTACACTAAAGAATGAGGAAAAATACAAAAGTATAGGTGAACTAAAAGACACTCTTTGTCAACTAACCGTGACACTACAACAAATGCTCAAATCGTCATCTTCTACATCGGGGGACGCTATTGCTTTCTCTTCTTATCCCAATGAGTGTTCATGAATTCTTGACTCAGGAGCTTTCTTTCATATGACCCATATGAGAATACCTTATCCGATATATGCACTAACCCAAATTTATCTTGTGTTTCTACTGCTGATGGAACATCTTTAAAAATTAAAAGTATTGAAACTTTAAATTCTAAAAACTCTCAAAATAGAGTTGTTCCTAAGTTAAATTTATTTTTTTTCTTCGTCTCTCAAATTTTCTACCATGGATGTGAAATCTCCTTTTCATCTAAACGTTGTTTTATTCAGGATCTCCGGTCTGAGAAACAGAAGGCCATAAGAGAGAAGATCTCTATTTCATGAATTATTTATCTCTTCTTTCAAAATACTTTTGCACTGATGTTCAAGATAATGATATTGAAACTTGGCATAAAAGACTAGGTTCAAAATACTTTTGCACTGATGTTCAAGATAATGATATTGAAACTTGACATAAAAGACTAGGACATCCAAGTTATTCTAAGATGTATATTTTTCCTTTTAAGAAAAAAATTTATAAAGAAAAATGTGTGCAAAGATTATATACTTGGCAAAATAAAATCAATTTTTTTTCCCAATAGAACCTTCTTTTGTAAAATACCCTTTGAGTTAGTGAATTTGGATGTTTGGGATCCTTCTCTTGTCATATTAAAAAGAAGTTATTCATATTATGTTACATTTATTGATGATTTTACTAAATATGCACGGGTCTACTTTCTCAATTTAAAATCAAATGGCTTTTCTTTCTTTAAAAAAATTCACATGATAGTCAAAAATCAATTTCAAAGCAACATTTTCATACTTAGATCCAATTCGAGTGGAGAATATTAATCCAATGAATTTCAAAATTATTTAAAACAAAATAGAATTTGTCATCAAAAGTCTTGTCTTAGAACTCCTCAACAAAATGATTTAGTGAAAAGAAAACATAAACATATTATAGAAACCGCTACGACCTTTTTTATTTCTAAAGATATTCCAAAATCCTTTTGGGTCGAGGTCGTTCTAACTTCAACTTACTTGATAAATTGAATGTCATCATCATCTTTACAAAATATTTCTCCTTGTAAAAAATTGTTTAAAATAACACCCAACTTCAAAAGATTACGAATTTTTTGTTGTAAATGTTTTATACTTGTACACAAAAAAGATAAAATATCTCCAAAAGCCATTAAATGTGTTTTCATTGGATATGAAAAAATCAAAAGGGCTATAGATGTTTTGATTTAAAAAATAACAAACTTTATGTCTCTAAAGATGTGACCTTAAAAAATAAAAATGGTTTTAATAAAAGCAATAGAAAAGAGGAAGTAGACTATACATTTTTATTTGATCTCTCTCCAAGAAATGATGATTCTAATTGTGATAAGTCATTGAATAATGAAGTTATTAGTGATAATCATCCTATTGATGAAAGTGTAGAACCTTGTGATAGTTCTACTAAAGATAGTGATATAATAGATGAAAGACCTAAAGAAATATGCGTTTATACACGACATGAGCACACAAATCCTCTAAATGCATTACAAATGTATTCTTCCCCCGAAAAAGAGACCTTAAATAGTAATTTAGAGATTGATCATGATTCTCCTATATAAGAATCTGGTCTTAGAAGATCTAGTCGTGCTTCCATTCCACCAAATAGGTTTGTATCTTCTGACTCCTTGTCTCTAAACTTATTCTTATCATGAACCATTTAATTACAATGAAACTAAATTTTTTTCTCATTGGATTGAGGCTATGAATGTAGAATTAGATGCTTTTAAGAAAGCCAAGACATAGGAAATAGTTACTTTGCCTTTAGGAACGAAAACTATATATTGTAGACAAGTATTCAAGGTTAAAACCAAGAGTGATAGAACTCTAGAGAGATATAAGGTGTAGTGGCCAATGGTTATTCTCAAGAATACATAGTTGACTACGAAGAAACATTTGCACCTGTAGCTAGAATGACTAATGTTAGGACCCTCATAGCGATTGCTTCCATAAAAAAATGGTTCATCTATCAAATTGATGTTAAGAACGCTTTTCTCAATGAAGAATTAAATGAGTAAGTTTATATGGACCCTCCGTCGAGATCTGGTATTGATAAAGTAAAAATCCTTACTTAAAAATGCTTTATATGGTCTCAAACATGCTCCTAAAGTCTGATACTATAGATTTAGTAATGTTATGACTCATTTGGGTTTTTATTCTTTTTATACTGATACTACTCTTTTTTTCAAAGATACAAGTACCAATGTTGTTATTCTTCTACTATATGCGGATGACATGATAATAACAGGGAATGATGAACAATAAGTTAAAGAAATTAAAAATGTTTTGAAAGAAAATTTTGATATGTTTGATTTGGGATTTTTAAGATATCCTTTAGGTATTAAAGTTGCCTAATCTCCCATAGGCTATATTCTTTCTCAAATAAAGTTTTCTGTTGATATTTGTACTACGAGTAGAATTACAAATGCTAAGAAAGATGATACTTCTGAAGTTGTCAATACAAAATTATGACTTGAAGATGGGACACTTCTGGACGATCCTACACCGTATAGATAATTGATTGGGTCACTCACTTATTTGACTATCACCATACCAAACATTGCTCATGTTGTTCACTCTACTAGTTAATTTTAGTATGCTCCAACCATTGTCCACACGAGTGTTGCGTTATAGATTGTGAGATATATAAAAATTTTTATAAATAAAGAGTTTTTCGTATTCTCATCTTCATCTTTAGATTTATTTGCTTATACTGATGCAGATTGGGGAGAAAATCCCAATGATAAAGTTTCAACCACTAGTTTTTGTGTTTTTCTAGGAGACTCTTGGATTTCGTGGAGGTGCAAAAAGCAGCAGAAGGTTTCATTATCATCTATTGAAACTAAATATAGGGCAATGGCTACGACAACCATGGAACTCGTATGACTAAGGAATCTTCTTAGAGATATAGGATTAGTCATCTCTAAAGCTTCGAAGATGTATTATGACAACAAAAGTGCTATTTACATTACCAACAATCACACCTTACGTGAATATACCAAGTACACTGAGATGGAGAGAGTAGTTATCAAGCTACTATATGTTACATCTGAGTACCACATTACAAACTTCTTCACTAAAGCTCTTTATGCACCTCGTTTCATCTTTCTTCTTAATAAACTTTCAGCGTTTACACCGTAAATTTAAGGAGGGGTGTTAAAGTATGTATATATATATTCTTAATATAATGAATATATATATATATATTCTGTTGTAATAAATAATGCCCAACAAGGGCATTTTGGTTATTTCATCTTTTGTAACTAGGTTTATCCTATATGGACAATTTAGTTAGTTTTATTTTTTATTTTTTTATAAATGTAATTATTATAGTTTTGAGGGGCTCTATAGCTCCCAACGACTCTATGGGAGCTCCCAAGACTTCTTGCCTCTTGTGTGGATGTGTACAAATGGGGATACCTTGTCTCCATTTTTTTTTATGTTTTTTGTTAAGCATATTATCAATAAAGTCTCACATTTTTTATGTTTGTTGTAACCCCTTGTAGGCTCTTTGTATCCCTAGTGGACTTGTGACTGCACACATTGAATTGTGCTTTTGTATACCCTTATTAGGATCTTATTTATCTTTCGCTCATTTCATTACAGATGGTAGAAGCAACTTTTAGCTAGCTATGATTAACCATTGGGCCATGTGCTAATTTGAGGCACAAGGCTGTTCACTTTTTATTGAGCTGGTAAGAACCTTTATGCCATGACAATTGCCATTTTGTTCTCAAAGTTAATGATCACAACCTAAATCTAATACATCCACATGTTGCACCTCGACTCCTCCAACATACAAAAGGATATCCCAGCCATTGAAACAATTACCATAGAATCTCACAATAGATCAGTTTGGCATCATTTTCCAACATGTCACCTAAAAACACTGTTATATTAAAAGGCATGAATAAGTAGAAAGAGAAAACAGCAATTTTATTCCACAAAATTGCCTAGCACAATGAAACAGCTGAAGGAACTGACTAATAAATAGCAATTACTGCATGTATATTGCATATGCTATTGCAAGCATTAGACCCGAAGCGTGGTAGCCTAAGTCACAGGGACTCGGCAAAACAGGTGCCGCACCCGCGTCGCGTGCGGTCAACGCGATGCGGGTGCGGTCAACGCGCCTAGGGTCATTTTCGTCCCCTTTTTGGCGTTAAAAAAAATCCCCGATGAAAAAGGAGGATTAGGGCAAAAAAAATTTTGCCCTAATCTCTCCTCTCCTCTCCCGCTCAACTCGAGCTCTCTCCTACCGACGCCCCAACACCACCTCCTAGGCTCCTCTCCTTTCGCAGGTATGTACCCTCTCTCGCTCTCTTCTTGTGTCGGCAGGGGAGGGGTCGAGCCCCCCCCCGCACCTTCTCGCTCTCTTGTTGGGTCAGCAAGGGA
This sequence comes from Nuphar pumila, assembly GCF_984573655.1. Classification (NCBI taxonomy): domain Eukaryota; kingdom Viridiplantae; phylum Streptophyta; class Magnoliopsida; order Nymphaeales; family Nymphaeaceae; genus Nuphar; species Nuphar pumila. Next base: position 82,630,928 of record NC_143258.1, read on the forward strand.
GGGGCCAAGCCCCCCCTGATCCCTCTGATTTCCGCAAGGGAGGGGCAGATCCCCCCTCCTTGCTCCTGATTATATATATATTTTTATATCAAAATAATTTTTGTATAATTGATTTGAAATTTTGAATGTATTTTTTTTTGTGTTTTCAGGATAAAAATGACGGATAAAGGAAAAGGACTTGTGTCATCCTCATCCCAACATGTGAGTTCTGCTGCTAGTTTTGCTAATAGTTGTAGTGTGATTGATGATGTGGGGCCACTATGGGTACATGTAGATAAACTTGCAAAAACTGGAGAAAAAAGGTGGTGGAAACAAGAAATTTCGATGCAAGCTCTGCGAAAGAGATTTTGTTGGGTCTTACACAAGAGTGAAGGCTCATTTGTTAAAGATACCGGGACATGGCATTTCAGGATGCAGAAAAGTTGATGAGGCAATGCGAAGACAATACAAGAAGAATATGAGAAGAGAAAGGCAATGGCCGATTCTTGTACAGTTAGTGTGCCATTTGCAAGCTACCAAGAAGATGCTAAAAAAAAAAAGTCAATATAGGAGGTAGAGGAACGATACAAGCAGCATTCAATGCATATGGGAGAGAAGAATTGGATAGAAAAGTTGGGAAGTATTTTTATTCTAGTTCACTCCCATTTAATGCGGCTAGAAATCCTTATTGGAATGATTTAGTAACATCCTTGGCAAATTGTAATTTGAGTGGCTATGTGCCTCCAAGTTCAGAAAAAATACGAACCAGACTTCTTACAGAAGAGAGGGCAAATGTGAAGAGGTTGCTAGAGATTAAAAAATATTCATGTGAGCAAAATGAAGTTTCTGTTGTGTCTGATGGATGAACAAATATTCAAAGGCATCCACTGATCAATTTCATTGCTTGTTCGCTTAGTGGCCCAATATTCTTGAAAACAGTTGATGTATCTAGGGAATATAAAAATGCAGAGTATTTGAAAGGATTGTTTATAGAAGTCATAAAAGAAGTGGGTGATCAGAAAGTTGTACAAATCATTACAGACAACGCTCCAGTTTGTAAAAGTTCAGCATTAAGTTTGGAGAATGAGTACCCTCATATTTTTTAGACTCCCTGTGTAGCACACAACTTAAATCTGGCCCTAAAGAGCATCTGCAACCCCAAAGAAGAAAATTCATAAGCATATGCTTTATGTTCATAGATTAAAGATTTAGAAAGAAATGTCAAAAGCATTAGGAATTTTGTTGTTAACCACCATCGTGCTAATGCTATATTTAATAGGCATTCTGACTTGAAATTGTTGAAGGTCGCTGAAACACATTTTGCGTCCATCATTGTGATGGTGAAAAGGATTAAAAGACTGAATAATGCTTTGATTAACATGGTGACTGATGAAAATTGGACATTTTATCGTGCTGATGATGATATCAAGACTCAAGAAATTAAAAAATTCATTCTTGATGATGAGTTTTGGGACAGAGTGGTATACTTCATTCAATTTACGCAACCTATTTGGAAAATGTTAAGAGAAGTTGATAAGGATGAGCCCATGCTTCATAGAGTTTATGAAATGTGGGATAATATGATTGAAAAAATACAAGCTATAGTTTCAAGCTATAGTTTTCAAACATGAAGAAAAAAATCCTGTATTAGATGATTCAGAATTTTTTAATCATATTCATTCAATTTTAGTCAGAAGATGAGATAAGAACAACACTCCCTTACATTGCATGACACATTCTCTTAATCCAAAATATTATGCAAATAAGTGACAGGCTGTTGGCATTGGTCGTGTCCCTCCAAATTTAGACCCAGAGCTATCAAGACATAGAAATATGTGTATGACAAGACTTTTTTCAGAAGCATATCTTCTACGTCAAGTCACACAAGAGTTTGAAAAATTGTCATCTTCGAGATTATATGGACCGACATTATTCGCGAGAGAAGAGGATAATATAGATCCTATCACATGGTGGTCAACATTTGGATCAGAAACACCTTTTCTCCAACGCCTTGCATTAAGATTGCTATCGCAGTCTGCTAGTTCATCTTGTTGTGAAAGAAATTGGAGCACATATTCTCAAATCCACAACATGAAGAGAAACAAACTCACCAGCAAGCGTGCATAGGACTTAGTATATGTTCATTCAAATCTTCAATTACTTTCGCGAACCAATGATGATTACAGGTACTAATTTGCTATCTTAGTTATTTGATTATTTTTTAGTTTTTTCATTTAAATATATTTGTATTGTATTTAACCTCACCGAGGACATGTCATTGGATAAAAATGATTAGAGGAGAAGGATTCATGTGGAAGACCCAGAATGATTTTCTTTGTTGGTTCATATCGCCGACCCCAATTGTTTTGAGATAGGCGTAGTTGTTGTTATTGTTGTATTGTATTTAATATTTTCAAATTGGTTTGTAACGCAGACAAAGAACATCCAAATTTTAGGATGTAAACCCAGAAGAGTATGACTTCGAGTGAGAGCATGATTTCAACATAACAAACATGGATTTAGCTGAGCATAGTATTCCTTCTAATGATGCATTTGATGAAGAAGAAAATTATTAAGATCAATTACTTCATCAGGATATACTTTGGTATGTAATTAGTTCTTTTCTGCTTTACTTATTTGATTGATATTTAGGTTGATTTATGTAATTGCTTTACTTATTTGCATGATATTTAGGTTGATATATTGCATGAATGATGATTGATGAATGATATTATGACAATGTTAACTGCTAAATGTTAATTATTAAAACTTCAAAATTATATATATATAACTTTTTTTTTACATTTTTGCCCCTGCCGCACCCCACACCCTAGGTTTTTGAAAGTGCCGCACCCCCGCACCCGCACCCGCACCCGCACCCATGTGACATAGGTGGAAGCTAGGGATGGCAGTGGGGCGGGGCGGGGGACAAGGTTTCCACCCCCGCCCCGCCCCGCCTCCGCGGCGAGGATGGATTTTATCCTCCACCCCCGCCTTCATCCCCGTTTCATGTCCTCCACCCCCGCCCCGTCCCCGTCCCCGTTTGTCAAATTGCATCCCTACTTAGAAATCATTCACGTTAATATTTCAGTTAATGATAAATGAATTCATCCACATGGAAAACAGGATCTCCCCGCCTTCATAGCCCAGACAAAAATTAGATTTTACTTGTGCCTAGTAAACTAATACATAACATCCATGGATCATGCTCTAGAAGATATTGAATGGACTCAGTTCCTCATCCTCCAATTTTTTCTGAACTGGAGAATATTATTTAATAATTAGAAAAATGAATATGCAAATAAGTTGATCTGAAATGTTGAAAAAAATTAAGCCAAATCAAACAACTACTATAAATGAAAAAATTAACCTATTGAAACCTGCTTTATAATCACAAAAAAATGTGTCCACTATATGAGAAGATTTGACAGCACAAGCAAAACCACAGAGTGCAACACAAATTTAAAACATGAAGGTCCAGAAAGAAAGCAGGATTGAAATATTGCCCTTATGCTTCTTCAGAATGTCAAGCAAAACCCTAGTCCAGTAGCCACGATAACTTAGATTACCAAGATCGGAGAGTGGTCTCTCAGGTGTCCCAACCTTACCTTCTTTTTTTGATAGTTCATACGCTGACAAACAAACAATGCATCAGCCATGTCAAAAGTTGTTTTTAAGATCTCAGAAGATGTCAAACAATGCATCAGCCATGGAAGGAGGGAGAGATCGTGTCGGCCAACGGTGGTCGGTGTCGGCAAACGGTGGTTGGCGTCGGCCAACGGTGGTCGGCGACGGCCCAGCTCCAATGATAATGCGGATGGGGAAGGGGAAGAGGCGACGGCCCGACTCGGCGGCTCCAGGGTTAGGAAATTAGGGAAGGGAGTTAGGGTTAGTAAACATGTAGAAAAATATAAAGGGTTGGGGGCGGGGATGGGGCGGGGCGGGGCCGGGACGGGGATGGGCCGGGGGCGGGGCGGGGATGGGCCGGGGCGGGGCCGGGGCGGGGATGGGGCGGGGCGGGGCGGGGGAACGTGCCAGTCCATCCCCGCCTCCACCCCCGGACGGGGATGGATTTTAACCTTCGTCCCCGCCTCCATCCCCGTTTCATACCCTCCATCCCCGGTCCAAACGGGGCGGGGCGGGGCCCCGCTTTCCCCCGGTCCACTGCCATCCCTAGTGGTAGCATAAGAACTACCTGACAAACAGAAATATGGGACTACCTAAATACATGCATTGTTTGATTTACACCATATATCATAAGGGAAAAGAAAGAAAATAAGCTAACATGTTCTGCTCATGGCGATAATAAGAAATTAAAAAACATCTGAAAATCACTAAAATGTTATATCAGGCAATTGAAATTGGTCAAAGGTCCTTGCAGACAGTGTTGTACTTATCGGACAAGGTTACACATAGACATCTATAATGAAAAAAGACAGTATGGAATTAAAATGCACCTTATGTAGATAGGCACCAGCCCTTCAACCTTAGGAAGTCTCTTGATGTGATCCAGGACCTTCATTGCCTCCCTACCATACTTTGGGTCACCAGAAATATTGCTGAGGTAGGAAAACTCAAGCTGAAGAGTGGAGACTTCAGAAGTACTACTCAGTCCATCAGGAGCAGGATGTGCTGAGTTTCTATGGAGGACAACATCAGAGTATGGAACAGGAGTTGGACTTGATGTAAAAGCAGACATCAAACGGTCTGCCAAGGCCTTTGCTGCTTCCAGGTAGACCTCTGACTTGGGCCCTTTAAGCATGATTGGATAATCCCATTTTTCTGTGGTGCCCCTGTGCCCCCCACTTAGATGATAAGCACTAAGAAGACCACCCAAAACACGAATGGTAGTTTCAAATAAGTTTACCTGACCTTTCTCACTGATCCTCTTAGAGAGATGTGTTTCTACCCAAGATCCTGCTTCAGAAACTATCTCATCAATGCCCATTATCATGGCAGTATCTAGAGAGTCCACAACGGTGGCACCAAGGCCGCCTAAACCATCAGTTCCTCTATGGCTCAATGGCATAAGTTCATCATAGCCCAAAGCATAACTCTTATACCCAGTCCATGCATGGATAAAGGCATCCTTAACCTTTTGCTGCCTACGTAGCCATTTTGATCTTTCCTTTTTCTTATTGACATCCATAGTAGAAGTGACATTACCAGCTGTTTCAGAAGGCGTCAACCTTGGAGGCAGCCTTGGTGGTCTTCGCAATAGCTTTTGAGTTGTGCCCCTACCAGAATGCTCAATCCTACCTTCCTTTAAGCTGTCTTCTAAACCTACCATTGGCTTCAAATGCCCAGGGCTCCTATCGACCATAATTAGATAGACCAATCCAAAAATCATCAGTAACATTAAAATTTTCCCAGTACTGCATGTTCCCCAATCCCCTTTGAAGCTACTGGTACGCAAAGCATTTGTAATCACCTGCAAAAAGAAGACATGTGCAAGCCACTTAGGAGTGATTACTGAAATGAAATGGGGATCTTCGAAACACGAGCTTTGATTAACAAGAGCAAGTGTCAAGAATGACACTAAAGCATAACCCTTAAAAAGGGTATAACTGGAAACAAAATAAAAATAAAAATGTATTCTTTATTGATATGAAAAACCAATTGCTTAAGAAGCATTGGAGTGAAATACAAGAGGGGCTGTACACAGCTGAAAGAGGACTCAATAGAGCTGTTGGGCACAGTCCAACAGCTCTATTTAGAGCTGTTGGAATGTGTCAGTCCAACAGCTCTATTAAGAGCTGTTGGACTGTGTCAGTCCAACAGCTCTATTGCTAGTCAAGTCTGGACAGGACTTGACTAGCAACAGTCATTCTAGTTCAAACTGAACTAGATGACATAAAGACAAAAAATAAAAATAAAGGAAAAAAAATACAGAAAAGAAAGAAATTAAAAATGTATTTATATATATATATATATAATAATATAATATTATTATATATACATATATGTACAGTTTTACATTTTAACACTCCCCCTCAAACTTACGGTACAATGAGCGAAAGTTTGTCTAAGAGAAAGTGAAATCGGGGAGCAGCGAGAGGCTTTGTAAAGAGGTCTGCTAACTGATATTCTGAAGTGACATATGGCAGATCAATTATCCCGTGTAGATATTCCTCTCTGACGTAGTGACAATCCATTTCGATGTGTTTGGTGCGTTCGTGGAATGTTCTGTTACTGGCAATGTAGATCGCACTTTTGTTGTCACAACACATTTGTGAAGCCTTTGTTGCTTCAACTCTCATGTCAGCAAGCAGTCGTCGGAGCCAAACTACTTCCATGGTCGTGGTTGCCATGGCTCTGTATTCAGCTTCGGTGGATGAGAGAGATACCTTCTGCTGCTTTTTACACCTCCACGAGATTAATGATTCCCCTAAAAAGACACAAAAGCCAGTGGTTGAGTGTCTGTTATTGTGATCACCTCCCCAATCAGCATCAGTATATGCAATTAAATCAAGAGAAGAGGAGGAAGATAAGAAAAATCCTCGTGAAAGAGAGGACTTGATGTATCTGATAATACGCATGACTGCTCCCATATGAACAGAAGTAGGAGCATGTTGAAATTGACTTGCTGTATGAACAGCATGTGCTATATCTGGTCTGGTAATGGATAGATAGGAAAGTGCCCCGACAAGCTGTCTGTAAGGAGTAGGGTCTGCAAGAAGTTCTCCATCATCAATCTTCATTTTAACATTAACAACTTCTGGAGTGTCAACTTTCTTATCATCAGTAATACCAGACCTGAAAACAATATCAAAAGCAAATTTAGTCTGAGATAATAAATATCCTCTAGGAGAATAAGCAACTTCAATGCCTAAAAAATATCTCAACAAGCCCAAATCAGTCATTTCAAAATGAGATTTAAGAAGTGTTTTGATTGTTTCAACTCCCTGTTTATCGCTTCCGGTGATGATCATATCATCCACATAGAGAAGAAGCACAATGATCCCTGCATCAGAATTCTTAATAAACAAAGCAGTGTCAGTTAAACAGAATTGAAAACCAATATCAATCATAACACGACTAAACCTATCATACCAAGCTTTTGGTGCTTGTTTAAGTCCATAAAGAGCTTTTTCTAAGCGAAGGACTTTACCCTTAGGAATACTTAGACCAGGAGGGGGTTCCATATATACTTCTTCAACTAGCTTTCCATTTAAAAAAGCATTTTTGACATCCATTTGAAAAATAGACCATTTTTTGATAGAAGCTAAGGCAATTAAGGTTCGGACAGTAGTCATACGAGCCACCGGAGCAAAGGGTTCTTCATAATCAATCCCATATTCTTGGGCATAACCTTTGGCTACTAAACGGGCTTTATATCTTTCAAGAGTACCATCACTCTTGGTTTTAATTTTATAAACCCATCGACATCCTATAGTTTTCTTCCCTGGAGGAAGATCTTGAATATTCCATGTAGAAGCCTTTTCAAGTGCATCTAATTCAACTTTCATGGCTTCTATCCATTTGATATCATTTTTTGCTTGAAAATATGTGGATGGTTCTTCATATGAGTGAATTAATGCAATAACTGCCCTATATGTGGGTGAGAAAGACTCGTATGATACAAACTTTTCTGGAGGCCTCGAGATTCGGGATGATTGTCTAGTTGGAATGTTAGAATATTTCTCAAGTGCACATGGAGTATTAGACTCTTGTCGCCTGGAATATTGAATACTAGTATCTCTATGAACTTCTTCATTTTCAACATTAAGATCAATAATTCTTGGATCATCATCAAAGTTACAATCAAGGTCATATTCATCAGATGTTGATGTTAGATCTAGCAAAAAGGAGTACACAGTGACGTCTTTTAATTTTCTAAAATCAAAGAAGCTCTCCTTTTCAAGAAAGGAAACATTTCTAGACACATATAGTTTATTATTTTTGAAGTCAAAACATCTATAACCTTTCTGGTTTTCAGCATATCCTAAAAAGGCACAGGGAATCGCACGAGGGGAAAGTTTATCATTTTTGTCAGTAAATATGAAACATTTGCACCCAAATATTCTTAATCTAGAGTAGTCTGGAGAAATGTTCATAAGTTTTTCAATGGGAGTGATATTTTGTAACGAAGAAGATGGCATCCTATTAATGAGATAGGTGGCAGTTAAGGCAGCTTCTGCCCAAAAGTCTTTAGGGACTTGATTTGCTATTAATAAAGTTCTAGTGGTTTCTATAATATGGCGATGTTTTCGTTCTGCCAGTCCATTTTGTTGAGGTGTATAAGGACAAGATCTTTGATGTGTGATGCCATGCAATTTAAGATAATTTTGAAAATCTGTGGATAAAAACTCTCCCCCTGAATCTGTGCGAAAAATAGTAATATCATTTTGAAATTTGTTTTTAACCATATTATGAAAAGTTTGAAAGTATGAAAATACTTCAGACTTATGTTTGAGAAAGTACATCCACGTATGTCGGGAGAAATCATCGACAAAAATAACATAGTAAACAAATCCTCCTTTAGAAATTACTGGTGCAGGACCCCAAACATCCGAGTGTATTAATTCAAGTGGTCTTGAAGAGAAAAAGGTTCTGTTCTGAAATGGTAATCTTTTCATTTTGCCGAGAATACAATCTTTACAATCAAATGATTCAGAGTTACAAAATTTCCCTAGATTTGGAAAATGTTGGATTTTGGCTATATGTGGGTGACCAAGTCTCTTATGCCACAGTTCCAACTCTATTTTTTGAATATTATAACAAAAAGCTTTCTTCGACATTTCCAAAAAATCCATGTAATAGAGTCCTCCTTCTCTATGGCCTTCCCCAATCAGCTTGCCTGACTGGCGATCCTGTACCCAACAACCATGAGAAGAAAAAGAAATATTACACCCATAATCAGAAATTTGAGATACAGATAAAAGATTTAAATTTAATTTGGGAACATGTCTAATTTCTGGAATAAAAAATTTTTTTGTTTTATAAATTTTTTCAAAATCTCCTATTCCTTCTATTTCAAGAGAAGTCCCATCAGCAGTAAAGACCTTTGACACACTTGTTTTATTTTTAACACATTTGGATAGACTTTGATTATTTGGGGTCATATGAAAAGATGCACCAGAGTCAAGAAGCCAAGAAATTTTACCTAAATCAGAAAAAGATGAGGCTGCTGCGCCGGTTGAAGCTTCAGATGAGGAAGAGGCACCTTTGATGAGAGGCTGAAGGATCTCCATTAGTTGGGCCAGGGAAACTGGTGCATCCTGATCTTTAGGCTCCGATCCAGCAATTGCAGCTCTTTTTTCTCTCAGCTCCTTAAGTTTGGGACATTGTGGCCTGTAGTGTCCCGGTTCATGACAGTGATGACAAATAACTTTCTTCTTATCATAGTCACCATTTTGTCGGTTAAAGTGAGGAGGCCTATATGATCGAACATGATTCCCTGGTCTAGACACGGCTAAAACGGAATCATCTTCAATTTTTAAAGAACCTTTCCGGAGACGATTTTCTTCCATTGTTAACTCTTCAATAGTTTCAACAATAGAAGGAATTTTTCCCCGGTGAAGTAGGGCCGATTTAGTGGTTTCAAATTCCGGCCTTAATCCAGTGATAAACTGGTAAAAATGTTCAACATCGAGTTGTTTCTGACGAAGCTCGATGTCTTCGGCACAATGCCACTTTGGTTCTAAAAGGGAAAGTTCTTCCCAAAGTTCAGACAACCCATTGTAATATTCACGAATAGTTTTGTCTCCTTGTGTCATCATTCGAACTTTTTCTTGGAGGTTGCACACGTGTGCAATATCTTTAAGGGAATACATATTCTTAAGGTATTCCCATGCCTTATCGGCATGATCAAATTTGGCAAGACTTGAGCATTTTTTAATGTCAACGCTATTGATAAGCCATGACATTATCTTCGCATGAGATATTCTCCATTCTTTCCATTTCTTCTCGTATGAAGCAATAGCCTTGATTTTCTCTTCTTCCGATAGAGGGACGTCTTTATCTCCCTCCTTTTTAGTAAGAGATAGCTTAGGTTCCGAATCGGAACCATCCACAATCCCCCATAAGCCTTTTCCCCATATATGGTGCTTCATGATTGAAGCCCATGTTACATAGTTCGTATCGCTTAGTTTCATAGGCATGATGGTGACTTTATCATTGTCATCCATCGATTACAAGGAGAGAAAGAATAGGGATAGAAGAGAAACAAGAAGGAAAATGAGAAAGAAAAAAAAAAAAAACAATACAACAAGATGTGAAATCTTCTCCAATGAAGTGATAAAACACTTCTCTTCAAGTGGCGAACACTTTTGCAAATGGGCACGGAAACCGAGGCAGCTTTTCCTCAAGATTTAGTACTTCCGCGGCTCTGATACCATGAAATGAAATGGGGATCTTCGAAACACGAGCTTTGATTAACAAGAGCAAGTGTCAAGAATGACACTAAAGCATAACCCTTAAAAAGGGTATAACTGAAAACAAAATAAAAATAAAAATGTATTCTTTATTGATATGAAAAACCAATTTGGAGTGAAATACAAGAGGGGTTGCACCCCTTTATATACACAGCTGAAAGAGGACTCAATAGAGCTGTTGGGCACAGTCCAACAGCTCTATTTAGAGCTGTTGGAATGTGTCAGTCCAACAGCTCTATTGCTAGTCAAGTCTGGACAGGACTTGACTAGCAATAGTCATTCTAGTTCAAACTGAACTAGATGACATAAAGACAAAAAATAAAAATAAAGGAAAAAAAATACAGAAAAGAAAGAAATTAAAAATGTATTTATATATATATATAATAATATAATATTATTATATATACATATATGTACAGTTTTACATTTTAACAATTACAGTCTAGACAATTTCACTTCATGGCAAAAATATCCATATACTTGTTTCCAATAAATCTTCCTTTTTGAGGGAACAAAATTCAAATTTTATTAAAAATGGGAAGAATTATCACAGGGCAGGAGTAGAATAGTTCTATCCAATAAATCAACCTCGCTAAAATGAAAACTGCAAAATTGTCAAATTAAAAACTAGTCTATAGCATAGCAGCATAATATCATGAATGTGAGAATGACAATAGCAAAAGCCAAACACTAATAACTTGAAGACAGCAAAAAATATCATTGATGCTTTTACATCTTATGACATGGGGATTTGGCGTTGAAGAACACCACTATCATGCATGAATGAAATGGCAGATAGTTTAATGGGGTTTAAGCTCCATTTTCCAAATGATATTTTTCTTCTAATTTCTACCTCTTCTTCCCCCTCCAAATAAAACTTTTCCTTGCCACAATGGTTTAATTCATATTTCCATATGTGTCTGAGCTACAGAAAATTGGCAAACTATGTAGAGAAATAAGGGTAACAAAAATTCACACGGAAGCAATATAGGATCTAACAAAGGCACAATCAAATCACAACACAAAGGTTTACGTGGTTCGGTCAACACGACCTACACGGGGCACAAAGAGAATTATCCACTATAATAAGAAGAGAGAGTACAATGTATAGAGTACAACGTCCAATAGCTTGCCCAAAACTAAAGAGAATAACAACAAAAGAATCACAGGAAGAGAGGGATACAATATTACCTCTCGGGTGCACAACCCGAGTCAAAACCCACACCACAACCAACACCTCTCTCTGAGGATCAATGTGTGGTGACAAACCTTCTTCCTTCCTCTTCTTCTCTCTCCTCTCTCTCTTTTTCTCTCTCTGCACGTTGCACACAGCCGCTCTGCTCACAACACTCTGCTCTTCTCCTCCCAGCACATAGCCTCTGCACCCCTATTTATAGATGGCATAGAGCCTTCTAGACTCATTCCAGAAACCGAAAGGGTTTTGACCCTTCAACTTCCTCTGCATTAATGGAAAGTGGGTGGCTATTCCACTTTCCCACATCATTAACGGAGGGATAGGGCTAGTCCTTCAACTTCTTTTTCATTAATTGGAAGTAGTGGGTGGCTATTCCACTTCTCCACATTATTAATGAGGGATAGGGCTGGACCCAAACAAACTGAGCCAACCAATCTTGCTTAGTAAGCATGCAAACTAAAGTTAAAAACAAAGAACCATCCCAACCTCGCCCATCACAAGTAGCGAGCCACCCATAGCCAACAATTGTTAGGCACAATCGAAACCTATTCAAACCAAATCATACACAAAGGGTGAAACCTCAACGTAGTTACACACCAAAAGAACGGAAAAGTCTCCGGATCGAATTCGAGTTACAAATCGAATAAAAAGTCGGCATAAAGAGTGCAACCATCAACCATTAACAACAAGAACAAAACAAAGGGAAAAAACCTAAATTCTCACAAGAAACCACTAACCCAAACACGAAGAGATCATCAAAAAGTGTCAAAAACCTAAAATAACACCCAATTCCCCCAAACCCATAAAGAAAAACAGGGGAAAAAAAACAAAGAACAATCACCAAAAAATCCGCCGATCCACCAAAGATACGGTAAGAGAAGCAAAAGAACTAGCAAATCTCGAAAGGAATATGCAGAGAAGAAGAGATTTGTAGGGTTTCTTGAGGTCAGAATTGAGGGAGATCTAAGCGGGCTCACCTTGAGGGAGGATCGATGGCGGGATTTGTCGTTGTTGTAGCTCACATCTTGCATTGAATACGGTAGCTCTCTCTCTCTCTCTAGATCGCCATTCTTCTTCTTCCTGTGAGAGAGGGAAGCAAAACGAGAAAGTATAAAGAAGACGACAGAGACGATGAGTCGGTTTTTGCCGCCTTTTATAATACAACAAAGCACCTAAAAGTGAAGTCCCATATCATATCTCGCCAGTTGTTAAAGAAAAAATGAGGGCAATTTTTTTTTTAACCAAGCAGGAGCGTGATGTGGTCGGGTTTGGTTGGATTTTTTCGGACTCAGATCTAAAAGTTAGATCCGAACCAGACCCATTTCGATTCAGGTCTGAATCCTAATCTATACATGATTGGAATTATAGACCGATATAGGTTTTAATGAGTTCAAGGATAAATCAGATCGGGCATGGATAAGTCGAGATTCAAAGGGACTTGTTTCCCAAGCGGCTCTAAAAATAAGACCCGATTTTATTTGAATTAAAAAATTAGATCATAATTAAGTATAAAAATTAGATCCAAAACCAATCCAATTTGATTAGGGTCCAAATGTGGGATTAGGTTTGGATGAACTTGCGGACCTGTATTAAACTAGGTCAGGTATACACAGTTCGATTTAAGGAGACATGTTTTTTAATCAGGTCTAAAACTTGACCAAATTTGATTCGGGTTTGGATTCAAGTCTGAATGACTTAGAATTGAAAAAGGATTAGGGATGGCAGTGGATGGGGCGGGGCGGGGCAGGGGACAAGGTCTCCACTCTTGGGTTTTGATTCCTGCCCTCCATCCCTGCATGGGTTTTGATTTTAACCTCCGTCCCTGTTTCATGTCCTCCATCCCCGGTCCAAACGGGGTGAGGCAGGGCAGGGAAAAGCATAAGTGGGTTTGGACTTTAACCATCATCTCTGTTTCATGTCCTCCATCCCCGGTGCAAACCGAATGAGGGGGGACAAGGCTCTATCCCCCCCCCCCCCTCCCCCATCCCTAAGAAGGATCACTACTTTTAGCAGATCGGCCAGAGTGTCTCGTTCACGACATTCATTGGTCCACAGCAGATGAAGAAGGTGACCGGTGTGAAGATGAAGGAGCTCCTTATCTAGGTGGCCATCTTCGAGATGTTGGTAGACAGCCTTGTATGGGTTAAAACAAGCTCCCAAAGCTTGGTATGATAGATTTAGTAATCTGATGACTCAACTGCATTTTAAATTTTGTTTTACTGACACTGTATTGTTTGTTAAGTCTTCCAATGCAGGGATGGTTATACTGTTGCTTTACGTAGATGATATGATAATCACAGGAGGTGATAAGCAGGGAGTAAACTATATCAAAGATGTGCTTAAAGCTATGTCACACAGACTCGGCTAGGGAGGTGCCGCACCCGAGTCTACACGCCCCGACACGGGTGCGGACACGGACTCGGCCTGGACTCGGTCAACGCTGAGTCGGACTCGGTCAACGAGTCGAGGCCGAGTCCGTCCACATTTTGGACTCAGTCAACTTTGACCGAGTCCAAAAATGTCTATTGAAAAAACTAAAAAAATGATTTTTTATATAAAAAGAGACAGTGCACAGTGCGTGTGCTTGTGCATGTGCCTGTTTATTGTGCTTGTGCACAATGCACAGTGCACAGTGCTGTGTACAATGCACAGTGCACAGTGCACAATGCACAATGCTGTGCCAGTGCACAGTGTTGTGCTTGTGCACAGTGCTGTGACTGTGCACTTTTTAAATAAAATAAAATAATATCTTTTTAAAAAAATAAAATAAAATAAATATATATATATATATATAGCCGAGTCCCCGTGTCCAAAAATTTTAAAATTGCGCCGCACCCGTGTCGCACCCGCACCCACACCCATGTGACATAGGCTTAAAGACAACTTTTATATGACAGATCTTGGTTTTTTACGGTATTTCCTTGGAATTGAAGTAGCTTAATCACCTCGTGGTTATTTTTTGTCACAGACTAAGTATGCCGCAGAGATCATAGAGAGATCAGGACTCTCAGATGAAAAACGGGTTGACACTCCAGAGGTCATAAATGCAAAAATGAAGAAGGATGATGAAGAACCTTTGCAAGATCCAACCCCATACAGACAAATGATTGGAACTTTGTCCTACCTTTCTATTACTCGTCCTGATATCTCTCATGCTATTCACTCTGCCAGTCAATTTCAGCATGCTCCCACTACAGTACATATGAATGCTGTAATGAGAATTATTAGATATATTAAGAATTCTATAAGTCATGGATTGTTTTTATCATCTTCTTCTTCATTAAAAGTCATTGCATACTCAGATTCTGACTGGAGAGAGGGATGTGAATGATAAACGCTCAACTACTGGTTTGTGTGTTTTTGTAAGTGACTCCCTAATCTCCTGGCGATGCAAGAAGCAACAGAAGGTGTCTCTCTCCTCAACTGAAGCTGAGTATCGCGTCATGGCAACGACTACGTCTGAGTTAGTATGGTTGCGACAACTACTAGAGGATTTGGGAATTCACACCACAGAACCTTCCAGATTATATTGTGACAACAAGAGTGCTATATATATCGCGAGCAATCATACGTTTCATGAGAGGACAAAACACATTGAAATGAATTGTCACTATGTTCGAGAATAATTTTTGCGGAAGACTATCACACTGCCTTATGTTCCATCAGAGTATCAACTCGCAGACTTCTTCACCAAAGCACTTCCTTCACCCAGATTTCACTTCCTACATGGCACACTCTCGGTTGTTGCACCATGCGTTTGAGGGAGGGTGTTAAGATATACATATATGTGTATATATACATGTATATGTATATATGTGTTTATTCTTAACTGAAATACCCATTAGGGGTATTTCGGTCTTTTCTCTGTAATAGGTGTCAGCCCCTAATGGGCTGACATTTCTGCATTTTAATTTATATAATTATTTTTGTCTTTTTCTTTTTTTACCTTTTTATCTTTTTCAGATTTGATGGGACAACTCTATATAACTGTTGGAGCTGCCCCAACAACTATATTTATGATGGGACAACTCCATATAGCTGTTGGAGCTGCCCCAATAGTTATATTTATGACGGTTGAGTGCAGCCCCAACTGCCATATTGAGCTGCACCCCATTGGCTCCATTGTATTATAAATTGGCCTCTTGTGGCCTTGTATTCCTAACTCATTCTTGAGTGCTTCTATGCAATAATAAGTTTGTAGACCCTTGTGTGGGTGGTTTCGTGATTCAATCAAGTATTTTTACTTGATTGAAAGTGTGTTCTTGCATGTGTATCAGATTCAATCCACTTCATTACACGAGGCTCCTGTGTCTATGACCCAATCTGTATCCTGGCACACATAGATACATGGATCATTAGTAGAAAATAAAATCACAAGCTTACATTCAATTGTGGCTGTGGTATCTTCTTTGGTTTCTGATGATTCTCGCTTTCCCTTTTTCTGATTTTTCTTTTACCCTTTACACTGATTCTGGAAGTGTCTTTTCTTTCCACAATTGTAGCAAGTGATGTCCTTCCTTGACCTAGACTTGCTCCTATATCTGCAGTCATTTTTTCTGTCTTTTGACCGACCCCTGCCTTTGGATGAACTCACCATCAATCCTTCACGAGAATCCTCATTTGGTGATGGTATTCTCCTAATTTCATTTGAAATGAGCGTACATGTGACCACTTTCATATCTAATGTTTCTTTTTCATAAATTATAGTTGTTACAAGATGCTCATAGGACGGAGACAATGAGGTTAGTAACAACAAAGTTTTATCCTCATCTTCAAGTTTAACATCCAAACTAAACAGACCAGCAATTATCTTATTAAACACACTAAGATGGTCAAGAATTAGAGTACCTTCCTTCATACGAAGACTATAAAGTTGATTCTTGAGGTGTAATTTATTGGACAAGTTCTTGGTCATATAGAGGCTCTCTAGCTGCAACCACAATCCCGTCGTTGTTCTCTCTTCTATCACGTTACACATGACTTTATCTGATAGACACAACTCAATCACACCAGCGGCCTTTAAGTCAAGATCATCCCATTCATCATCGGTCATGGTCTTTGGATTATTCGCCTTCCCGACAAAGGCCTTGTGCAACCCTAGCTGTGCAACTAGAGCATTCACCCTTCTTTGCCATAAGAAGAAGTTTCATTTGCCATCAAACATCTCCACCTCAAACTTGGAGCTAACTGACTTAGAAGACATGACTTTCCACGAACCTGATTCTGATACCACTTGTAGAGAAATGAGGATAACAAAAATTCGCGCGAAAGTAATACAGGATCTAACAAAGACATAATCAAATCACAACACAAGGGTTTACGTGGTTCGATCAACACGACCTACATCCACGGGACACGGAGAGAATAATTCATTATAATAAGAGTAGAGAGTACAACATCCAATAGCTTGCCCAAAGTTAAAGAGAATAACAACAAAAGAATCACAGAAAGAGGGGGATACAAGATAATCTCTCAGGTGCACAACCTGAGTCACAACTGACACCTCTCTCTAAGGATCAATGCTTGGTTACAAACTTTCTTCCTTCCTCTTCTTCTCTTCACTCTCTCTCTGCACGCTGCAAACAGTCACTCTACTCACAGCACTCTGCTCTTCTCCTCCCAACACATTGCCTTTGCACCCCTATTTATAGATGGCATAGAGCCTTCTAGATGTGAGCCTTCTATATTCATTCTAAAAACCGAAGGGGTTTTGGCCCTTCAACTTCCTTTGCATTAATAGAAAGTGGGTGGCTATTCCACTTTCCCGGGCTGGCCCTTCAACTTCTCTTCATTAATGAGAAGTAGTGAGTGGCTCTTCAACTTCTCCACATTATTAACGAGGGATAGGGCTGGACCCAACCAAACTGAGCCAACAAATCTTGCTCAGTAAGCATGCCTACCTAAGTTAAAAAACAAAGAACCATCCCAACCTCGCCCATCACAAGTAGCGAGCCACCCATAGCCAACAATTGTTAGGCACAATCGAAACCTATTCAAACCAAATCATACACAAAGGGTGAAACCTCAACGTCACCAAAAGAACGGAAAAGTCTCCGGATCGAATTCGAGTTACAAATCGAATAAAAAGTCGGCATAAAGAGTGCAACCATCAACCATTAACAACAAGAACAAAACAAAGGGAAAAAACCTAAATTCTCACAAGAAACCACTAACCCTAACACGAAGAGATCATCAAAAAGTGTCGAAAACCTAAAATAACACCCAATTCCCCCAAACCCATAAAGAAAAACAGGGAAAAAAAAACAAAGAACAATCACCAAAAAATCCGCCGATCCACCAAAGATACGGTAAGAGAAGCAAAAGAACTAGCAAATATCGAAAGGAATATGCAGAGAAGAAGAGATTTGTAGGGTTTCTTGAGGTCAGAATTGCGGGAGATCTAAGCGGGCTCACCTTGAGGGAGGATCGATGGCGGGATTTGTCGTTGTTGTAGCTCACATCTTGCATTGAATACGGTAGCTCTCTCGACATCTCTCTCTCTCTCTCACTCTCTCCATAGATCGCCATTCTTCTTCTTCCTGTGAGAGAGGGAAGCAAAACGAGAAAGTATAAAGAAGACGACGGAGACGATGAGTCTGTTTCTGCCGCCTTTTGTAATACAACGAAGCACCTAAAAGTGAAGTCCCATATCATATCTCGCCAGTTGTTAAATTAAAAAATGAGGGCAATTTTTTTTTTTTTTTAAACCAAGCAGGAGCGTGACGTGGTCGGCTTTGGTTGGATTTTGTCGGACTCAGATCTAAAAGTTAGATCCGAACCAGACCCATTTCGATTCAGGTCTGAATCCTGATCTATACATGATTGGAATTATAGACCGATATAGGTTTTAATGAGTTCAAGGATAAATCAGATCGGGCATGGATAAGTCGAGATTCAAAGGGGCTTGTTTCCCAAGCGGCTCTAAAAATAAGATCCGATTTTATTTGAATTTAAAAATTAGATCATAATTAGGTATAAAAATTAGATCCAAAACCAATCCAATTTGATTAGGGTCCAGATTTGGATGAACTTGCAGACCTGTATTAAACTAGGTCAGGTATACACAGTTCGATTTAATGAGACATGTTTTTTAATCAGGTCTAAAACTTGACCAAATTTGATTCGGGTTTGGATTCAAGTCTGAATGACTTAGAATTGAAAAAGGATTAAGGATGGCAGTGGATGGGGCCGGGCAGGGGACAAGGTCTCCATTCTTGGGTTTTGATTCCTGCCCTCCATCCCTGCATGGGTTTTGATTTTAACCTCCGTCCCTGTTTCATGTTCTCCATCCCCCGTCCAAACGGGGTGAGGCAGGGCGGGGCCCTGTTTTCCCTCGGTCCACTGTCATCCCTAAAGAAGTATCGAGGACGGGCCAGGGTGGGGAAAAGCGTAAGTCCATCTCGGCACGGGTTTTGACTTTAACTTTCATCTCTGTTTTATGTCCTCCATCCCCGGTACAAACGAAAATGAGGGGGGCAGGGCTCTGTTTCCCGGTCCACTGCCATCCCTAAGAAGGATCACTACTTTTAGCAGATCGGCCAGAGTGTCTCGTTCACGGCATTCATTGGTCCACAGCAGATGAAGAAGGTGACCGGTGTGAAGATGAAGGAGCTCCTTTCATCTATTTTTGGTTGGCACAACTGACACACTGTCAGTCAAAGATGGAGGGCATGAGGTGCAGCGGCACACTACTTCAAAGTGTGCCATGTGATGGCACCTCATCCTGGCTCCGTTGCAATTATTTCTTTTAAAGAATACAAGCAATCTCATTGAGTAGAAAGGATTAGTACATAAGCAGGTGATGAGCTATCACCGATTGCCGAGGGGGCGGGTGATCCTACAAGGCAAAACAGAAAACATGAAGTCAGATAACAGAGTCCGATAGCAGCAACATTGGGTAAAAACCGCATAATGGATACGTGTCCATTATGATCTCATGGATTCAATCCATGAGGTATCTTGGTCTGGCCATTTGAGCTTGACCCTGCCCCTTAATTACCGTGTGACTGTGTATATGACGTTCGGCAGTGAAGAAGGGGTGGAGAGAAAAATAAGATTGTTAAGTTCTTATTAGATCCATTTTAAGGTGATGAGAATATTGGATTTTGGATCATATCTGATCCAACTTAGACGTGACCCATATTGACATGAGCACGTCAAGAGACATACATGGAAGAGTCTTTTGAATTTTGAGGGTTATAGGATAGTTATGAGGTTTGTCCATGTATGCCCATTATGGACCTCTCATCAAATCTTCCACTAATAGGAGACTCATAATTGTGTGATAAGTACTATCTGTGTGTTATAGGTCTCTCACCTTTTCTGGGGTTTAAGGGTTGTTCACCTCTCGACATTATGGCCTCAACTCATTGAGGGCGTCGATTGGTTGAGAAGAACATCGACCACCCACCTCTACCAAAGTATCATTCAGATTGTCCATGGCCGCATCCAGTAGGTAGCTCTTTCCGATTCATTCTATGCTTACATTGGGTTATGACTCGATCCAAACCCGGACCCATTGTCGAGACCGGGTGGATTGGGTATGCACTTGTCCTGGAGGGACCCGATCCAAACTCGCACCCATTAGCGGGTTTGGGGTGGATCGGGTCCATGCCCGACCTGGTCGGCCTCAGTTCGAGACTCAGACTAATTGGAGATTTCAGGTGGATTGGGTCTGAGTCAGACATGTTAGGGGTTTCGGGTCTGACCCGAACCTGCTGGACTTAGACTAGGACCCAGATGGGTTCCAAGTGGACCGAGCCTGTGCCTGACCCGACGAGACCCAATTTTCAGTTGAATCAGTTTAGAACTTTTATGGAACCGATTCGGTCCTTTAGGGACCAATTCATGGGTTCTAAAAACTAGCTCTGGGGGTTTTGAAACCAGTTTAGTCATTTTAAGACCGATTCGTGTATTCTTAAACCAATTCAGGGCTTCCTAAGACCGATTCAAGGGTTTTCCTAATGGTTTAATGGTTTTCTAGACCGGTTTAGGGCTTTTGTGACTGGTTCGGGGCCTTTAGTGACGGATTTAGGGTCTTTAAGGACCCATTTAGGCCATTTTAAGACCCCAATCTCGATTGCGACTTCTAAGTGCATGTCTTTATTATTACTTTCATGATTTTTGGTGACTTTAACATGATATTTGGTATGTTTCATGTTGCTTTGAGTTAGTCATGATTATTTAAGCATGAGATTATGAATGTATGCATTATTTTTGTATTGTGACATACTTTACATATACTTATGAAAAAAGATTTCATTCAACTCACTCTTGATATCACCAAAGTGACCTGAGTGGTGTTGATTAAGGGTTCTTTTGACCATGTTAAGAGCAATATTTGGTATTACGATTGTGTGTAATTTTATGAAATAATGATTCTACCCAAAAATAGGTCATTGTGTTCCAAATTCACACAAGATGTAATAGTAGGTGTGTACACATGCCCATGAAGCATGATTGTACCTAAAGGTATAGTGTTGAATTGTCTCTTATTACATAATCTACTAGTTTCATCAATTAAAATTAATTCCTTAAGAATTGTGGAGGCAAAGCAATTTTAGGTGTTATTGTTTTCACCAAAGTGAAACAATAATGATTTTATTATGCTTGCTTTATAAAAGATGAGTAATAAATGATCTCACATTTACCTTTTCAATATAAATTTTGTATGAGCAATTATTTAGTAATTTCTTTTGTTCTTGCAATACCAAGTATTTTGATCATTGACGGTTCTAGTAATATCCCCATTTTAGATGGATCTAATTTTTTGAATTGAAAAAAATAGTGTTGTTCACTTTGGGATACATATACCTAGATTTAATGTTAAAAATTGATGAACCTCTTGCTTTTACAAAGCAAAGTACATCTGATCAGAAGGTTGCTTTTGAGAAATGAGAGCGCTCGAATAGGCTTAGCCTATTGCTTTTGCAATGTCGAGTGGCTAAAAATATTCGAGATGTCATCCCTTACTGCAAGATAGTGAAAGAATTTCAAAAAGAAATTGATGTTTAATTCACTGGTTCTAAAAATCCTAGGACCAATACTCTCATGTCTGAATTAGTATCTATGAAATATTTTGAAGATAGCAACATCCGACAACACATTTTAGAAATGAAGAATATTGTATCTCAACTTAATGAAATGAAGTTATCTATTTATAATTCCTTCTTAGTCTATCTTATTTTGACCTTATTGCCTATAGAATACAGACCCTTCAAAATTTTCTACAATACACATAATGATGAGTGATTCTTTAATGACCTCTTAACTAAGTGTGTTAAAGAGGAAGAAAAATTAAAAGGTGATAAGGTGCAGTGTGCACATATGACTTCTCAATAGGGAAAGTATAGGCATGGGGGAAAAGAAGGGTTCTTTTAAGAAGAAAAGTAAGAAGAAAACCTCTGGGGAGAGTTCTAACTCTTAAGTGAATGTCAAATCTCAGTTTGGAGGTTCTTCTATAAAGTGTTTTTTGTATAAAAATAATAAACATAAGAAGGTGAATTGCCTGAAGCATAAGAAATAACTTAAGAAGAAAGATAACAAGTCATTTGTTTCTCATGAGTGCAATTTAATCTATGTTTTATTGTATAATTAGTAGATTGATTATGGTGTCATGGTGTATATTGTCAACTCTTTAGAGACATTTTTGAACAAAAGGGAACCAATGGAGCATGAAAAAAGTATCTTCTCAAGAAACAAGATGATTTAGCATGTGAAGAACGTTGAGACCTGTAGAGTTGTATTGGAGTCTGAATTCATTTTGGATTTGGTTGATACATTTTATGTTTCATCTTATAGTTGGAACCTTATTTTTATTTCAAAACTTGATAAGTTTGGTTTTCATTTAATTTTGAAAACTCCAAGCTTATTATTATTAAAAAATTCTATTTTTGTTGGTTCTGCATATGTGAGTAATGGTTTTTATCATTTGAGAACCAAAATTCATATCTAGAAATCTCTCATAATTAAAAATACGATGATTAATAATAAATATGGTTTAAAGTATGATCAATCATATTTGCTTTGGCATCGAAGGTTAGAACACATCTCAAAAAAGAGAGTCAAAAGACTTGTAAAAGAAAGGATTCTTGGATTTGTTGACTTCATGGATACAAAACTATATGTTGATTGTATAAAGGCTAAGTAGCCCAACACATATAAGAAAGATATCAAAATCAATAAAAAAATTAGAGATTGTGCATACAGATGTTTGCGGTCATTTTTCTCATGTTACATGGGTAAAAAATATTTTGATAACTTTATAGACGATTACTCACAATATATGTATCTCTACTTGTTATTTGATAAATCTGAAGTCTTTCAAGTTTTTAAGTACTTCAAGAAAGAAGTAGATGAACAAACATATAAAGTTGTAAAAGTAGTTAGGTCTGATAGATAAAGTAAATATTATGGTTGTTTCACTAAGATAAAACAAAAAGAAGAACTATTAGTATGATTTCTAAAGGAGGGAGGCATTGTGCCTCAATATACCATGTCTGGTAGTACCTAGCAAAATGGTATAATTGAAAGAAAAAACTATACATTTAAAAAAATGGTTTGAGTAATGTTAAATCTCTTAAATCATACTTTGACCTTGTGGGTTGATGCTCTTAGGACAATATTACATATATTAAACAAGGATCCGAAAAAGGTTGTCCAAAAGACTCCTTATGAGTTATGGACTGGTAGAAAACCTTTCTTGTCATATATATGCATGTGAGGATGCCTAGTTGAAGCTAAATTGTATAGTCTCTATATAAAAGTATTTGATCCTAAGATCACTAATGAATTTTTCATTGATTATCCATAAAGATCACAGAGCTTTAAGTTTTAGTCTATCCCATACACCACAAATAGTAAAACCAGATAAAGTGAGATTTCTTGAAAATAGTTCTATTGGGATTGATGCATCTCAAAGTCTTGCTTTTGAGAAATTGCATTATTCAGTTTTCATATCTGCAAAGAAAAAAGACTTAGTTTTTCTGATCATTGTTCTTTTGGATGTGGTTAGGAAAAATTTGGTCAATAAATATCAAGTGTAAGTAGAATAAGTTATTGATGATGATATACAATAACAACATGATGTAAAGGTTCAATTTGAATAACCTGTTAGCACCTGTATGGAGATTCACAAGGACTAAGAGATATGCTATTCACCTTGATTATGTGGTGTATTTACAAGAGTCCAATGATTTCATAGTTATTAATGATAATCCTTTAACCTTTGCAGAAGCCATTGGTAGCAATAAATAATCATATTGGATCAATGTCATGAAATAATAGCTTGACTCTATGACAAAAAATCAAGTGTGAGATTCAGTATCTTGACCTGATAAAGTCAAACATGTTAGTTGTAATTGAGTCTTTAAGACAAAAACAAACTTTAAAAGGCGTGTGGAGAGGTACAAGGCTAGGCTTATTACAAAGGGATTTACTCATATGAAAGACATTAATTATAATGAATAATTTTTTTTTGTCTCAACTAAGGAATCATTGAGAATAATCATGATTCTCGTAGCTCATTTTGATTTAGAGTTACATCAAATGGAAATGAAAATGACTTTCCTAAATGGGGATCTGAAAGAAGAGGTTTATATGTATCAACCTCCTCATTTCAATGTAGATGACTCAAAAAATTTAGTTTGCAAATTGAAGAAATCAATTTATGGATTTAAACAAGTCTCATGCCAGTGGTATAAAAAGTTCAATCAAGTGATTTTAAATTTTAGATTCATTGAAAACATTGTTGATCAGTGTATACTTTCAGGCTAGTGAGAGTAAGTTTATAATTTTGGTTTTGTATGTTGATGATATTCTTCTTGCAACTAATGATTTGGGTCTGCTACATAAAATAAAATAGATTTTTTCATCTCATTTTGATATGAAGGACATGGGTGAGGCTGCTTATGTCATTGAAATTGAGATCCATTATGATATAACTAAGAGTGTACTCCGTCTCTCTTAGAAATCCTATATTTTTAAAGTTCTTAAAAAATATGGGATAGATAATTGTTCTTCTAGTTCGACACCCATAATAAAAGTAGATAAATTGAGCATAAAAGATCGTACTTAGGATGATAATAAAAAAGACTTAGATGGCAAGCATCTTGTATGCATCAGTGGTTGAGAGTTTGCAATATGTGCAAACCTGCATGTGAGCAAACATCGCTTTTATTATTGGGATGTTTGGTAGATATCAGTCAAATCTAGTTATTACACATTGGAAGGCTGTGAAGGTCACACACTATTTGCAAGAAACAAAAGACTTTATGTTGACCTACAAAAAGGTTGACTACCTAGAGGTCATTGGATACTTTAATATGGACTTAGGAGGATGTCTCGATAGTAGAAAGTTTACTATTAGATATGTCTTTCTATTGGTAGGTGGTGCAGAGGGAAAAACAGTCTACAACTTCAACTCACACCATGGAGGCAAAATTTATTATTCTGTACGAGGCTTTGTCTCAGTTCATATGGATAATAAACTTCATTACGGGTCCTGGTATTGTGAACTCTATTAAGAGACCATTGAAGATATTTTGTGATAATAAAGTTGTTGTATTTTTCTCGAATAACCACAAGAGTTTCGCCTTATGTCGACATGTGGAGTTAAAGTATTTTATTTGTTAAAGAAAGAACTCAAAATCATTTAGTGTGTATTGATATAATTGGTAAGAAGAAAATGACTATGAATCCTCTTACTGAAGGGCTAACACCTGGATTATATTTGCAACATGTAATGAGAATGAGTCTATTTGATTTATTTTGATGTATGACAATACATTATAATTATATTTGATTACATTTATGAAACCAATTGATTCTCTAAAGTTTTATGCATTGTTGATTCTGTATACAATATCTATCATTTATGAAAAAAGAATAATAAAATAACAATATTAAAATGACCAATACAATGAGCTAAAAACCAACATGTTCATAAAGGTATTCTTAACATGCTAAACACTTAAAATGAATAATATTGAGTACATGAAAATATGACATCTCATATAGAGATGTTCATTTTTATGACTCGTAAGATTCATTCTTGTGATACAAGATAGCATGTGAATCCACATGAAAATTAAATCAAGGTAATAGTAATGAACCTCAATGATGTATTTTTTCTATATTAATAGGTCAAGTTGGAGAATGTTGGATTTTGGATCGCACTGGATCCAACCTTAATGTGACCCATATTGACATGGGCACATCAAGGGACATACATGGGAGTGTCTTTTAGATTTTAGGGGTTATGAGACAGTTATGAGGTCTCATAACTGTCCATGTATGCCCATTATAAACCTTCCACCAGATCTCCCTATAAATAAGAGACCCATAGTAGTGTGATGAGTACTACCTACGTATTATCAGTCTCTCACTGTTTCTGGGGTTCAAGGGTCCTGCTCACCTCTCAACATTATGGCCTGGGCTCCTTGAGAGCATTGATTGGCTGAGAAGAATGAGCCATCAACGTCATATAAAAGTTCACATAGACCCAAATCGACGAACCCCGTTGTCAATGAGCAAAGAGTGTAAGTCATCTTCCCTGTGCCAATTTCGTTCTAGATCCCAGCAGCATGCCTGATAGAGCTTTTGACCAGATTGAGAGGTTTTGGATGTTATGCATCTTTATTGTGAACATGCTTGGGATTACTTGGATTCTATTTTGTTAAAGGATCCATGGACCTAATCCATTCTTGGTGAGGCTCAAGTTGATTAGGACCTAATGACAAAAGGTAGTGTAAATTAACTATAAAGTACTTTACGCATACAAGTCTTCAATGAAGAGAAAAATCAAGAAATCTATTATTGTTCCTTACCATGAGCCCATATGGTGAAGCCAACTTTTTCTTCTTCTTTGGTGAGAACCAAAGAAAGCCACCCCAAATTAACAGACCTAACGTTGTTGATCAACCTTGCCATCCTACAATCACTTCTTCTATAGTGCTAGTAAAACCGAGGCACACCCTTCGTCCCCGGAGAGTTTCCTTGCTTTGGCACTATGCAAGGGGATGACACCCATGAAAATGGAACCCTGACCACTCACTCTTGGGGCTTCATGAAGCCAACTTTACGTAGTCATTAAGAGGAAAAAAACCCTAAGGGACATTTAAAATGATCTCTAACCATTAGGGCACATTTGGAAGAGAGAAAAAGTCCCCTAGGAAAATAAAGTTTTACTGAGAGTTTTTTATATGAAATGTTCTCCAAAAAAAAGTTTTTTCGCTTGTTTGTGTAATATGAGAAAAACAAAGTGAGAAAATATTAAAAAATGAGAGAGGAGGAGGAGGGTGGTGGTGAGATGGGTGGTGGGAGTGTAAAACTAAATTCTCTTAGTAAGAAACATTCCTCCTCCACCTCCTATGGAAGACTGTTTCCTATAAAAAAGTGTACTTTTTAGAAAAAACTCTCTCAACAAAAAAAGTCTCTCTCGTTTGGAAGGGTGGGAAAATCCGTACGGATTTTTCATTTTGCATCACTTTTCCTGCATCTTTCTCTCTTCCAAACGTGCCCTTAGAATAACACGGAAAGAAAGGAAAAGATCATGGTTTCTAAGAACTATAACGTCGTTCTTTTTCTTGGTAATAATTCTTTCAATCGGGCAAAAACGCCTCTCTTTTTCTTGGTAATTAATCCCTCTGAACGGATGGTGCTTGATCTTGCTTTGAACCTAGGCAACGATACGTGAGTAATAGTACCTGATGTTGAATATTTGTTGAATCCTATATTTATTCTAATATTACCAGGCCCCTACAATACCACGAAGATCGAATTCATCATGTGCACCATTGGCCATGCCAACTAACATGATGCTGAATGTTAACAAAATTAGATGCTTGAGCTCGAGGGGGTAATCTCAACTAGCTCTTCTCCACATGGAATTGCAATTAATGGCGTCCCATGGTAATCCTGCAAAAATGTCTGATTTTGTAAGGTCAATATCCACCCACCAACCTTCCTTCAAAAAATTAAATATATATATATATATCCACCCACCAACCAGAATACCACATACTTTAAGAGGCACTGATGCACTTCACCTGACTGAACAAATTAATAGGTTAGGATCTGCCACATGCCAACTTGAATGTTAGAGAGAGAGAGAGAGGGCAAAATTTGTATAGAAGAATTGACTAGGGCATGAGACACCATATCATGAAAGCTGCAACTCAGCAGAATTTGTAGACTGAGTGTATGTAGAAGAATTGACTATCCCATGTGAAGCTAGCATGGGCCAGCCTAATCCAATACTGCAAGATGACCATGTGATGTTTAGGCGTGCTTTGTTTTCATCCGTCTTCTCATATTTTTGGCAGGGCAATGCACCTATCTGAATACCACGAAAGCAACCCATGCACTTCACCTGATCACTGATCAAAGTCAAATTAATGGCGAAGGATCTGCCTCAAGCCAACTTGACTGTTGTAGAGAGAGAGAGAGAGAGAGAGAGAGAGAGAGAGAGAGAGAGAGAGAGAGAGAGAGAGAGAGCATGTACATGGGAGGCAACTATGGCTTTTATAAATAGGAATATGAACATCCTATTTCTTCACTGGCCTGCTAGTTCACTCAAAGAGCTAGATAGATATTTATACAGAGAGAGAGAATGGCTTCTCAGTTGATTGAGTCCATGAGAGAGAAAGCCGAGATATACGTGGGTGAGATTGAGTGCCAAAAGAGATCAGCAGAGCTCCTTGATGAGTTTGGCATCCCTAGGGGTCTCCTCCCTCTCGACAATATAGTTGAGATCGGGCTCGCTCGGTCTCAGGGCTTCATATGGCTCAAGCAGAAGAAGAAGAAGGATCACTACTTCCAGCAGATCGGCCGGAGTGTCTCGTTCGCGGCAGAAGTCACGGCGTTCATCGAACCACGGCGGATGAAGAAGGTGACCGGTGTGAAGGCGAAGGAGCTTTTCATCTGGGTAGCCGTCTCCGAGATGTCGGTTGATAACCTAAGTTCTGGGAATATCCTGTTTAAAACGCATACTGGGATTTCCCGAACATTCCCAGCCTCTGCATTCTTGATGATAGAAGATGGAAAGAAATAGAATTTGTAGCAAAGATATTATGTTCTTTTGTTTGTCTCGTTCTGATCAAGTAATTTGCTAATCTCAGTGACAAAAATTGAAATCCATAATTTATTTGTTATGAAATTCTTGGGAGATCATTTTTCACATTTTTTTTCTTGGGTTTTCAGAAAACTCTGCAAAAATAAATGAAATTTTAAAAAACACAAAAATAATATTATTAGGAATTAAAATATCTCTGTGGGTTAAACGCACCCAGCCAGTATACGGGGCAGGGCAGATCAAGTGCAATGTGATTGCACACTTTGGTGTGTGCATTCACATAGGCTTAGCTCTGGCAGGATTTTTTAAAAAAGTTCATTCCCGTGTAAAGCCTTTCCTTCACATGGGAATGAAACAAACGAGGCAAAGGATGATATCTTGTGAATAAAAGCAAAATAAAAATAAAAATAGGAGGCATTTAAAATGATCTCTAACAATTTATGAAGTAGAAAGAAAAGAAAAGATCATGACTTCAAAAACCAATAATGACTTTACTTGTATGCTATATATCCACTAATCCATTAGTTATTATTAAGAGGTAAAAATCAAGTATCAAAGTTTAAACACGTTAAATCGCAATTTCAAGGCATAACTTTTAATTAATTAAAATGGTCCAGTAGACACCTCAGATGCGGTAACTAAGTTTAACCATGAATTTGGTATAATAAAATCATTAAAATGCCCGTATCGTCGGTGCATACACGACCCAAATTCAGTTAATTGATTTTTTTTTTATGACGAGTAACCTTCGTCACAGGGACACATCATTTTTGAGTCGTGTTCTCGCATGACACGAGTAGACACACTCAGACACACGGACATGGACACTGACACGTACATCCAATATTTTAACATTATTTCAATATTTGTAATGGTTTTAAGTATTATTTTAATAAAAATTGTTTTAATATTAAATTATAAAAAAATGATTTTTATTGATTAAACAATTAAAAAAATTGTGTTTGCATGTCCTGTTTTTCAAAAAAAAATCAAACTTGCGCATCGCCCCCCAGGTCCACGTGTCCTTGTGACATAGCTTCCTAAAGATGCATGTCGCCTGATGGGACCTACTACCCTAAGAAGTAAACGCCAGGTTAGTCCGTAGTCCCTCAGCCTTATGGAGACCTACCTCAAGAGAGAAATTGGGAACGGTCCTACCCAGCTCGATCGAGTCAATCCCAACTCCCTTCACCTTTTTTGGATTTATAACCCCAAGAAATTACACCCGGCATGAAGACCTAGTTGTGTTGTCTCAGCCTGCCATACCTACGACGTGTTGCCAACGTAAAACTCCAAGGCTAGGACCCCTGCCCCTAGGGCCTATGTTACAAGTTGGCTTGCACCGAGGGGCCACGCTCATGAGAATCAAACCTTGATTGCCGTAGCAGCCAAGGCCCCCACCCCACTAAGCCAAGCCCCCCTTGGGACAATTCACCTTAGAAACCCTTCCAAGAGACCAGGTGCTCTCAACCCGCAAGCACAACGAATTGAATTGATTTTCTTCTATCTTTTTTGGCTTTTAATACAATTTTTTTGGCCTGATTTCAAGGTTTGTTCATTAATGTTTCTTGGATTATATAAGTTATTTTAATAGTTAAAGGCAAATCCAATGCCACAACGAGGAAGGAAGAATTGACAAGGTCATGTGCAAGCATGGACTATGACATAATGCATGCTGAAAGTTAACAAAATTTCTCTAGGTTAGATGCTTGAACTCAAGGGGGTGCTCCCTCAACTACCTCTTCCCACATGGAATTGCAATTAATGGCCTTCCTTGTTAGCAAAAATGAGTGACTCGCGGCAGGACAACAGACATCCACCAAGTTGAAGGTCACAATGTTTGAAAGCCATTGATGCACTTCACCCGACTCATCAGATTATTGGTCAAGAATTTGCCCCATGCTAACTTATATGCTATATATATATATATATATATATATATAGAGAGAGAGAGAGAGAGAGAGAGAGAGAGAGAGATGCATGTAGAAGAATTGACAAGGGCAAGGGCATGTGTAGCATCATCAATCAAATTAATACAACATTACTTTTTTTTTTAAAGGCAAGTTGGGGTTAGGCAGACCCCCAACCAGAATAACAGCCACCCATGTGGCAGTGGGATTCAATCCAAAGCCTTTGGCTTGACACAGGACCCCGCATACCACATGGGATATCACCTCGGTGGTTAATATAACATTACTTGCTAGCAACACTTATATCTAACATGTACAAGATTTGGCTCGAGCTCAACCTGAGCCTCAACTATCCTATTCAAGCTTGACTCGATCGGGTCAAGTTAGTGTGGGCTCAAGCTCACCTCTGGCTACAATTCTAATCCTAAGCAAGAAAGTGATAGGTTTTGAAATGAAAAGAGGGGGATAGAAATGAGCCCACCCCCTCCTTTTAAGATTTGGGGTTTGGTTTAATTGTTGATAGAGTGGTAAACAATTCAGATTGAGATTGGATGTGACCAATACCTTACTCAACTAATTGGATGTTGGTTAAACATATTCAAATTCAAATTCAAATTTGGATTCAGATGGCGAAAAGCTCATACCAGATTTGATTTTTTACACATAAGCATATTTGGGTATTCATCAAATTCAAATATTTGTTGGATTCAGTAGCAAAAAATTAAATCCATATCTGTAACGCCCCAAAATCTTGAACTTGTGACTTTTTAGAAAAAATTGAAAACCTTGAAATCTTTCCTTTCTCAGAGTTTTAAAATAGCAGTTCAACAAAAAATGAAATTTGAAATAACAAGCCGATGAACTTTGGGCGCATTATGGTGAACCTTTCTTTACACAATATATTTGTATCTCCGTACAACCATTAAAAACCATATAGAAAAAATAAAGTTTTTGATAATTTAGAGTTCATACAAAAGTGGAATTTCCTAAGAAAACCTTTACACAAAATCTACAAAAAGGCGTGTTCAGGAACAAAATGCCAGAAAAATAGTGGAATGTTGATATCATCTTGCCATCACGTCATCGCCTGCCGTTCTAACCTAATCATCACTTGTACCCATGAAATAGGTCAGATTGATGAAAATATGGTAGGTGTATAGATATAACAATTTAGAATAAGACTAACACATACATTATTCCTTTTGTGATATGCAATTTAACATAAATAAAATAAACATGATAACATTGTTTCGATATTAATTATCTTAAGGGTACGCGCACGAGAAATATAAAAATAACTCCGACTGCTCGAGGGTTTGTTTTACTCTGAATTTCGATACCTCAGACAACTAGTTGAGTATGTTTCAAAGGGAATGGCTAGTGACCGAGAGAGAATTTTCCATAGGCATTCGTGGCAAGGGATGTATCCAACTTCTACAGAAGTCCATGAGAACTACCACTTAGGATAATTTTGTGTAGCCTCATCCCCTAACTCTGATGACCAGGGATACCAAGTCAATTGCTACTCGAGGAACGTACTTGTTAACAACCTACCCATCAAAGTTTTTATACCATCTCATAATCTCTCTTAACGGAACCAAAGAGACGAATGAGTATGTTAGGTTCTATTTTAACTGACAACCCATTCTACATGCTCTGGTCTTTGAAACTAACTCGAACATCTTGTATGTGAAGGCAATTATCACCATTTATGTAATTTTCATGTTATCATTGTGCATTTACATTATATGAGGTTACCATAAACATAACCATCATATTGCGACTAAGCAACCTCCAAATATTCATTTTTGCTTTTTAAAACAATGAATATTACAAATATTGAAATCTCGCATGAAATTCCTTTTTACTTTAAAGACTTGGCAAGCATGCACTATTCTGCATCTTTAAATGCAAGCAAAATGCATGGTAGACAGAAGTACACAAAACTGCGTACCTTACAAAGTCATATATATGTATATATGATACATATATATCAAAGCATCTGTGCACATTACAGCGTGACGGTAATGTAAATGACATAAAGCCAGACTCAATGTGCAAAACCACACGTTGAGCTAAATAGATTATGTAAGTGATGCATGATGTACGAAACCATACATCGACTAAGTAAATTGTGTAAGCAGTAGCTCATGCACATAACAGCACTCCGACACGGTAAATGACATAAAGCAAGACTCGATGTGCGAAACCACATATTGAGCTAAATAAGTTGCGTAAGTGATGCACGATGTATGCAACTGTACATTGTCTGCATAAATTGTGTAAGTGATGCATGATGTACGCAACCATACATCAACTAAATAAATATATATATATGCTTAGAAATGTTCTGCCATTGTCCTTGTATGAAACTTTTCTCTACCTCAGAGATTGTCGAACTCGTGGATGATTCCGAGCGTAGGTTCTCAAGAGCTCATCCATTGGTGCATGTGTCGCATCCATTGGGCTGATAGAGTGAGATTAAAGGTATTTTGTTGTGCTATGAAAGAAATAATGAACACTTTTTGAATCATTGAAATAAGCAATGCTCGCGTCGCAAGGAAAGAATCTAAACCCTACTCGAGCTGAGCTTGGTACAAGAGACAGGTTGGCCCTATCGGGGTATAGCTCATCTAAGTGTGGAGGGGTGTCGCCTCTACCTACTAATATAGAAAATGAGGGGGCAGTAGGGCATCACCCACGCCTGCTAATAAGGAAGAGGAAGGGGGCGGGATGGTGCACCCTCCTTCCCGACTTTCAGAATATACCAGAATGTCATTGATGAACATGATCACAAAGGTATCCAAATATGACTTGAACACCCTATTCATCAGATCCATGAAAGCTGCGGGAGCTTTTGTGAGTCCGAAGGGCATGACGATAAACTCATAGTGCCCGTATCTGGTTCGAAAGGCCATCTTTAAAATGTCATCTCTCTTAATTCTGAGTTGATGATACCGAGATCTAAGGTCGATCTTTGAAAATATTTTTGCTCTTTGCAACTGATCGAACAGATCCTCGATATGAGGTAGCAGATATCTATTCTTTATTGTGGTCTGGTTGAGCATCCGGTAGTCTATACACAGCCGCAATGATCCATCCTTCTTTTTCATGAACAATATATGTGCTCCCCAGGGTGAAACACTGGGATGAATGAATCCCTAGTCCATCAGCTCTTGCAACTGCTTTTTGAGTTCCTCAAGCTCAGCTGGCACCATCTGATATAACACCTTAGAGATTGGCATGATGCTCGGTAATAACTTAATGTTGAATTCAATTTCATGATGCAGACGAAGTTCTGACAACGCTTCTGGGTATACATCAAGAAATTTCTGAACTACTTTCAGATCTTTGATTGGAATAAGCATTGGTTCTGACAAGGTGACACTAACTAAGAAGGTAGTGCATCTACTTCGCAAATACTTTTGTACTTTCATCGATGATATCATTAGACCTGCACAGACAAACTTTGAAAGTTTAAACTCTACCTTAGAAACACCTAGCAGAGACAAGACAACCTTCCCATCACAACAAAAAACCTTGGCGTGATACTTATGTAACCAATCCATACCTAATATGGCATCAAACTCAGTCATATCAAGTAGAATCGCATAAGTAGGCAAATGTTGGTTTGTCAAGACTACGTCTAGATTTGGTATGTACGTTGCACAAACTGTGTTCTTTCCGATCAGGTTGTATACTTCCAACATGTTGTTTAGGGGTTTTACAGGTATTTGCAATTGGTTAACAAATTTAACAGCAATAAATTAATACATGGCACCACAATAAAAAAGTATAAAAGTTGCTTGGTCAGCGACCAGAATAGTACCTTGCACAAGTTCTCTTTTGGTCAGTTGTTCGACTGTGGTGGCATAAATATGTCCTGACTCTTTCTTCTGACTATTTATCTATTATTGTTGTTGTTGTTGAGGAGGTCAAGGGGGCTGGGGTACACTGTCATTTCTCTTGAGGTCATCAACTTTCATTTTGCTACATTCTCGTATGTAATGGCCCATCTTGCTACAATATAAGCGTTCTCCTATCTCATAGGGGCATGCTTGGCCGCTATGCGTCTGTCTGTATTTAGGGCAGACATCACTAAACTGTTGCTTGGGTTGAGGACTACCCCGCGATCATTGGCCCTTGGTCGAAGGAATGTGTTTCTTTCCTCCATCTTTCCTCCCATTGAGAGGTGGCCTCTTAATTTGGCTGCCTGAGGGAACCCTCCTCTGATCGCCACCAGCAGCAGGTGGTTTCTTGTCCAAGACGCTCTTAGAATGTTCCCAATCATTACTTAAAAGAGTGGCAGCCGCAACAACCATAGAAAATATTGAAGGCATACTGGTCAAGACTCAATGTTGGAGCCCTTCCTTCAGCCCTCAAATGAATTTTTCAGCCTGTTCTCGGTCGTCTTCAAACATGTTGGAACAATAATGCTCAAAGTTCTGAAATTTGGTGGTGTAGTCGACCAGACTTGAGTTGTCCTGGCATAACTCAAGGAATTCAACCTTATTTTTGTCTCACACATGAGGGAAAAAATAGTTTGCTAGAAAATCACCCCTAAAAGCTTTCCATGGAATAACCGTGGCTCCCAAAAATTGGATGCCTCATATTGTATCCCACCATTTGCGTGTGTTGTCCTTAATTTGATGAGTCCCAAATACTGTATTTTTGTCTTCTATTTTAGTCAGTACTTGGAATGCATGCTCAGTCTCTTCGACACAGTTCTTGGCCATGCCAGCGAAGGTCGGAGGATCAAGTTTCAGAAAATTTTCATATGAGACATGAGCATGATAGTTTGCCTTAGAAGACGGAACTTGATCCCTTTGGGTATGAACCTGCCTCTAGATTGCATTAGCCAGTGTACTGAGGGAATCCATGATGAATCCCTGTTGCTCTGACCATTCGTTAGTCAAATCACCGTTCGTGCTTCGTGTAATCCTTTATATGTAATAAAGGATGCTCAAATTAGGATTCACGGAACTCGAAAGAATAAAGACAAGAATTCATATATATATATATATATATATATTGTGCAAACAACTTACAAAAACCCAGAAACGCTGGTTGATATTGCAGAAAGAGAAAAGTAGTCGCAACAACAAATAAGTTTGCAGACTCTAGAATAAAACCACAAGTACTAACTCTCCTCAGGGATAATTAGAGTTGTATCTAACATAGTTCCTCCTATTACCCGTGCACCTAACTCTGCATGGAGGACAATGGTGTGAAGTCTCATTGAGGGTGCTCTGCTCATAGGGGGGGTGTTATAGGCCTATAATGTGGCGAGTATGGTGAATAGAGAGGTGAACTCAGAGTGTAGACTGGGGAGTCTAGCGAGGGTGAGTAGTTGCCTTGTGTGCCCATTGAGTTTGGGGGTATCTCAATATGCCTAGGTATTCCCAGAGCAACCCTGGACTGAGAAAGCTGCATCCTCAAGTCCCTGCACTGCAAACTACCTCTTATCACAACCTTCTTTATGGTGACAAGTCACAATGAAATGCCGCAACTCTCCATAGAAAGAACACTCATTTTGGGTGTTCGGGAAACCTTCGGCCTCTTGTGAGTCAGATACCATATGTTGATCAACCAATACTTGGGATGAAATATGACTGCCTTTCCTAAAGTGCACTCCAGTCCATGCAACAACTAATGGTGCTTGGTAGAGAAAAGAAAGTATGAGTCCCCAAGGATCTGTAAAGGTGGGTGGAGGTGTTCTGTTTGTCTAATAATCAAACAACGTCATTGGGCGTCCATTATTTTTCCTACCCCTTACTAAGTGGCCATGCGTCCTATACATTCTACTCTCATGAGCCCTTCCTGCATTAGCTCATGGATCCATGCCTTGCATAGGTGTCATGCCAAGAAGATCATCTTTAGTCAGGAGCTTTAAAAGAACGTAAATTCTCTTTTAGTCTTATCCACGTAAATAATATATCATAAAAAGAACTTTTACTTACAGCACGATGCGAATGTTAGATGATCAAGAATCATTGTTTTACCTGAGCTCTAATACCAAGTTGTAACACTCTAAAATCCCAAACTTGTGACTTTTTAGAAAAAATTAAAAACCATAAAATCTTTCCTTTCTTAGAGTTTTAAAAGGGTTGAGGAAAAAGACTTGGTTGCGACTAAGCTACCACCAGATATTTGTTTTTGCTTTTCAAAACAATGACTATTACAAACATTGGAATCTCACATGAAATTTCCTTTTTCTTTAAAGACTTGGTGAGCATGCGCTATTATGCATTTTTAAATGCAAGCATAATGCATGGTAGGCAAAAGTACACAAAATTGCGTACCTTACAAAGTCATATATATATATATATATATATATATATATATATATATATATATATATATATGTATAAGCATAAGCATGTGCACATTACACCACGACGGTAATGTAAATGACATAAAGTCAGACTCGATGTGTGAAACCACACATTGAGCTAAATAAACTGCGCAAGTGATGCATGATGTACGAAATCATACATCAACTAAGTAAATTATATAAGCAATAGCCTATGCACGTAACAACACAACGACAAGGTAAATGACATAAAGCAATACTCAATATGTGAAACCACACATAAAGCTAAATAAATTGCGTAAGCGATGCACGATGTACGTAACCATACATCGACTAAATAAATTACATAAGTGATGCACGATGTACGCAACCGTATATCGGCTAAATAAATTACGTAAGCAGTAGCCTGTGCACGTAACATCGTGGCGGTAAAGTAAATGACATAAATTTAAATGGACAAGAATACGCAAAACTGTATCCTTGAGTTAAAAGAATATATATATATATATATATATATATATATATATATATATATATATATATATATATATATATGTTAGAAATGTTCTGCCATTGTCTTTGTATGCAACTTTTTCCTACCTCGGTGATTGTCGAACTCGTGAACGATTTTGAGCGTAGGTTTTCAAGGGCTCATGTCTTGGTACCTGTGTTGTGTTCGTTGTGTCGATGCGGTGCGCTTAAAGGTATTTTATCGTACTCCAAAAGAAATGATGAACCCTTTTCAAATTATTGAAATAAGCAATGCTCACATCGTAGAGGCTGAAGCCAAATCTAGCTCGAGCTGACCGGACGGAGCCAAGCTTGGTACAAGACACGGGCTGGCCTTGTCGGGGCTCGGTTTGGTTGAGCGGGGAGGGAGAGCAGGAGGGGCATCACCCCTGCCTGCTAACAGGGAAAAGGAGGAGGCAGGAGGGGCGTTGCCCCTGCCTGCTAACAGGGAAGAGGAAGCTGGCAGGAGGGTGCGCCCTCCTACCTGCCAATCATAGAAGAGGAGGGGCATCACCCTTGCCTACCAATCGAGAAGAGGAAGGGCAGGAGTGGCATCGCCCCTACCTGCCAATCAAGAAGAAGAAGAGGCAGAAGGGGCATCGCTCCTACCTGCCAATCAGAGAAGAGGAAGAGGCAGGAGGGTGTGCCCTCCTGCCAAAAATAGAGAGACGAGGAAGTAAAGAGCAGGAGAGGCGACGCCCCTCCTCTACTTCTTTTTAAACAGGGAGACGGAAGAGAAGGAGGCTCGAGGGGTGGTGCCCCTCCTCTGCCTACTAACAGAGGGAAGAAAAGGGAGCAGGGAGGGGTGACACCCCTCCTTTGATGAAAAAAGGAAAGAGAGAGAGAGTACAGGAAGGGGTGAGAAAGAGGGAGCGGTCCTTCAAAAATTTGTGGGTCCCCCTAACTAATTTGGTTAAACTGTAAGAAATTTGATTAGACTATTTGTTAGTTTTTTGAACAGAAATTTTATCACAACTATGCAAAAATGAAATTACTTTCCCAGGATTGTCTGATCCATGTGATATTCTGTATAAGAATTTATAAATGTTACTCACCAGTTCTGGTCTGCCTGATTCAATGATCACCTTTGATCTTGTTTGTGTGAGAGATAAAATAGCTGGTCAGCCCTTCCATTCTCTTGCTGACATAGGAGAGTTCTCAGAGAAGCAGCTGTTATGTAAGAAGAAACTTGTGTGGGAGCGAATCGTGAAGCGTGAAAAAATCCACATATTTGTTATGATGAACTCTTAGGACATGCTCTCCCACTAAAGAAATCCCATCATTATGCAGTTGACTGGCGTTCAACCTTTTATCTTCGAAAATCTAAAGGTTCCTGAGTTTCCAGATTACCCAAATTATAACTTAAAATGTTCGTCGTTCCCAACTCCAAAATGTGATTTTGTCTGGGAATTTAATTGAGAACCGAGATCTTATATCTCGAGTCATATCTCCAATTAGTCGCCATCTGATTCCAAAAAGGATCGAAGCTCTTCTCCATATTGATATAGCTATAGGGCACCAAAGAAAAAAATGTCAAGAATCTGCATATGCTTTCTGACACAGCTCGCACCAACTGGGAGACTGGTGCCCCTTCTACCGAGTCGATCTTGGGTGAGCAAACGATCTCCGATGGCCCATCTCATAGTTATGGCAGCTCTAGTAACGACTTTTCAATCCAGATACGCTTGAATATTTGGTTCTAATAACATTTTGTCCTGTCATACTTACGGTCATTGTCCTATCAATGTAAAACTCACTCTGAGAGCTTACCCCTCAACCCTAAGGAGTCGCCAAGCCTCGGCTTACGCAGAGGGTTGACACTCAGGGGATTTGAACCTAAACTGCTTGTCAAACGGTCTAGGCATCATCCCACTACGCCAATGCTGACTTTTTTACAACATATAAAATATACAACTATGTATAAATTAAGAATATAACTAAATGAGCTTTGTTGAGGGATAATGAGCCTACAATCAAGTTCAAACTTGGCTTGTATTATTAACCAAGCAAGCCTCAAATTTGGGTTGGAACTCATCTTCAATTTTTTTTCATTTTTTTATGACGAAGAACCCCTTATCGAAGCTAGGAAAAACCCCAGGTCGGGCTCCATGACTACCCTGCCCTACATGGCCCGCATCTGAAAGCTACTGACACATCCCCGCGCCAGTGGGGTTTGATCTGGAGTCATCGACTCAACACCTTCACCCCCTGCCCCTTTCTTCCCGCTGGCCACGCGGGCCCACGCCCACGGTGGTAACTCGTCTTCTTCAATTCATTAAACAAACTGAGCTAGAGCTGGGTTTTTACTGAGCCAATCCCGAGCATTTCATGAACGGCTTAGCTTTTTGTGTAGCGTTTTGTTTAAGCACCAGCGGGATCTCAAACGTGTTTCCCCATACATTCTTCGCTCTTAATTGTCTTTTTCATCACCGAATACCAAGAAAATGACTGATGCAATTCACCTGACTAACCTGACTAATCAAATAATTAATGGGTGGGGATCTACTTCATGCCAACTTGACTGCTGGAGAGAGAGAGAGAGATCAACTTGTGGTGGGAGGTAAGCTTGTGGCATGCATATAAATACGTCCACAAGGCTGCACCTTTCCTCACTGGCCTCTTGGTGCACTCATTGATAACACAACACCGAGAGAGAGAGAGAGAGAGAGAGAGAGAGAGAGAGAGAGAGAGAGAATGGCTTCTCAGATGATCGACTCCATGAGGA
This sequence comes from Nuphar pumila, assembly GCF_984573655.1. Lineage (NCBI taxonomy): Eukaryota > Viridiplantae > Streptophyta > Magnoliopsida > Nymphaeales > Nymphaeaceae > Nuphar > Nuphar pumila. The sequence continues at coordinate 82,671,007 of NC_143258.1, forward strand.
AGAGAGCTGAGATATACGTGGGCGAAATCGAGTGCCAAAAGAGATCGATTCATCTCCTCGATGAGTTTGGCATCCCCAGAGGGCTCCTCCCTCTGGACAACATAGTCGAGATCGGACTCGCCCGGTCCGAGGGCTTCATATGGCTCAAGCAGAAGAAGACGAAGGATCACTACTTCCAGCAGATCGGCCGGAGTGTCTCGTTCGCGGCAGAAGTCACGGCGTTCATCGAGCCACGGCGGATGAAGAAGGTGACTGGTGTGAAGGCAAAGGAGCTCTTCATCTGGGTGGCCATCTCAGAGATGTCAGTAGACAACCAAAAATCTGGGAATGTCCTGTTTAAGACGCATTCTGGGATTTCCCGGACATTCCCAGTCTCTGCATTCATGAACGAGGAGGACAGCAAGAAATAGAAGTGGATCTAGATTTTGATACATTTTAAGATATTTATTGTTCATGTATATGTATGATTTGTTTATTTGCCTGCTAATATCTATCTGGCTTTGTTATGTGGTAATGGATAAGGGGTTTTGTGTTTTATCTCAATACGAATGAGCAAATAAAACTTCTTACCATAGTGACTGAAGTTTAAAGCATCAATTTATTTGATACGTGGTTGTTGGGAGATTTTTAAATTTTTCTTGGATTTTTGGAAAATATTTTGAAAAATAAATAAGGTTTTAATAAATAAAAGGAAATAAAATTTAAAATAAAAATTTAACATTTTTCCTATGATGTTGTGGATAAAAATATATTTGTTAAGGTTTAAAGCATGATATTTTCATTTAAATGATGAATTCGTGATATTTTCAAAAAATTATATTTTTTTTCATGATTGTAAAGTTTAACCAATGTCCGCACTTGTGGAGGGGTGACAACCAATTTCCCTATAACGGTTGGGTTACATCAAGGATCTGCTTTAAGCCCTTTCCTATTTGCTATAGTGATGGATGAGTTTACGAGATCAATTCAAGAAAATGTGCCGTGGTGTATTTTGTTTGCTGATGATATTGTTTTGATTGATGAGTCTAGAGCTGAGGTTAATGCTAAGTTAGAATTATGGAGACAAACATTGGAAGCAAGAGGTTTTAAGTTGAGTAAGAGTAAGACAAAATACATAGAATGTCGATTTAGTAAGCAACGAAATAGAGATGGGAGTGTAGTGAAGCTTGGTGAGAAAGAAATACCGGTGGATGATTCTTTCAAATATTTGGGATCTATCATTCAAAAGTATGGAGAAATTGACGGAGATGTAAATCATAGGATAAAGGTTGGGTGAATGAAATGGAAGAGTGCAACTGGAGTATTGTGCGATCGTAGAATGCCATTGCGATTGAAGGAAAAGTTTTATAGGACGACTATTAGGCCCGCTTTACTATATGGTACGGAATGTTGGGCTTCCAAGAGACATCATATTCAAAAAATGAGTGTAGTTGAGATGCGTATGCTGAGATGGATGTGTGGAAATACAATAAAAGATAAGATTCGGAACGAGGAGATACGTAAGAAGGTAGGCGTTGCACCCATTGAAAATAAGATGAGAGAGAATCGTTGACGGTGGTTTGGACATATTCGACGAAGGCCTAATGATGTTCCAGTTAGAAGGATGGAGAAATGAGAAAATATATTAGTTAAAAGAGGTCGGGGTAGGCCTAGGAAGACATGGATGGAGGTGATAGGAAAGGATATGAATGCTTTGAACCTCTCTGAGGACATGGCATTGGATAGAAATGAATGAAGGAGAAGGATTCATGTGGAAGACTCAGGATGATTTTCTTTGTTGGTTCATATCGCTGACCCCAATTGTTTTGGGATGAAGGCTTAGTTGTTGTTGTATTGGAAAGTTTAACAAAAAATGTCCTGCTTTTGTCACAATATTAAAACAGATCTCATAATAGTTGTCAGTATGTGCTAACAGGTACAATCTGTTTTTTCAAATTTTTCTAGAGGGGAGAGATCTAGCTAGTTACAGTCCAAATAGTTCCTACATATATATATATCGATTCCACACCAAACATTTTTTAGATTTTGAGCTAAAAAAATAAAGTATCAACAAGGAATGCACTTAGTTTGGTTCAAAAACTGCTTTGGGCCCTTCTTGCTTAGTTGAGAGAATTAGGTCCAAAAGGGTCCCTAAGCTGGACAACACCCAAATTGCACCCAAAACTTAAATGCATTGAATAAACACTGACCATCCATGTTGTAGCCCTTGATGCTGCTCACCCATTGATTTTAGTAGTGAATGTCATTGCAATTATTTGTGGGATCCATCCACATGAAGGATATATATTTAGCTGGGGTGTTCTTCATCTTGATGATCAACGGTGCCCCCCGGTTCTTTGTATGCTGTCAAATTGATTAGGACAATGATGACAGAAAACAGTCCTGTAAACTGTAAAGATATTAAGGATGCAAATGGATCCGATTCGGATCGGGTCAGAACAGCCAAAAATACCAAAACCCCAAGCTCGTGATGTCCCGTTAATTTGGTGACATCTACTACAGGTAATTCCTAGGGGAGCCCTTATTGTAGTTCTGACCAATGTTGTCAGTATCGGTGTGTATCGACCCATAGGTATGGGCAGAAAATCAATACGCATCATCCCTGAATTAATTAGGCTATTTTTTAATAAATGTAAAAATTACTAAAATTTAATATTTTTAATATTATTTTAATGGTTTTAACTTGTGTCATGTTCTGATTGACACATAATATTCTTTTATTATTTTTTATCGGTATAGGCCGATACAGCGCCGATACCGATGCTGACAATATTGGTTCTCATGACCCACAATCACATGGGGGTGACACACATTCTTGTTTGCATGGATCTAGCCACTAAATGTTAGATCTAATCATACAGTTTGGCATGATTTATTTACCACATAAGTAGGGTTAATCATATCTAAACTATCATAAAAAATAATTTTAAAGATAGTAATAAATCTATGGGTGCACAATTCATGAAGGTGAAAGAAGGCTTGCAAATAGCACTAAACATCATATTGGAATCAACTTTAAGGCAGGAAAATTTTTACGTTTGGAGATCAGATATCAAGTGTAAATTAGGGGTGGCAAAATCTGACACAACCCGCTTCTTAGCCAGGTTCAGGTTTGGCTTAAACGGGTTCGTATCGTAAAGGGGTCGACCCACATAACCCGTTTATTAAACGGGTCGGGTTCGTGTTAGGGGTATGCCAACCCACCAACCCGGCTGACCCGTTTAATAAACGGGCTAGGCGGGGGGGGGGGAGGGTCAACCCATTTATCCCAACCCGATCCGTCAACCCGTTTATATACCCAACCCGCCCGCTAACACGAACCCGACCCGCCAACCCGCCCGCTAACCCACCAACCCGTTTACCCGACCCTACCCGTTTATTAAACGGGTTAACCATGTCGTGTCGGGTTACCCGTTTAATAAATGGGTCGGGTTCATGTTTGACACCGCCGACCCGTTTAATAACGGGTCGGATTCATGTTGAGGTATGCCGACCCGCAGACCCGACACGATCGATTGCCACCCCTAGTGTAAATCACCATCATAAGATGGCGGTTCACTACCACAATAGAAGTACCGTTTAATAAATATTTTAATATTTACATTTAGTGTACATATTTTTGTGGGACCAACATCCAAACCGATTTGCGATGGGGCCCAATATGTTCACCCACGAAAAGTATATAGCGATAAAATTTTCATTTAAAGTCCCACCGTTTGCCTGATATTTTAAATGATACCCTTCTTTTCTGAAAAACCATTTCAGCACCTAACTTTTCAGTGAACCTGTCAAATAGAGAACTCAGTTGGGATAACTCAAGCTAACCATGACTGTATAATAAATCATTAAACTCGGCATATTACATAATAAAATAGGAAAAAAATATTGTATCAAACCAAAGGTTAAAAATTTTACATGAATTTTAACCATGAAATTACCTTGAGACCTCTGTTTGACAATTCCAGTGAAAAGTTGGATCTTGATATGTCTTTTCAGGAAATTAACTTGGGACTCTTTTTGCAATATCGAGTGAAAAGAAGGTCTCTCAATGGATTTTTCGAATTTGGAACTAACATTAGTTTCCACTAACTGATAACATTCTCTGTGTTTTCCCTTTCTGCCCTAGTTGATGTAGCTCTTGCCAGCTAGGTATGATCTCATTTTCACAGAAAACCTGCTGTTTTACATTTATTATGTGGGTCACACCAGCTATTTCTTATATGCATGTTTGTTTCACCCTTTATAGGAAAGATCCATATTTCCTATGAAAGAGAGCTTCTTCATAGGAAAGAGCATGAAACAAAAGCCCCCTTAAGAATTTTATTACCTAAGGTTCCTTTCATTAAGAATTCGTTGGTCTTCTGCTTGTTGCTTTTGCATTTTTCTCGTAGTCATTCCAAAGAATTTCTTCCTCTGCTGAAATGCTACAAGCCTACAACTTACCAAGCAGCCCTAATATTTAACCTGGTTGCCACTTGCAATCTAAACAAATATTCTCCAAAATACCCAATCTCATTCAAATTGTTGTTTTTTATTTTCTCATATCGGCTGCCTGCATTCTTTTTCTTTTAATGAAAATACGTGGGCTGCGTGCATTCAGCTGAACATTGTTGCACATGGCCAATTTGGCCCATGAAAATGAGATACCTTGCTTCGTCAAACTTGTTTCAAACCTAGATTACATTCTTTCACATAGCTAATTTGGCCAACCAACATGATGCTGAAAGTAAATAATAAGGGAGCCTCAACTACATGTTCCCATATAGACTGGCAATTAATGGCCTTTCTTTATATTCCTACAAATTTGTAAGGAGAACAATCACCTTGATGAATACCGCAATCTTCAGAAGCCACTGATGCACTTCACCATATCTGATCAAATTAATGGTAAGGATCTGACCCTTGCCAACTTGTGTGTGTGAGAGAGAGAGAGGCATGTGTATTATTGTCCTAAAATACAACGCTACACGTTAGAGAAACTTATATATATATATATATATATATATATATATATATATATATATATATATATATATATATATATATATATATATATATATATATATATATATATATTAGATCACACTAAGGGAGCCACAACTACATCTCGTCATGTAGACTGGCAATTAATGGCCTTTCTTTGTATTCCTGCAAATTTGCAAGGAGAACACCCAGCGTGATGAATACCACAATCTTTAGAAGCCACTACTGCACTTCACCGAAAGATCAAATTAATGGTAAGGATCTGCCCCTTGCCAACTTGAGAGAGAGAGAGAGAGAGAGAGAGAGAGAGAGAGAGAGAGAGAGAGAGAGAGAGAGAGAGAGAGATGAACCCATTCAAGTGGAGGAATTGACAAGGGCATGTGTCTTATTGGCATCAAATACAACGCCACATGTTTGGGAAACTTAAGTATATATCAGAGCACACTAAGAGAGTCTCAACTACAACTTGTCACGTGTCAATTAATGGCCTTTCTTTGTCTGCCTGCAAATTTAGAAAGAGAACACAGCTCGATGAATACAGCAAACTTTAGAAGCCACTAATGCGCTTCACCTATCTAAATCAAATTAATGGTAAGATTTGCCCTTTGCCAACTTGAATGAGAGAGAGAGAGAGAGAGAGAGATATGACTGTATGAAAGTGGCGGAATTGATAAGGGCATGCATGTGAGTATTTGAAATACGGGAAAGAAGTATCATTCAGGTAATATTTTTAAAGAGTTGCAAATTTTTGTTTGAATTTTTTTTGAAAAGCTAATCATAAGTTATTTTCTTCATTGGGACGATAGGGCGGTTATGCTTATTATTATTGGCATCAAATATAACACTACATTTCAGTGAAACTTACATATATGTATATACCAGAGCACACTAAGTGTAGGGGTAGGCATCGGGCCAGACCCCGCTAATTTGATGGGACGGCCCGGTCCGTGCCCAGTTCTTAATGGGCTCAGATTTGAAGAGAAGCCCACGGTCAATGTAAAGCAGGCCGGGTTTGTCTCGGCTCGGCCTAGCCCAATCTTAAAATGCATAAATACTTGACTGAAATTATAGGTTAATAAGAGAATAGTAAGTTCTCATGCAACTAATTCCTAATTGGTGCAACTAATTAGGTAAATAGTAATAATTAACAAATAACAAGTTTTCATGCAAGTAATTAGGTAAATAATAATAGTTATTCAAGTTACTATGTAATAGTTAATTTTTAAAAAATATATATTATTAAAAAATTAATAAATAACTCAGGCCCATAGGGCTAGTCCGGTGGCACGCAGGCGAACCCGATCCCGGCCCACGTATATAACAGGCCAGGTTTCGGCCTGGTACCTAACGAGCGCAGTCCTAAAATCAGGCTGCCGGGCTGGTTACCCACCCCTAACTAAGGGAGTCGCTAGTCATGCATGACGGAAAATTGATGGTCTTTCTTTGTATTCCTGCAAATTTGGAAGGCCCAGATTGATTAATACCGCAGTCTTTAGAAGCCACTAATGCACTTCACTTGTCTGATCAAACTAATGGCAAAGATCTGCCCCTTGCCAACTTGAGAGAGAGAGAGAAATGACTGCATGCAAAGTGGAGGAATTGACAAAGGCATGTGTATTATTGGCATCAAATATATATGTTAATATATATTAAAGCTAGCACACAAGCTGAGCTTAGTCTGTTTAAGCTTGGCTCATCACATCTGATGGATGTTTGAGCTTGGCTCAAGCTCGACCTGAGATTTTTTTTTTAATTATTAAAAAAAGTGTATAGGCATGTGCAGTTCACTAAACATGGAGTGGGCTTCAATCATCACTAACATCATATGCTATCATCATGACCATCAATGAGGGGGTGATCCGGCTGCCCCTTATTCCTTCTTGTAAAGTGCCTATTGGATCCCTTTTTTATATTGACAATTCATTGGTGTTTTGTGACGCTGATGAAAGGTCTATAGTGGAACTGAAGGCTATTTGCCTAGAATTTGAACGGTTTCCTTTGCTGGAATGCGAATCAACTGTGCTAAATCTATCCTTGTTCCTCTTACTTACCTGATGTTGAGGCGGCCCATTTCAGCTCTCTGTTGGGGTGTATGTATGCCAGTCTTCCTGTTAAGCATCTGGGACTCCCTTTATAATTCTCGGGTAAGTTGAAGGTTGATTACTGTCAATAAATTATTGTCAGGGTGAGGAAGAAGGTTGAAGGGTACTGGAAGGCTCGGTTTCTATCAAATGCTGGACGGATTTGCTTCATTAATTAAGCATGTCCTGAGTAGTGTTCCCATCTATTGGATTTTGACTTTTAAAATTCTCCTGTCAGTTGTTCGGAGTATTGAGAAATGCTTCTGTGATTTCCTTTGCAACGGACAGCCACCATATGCATATATATATCTAATAAGGTGGGATCAGTTGTGTCACCCTAAGAGGGAAGGCGACATTGGGGTCAGACGTATTAGGGTGAGTAACAGGGCCTATCTAGGTGGGATCAGTTTTGAGTAAGGATTCTCTTTGGACTGAATTTGTGAATGATAAATATCGTTGTCTTCAAAGTGTATGGACGTACAACTCTAGTTCTCATGTGGGTTTGGAGAGTTGTTAGCAGGTCTTTCGGTGGAAGGTTGGGAATGGTTTTTCTTGTCGATTTTGCAGTGACATGGGATAACTTCATTCTCAATAGAGATCCGGTTGGTGCAGATTATAGCATCATCCGGAAGGAGTTGGCCTGTTCAGTGGCTGAGCTTTTTTGCAGACATAGAGAGGGTAATGTGGCTCACTTCCGATTCCTAATTAGATTTGGGTTTTCTTGGTTTTAGTTGACCAACCAGATTGCTTAATGCATGTGGGGTGATAAAGCTTTCAGCACCACTAGTATAAGGACATCGGGAAGTTATGTGTTAAGAAGACCATTGAGCCATGGCATGATTTTATTTGGTTCAACCGGAGCCTCCCTCGTGCTAATTGGACTCTATTCCTGGGCTACGAAGATCAGCTTCCAACACGGCTGTTTGCAAAGAAACGGTATCTCTTTGGTTAGCCGCTATTAATTCTATAAGAATCAAGAAGAATTTGGTCACCGCATTTTTATTAGTTGTAGTTTCACACTGGGTATCTGGTGCTGGATTCTCTGAAAATTTTAATGTTAAAAGAAACCTCTTCAGGCCCCTATGTTGTGGTTTCGGCGTCATTTTAAATGGCCATGGTTGACGAAATGTTGGAAGCAGATTTTTAACACCATCGTACGGAAGATCTGGGTGCTACGTAATTGTGCGGTACATGAGTGCTGGATTCCAGACCATAGATCAGCGTGTCCAAAAGTTCGGAGCTCTTGTTAGGAGAATATTAGGAAGTTGAAGTGAGATTACAGTCGGTCTTTGTTGCTCCATTGTTGGCCTCAGTAAGGGCTTATTCCTCATGAGTGGCCTCCTGTCATGGTGGGTGATATGGATCTACAGATTGCTTCTGTTCGTACTGGTTCTCAAGTTTGATTAGCATTGGTGTTGAGGAAAAGTTGTGGGTAACCGATGTGTGATGGTGCCTGCAGAAGATACTCCAATAAGGTATTACCAGAGATGGACATGTTGGAGAAGATTCTCGGTATGAACAATATATCTCCGTCTTTCCTTTCTATAATAATCGGCCATGGTTGTCTTAGCTGTGTGCCATAGTGGAGGGTAGGGATGACCCGTTTTCGTGGGGAAATTTTCCCTGTATTCCTTTTTTTTTAAAGGAAAAATAATCAGAATTTCATAAATTAGAAGATAATATATAGATACATAGAGAATAAGGGGGTGTCACTCGCAAGCACTTTACATAAAAACTAAAAATTTAAGCATAAAAGATTCATCGGATTTAGGCCATTTGAAGCTGATCATTCGCCAAAGCTCCCACAATGCCACATTAGCTAATACGTTGCTTGGGAGTTCGCTGCCCAGATGACGTCTAGCATTGTGTTGCAACCAGATTTGTCACCAAGTAAGAAGCACAAAGCATCACCAAGCGAAATCAATCTTTATAAAAAACGAAACTTGCATAGTAGAATGCAGAGAAGCTATATTCTATCTTTCATTGAATAGAAAATAGAATGGATACAACATAATATAACGGTTACAAGAGAAAAGGTAATAAACATGGCTATGCAATATACATGGCTAGGTTAGTAACGATTATCATATGGTTACACGGGTTTTACAAGATGATGATAATCAGCTGGTTACACGGGTTTGACGGGATACCATTTGCTTTATCATATACATAACTGCATGGTAAGTGCGATAAGGATAAATGTGCCTTCATGGTACACAGTAACAAAGTTGGGCTTTCTGGATCAATCATACCCAACTTGCTGTGTAGCATTTGAAACGGATCTCGACCCAAAGACTTGGTGAGCAAGTCTAAAATTTGATTTGTTAAGGATATAAAATGGGTTTGAATCTTCCCACTTTGGACCTTGTCAAGTATAACATGACAATCGATATTGATATGATTGGTCCTCTCATGAAATATGAGGTTAGCAACTATATGCATGGTTGCTTGATTATCACAGTGTAACCTCATTGGATAATCATATGGAATTCTCAAATCTACAAGTAAGCTTTTGATCCAAGTTAATTCACAACATGCAAGTGCCATGGATCTGTATTCTGCTTCGGAAGATGATCTAAAAATGGTTATTTTCTTCTTTGTCTTCCATGTGATAGGGATTAATCCAATCATTATGCAATACCCACTTGTTGACCATCGGGTCATGGGGCACGATGCCCAATCTAAATCATAATACTCGTTGATCTGGAGTTGACTATCCAAACGAAGTAGAATACCATAATCTGGCGTCATCGCAATAGCTTAAGCATGGCCTCGTGATGCAGTATCTAGAGTTGATTCATAAACTGACTTAATATGTGAACTGAATGAAGAATATCAAGCCTCCTTATGGTTAGGTAGATAAGTTTTCCGATGGCCTTCCAATACTGAGTTGGATCCTTAAGAAGCTCGTCGTGCTCATTGTCCAACTTTAGATGCTACTCTATAGAGAAATCACAAGGTCGTGCACCCATATATCCCATATCATGAAGAATACTCAGTGTATATTTTTGTTGTGAAAAGAATATCCCTCATTTTGATCGCGCCACCTCTATATATTTCTTGAAAATATTTTAATTTTCCTAAGTCTTTCAACTTAAACTGGTCATTGATAAAAGACTTGAGATGTTCATTTCTCCAAGGTTGTCACCTATAATAATGATATCATCAACATAAACAACTACAAATACCTTGCTGATATTGTTGATTTTTGAAAAAAAGTGAATAATTCACCTTTGATTGCAAAAATCTTATTTCCTTGAGAATGTCAGATAATTTGGAGAACCAATTTCGAGATGACTGTTTAAGTCCATAAATAGATTTTTTTAATTGCTAGACAACATTCTCCCCCTATCGCAAGAATCCCAGTGGTAGCTTTATATAAACTTCTTCTAGCAAATCTCCATGAAGAAATGCATTATTGACATATACTTGAAATAGGTGCCAATTGTGTATTGTTGCCACAACAAGAATGCATCTAATGGTAGCTGCCTTTGCAACAAAGCCAAATGTCTCATTATAATCCACTCCTTCTGTTTGGGTATAGCCCTTAGCAATTAGATGTGCTTTATACCGTTCAATTGATCCATCAGACTTGAATTTAACCTTATAGACCCATTTACACCCAATTGAATCTTTTCTTCGTGGTATGCTAGTGAGCGTCCAAGTGTCGTTCTCTTCTAATGCTCAAATCTTGGCTTTCATGGCTTCTTACAACTTTGAATCCTGCATGGCGTGAAAAAAATTAGTAGGCTCTCGAGTTTGAGTTAGACTAGAAAGAAAAGCTTTATGGAATGAGAAAAAATTTTGTCAACAAGATAAGAAGAAATTGGATAACGGGTACCTTTTGTCCTTACAACCTCGTCACTCAATGAACTTGACTTGGAATTAGGTGGAGTCAGAAAACACTGATAATCGTTAAGATGTCTAGGCAAAATTTGTGATCGTAAAGACCTATGAGGTGGAATATCAGAAGGAGAACAAGTTGATTGTGCTTGAGTATTTGGATTGTCAGAGTCAATTGGATTCTCATTTGGATTTGGATTGGGTGGTTCTAGAGATTGTACATGTGCATTAGGGGTATCTTGGGAACAATCTTGGTTGGGATTTTTTTTTTGAAAATCTTCCATAGACACGTCGTGAACAGGCAAAGAGATAATAATATTAACATCATTTTGGAACTCTTTTTGATTTTTGAAAGGAAACTCAAACACATTGAATTTGACGTCTCGGCTTGTGAAAACCTTTTCATTTTTTAAGTCATATGCTTTGTATGCTACTTGCCCACAAGGATAACCTAAAAAAATACATCCTGTAACATGCACATCAAACTTGTGGGTTTTGTGAAGGTTAGTGGCATAACATAGGCATCCAAAAGTTCTTAAGTGATCATATTTGGGAACACGTCTATGTAAACTCTCATAAGGGGTTTTGTCTAAAATGGGATGAGAAGGCAACTGGTTCAAAAGGTAGGCAATAGTCAAAATACTTTCTCCCTAAAATTTTAGAGGACGATGAGCTTGAAAAAGGAGTGTTTGTGTCATATTAAGAAGATCACAATGTTTGCACTCAACTACCCTATTTTGTTGGGGCGTTGCGACATAGCTATGTTACCTCTCTATTCCTTTTTCTCGTAATTTTTTTCCAAAATCATTGGAAAAAAAATTTGTTCCATTATCAGACCTAAATTTCTTTATTTTTGTTCCTTTAGTTTGAACGATGGTAAAAAAATTCTTAATGATGCCATATGTTTTAGACTTATATTTCATAAGATAAACCCATATTGATCTTAAAAAGTCATCCACAATGGTCAGAAAATAATGAGCTCCAGATAATGATGGAACTTGATATCCACCCCCTATGTCACAATGAATTAACTCAAAAATGGATTGAAACAATATTGAACTATTAGGAAAAGGCAAGCGAGATTGTTTGGCTATATGACAGACAAAACAATTGTGCACTTATTTGCAAGGATTAACATAATTTAAATTAACTAAGGTTTTCAAACGAGAATTGAAAACATGCCCCAAACGATAATGCCAAAGTTCAGATTTATTGAAAATCAAGGAAATGGTTGCAAACTTGCTTTCATCAAGGATATAAAGACCATTTGACATCCTACCCATTCCAATCATGTTCGTCTTGTGACGGTTCTGCAAAAAACAATATTCACCATTAAAGATTACATTACAATTTGAATCCGAGCAAAGTTTAGCAACAAATATTAAATTGAAGTTGAAGTTGGAAACGTGAAGGATATTTTTCAGAACAATATTAGGAGATAGTGTTACGGTGCCAATATGAGAAACATGAACCTTTAACCCATTCGGTAAACTAATCGGTGGGCAAGAGGCGAGAGTAGGATTATCAAGGTTAGATATCACATGTGTCATATGATCTGTTGCACCGGTGTTAATGACCCAAATGCCTTTAAATGAAACACAAGTTAGCAGTTTTGGAGAGTTACCTGCCAAATTTACTTTGGGCTCAACAGTACCTTGGTTGAACTGATTTATAAACTCATTGGTCTGGTTCATGAACTCGACAAACCTTTGAAAAAGTTCGAGCTTGGAGAATCTATTCGTGGCATTGGCCTTAAACCTTGACTGTTCATTAAAGGTGAACTTGTTTGGAAATCCCACCAACTGATAACACTTAGATTTTACGTGCCCAACCTTACCGCAATGATCACAACGGGGGTGTGGTCTTGTCTGGCCCCTTGTTGCTATTCTTTTGGGATCCTCACTAAGCTGAAAAGTAGTAGCAACAATAGATTCAGATGAAATCATGATATTTAATTCACGATGCCTTTTTTTCTTGAATGATAAGCGAGTATGCTTTGGCAACAGTGGATATCAAATCCATTAAAAGGATTTGGCTCCTAATATGGTTATAGCTTTCATTCAACCTCATCAAAAACTGCATTAACCTGTCTTGTTGATGCATATCATGGACAGACTTCATGGCGCTAACGTAGGAGGATAACTCATCCCATAATCCTGAGTTTGGTAAAGTAGACTGCAACTAAAGAATGTTGCTTCTTGCAATTGATGATTTGTTGTTGAATTTGATAGATTCAGAAAACATTAGATTGGGAGAATCTCTCTCTCAATTCAAACCATATTTTCACTGCCATTTAGGCATATATAACAGTCGAAGATAGGTCCTTATGAAGGGCATTTAAGATCCAAGATTGCACCATATTGTTGCACCTTTCCCAAGAAGCAACTAATGACACTGGTTCAGTGGGTTTGGGGATGGTACCATCCACAAACCCCATTTTGTTCTTAGCATTGAGCACCATGCTCATCACACAGTCCCATATAGTGAAATTTTTTCTTGTAAGGAGATGAGAAACTAACATGATACCTGGTGAATCTGAGTGATGAATATAATATGGATTCACATGTTCTTCTGTGTTGTTTCTTGTACTCTGATCTAATGATGAATTTACTCATTTGTTTGACATGGCTGGTAGCAACTGTCGGCTTTGATACCATATAAGAAATGAAACTTGCACAAAAGAATGCAGAGAAGCTATACTCTATCTTTTATTGAATATAAAATAAAATGGATACAACTTAATATAACGGTTACAAGTGAAAAGGTAATAAACACGGCTAGGGTTTTACAAGATGATCATAACCAGTTGGTTACACGGGTTTGACGAGATAACATTTGCTTTATGATGTACATAACTGCAAGGTAAATGCGATAAGGATAAACGTGCCTTCATGGTATACAGTAACAACAGTTTAACAATCTTGGCGCTCTTTGGCTTAATGAAGGTGGCCAAAAGAACCTCTCCAAGATGATGCTTCTTTTCTCAAAAGTTACAAGGTAATTGTCACACTTTTGCAAAACACTTTTGAGCATATTAACAATTCCAAAATAAGTGGTTTGCACCCTCATCTTCTCTTTTACACATGATACATTGACTAGGGAGGCTGAATCTTTTTCTTTTCATTACTTGGTCTGTGAGCAATTTGTCATGAAAGAGTAATCAACCTGTAGTGATGATTCTAATAGGAAAAGAATTATCCTATCAAACTTCTATGGGAAGCCATTGTGCCATTGGATTGCCAAGAGAGTGATAGCAATAAGAAGTGGAGAAGACACCATTAGGAGAATGCTTCCACCAAGAGAAATTTCCTTATATTCCGATCCACTGTAATAATTATCTATTAATAAAGGAGGGGTCCATAATCCCCCAACTATTTCTTCTAAAAAAAAAAAATTAGGGAAACCTCAAACATGTTTCCTCGTACATTCGCTTTCTATTATCTTTTTTATTATCTTTTCTGCCAACATACCTGTATACCAAGAAAACAGCTGGTGCATTGCACTTCACCTAACTTATATATCAAATAATTAATAGATGCAGTTTTGCCTCATGCCAGCTTGACTGTTGGAGATTAATTTTGTTCCACTCAAACTCTGTGTTATCCCAAACTTCATACCCCATCTTGAAATCTCACTAGTGCAAGTTGTTTTGATCAAATCTAACCCCGCACATCATGTTTCGTTTAGTGAATATCAATATTTGAATCACCAAAATCCAACCATTGTATAGGATTTTATGATTGACCCAAAAAACTAATGGATATAAACATGTCAAATTTTGTTGAATTTCAAATCATATTTTTTGGTCAAAAAAATGCAATCCAAAGGTTGATTCCTAATAAATTGACCATGGTAAATCCATCTACATGGTCAGATTTGATCAAAACAACTTGTATTTATGGGGTTGAAAGATAGGGATGACATAGGGGATCATTTAAACTATTGATCAAAAGTCAAGTTGGCATGAGGCAAATTCACACTCATTAAATATTTGATAAGTCAGGTGAATTGCAATACACTGATTATTTTCTTGGTGTACGGGTAGGTGGGCCAAACAGAGAATGAAAATGTACAAGGAAACATTTTTGAGGTTCCCCTAGTGCTTGAATATTGGCCTGCACAGGCTGTATTGCATGTTTCTAGGTCATAGCTCTAATTCATGAAAGTAAGAAAGAAAAAAAAAGAATATTATGAGGCAGTCGTCTGCTAAAGCTGAATATAGAGCAATTGCCAATGATGCATGTGAAATTATTTGGCTTAAGACTCTTTTAACTGATTTTCAAGTGGCTCACTCTCAACCTGCCACATTGTCTTGCAATAACCAAGCAACACTAGGGATGCACACGAGCTAGGTTTGAGCCAAGCCCCAAGCTTGGGATGGCTCGACTCTTGAAGGAAACTGGGTTGTTCAAGCTTGGCTTGAGCCGAGCTTGAACAACCATGGCTCGGGATCGACTCGAGTTGAGCTCAAGCACGACTCAGCTCTAGCTGAAAACCTTTAATTTTAAAATTTTTCTTAAAGTTTTTGAAAATTGTGTAAAATGCCTTTTTGAAAGAGATAAAAACAATGGGATTTGAACTCATGCCTCTTACAAAGATGATCAATAAATTATCCACTAATGTGAGACCCTTCTTTGTGTTATGAATATGAATAAAATACATAGATATATAGATCTATTTTTTTTATAAACTATGTAAATCGAGCCTAGTCGGGCTTACCGAGCTGATTCGAGCTGGACTGCCAGTTCAAGCTCGGCTCATTTATGTGTTCCGAGCATGAAACCTTGTTCAAGCTTGGCTCATTTATTTTTCAAACGAGTTTGAGCTGAGGTTAAACGAGTCGAGCCCAAGCAAGTTCGGCTCGTTGTGCATCCCTAAGCAACACTGCATATAGAGCCAATCATGTTATATCACAAAGGCATGAAACATATTGACATTGATTGTAACTTAATTCCTAAGAAAAAATATTAGGGTGATGTTAGCACTGCATATGTTCATACCAAGAATCAAATTGCAGACTTATCCAGGAAAGCATTGGGAAAAAGATCAATTTTTGAATTTGGTATTCAAACTATGATTGTGAACTACACGTTCCAGATTGAGAGGGAGCGTTAATTTTGGAAGGTTCTCATTTGTAATCTGCATAATTGGTGTGTTTTATTTTCTTTCCCTTTGTGTTTTTACCATTCATAATTTGTAACTTTTACCTTTCTCATCATGTAGCGCCTTAGAAGATATGTTTCAATGGGAATCAGTTTGGTTGTATATTAGTTCAATTATGTTTCAATGAGAAGCATTCAAGCATTTTCCACAATCTATAAGATTCACGTTTGTAATCGAGGATGAGAATAAATAAAAATGAAGCTGCATCGTGACAAATTTCAGGATATATTTTGTTCATGCATTTTCTTTGTTTATTTGCATTTTGGTATTTATCTAGATTTGTTAGATGGTAATAGATACGATGTTTGGTTGACAGTGGGAATCAATTTGGTTATATATTAGTTCAATTATGTTTCAATGGGAAGCATTCAAGCATTTTCCACAATCTATAAGATTCACGTTTGTAATTGAGGATGGGAAGAAATAAAAATGAAGCTGCATCGTGACAAATTTTAGGATATATTTTGTTCATGCATTTTCTTTGTTTATTTGCATTTTGGTATTTATCTAGATTTGTTAGATGGTAATAGATACAATGTTTGGTTGACAATGGGAATCAGTTTGGTTGTATATTAGTTCAATTATGTTTCAATGGGAAGCATTCAAGCATTTTCCACAATCTATAAGATTCACGTTTGTAATCGAGGATGGGAAGAAATAAAAATGAAGTTGCATCGTGACAAATTTCAGGATATATTTTGTTCATGCATTTTCTTTGTTTATTTGCATTTTGGCATTTATCTAGATTTGTTAGATGGTAATAGATACGATGTTTGGTTGACAGTGGGAATCAATTTGGTTGTATATTAGTTCAATTATGTTTCAATGGGAAGCATTCAAGCATTTTCCACAATCTATAAGATTCACGTTTGTAATCGAGGATGGGAAGAAATAAAAATGAAGTTGCATCGTGACAAATTTCATTATATATTTTGTTCATGCATTTTCTTTGTTTATTTGCATTTTGGCATTTATCTAGATTTGTTAGATGGTAATAGATACGATGTTTGGTTGACAGTGGGAATCAATTTGGTTGTATATTAGTTCAATTATGTTTCAATGGGAAGCATTCAAGCATTTTCCACAATCTATAAGATTCACGTTTGTAATCGAGGATGGGAAGAAATAAAAATGAAGCTGCATCGTGACAAATTTCAGGATATATTTTGTTCATGCATTTTCTTTGTTTATTTGCATTTTGGTATTTATCTAGATTTGTTAGATGGTAATAGATACAATGTTTGGTTGACAATGGGAATCAGTTTGGTTGTATATTAGTTCAATTATGTTTCAATGGGAAGCATTCAAGCATTTTCCATAATCTATAAGATTCACGTTTGTAATCGATGATGGGAAGAAATAAAAATGAAGCTGCATCGTGACAAATTTCAGGATATATTTTGTTCATGCATTTTCTTTGTTTATTTGCATTTTGGTATTTATCTAGATTTGTTAGATGGTAATAGATACGATGTTTGGTTGATAGTGGGAATCAATTTGGTTGTATATTAGTTCAATTATGTTTCAATGGGAAGCATTCAAGCATTTTCCACAATCTATAAAATTCACGTTTGTAATCGAGGATGGGAAGAAATAAAAATGAAGCTGCATCGTGACAAATTTCAGGATACATTTTGTTCATGCATTTTCTTTGTTTATTTGCATTTTGGTATTTATCTAGATTTGTTAGATGGTAATAAATACAATGTTTTTTGTTTTGTTTTTTCTCATTGTAATCAGCCGAATTTCCAAACCTAATGACAAAAATTAAAATGCATAATTTATTTGTTATGAAATTCTTGTGAGGATATTTTCGAATGAAGTTCATAAATTAATGTTTATAATACCAAAAACAATGAATTAAATGAAAGATTAATGCACACATCTCATTATCTTTCTGCTTCGAGATAATCAAACGTCTAATTAGGTAAATAGTAATAGTTATCAAGTTACTATATGCAATTAGCTAATAAAAAATTAATTAGGCAGCTAAGGTTCATCTGGTCGGCCTGGTAAACCGCGGGGCAACCCAAGCTCGACCCCTACATATAACGAGTCGGGTTTCGGCCCGAAAGCTAATGGGTCAGGGCCTAAAAACCTTGACCCAAACCCGACCTATGGTCGGCCAGGTCGGCTACACCCACCAGGCCCAGACCATTGCCCAGCCCTAATACTGCCCCAACTTAAAGACATTTTGAGAAAAACTGATAGAGGCAAAAGTGTAAAAAATTTCTGGAGCATGATAGTGATTTAATTTGACCACTTAACCATGGTTAACCTGACAAGACTCTACACAGAATTTTCACCATTTCTTTGACCCTCTTGACAGAAATAGTCAAAATGATATGCCACCATTTCTTTTAGTTGGTTGAATTTATTTCTTCTAATTTTTTTGTCTTTTTGACAATCTTTTTTTTTATCTTTTTACCTCATTTCTTGGTTTGTTCAATGTTTATTAGATTATATAAATTCTTTTAACATTTGAAGGCTCCCACGAAAACACGATGCCACTGGAAGAATTGACTAGGTCATATGCATGCGCGGGTCCAACACACTTATGAAACCTAATAAAATTTGTGTAGGTTATTCGATGCTCTAGCTCTAGCGGAGTACTCTCAACCAATGTTGTTAATATATATATATATATATATATATATATATATATATATATATATATATATATATATATATATATATATATAACTGAGTAGACGGTTGTTGTGATGAAGGGGGAAATAGAAGACGCTACGACAGTGGGGAATAGTGTATCAATGGTTGCCCCCCTCCTGGGGTGAGTCTACTGTTAGCGGGACAAGAGCCCCATTGTCATAGAAGATAGCGCCAATGAATCCACTCACCTAACGCTAGTTCCTGATCATAATTCCTAGGCAAACATCGTTGGAAGGGGAAGCAGGTCAGAGTTATTGTCGATCAGGTCTATCAAGGCTAACTCTACCAATGATAAGTATGCCAGGGAAACGATATGAACAACTATGAATCCGCTACAAAGGACTATCATAGCGAGATTTCCAGGAGACTTAGCAGTCCGCCCTCTACCCTACGTGTGTATATATATATATATATATATATATATATATATATATATATATATATATATATATATATATACTTGAAGCCCTGGCAGTGTAATGGCCACAGATGTCGAGACTCTCCTTCTCTTTGCTGAAGGATGGTTTATTTCTAATCTATGCAGAAAATGAAGAGCACTAGAGAATAGTCATCCGTAGAACAACCTCAAGAGTAGAGGGGAAGACTTGGTAACAAACAAGTGGAGACCGGGAGCCCCAATAAAACTGAAAATCGACACCAAGAACCTGATCTGGATTTAGTTGTCATCGAATTTATTGCCTGAGCTCCGGTCAAAAGATATCTTGGTGGAGATCGCAAAAAAAATGAGGAGAATACATCGGAGTCGATGTCTTCACTCTATCAAAAGAGAGGCACCATTTTGCGTGTGTTTGGATTGAGGTGTCATTGGCATTCTAACTCAGAGTTACTAGAAGCTTCTTAGGTAGGTGGGAAGCTCACTTCGAAAGCGCAATACTCCTCGCTTTCAAAACTTCATGGAAATCTCGATTCCCCCACGCTTCTTCTATGCTTCCCACACGCATAGTTTATGCTTTCTATATGCTTTTTTCATATTTTTTTTCATGTATTTTCTCTCATTTTCCATGTGCTTTCTCTAAATTAATAACCTTCATTGTTAGATTTTAACAAAAATTTAACTCTTTTAGTGAAAAATCATGAAATATAAGAATGATCAATTTTTATTTTAGTTTTTATTTGTTTCTTGTTTGTTGCTTCATTTTTTATTCATATTTCTCTTTCAAATTGATACTTCGCTTCCCGCTTCCTATAAATTTTAAAATGCCTCGCTTCTCGCTTCAGCTTCCTAGTTTGGCAACCTTGTTCTGACCTCCACCGATAGTGAAAATTGAAGTTAAAAGGGTAACCACTTACCGTCAGTAAATTTTTTATGAATGTAGCATTCACTATTGTTATGATTGTGGATCCATTTCACAACCGACAAACCTGTAAGAAGGTAAGCAACCATTGCCAATGGAACACAAGGTTTCCAGCACACAACAAAAAAAGGGTAAGGATTTCGACCCCTGGATAAAAAGAAACATTTTTGAGGTCCTGCAGGTGGAAGGATAAGGGGTCCTAGACGAAAGGGGACCCTCTGTTAATTCCCACCAAGGAGAGATAAAGATGGCAGAGTATGTACCACCAGATGCTCTGATAATCATTGAGCAGGCTCTCGACTCGTCTAAAGACGTAGATCAGGTCCCTATCAAACCGAGAGAAGGATCTGGCCATGCCAATTGGTTGATTGGAAGCCAAAAGCATCAGGAAATGGCATCAGTGACGATGAGGGAGATAGGTGTATCAAACACAATTAATGTAACGATCGGGACGGTTCTAAAACAAAGCCTGGTCAAGCTCTTAGACACGGGCAGGAGAGTGCGGGCTCCAAGGTGCATCTTACAAGGTGGAGCAACATGTGCCACCACTTGCATCATGACCACCAAGGAAGAGAGTATGCTACATGTTTACAGAATAGCAGGTACACCCTTTCAAATCAATCTTTTCATTTTCCTCTAAATATGAACTGAAAGGGGAACTAAGGGATGGAATCCAACCCGACCTTATGCATCGGGTTTAACCCCAATTTCTTTAAATTGGTTGGACCTTATATATGGAGTGTGGGTTAGATCACACCGGTTCTACCCTGTGATTGACCTTAACCAAAGTTGGTTTCAAGTCGAGGCTTAAAAATTAAAGACCTGAGGCAAGGAAAATAGAGGGACCGCCCTCTACTCTTGTGGATCCTTCAAGAATAAAGGTTCTACAGCTCATTGCAGAGCAATCCTAACAGAGGTACCATACTACTCACGGTGGTTTGAACCGTAGCCGGTAGTAGCAATATCTAGAACAACTAGACAAGAGCCCTCCATGACAGGCGAACAATCATTGACAACCGAGGACATTTTGATCATCAAAGATGCTCCAGTGAAGTACTCGGAAGGAAGGAACCAGCTACATCTTGAACAAAGTAGCGACATGAAACGTTAGAGGGCTAGGTCACCAGTGGGCCCATCGACAAATACTAGACACGTTGTGTAACCAGAGAAACGACAACATTTTTCTGAGACAAAGATGACGAAAGATAAAATGTCTCAAATTTGCAAGAAACTTTCTGGTTTTGGCATACATGAAAATTTTGGCTCGGACGAGAACCAACACCATTTGAGGAGGACTTCAACATCATCTGAGGGAGATATTGCCAACTCAGCATTTGAGGAGATATCATTAACGATATTTCTGTCATCAATTGAGGGGATATCGTGATATCGTTAACAATCTACTATCGTTAACCTATCACGATATCTTTATCGTTTCTCGTCAGTTATGTGTTGTAACAAACATTATCTGTTGTATTTTCTTAGTTGTAATATTTTTTTGCTCTCTATTTATCATTGTATTATTCAAAGACATGTTAATAAAAAATTTGGGAGATTTTTTCTCATCTCTTCAACTTCACATGGTATCAAAGCCGATATCTCTACAGTAACCACAGAAAATTAAAGATTTCATGGCAAGTCTTATGGCAGAAAACATAACAGCATCCAATGCTTCAAAGCCTGATCCGACTTTGAATATTTTCATCCCATATTATATTCATCATTCTGATAATTCAGGAAATGTGCTTGTCTCTCAAGTATTGACAGGAAAAAATTATGCCACCTGAAGTAGAGCTATGTCCATGGCATTATGTGCCAAGAACAAACTCAGCTTCATTGATAGATCTATCGAGAAGTCAGTTGATACTTCATCAGAACATGCTCTATGGGTACATTATAATACCATGATTTTATCATGGATATTGAATTTTGTCTCGAAGGATATTGCTGATAGTGCACTACAAGAAAATACGTTGTTAGCGACGGACGTTAGCGACTGAATCTTTCCATCGCTAGTTAGCGACAGATTAGCGAGCGACAAACATCTGTCGCTATAATTAATGAATCTTACGAAAATAGCGACGGAATATAGTCCGTCGCCTAGTCCATCGCTAAGTAGCGACGGATGTTGCGACGTACTATTTTGTCGTTATGGTCGCACCATTTACCGACGACGTTCGCGACAGAATCTAGTCCGTCGCTAAGTAGCGACGGATGTGGCGACAGAATATCATCCGTCGCTATTTTCGTAAATTTGATTTTACGTTGGCTTAGCGACAGAATTAATCCGTCGCTAAGCCGTCGCTAACTTTCAAATAATCCTAATCCCAGGCAGCTTTTCCTTTTCTTCTTTTGCTCCTCCCGTCGTTCGCCGCTCCCGCCGTTCGCAGTTCGCCGTTCGCCGCTCCCGCCGTTCGCCGGTCCCACTCCCGCCGTTTGCCGGTCCCACCGTCCGCCGCTCGGAGAAAGGTAAAGGACGCCCCCATGCCGTTTCTAGCAGGGGGTTAACCCCCTCCCGTTTCCGGCAGGGGGTTAACCGGCAGAGGGTTAACCCCCGTTTTCACGCAGAGGGTTAACCCCCTGCCGTTTCCGGCAGGGGGTTAACCCCCTCCCGGTTCACGCAGGGGGTTAACCCCCTGCCGGAAAACGCAGGGGATTAACCCCCTGCGTCCCCTGCCATTTTTGGCAGGGGGTTAACCCCCGCGTTTTCCGACAGGAGGTTAACCCCCGCATTTTCCGGCAGGGGGTTAACCCCCGCGTTTTCCGGCAGGGGGTTAACCCCCTGCGTTTCTGGCAGAGGGCTAACCCCCTGCCTTTCCGGCAGGGGGTCGACCCCGGCAGGGGGTTAACCACCTGCCGTAACAGGCTGGGGGTCGACCTGCTGCCCGAACAGGGGGTCAGTTAACTCCCTACGTTCCGTAAGGGGGTTAACTCCCTATGTTCTGTAAGGGGGTCGACCCCCTGCCGGAACAGCAGGGGAGTCGACCCCTTGCCAGAACAATTTTTTTTCGTGGTGACTTTATTTTAAAACAGTGTTTTTTTGTGCAGATTTTTCAACGAAACCAGCTCGTGCTCAGCCACCTGTGGTAAGTAAGTGTCAAAAACAATGCAAATCGGGTAAATACCCGTGGTGAGTAAGTGATGCAAGCGTATCACATGTTATTTAATTTATTAGATGTAACACTTTATTGTTCACACACTCACTTAGTTATTGATATTTAGGGTTGCTTCGTTGGAGTTCGGAGATCATGTTGAGCATGATTTTAATGTATGAATATTGAAGTGTTCTTATTTTTGGAGTACGAAGTCCATGCTAGGCATGGTAGTAGTTAGTGAGATATTGAAGTGTGTTTGCTGCAGGTACATGTTTGCCATTTGTTTGATCTAAATGATTACGATGTATTGCAATGTTTGATGTAATTGTATCCATGCTTGCATGTAACTTTCAATTTGATTATGACTTTCATGTGAAATTGTATAATGAAAGCATGTTTCAAATGATTGTATCGTGTCATGAATAGTTTGCACATGAAAATATTAAGTTATCAATGCATGCATCAAAATTCTTGTTATTGTATGACATCATATATTGCATGATAAATTTGATATGTTCTTCATCGTAGCATTCTGATTATTTTCTTTTAATTCGTTAGGCTATTATTCGTAACATCATAAGAAAATGACTGCAAACCGTGAATGGATGTACCATAGGATAGTGGACAATGAGTTATTGCATAAATATATGGATGGGGTTGACAGTTTTATTGAATTTGCAACGGCAAGTGTCAGTACAGTGGATCCCACAGGTCAGATTAGGTGTCCCTGCAAGATTTGTAAGAATAATCGATTTGCAGAAGCTCATGGCGTTAGACATCACCTATACAGGAAGGGTTTTGTGAGTGATTATCAGAACTGGACGTTTCATGGAGAAGAATTTAGAAACGATTTTGATGCACGGGTGAATGTGGTGCATGATAATCCATATACGAATTTGATATTTGATGCGAATGTATTGTGATACTTGATACGAATTATTTGAATGCATTATAATACTTGATGTGAATGATTTGAATTATTTGAATGTATTATAATACTTGATACGAATGATTCGAATGCATTGCAATACTTGATGTGATCGAATGATTTCAATTATTTGAATGTATTATAATTTATGCAACGAATGATTTGAATTATTGCAATACTTGATGTGAATGATTTGAATTATTTGAATGCATTGTAATAATTGATGTGAATGATTTGAATGCATTGCAATGCTTGATGTGAATGACTTGAATGCATTGCAGTACCTGATATGAATGATTTGAATTATTGTAATACTTGATGCGAATGACTTGAATGTATTGTAATACTTGATGTGAATTATTTGAATGTATTGTATGACATATGTTATTTGTTAGAATATGGTTCGTGGAGGTTATAGTGGTCGCTCATCCAGTAGTAGCCAGGCTCAGCCTTCATCTTCACGGGCTCCTGTGATAGGTATATCATATAACTAATTGGATGCTTGATTAGTTCAAATGCACATTCTGAGAATTTCTAACGTATTTTTTTACAAATGATGTTGCGCCTGTACACGACCCACCTACACCAGTTGATCACACAAGTCAGGAGCCAACACAGGAAATAGGGTCTTCTCAGGCTGGCACAAGAAGACTCATTCGAATAGTGTATATCGATAATCGACCGTAAGTATTTTGTTTTCAATTATTGCATATCTTATAAATATTTTATATTGATATTTACTGTGTAACAATTCATGTGCAGCACGAGGTTTGAACCACAAGAAGTAGTACGGGAGATTAGAAATTCACTTCTTCAACATCTACCAGGACTGGTTGCTCAATGGAAAGAGTACCCAAAGGAGGTGTTAGACAGATTATGGTCCTCATTCATGGTATACAATTGTTTCTCATAGTTAATGTGTTTCATATTTAATTTATTTAAGTAATGTCTACTAACTTTCTAAAAATATTTGTAGGCTTCGAATCGCTTCGCAACTACGGTGGAAGAAAATGATGCAAGAAAGGTGTGGCAGAAGGTGGCTGCTAATCGATTTGTAGACATGCTGCACACTATGAAGACTGCAACAAAAAAAGCATCTGGCGTAGTAGATGATCCATTACTGTGGAAGGGCCATGTCCCTATTACTATCAGGAGAGATTACTGGGATGAAATGTGCGATAAGTGGGCGGGAGATGCATTTAGAAATCGCTCTGCGAAGGATGCACAAAATCGATCAAAGATGCCCGAAGCCCATCTACACACAGGTGGATCTAAGACATTTGAGAGCCACCTGAAGAAAATGGTAACTCATCAATATATAATATTAATTTTATAAGTATTGTTGCAAACTTGTGTACTAAATCTTTTGTCATTTAACTTCGCAGGAAGCAGTAAAAGGAGGCAGTGTACCATATAAGGATGTGTTTGTTGAAACACATAAACGGAAGACCACGGGAGTCTTCGTATCAGAGAAGGCGAGAACGACAACGGTATGTATTTATTCAATTAATAATCATTGCAATATATATGCAAGTTATCATAATGTTATCATTAATTATTAATGAATACTTTAAACATTATTTTGTAGGAGGCATATGAGCAACAGATGGTAGAGCGATATGGCGATGACGCTACTCAACATCCATCATTTGATCCTATAGCATGGGTGACTGCAGCAGGTGAACCCAAAAAAGGTCGCGTGTTCGGGTTTGGGAGTAATATGAACACTTCACCAGTTATTGCTTCTTCCAGTTACGGCTCACCGACTTCTTGCGCCGACATAAGCTCTAAGCAGCAGACTATTCTTTCCGGTGATGATGTATGCCAGATCGTTACAGAATCACTAAATAACTACTTCCAATACACCGTCGCCCCCTTTCTTCGAAATGAGATCAACAATCTTGTTCTGAATAGGGGATCTTCGATTCCAGGTCCCTCTCAGGTATAATCATATATTCAGTTTTTTGTCTGCCTTAGAACACATATGAGCATAATCAAATCACATATATAACTTTTTGCCTGCCTTAGAGCACATATGAGCATGATAGAATCACATATAGAGTTTTTTGCCTGCCTTAGAGCACATATGAGCATGCTATAATAACATATAGAGTTTTTTAATTGCCTTAGAGCACATATGAGCATGCTATAATCACATATAAATTTTTTTGCCTGCCTTAGAGCACATATGAGCATGCTATAATCACATATTCAGTTTTTTGACTGCCTAAGAACACATATGAGCATGATAGAATCACATATAAAGTTTTTTTGACTGCCTTAGAACACATATGAGCATGCTATAATCACATATTCAGTTTTTTGACTGCCTAAGAACACATATGAGCATGCTATAATCACATATTCAGTTTTTTGACTGCCTAAGAACACATATGAGCATGTTATAATCACATATTCAGTTTTTTGACTGCCTTAGCACACATACGAGCATGATAGAATCACATATAGAGTTTTTTTATTGCCTTAGAGCACATATGAGCATGCTATAATCACATATAATTTTTTTTGCCTGCCTTAAAGCACATATGAGCATGCTATAATCACATATTCAGTTTTTTGACTGCCTAAGAACACATATGAGCATGATAGAATCACATATAAAGTTTTTTTGACTGCCTTAGAACACATATGAGTATGCTATAATCACATATTCAGTTTTTTGACTCCCTAAGAACACATATGAGCATGCTATAATCACATATTCAGTTTTTTGATTGCCTAAGAACACATATGAGCATGTTATAATCACATATTCAGTTTTTTGACTGCCTTAGCACACATACGAGCATGATAGAATCACATATAGAGTTTTTTTATTGCCTTAGCGCACATATGAGCATGCTATAATCACATATAAAGTTTTTTTGCCTGCCTTAGATCACATATGAGCATGCTATAATCACATATTCAGTTTTTTGACTGCCTAAGAACACATATGAGCATGTTATAATCACATATTCAGTTTTTTGACTACCTTAAAACACATATGAGCATGCACAAATCACATATAGAGTTTTTTTACTGCCTTAGAACATATATCATTTATGATAGAATCACATATAAATTTTTTTTCTTTGCCTACCTTAGAGCACATATGAGCATGCTATAATCACATATTCAATTTTTTGACTGCCTTAACACACATACAAGCATGATCGAATCACATATATAGTTTTTTGTCTGCCTTAAAGCACATATGAGCATGGTAGAATCACATATAGAGTTTTTCTGTCTGCCTTAGAACACATATGAACATGCTATAATCACATATTCAATTTTTTGACTGCCTTAGCACACATATGAGCATGATAGAATCACATATATAACTTTTTTCCTGCCTTAGAGCACATATGAGCATGATAGAATCACATATAGAGTTTTTTTATTGCCTTAGATCACACATGAGCACATGATAGAATCACATATAGTGTGTAATTTATTTCATTATATTTTGTTTATCAATACTGACTGCTCTTTTCTTGTGTAGGCTGCTAGCGATAATCAGCGTAGCGGAGCTGAAGGGACAGATAAAGACAATGAACAAGAAGACGCACAAAATCTTGGCGATGATTAAAGAACTGTGTTGAAGAAGTTCTAGTTTTTTATGCTTCCTAATTGTAATTGTAAATAATTAAACATTTAATTTTAAGGTGGAACGATTAATTGTTGTAGAATCGTGTTATATGGAATTTTTTGTGTGGTTTGTTTTTTATTTACAGGAAATATAAATTGTACAGGAAATATAAATTGTACCATTCTCGGTATTTAATTTTCAAATAAATTTTTTTTTTAATTTTTTTTGTTTTTGCGACGGAACCATCCGTCGCTAGTCATATAAATCTAGCGACGGCATAGCGACAGACATACATCCGTCGCCAAGCCGTGGTCGCCGTTTAGTACCAGTGGATTGGCGACGGAATACAACGCTCGTTAGTCCGTCGCAATTAGCGACGGACCTGGCGACAGAATACATCCGTCGCCAGTTAGCGTCGAAAAATTCGCGACGTAAGCATATCGTCGCCTCGTCGTCGCCAATCCGTCGCTAACAGGCATAGCGATGGAATGTGGTCGTCTTTAATACCCTGCTTTGTTGTGGTGGTGTTATCTATGCAACCTCGGCATGTGATGTTTGAAATGATCTCCAAGAAAGGTACACGCAAAGAATTTATCGAATCGAGTCTATGATAAATCGATTGCAACAAGATACTCTTTCAGTTGCCGCCTATTTTACCAAGATAAAATCTTTATGGGATGAACTTTGTTCATATACTCCTATTCCCACCTACATGTGTGGTGCCATGAAGATTATTGCAGAACAAATTCAGAGAGAAAAGATCATTCAATTCCTTATAGGATTAAATGACTCATATAATGTCATACAGGGTCAAATCCTACTTTTAGATCCATTACCAAATGTAATCAAGGTGTATACTTTGGTTCTACAAGAGGAGAAACAACTAGAAGCTTGGTTCACTACACCATTTTCTAATCACTCAGGGTTGGCTCTGGCTGCAAAGATCCCTGCATACCGTGACCAACAATCAAAAGTGCAGAGAATAAGAGGTAGTCGGCCAACTAGACCAACATGTTCTCATTGTCAAGAAATAACGCATGTTCGAGAGAAGTGCTTCAAATTGATAGGATATCCATCGGGGCATTGACTATATGATCCCAACTTTAAACTGGGAGCTGATGCAATTGTGAACTCTATTAAAGTCAGTCCAGCAGATGGAGACGGTTATAGCGGCAAGTGTGCAGTTCTCGCATTCACCGCAGAGGAATACCAAAAGCTTATCTTCCTTGTGAAAAACTGTTCGAACCACTCATCTCAAACATCCAATGTAAATTGTGCAGGTATAATCGACCCTATAATTTCTTCGGTTCATTCTTGGATTATAGATTCAAGAGCTAATCAACACATGTGTACCGATCGACATTCGTTTTATAATCTTATTCCCAATGATAGTCCAAAGCCTGTTAAATTACCTAATGGGAATTCTATTCTTGTTACCCATTATGGATCCATTTGCATTGATTCTTTTGAATTACATGATGTTCTATTCATCTCTTCTTTCAAGATAAATTTACTTTAAGGCAGTCAACTAGTTAAATATCAAAATTGTTTTGTCACTTTTTTGTCTAACTCTTGTATCATCCAAGACCTTGGGTCGAAGATGATGATTGGATGGGGTAAAGAAAAAGAATGGCACTGTTTCCTACGGCCACAATCACCATCTTTTTCAGACAATGCTTCAATTTCATCAGGCTATGACCTATGGCATAGAAAGCTTGGACATCCATCATTTTTTAGAATGCAATTAGTAAAAACTTATGGTTTGTAGTTTCAGTTAGATTTTAATAATTTGCATCATTGTGATTCTTGTCATTGTGCCAAACAAACATGACCGATTTTCCTTTCAAGTGAGATTATGTCTTCCTGTGCTTTTGAAATCATTCACTGTGATATATGGGGTCCTTATTCTCAAGCTTCTCTTAAAGGGAGGCATTATTTTTTAAGCATCATTGATGATTTTACTAGATCCACATGGATGCTTCTTATGCGATATAAGTATGAGACCTTGAGCCTTGTTAAAGAAAATTTTAATATGGTTTCAAATCAGTTTGATAGTCGTATTAAGAATATAAGGTCTGATAATGGCTCTGGGTTTTTCTCGCATAAAATGCAAAACTTTCTAAATGACCATGGTGTTATCCATCAACACAATTGTGCTGCCACTCCACAACAAAAATGGTGTAGTTAAACGGAAACACAAGCATTTATTAAAAGTTGCCAGAGCCCTTCGATTTTAGGCCAATCTCTCTATTCAATTTTGGGGTGAATATGTTTTAACTGCAGCCTATCTTATTAATCACACTCCAACACCACATCCTAAGGGTTAAACACCTTTTGAAATGCTATTTAGAAAAAAACCCACCTTTAATCATCTTTGGGTTTTTGGGTGTCTATGTTATGCCACTAACAAAGATCAACATAGAACTAAGTTTGACACGAGAGCAAAAATATACATATTTATTGGTTACCCCATGGGACAAAAGGCTTATAAACCTTTTGATTTAGAGTCACAACAAATTTTTACTAGTCGTGATGTGATTTTTTAGGAAGAAATATTTCTTTTTTTTTTTTCTACAAAATTGACCTCTGATAGACCTATGTTACCTATGCCCATAAGGTGTGATGATGAAACTAGCTACAACCCATTGCAACATTGCCATGATAACAATATTCTTGAAATGTCACCCATTGTGTTGCTTCAAGCTGAAAATATCTTTAAAGATCCATTTCAGCTTTCCTCTTAAACAAACCAAGCTCACCCACACCTTTTCATGAAAAAGTCAGTAGACGCTTCATAAGGATAAAAAAGCCCTCCACTTGGCTAAGAGATTTTTATTGCTCTTTTAGTTCTTTATCACCTTCAATCTCTAATTTGACCCCAGAAAAATAGAAAGGTACATGTTATCCTTTATCAAACTATTTCTCCTTATCAAAGCTCTCATCTTCTCATAAAGCTTTTGTTATTGCTTTGTCTACTCTCCACGAACCTGAGTCCTATGATCAAGCCATTCAGTTTAAACATTGGGTAGATGCCAAGGATTTTGAGATGAGTGCTCTGCGAGATAACCACACTTGGACTATTTACCTCTTTGCATGTCGGAGTGAAACCCATTGCATACAAATGGATATATATAAAGTGAAATTGAAATTAGATGGGACTATTGAATGTTATAAGCCCTGGCTAATAGCTAAGGGGTACTCTCAACAAGAAGGACCTGACTACACAGAGACCTTTGCTCCAGTAGTCTAGATGGTAACTCTTCTCACTTTGCTTGCTATTGTTGCTACACATAATTGGATTTTATATCAAATGGATGTGCACAATGTTTTTTTACATGGAGATCTGTCTAAAGATGTGTACATGCAGATCCCACCAGAATATGGTACACAGGGAGAGAATTTAGTTTGTTAACTCAATAAATCTCTTTATGGCATAAAGCAGGAACCCAAAAATTAGTTTTTAAAGTTCTCACATGCTCTTGAAGAGTTCAACTTTAAACAGTCAAAAGCAAACTATTCCTTGTTTGTGTATTCCAAAGATCATATTTTTATGGTCGTACTGGTCTATGTTGATGATTTGGTTATTGCAGGAAATCATTCAACAACAATTGAGCAATTTAAGCAATTTTTGTCTCAATAGTTTCATACAAAGGATTTAGGACCCTTAAATTACTTTCTGGGTCTATAAGTGGCACAATCCAAATTTGGCATTTATTCGTGTTAAAAAAAATATACTCTAGAGATTATCAATGAGATGGGTTTATTGAGATCCAAATTCGTCGAGTTTCTTATGAAAAAAAAGCATTGACTTCATAAAGATTGTGGACCACTGCTATCCAACCCAACAAAATATCATCAGTTAGTAGGACGTTTACTTTATTTAAGTATCACAAGATTAGATCTACAATATGTGGTTCATGTTCTCAGTCGATACATGCATCAACCACATGAGTTATACTTCAATGCAACTCTTCGTGTAGTACGCTATATCAAATCCTGACCTGGACAAGGTCTTCTATTCCAACGTGGTATCACTTTGCAATTCAGTTCTTTCTGTGGTTCAGACTAGGCTGTCTACCCTCAAACTCGCTGATCTGTTACTGGCTACTGCATTTTTTTGGGTTCTAGTCCCATCTCATGAAATACCAAGAAGCAAGTGACAGTTTCTTGGTGGTCTGTTGAGTCCAAATATAGATTCATAGCAAATACTGTTTGTGAGATTCTTTTGCTTAAAGGTTTGTTACTAGATCTTCGGGTTAAGCATTATCTTTCAGTCAATCTTTATTGTGATAACCAGGTTGCTTTGCACATCGCAGCTAACCCAATTTTTCATGAACGGACCAAGCACATTGACATTGACTGTCATGTGTTTCGCTATCAACTCATGCTTGGAACTATACATACTTGTTATATCTGCAGTAAAGATCAAATAGTTGATCTTTTCACACAGGCACTCAGATGTGAGTCTTTTCAGCATTTGGTTTGTAAACTAGGCATTCGAGATATTAATGCCATTGTTTGAGGGGGAGTCTTAGCGTTTATCCTAAAAGTGAAACTGCCAGCACCATTTGAGGAGGACTTCAGCATCATCAGAGGGAGATATTGCCAGCTATATTGCCAACTCAGCATTTGAGGAGATATCATTAGCAATATTCCTGTCATCAATTGAGGGGATATCGTGATATCGTTAACAATCTACTATTGTTAAAGATATCACGATATCTTTATCGTTTCTCATCAGTTGTGTGTTGTAACAAACTTTATCCGATGTATTTTCTAAGTTGTAATATTTTTTTGCTCTCTATTTATCATTGTATTATTCAAAGACGTATTAATAAAAAATTTGAGAGATTTTTTCTCATCTCTTCAACTTCACAAGGAGAACAATAGAATCAACTGTGTGTGGAATGAGAGATTTGTCAAGGTGGAAGTTGTATTCAGCTCTAGCCAAGTGATGACACTCATAGACATGGTAGCAGTAATTAGGGTGTATGACAACAATGAAACTTTAAAACGACATGAGTTATGGAAGTATCTGGAACAATACCCTAGGGACAGCCTCTGACTAGCTTTAGGAGATTGGCGAGTCGAATCTCGGCTGGGTCACGTAGATAGTGACCAATTTAGCAACATGGGTACCCGTTGAAGAAGCCTGAACACATGGCTCCCTCTCGAGCCAGGGATAAATATTTGTGGCATATAACATGGGAAGTGGTTATAAGGTTCGAGTCGAGCCCCAAGCTTGGGATGGCTCGGCTCTTGAAGGAAAACGGGTTGTTCAAGCTCGGCTCGAGTTGAGCTCAAGCATGGCTCAGCTCTAGCTGAAAACCTTTAATTTTAAAAATATTCTTAAAGTTTTTAAAAATTGTGTAAAATGCCTTTTTGAAAGAGATAAAAACAATGGGATTTGAACTCATGCCTCTTACAAAGATGATCAATGAATTATCCACTAATGTGAGACCCTTCTTTGTGTTATGAATATGAATAAAATACAGAGATATATAAATCTATTTTTTTTATAAACTATGTAAATCGAGCCTAGTAGGGCTTACCGAGCTCATTCGAGCTGGACTGCCAGTTCAAGCTCGGCTCATTTATATGTTCCGAGCATGAAACCTTGTTTAAGCTTGGCTCATTTATTTTTCAAACGAGTTTGAGCTGAGCTTAAACGAGTCGAGCCCAAGCAAGTTTGGCTCGTTGTGCATCCCTAAGCAACACTACATATAGAGCCAATCATGTTATATCACAAAGGCATGAAACATATTGACATTGATTGTAACTTAATTCCTAAGAAAAAATCCTAGGGTGATGTTAGCACTGCATATGTTCATACCAAGAATCAAATTGCAGACTTATCTAGGAAAGCATTGGGAAAAGATCAATTTTTGAATTTGGTATTCAAACTGTGATTGTGACCTACACGTTCTAGATTGAGAGGGAGCATTAATTTTGGAAGGTTCTTATTTGTAATCTGCGTAATTGGTGTGTTTTATTTTCTTTCCCTTTGTATTTTTACCATTCATTTGTGACTTTTACCTTTCTCACCATGTAGTGCTTTAGAAGATATGTTTCAATGGGAATCAGTTTGGTTGTATATTAGTTCAATTATGTTTCAATGGGAAGCATTCAAGCATTTTCCACAATCTATAAGATTCACATTTGTAATCGAGGACGGGAAGAAATAAAAATGAAGTTGCATCGTGACAAATTTCAGGATATATTTTGTTCATGCATTTTCTTTGTTTATTTGCATTTTGGTATTTACCTAGATTTGTTAGATGGTAATAGATACAATGTTTTTTTTTTGTTTTTTCTCATTGTAATCACCCGAATTTCCAAACCTAATGACAAAAATTAAAATGCATAATTTATTTGTTATGAAATTCTTGTGAGGATATTTTCGAATGAAGTTCATAAATTAATGTTTATAATACCAAAAACAATGAATTAAATGAAAGATTAATGCACACATCTCATTATCTTTCTGCTTCAATTTAATCAAACATCTAATTAGGTAAATAGTAATAGTTATCAAGTTACTATATGCAATTAGCTAATAAAAAATTAATTAGGCTGTTGAGGTTCATCTGGTCGGCCTGGTAAACCGTGGGCCAAGCCAAGCTCGGCCCCTACATATTACGAGTCGGATTTCGGCCCGAAAACTAATGGGTCAGGGCCTAAAAACCTTGACCCAAACCCGACCTATGGTCGGCCAGGTCGGTTACGCCCACCGGGCCCAGACCCCAGCCCTAATACTGCCCCAACTTAAAGACATTTTGAGAAAAAATGAGGAGGCAAAAGTGTAAAAAATGTCTAGAGCATGATAGTCATTTAATTTGAACACTTAACCATGGTTAACCTGACAAGACTCTACACAGAATTTTCACCATTTCTTTGACCCCCTTGACAGAAATAGTGAAAATGAGAAGCCACCATTTCTTTTAGTTGGTTGAATTTATCTTTTTTTTTATCTTTTTACCTCGTTTCTTGGTTTGTTCAATGTGTATTAGATTATATAAATTCCTTTAACATTTGAAGGCACCCACGAAAAGACGATGCCTCTGGAAGAATTGACTGGGTCATATGCATGCGCGGGTCCAACACACATATGAAACCTGATAAAATTTATGTAGGCTATTTGATGATCTAGCTCTAGCGGAGTACTCTCAACCAATGTTGTTAATATATATATATATATATATATATATATATATATATATATATATATATATATATATATATATATATATGAGTAGGCAGATCCTTCTAGCTTCCTAGTTTGGCAACCTTGTTCTGACCTCCACCGATAGTGGAAATTGAAGTTAAAAGGGTAACCATTTACAGTCAGGAAATTGTTTATGAATGTAGCATTCACTATTCTTATGATTGTGGATCCATTTCACAACAGACGAACCTGTAAGAAGGTAAGCAACCATCGCCAATGGAACACAAGGTTTCCAGCACAACGAAAAAAGGGTAAGGATTCCGACCCCTGGATAAAAAGAAACAATTTTGAGGTCCTGCAGGTGGAAGGATAAGGGGTCCTGGACGAAAGGGGACCCTCTGTTAATTCCCACCAAGGAGAGATAAAGATGGCAGAGTATGTACCTCCAGATTTTCTGATAATCATTGAGCAGGCTCTCGACTCATCTAAAGACGTAGATCAGGTCCCTATCAAACCGAGAGAAGGATCTGGCCATGCCAATTGGTTGATTGGAAGCCAAAAGCCAAAACCGAGAGAAGGTCCTGGGAAGCTTGAGGAGAAGACCACATCCTGGCTGGGTCACGTAGATAGTGACCAATTCAGCAACATGGGTACCCGTTGGAGAAGCCTGAACACATGGCTCCCTCTCGAGCCAGGGATAAATATTTGTGGCATATAACATGGGAAGTGGTTATAAGGATATACAATTCAGACTCACATAAGATACTTCAAGCATGCAGGCTATTTTGCAAAGAATGGATCTTTTCAAGAAAAGGAAGGGAGTGGGTGGAATTAGATCCTCAATCTTGTAGAACCATTTGCGAAAGTAATTTTGGAATCAAGCAGAGCGGACCTGGTGAACAACATTTTGAAATTTCTTGAAAGAAGATCTGGAGATCAGGCAATTTCTCAAGAGACAAAAACAATTTTGTACATATTTGATAAACTAATTGTCCAAAAACCTAAGAACATAAGGAACCTTACCAGCTGTGAACAGAAAGGATCCCATCATTTGAATGTATTATGAAACTCATCCTATTTCAAATGATGGGATCCGTGTTCATCATTTAATGGGTCTGACCTCTACAAAGTAAATTCAGGGTAGCCCACAAGGCTTTGCTCATCTGGTAGGGGGTGACTTGTGAATGTCACCAAGTTGATGGGACGTCACAAGATGGAAACTCAAGGCTGATGTCCTTTGCTGCAAGGTTGAAGCTGCGTGTACTCTCCTGTGGGCAGTGGAGACCTCAAGGGTTTTACCAACGGGAGGCCAGCCCATGCACATTATTCTAATTCTTAATAATATTACTTTTTGTGTTTTTTAAAATTTCATTTATTTTTGCAGAGTTTTCAGAAAACCCAAGAAAAAAAAATGTGAAAAAATGATCTCCCAAGAATTTCATAGCAAATAAATTATGGATTTCAATTTTTGTCACTGAGATTAGCAAATTACTTGATCAGAACGAGACAAACAAAAGAACATAATATCTTTGCTACAAATTCTATTTCTTTCCATCTTCTATCATCAAGAATGCAGAGGCTGGGAATGTTCGGGAAATCCCAGTATGCGTCTTAAACAGGACATTCCCAGAACTTAGGTTATCAACTGACATCTCGGAGACGGCTACCCAGATGAAAAGCTCCTTCGCCTTCACACCGGTCACCTTCTTCATCCGCCGTGGCTCGATGAACGCCGTGACTTCTGCCGCGAACGAGACACTCCGGCCGATCTGCTGGAAGTAGTGATCCTTCTTCTTCTTCTGCTTGAGCCATATGAAGCCTTGAGACCGAGCGAGCCCGATCTCAACTATATTGTCGAGAGGGAGGAGACCCCTAGGGATGCCAAACTCATCAAGGAGCTCTGCTGATCTCTTTTGGCATTCAATCTCACCCACGTATATCTCGGCTTTCTCTCTCATGGACTCAATTATCTGTGAAGCCATTCTCTCTCTCTCTCTCTCTCTTGGTGTTTATGCACAGTGTCGTGTGTTGTCTGTGAATGCACCAAGAGATCAGTGAGGAAACTGCAAGCTCATGGATATATTTATATCATTATATGCAACATGGTTACCTCCCACCCAACAAGTTGAACTCTCTCTCTCTCTCTCTCTCATACAAGTTGGCATGAGGCGGATCCTTACCCATTGATTGCAATTTCATGTGGGAACATGTAAGTGTCGTCAAAATGGTACCGTAGCAATTGAAAGCAATGTCGTCAAAATCAGTCTGAATCAGCCGATTCAGACGGAATTGACCCAAAGACGATTCAAACGGTGTAGGTCGATTCAATTCATTTTTTAATAATTTTTAAGGAGGTTAAATTTTCTTTTATATATTTTCTTAACATTTATTATTTTTTAATGATACTGTCATCTGATGGTAAAAAAGGGACGATTTTATTTGATTTTTTTCATATTTTAAAAATCTGATAACCCTTTACCAATTTTAGCAACATTTTTTAAAAGGCAAAAGGAAAGTTGGGGTTAGGCAATCCCGCACCAGAATTCATTAATAAGCCAAAAAATAAATGTTACATGTTACTATAATTCCTCCCGTACGGGATACCAATTTGGGGGAAGGGGTGGTCCTTCGAAGCTTTTTGGATTCCCTCTTAACCAATTTTGCTAAGCTAAGTGTAATTTGGTTTTAAATTAAAATAATTGAAGATAAATAAAATGTTTCTCTTTTTTGTAGATAAAATGTGTGTATTGTCGTGAAATCATGTTATTTTCGTCTAAATGTTGAAGTCAAAATATTATGTTTTATAACATTTTAAACTTTTACCAAGGCATCATTGTTTTGTCACAATATTTATCACTGTGCTACTGGCTAACTGATTTTAGAAGGTAGCTTTTATTGATTAGAGGGGAGAAAGCTAGCTCATAACTACCCTGATATATATCATATTGATGCAGTAAGTAAGCAAGAATGCAATACCTTTCTGAATTTTTGCGGAAGCCAGGTTGGTCCAGACCCATATACAACTCTGAGGTGGCAGCACCCAGATACAAGTCTGAATTTTTGCGGAAGCGAAGGCCGAATGATGCTCCAGTTTGAAGGATGGAGAAATGGGAAAATATATTAGTTAAAAGAGGTCGGGGTAGGCCTAAGAAGACTTGGATGGAGATGATAGGAAAGGATATGAATGCTTTGAACCTCACCGAGGACATGGCATTGGATAGAAATGATTGGAGGAGAAGGATTCATGTGGAAGACCCAGAATGATTTTCTTTTTTGGTTCATATCGCCGACCCCAATTGTTTTGGGATGAAGGCATAGTTGTTGTTGTTGTTTTGGGATGAAGGCATAGTTGTTGTTGTTTATGTTTTTCGTTATAATATGCAAGATTTAATTTTAATTAAATCTTAGGCTTGAACTTGCATCTGGTTTACTAACAATTGCACATTTAAATCATAAAAAAAACAGTGAAGGTTCCACTCTTGGTCCAGCCACGCCATTTTAGAGATCAGAAAAATGTCTACTTGAGTGGCCAGAATGATCAAGTGCTTATTCAAAAACATCCCTCTAAACAGGTCCGTTTTGCAAAAAAGAGTCAAACAATAGTTGATAATGTCATTTATGTAAATTACTTAATGCGACAATTAGGGGTGGAAATCGTGTCAGGTTGGTGGGTCGACCCAACGGGTTGGCGGGTCAGCATACCTCAACCCCGAACCCGACCCGTTTATTAAACAGGTCGGTTGTGGCAAACACGAACCCGACCCGTTTAATAAACGGGTAACCCGACATGACCCGCCAACCCATTTAATAAATGGGTTGGGTAAACGGGTTCTTAGGTTGGCGGGTCAGGTTGGCGGGTCGGGTTGGCGGGTCGACGGGTTGACGGGTCGGGTTGGCAGGTCGATGGGTTAGGCGGGTCGACCTGTTTATTAAACAGGTTGGCTTAAGCCCAACCCGAACCCGCCTAAGAGGCGGGTTGTAACGCCCCAAATATTTAACTTGAAAATTTTGGAATAAATTTTTTTTTTCTAAACAACAGCGGAAAAACTTTATTAAATCCTTCGTCAAATTATTTGGGCGGGTTACATGTAATAGCACAGACTCAAGGCATTTAAGTAAAATAAATTCTTGCATTGAAATACTATAAGTTATTATTTACAACTTAATGATTTATTACATGTCATATCCTCAAGACATCCGAAGAAGATATGGTCACATGGCATTGTCGTAGCGACGACCGCAATTGCTCGTCATTCAGTTTCCTGAAAAATATTAATTCAGAAAGGGTCAGACTACCACGTTTGAGTAAGAAACATAATATCCATATGAATGTGCACAGTGTCACGTGTACAAGTATATGTGCAACATGTTTAGATAGAACTAATAACCATTTAACAAGTGATAAATGTACAGGTCACTAAAGTCAAGTATTTCATGACATATTCCATCAATGTCAAAGCACGATACATCGTATGCATGAACCATATTTATATAAGCAATAACAACTTTGAAACTAATGAGGATGTACACCTGACTTAACTAAAACAATTAATGTAAAGTGTGTATAAAGCACAAACATCAACATTCAACACATCATTCATAAGTTATCACAATTTCCATGTAACGGAAAACTAATTTGAATCATGCTCTACAGGAGTCACAACTTACTCCAAAAAATTCAACATCGAGCAGTATGCAACTACTTAAAGATCTTTCTTAATGCACTAACTTTATGTTTCATCTTGTTAATTTCCCTGTGGGTACGCACAGGCATTCAACATCGTAGCGGACCGAGACCACACAGGGGTTTATTATTTTATAACCCGTATGACTAGCCGTACGGATATCCAAAGGGGACGACGGTTCACGACCGAGAGAGTACTCCCCAATGGCTAGAACTAGAATTAGGATGCACCTTGTACTTCTGCAGAAGACTTGGATCTACCACCTACGATGCATTGGTAGTCCTGGCCCCCTAACTCCGTGGACTGGGGACTGGGTGAGATGCCTAACTCTCACAAAAACAAGAATGTCCACGAAGCTTGTACCACCTACCCTCTCTAAGGTAGACCATGGGTCCGGTAACATACACCATCTTTCAGGTGTACCCAGAGCCCTGGGAAACCAGTAACATATACCATTTTCAGGTATACCCACTGTCCTGGGAAACCGGTAACATATATCATCTTTCAGGTATACCCAGAATCCCACATTTAGGTTATGTGTGCATATCTTTTATTTTATTTATTCTTTTGTGCAAGTCACTGCACCACATAGGATTTCCAAAATCCCAACCCACACTCGGGGTGATCTCCGTGTATGCACATTACCCATCAAATGCCTCATAGGCATCCACCACAATTTCTCAGAATTTTGGCTCAACTATGAGCGAGTACTTATATTTAAGCATTTTTAAGTTTTATTTCTGAGCTCGGGTGTACGTTTCGTACCCCCACTCTCCATGCACTCATAAGGCATGTCAAAAGTATAACTTTTCATAAGTGCTCGTATGGCACTATATTGGTCTCACAAGACCGCAAGCTCCATTTTGAGCTTTCACATGGTCATGAGAAGACAAATGCCCTTTATTAGGCAAATATTTGCAGAACAAGCATATATCAATCGACACAAGACATGTCATAATATTTACATACAAATCATGATTCAATTATATACAATTTACTTAGTATCATATGTGCCCATATGGCACCACAAGGATTTGACATGCTTAGTTTCAATTTGTACTATCGTGCCTTTGTAATATTTCTTGTTTGTGCAATTATAACAACAATATGCATCTAGCAACAGGTGATTCATGCATTGAAACATTGGACACCACACTCATATATTAACTTCCTATAAAACCATGTGTAACATGAATACATCATGGATATCTCATTCATTTGCTACATTCATCAACACATAACTCTCTTTTCATAAGCATATAATAAATTCATTATGCTATCTAGACATGTGCACTAAAATGAGCTTTTGCCACAACCAATGTACGTGTGCATCAGTGTATTTCAGACCTACTCTGAGTATATGCATAATAGTGAATCTCAAATGTAGCAACACTTCATTTGTAGAGAAAATAACAAGTATAATTGGAATTTCACAACTCGAGAATGGGATATACATTCATTTCGGGAACAAACAATGTAAACATGCAACTTTTGCAAAAGCGTGTCTCTGTACACCATGATGGCCAAAACCTTCAAGAAATTTTTACTTATAAGACTATACTGAATCCTTTGTCTTCTCAAATTATTTTATCATGTATGTATATATATATATATATATATATATATATATATATATATATATATATATATATATATATATATATTCTTGAGACGGTTGTTGGGTTGCGACAAGTCATGGGCATGGTGCAAACCCGTCGCGGCCACAAAATAGGTACACCAATAGGGCGGTGCACCCTGCTGGTTGTTTGGGTACAAGACAAGAGGTCAAGTCATGAGGTCCAGATTTCATTAATTTGCTATCCATGGTTACCCTGATACGATTGAGTCTTAATCAATAGACTCGCTTTCCCGCACTCCTAAGTGAATGGCCAAGGTTTGGGTCATAATGGGCGGTGGTTCCAAACCTTACCAACTGTGGCAGACCCTTATGGGTCTGCAACCCATGTCACCAACAGCGTCAACCTACCTTGGGTCAACCCAGGTCGACTGGAGGCATATCAACCAGAGTGGTGTGGTCTGTCCAAGATTGCTAATGTACTAGAAATGATGCTGGGATTCCAATTCGAACTCTCAAACCTCGATTAAGGTTCGGACCTCCTGGGCTTTTTGAAGCTTCCCATAAATTGAAACTGAACTCGATAATCAGTGGGTCGTAAAAACAATAATGCATGAACAAAAGACATTAGAAGATGCGATAT
The DNA here is from genome assembly GCF_984573655.1 of Nuphar pumila. NCBI lineage: Eukaryota > Viridiplantae > Streptophyta > Magnoliopsida > Nymphaeales > Nymphaeaceae > Nuphar > Nuphar pumila. The sequence continues at coordinate 82,712,750 of NC_143258.1, forward strand.
TTTTGCATAAGCTCAATCAATGTGTGCATGGTTTAAAAGAATAGTTCGAACCCCCCAACTATCATGTATAAAAGAACAATACTCAACCGTATTAATTTCAGTTTGCTAAAATGACCAAGGTACATATGCATAATCCAAACCACCTTGATATATATATCACATAAAAGAACTAAATCCTCAGTCCTATCGTGGTCACGCATATAACATAAATCCCTCTTTGTTTTGGTCACTCACATAATCATTTCATGGTTCGTTCATCCCCTGGTATATTAATGATGCACCTAAAAAAATTACCCTTTTGAAAATCTTAACAGTACATGTTTGAACATGGGCAGATGACAGCATAATACAAACCTTTCATTTTCACATTCATCTAGTTTATGTAAGCATACCATGATGTCTTTGACATTTCATATGCTATCGTGAATACATGATAACATGCTCCGATTGTATATGTTTTAGACTACCTTAGAACACACTGATGTACATGGCATGGGTGGATTTTTTTTTTTTTTTTACATGATGTCATTGTTCACCCCACATTAAGATGGATCAATGCACGACTGATGACATCCAGCACCACTATATATGTTGGTTGTAATATGTAATATACAACCTAAACATTGCATGCCAATAAAGGTAAAATAATCACCACTATATACCATTGCAGCAAGGTATGAAACGTCTCACACTTAGATCTTGGTTTTTTTTTTTAAAGAAGTGTGACATAAGGCAGACTAGTACTCATGTCTAGGTGACATCGGATATAGGTCTAGAATAATATTCATGGCAATGGGATAATCCCAAATGGTTAGTATTTGCAAATTGTTCCTATTTGTGCAGGCTCAACATATATATATATATATATATTTATTTATTTATTTATTTATTTATTTTCCACACGCAACACTTTAGGTGTTGCCGGGTCATTTCACATGAGTAGTATTTTTGTTTTCAAATCTGGATTTGAACTTTATCAATCATGCAGACTCATTTCATCTAATGTCTACTACTCTGTTGACCCCAATTGGTCCTACCTCATACCCATGCGCAAGCACTTCAAGCTAGTTACATTCAGTACTACCAAAAGAGAAAGCTTTGCGCCATTTTCATGTAAAACAACGTGGATAGAACGAAAAGAAAACTGATGGCTGATCTTCAGGGCTGTAACGATGGCCATCATGCAGGTCATACCAGTATGGTACAAACTTGATCTAGCCCTTGGACTTAACCATTTACTTCAGCCATTTAAATTTTCTAAGAGTACATAGATCTACGTTCCCTCTAGATTTGTCTCAAACCTTGGATCTACAATACTGATTTATAATGGGTCGATAGATCCAAGTATGTTCACATACAAGGAAAACCACTTCATCGGCCCTGGCAAAAATCCATGGTTATATATGGTTGGTGTTTCCTTCATGTTCGTGAAGGATATGCAATACATTTGTACTACAGGGCACATCACACATACATAATGAATATCTTGCCTCTTACCTCTTTAAAGTTTCAAGATGGCAACAACCGCACCTCGTTTTCTCCATTGAAACGGCACACCACGTCGGCAACGAGGGTCTACACGTCCAGCAAAGGAGGTTCACACTCACAGTGGAAGAAGAGGAAAGAGAGAGAGAGAGAGAGAGAGAGAGAGAGAGAGAGAGAGAGAGAGAGAGAGAGAGAGAGAGAGAGAGAGAGAGAGAGAGAGAGAGAGAGATGAAAACGATGGAGCCCAAAATGAGTTCACGTTCTTTTTTTTCTTTTCTCAAAGCCCACCTTTCCCTAATTAATCTCCTTCATTTAAGCATGAATTTTAAATTTCTAAAATTTTAGAAACTATCCACCATTCACATTTTCTCCTCTTTTTTCTACATTCTAAATCAAATGTACCATATTGCCCTTTTTTCTTCATGTGCATATGGTTTGTCAACTGTTTTTTTTCTTTTTAGTGGTGCCCTTCCTATACTTGTGTTGCAAGTCTTTCAAAAAGGAAAAATCATGGGAAAAGGGGGAGAGATCTTTGTTTCTTAGATATTTAATTTTTTTTCTTTTTTGGTAAGTGGTAACTCCTTACGTTACCACCTACTTTTTAGTTTAGCAAAAATGTAGGGATTTTAGTCTTTCTTGAAAACCGCCCTCCACATTTAAGTTCTCATTATAGCCATTTTGAGTTTCCCATTTGGGAATTCGTCCAGCCCCTCTTACCTCTTGAAAACACGTTTGCCTATTAAAGTCACTTTAATGAGTTACTAAAAAAAATCGTTGGTTATAAAATATTTTCGCAAAAAGTGTCCCTGACACACAGAGGGATTTGAACTGGGGATCTCTTCCCTGTGAGTACATCAACTTGACCACTACACCAACTCCTTTTTAGTTGCTCATTCTTGCAACTAAAATTATCTTATATACGTATTGATTCCCGTTGAATCTCAAATATGAGTTGGATAATAATTATATTTTAAATCTTATGAACTTTCTAACTACATTTCTGAATCTTAATTATGGTTCGACTCTATTTGGATCCCTTTAGATCCAATTGGATTCTAATTGGGTTTCGGATCCATCCAGGATCCGAATTCATTCATCGTATCCGAATCCAGATACTGGATCCAGTTGATCCAGTTTGGATTTTAAGATCCATTTGGATCAACTCAACATCATTTTATCGTATTTATTTCAAAGGATTTTATCCTTTATTTAGTTTGATAATTGTCGAAATTTTGCGGGTTTTACACGGGTTGGCGGGTCGGGTCAGGTTTTGCCACCCCTAGCGACAATTAACTTACAGAAAAGTATATTATAACATATACCTTCATTCTTATCTCTTTTAAGATTAAATATTATTAACGAAAATTGATTTTACTGTACAGCTAATTTGACACATTTTTTGAAATGCACCATGAATTTCATTATTCTCTCCATGACCAAAATACCAAATATTTGATTTTAAAAAAACCATTTTACCCTTCACACATGCCATTTTGCTAAATATATATGAATTTTCTCTCAAATATGTGACTATTTTCTGCATAACAATCTTTGTCCTCATATACATATTTCTAATCTGATGTCAAAAACTTGTGTTTTATAGTTATTGGAAAGTTGAGACACGAGATTGTAATTTTTTTATTTTAAGTCAGAACCGAAAACCCCTCTAGGGTTCTTGCTTTTTGAGTTATAAAACCGCAATAAAAGCATGTTTTGCAGACTAAAACAGGTGTGACTACACTTTTTTTATGTTCTTTGCTATTTTTTGACCACATGCATTAAAAAATTTTAAAAAAAATAGAAAGAAAAATAAAAAGATCGATATCGATGTTAATTTTTCAATGTCACTAAGATCACTTTGATCTGATGAACAGTTGGAGAGAAATGTTCTCTGAAAAATAGATTGTTCGGTTGTTCCAGTCTATAGAGGATGCTTCTATTTCAGTTTTAAAACTCAAAAACAGGAACCCTAAAAGGGTTTTTGACTTTGAATCAAAGCGAAAAAATTATAGCATGTCTTAGCATTCCAATGACTATAAAAATGCAGGTTTTCGACATCAGATCAAAGAGATACAGATATAAGAACAAAGATTGTTCTGCAGAAAATATGTATATAATTTTTCTCTTAAATATATATGATTTTCCTCCTATATATGTAATTTCTCTTAAACATATGTTAGTTTCCTCTTATATATAAACAAAGATCCTCTTATTTATGCAATTTGCTTCTTATATATCCAGTGTTCCTCCTAAATATGTAATTTCCTTTCAAATATGTGATTTCTCCTATATATATGTGGAATTCCTCCTATACATGTGATTTTCTCCAAAATATATATGGAGTTTCTCCTATATATGTGATTTTTCTTCAGAACATGTGATTTCCGCTTAAATACAAGTGATTTTATAAGTTTAACAAGATGTTCACACCTATTTTTATGTGAACTTCTGAAGTATATGTGAACTTAGTCAAATATTTGTGAAGTTTTGAGGTTTGAGTTTAATAGGATGTTCGCAATTATTTTTATGCAGACTTCCTCATCTTATGCATTTATTTTGTTCAGACTTCCTCATTTTATACGAATTTCTTCATCTTCACTCATATTTTATGTGAACTTCTTCATTTCTACGTATATTTTATGTAGACTTCATCATCATCGCATATATTTTATACAGATTTTTTCATTCTTGCATATATTTTATGGAGACTTCCTCATCCTTGCCTATGTTGAACAGTCTATCTTTCAGCGGATGTTTATTCCCCAACCATTGATCGGATCAAGGTGTTATTGGTGGCGATGAAAACCTAACATCCTAATCTATCTTTTTTTTATTGTTTTTATAAATTTTTGGTGCAGGTTACCAAAAAATATCATACAAAACTTGTGCAGCTGCACATGTTCATCTCTTGTTTTAAGAATGTTGTCAAGGTTGTATCTCAACGCTCATTCATTGTTTTTCAGTGAATCAGGTGCCATTGGAAAGGTCATTATATCCTTTTTTTTTTAGAATCCTTAATTTTATGGGTCAAAAAGTCCTATGAAGATAAATTATTTGGTTGTTTATGTCTGTAGAATATGTTTCTATTCTGATTTTGAAACTCATAAATGGGAACCTTGAAGTAGTTTTTATTTCTTACTCATAACATAAAAGTTATAGTCTTGCATCTCAGATTTTCAACTGTTACGACAACGAAGCCGTATATGACATTTCTAGAACTAGATTTTGATGATGAACAAGTGAATCAACTGCATTTTAGCTAAGGCAATGAAGAAAGATGACAAAAATTGAAGAATTCAATGAAGAATCTTTAAAGACTAGTGTGCAAATGTAAATTTCATTAAATATCTTAAATTCTTGTAAGAGCCTTACTTAGACTGCATATTTCAATTGCATTTCATCTAAAAAGTCTTTAGAATTTTTTTTCTAAAAGAACCCTTCATGAAAATTGTTTTGGAAAACACTTTACTTAATGTTTCATGTTTATTAGTCGACCAACTTTTTTGCACCAATTTTTCAAATAAAAAATGTCAACTTTCTGAATTAGTCGACTAATTGACTCTTAGTCGACTGGACAGAATGTTTGATTTCTGGAAAATTTAGCAGAAGTCAACTGAAGGTTTTCTTAGTCGACTAGATAGAATGTTTGTTTTCAGAAAATTTTAGCAGGAGTCGACTGAAAGCTTTTTCAGTCTACTGATGATTTTCATCAGTCGATTAACTTTTATTTAGTCGACTGAGTTTCAAAACTCAATATTTTAGAACGGTTCTGTTAAATACAATAGTCGATCGACGATAATTGTCAGTCTGCTAATATTTGATTTTAATTGACTAACTACTGTTTCAGTCGACTAATATAGTCATTTTTCTGTAACTTTTAAATGTTGTGTCTTTTCATTTTTCAAACAAATTGACTGTTCAAAAGTGATTGTTTTGACACCTCTTCATACCCTCAACATATGAGATGTTTCAACTATAAATATGAGTGCATTCCACACTCAAAACATCGAATTACATTGAATTACAAAGATCAATTTTTTTGCTTTTCACTCCTATTTATTCAAGTATTCATTTTCTCACTCACTTGATATTTTCACTCCAGCTTTTCACTCAGATTCTTTTGAGAGATAGTGAATTCGTGAGTTGAGTATTTTAACAACCTCAGAAGTCAATTGCATTTCATCTGCATTTATAAGAAAGGCCCGTAGGTTGATTGTAAGTTGTTTATTTTTTTTCTCTATAAAAGGAAAAAGATCACCTTGGTTTAAAGGAGGTGTTTGCTTTGAGTAGGGTTGTTACTGAAAGTGAGACTGGATTTGGTCTGTATGTTATTTTGATTACACAAGGTTGATAGTGGAAATCTCAAGCGGGTTTTGCTTGAGGACTGAATGTAGGTCAGAAAGACCGAACCAGAATAAAATCTTGTGTTCTTTGTGTGATTGTTGTGTGAATTTTAAAATCCTTCAAAATTCTAAAGATGTTATTTGAAAGCACTATTCACCACCCCTCTAGTTCTCGTTGCCTGATCAATCCTACAACACTTTCATCAACAATCGTAAAAACACAAGTTTTTGGCATCGTATCAGAGATACAAATCTTAGAAGAAATACAATTATGCTAAACATAATCACACATTCGGGAGGAAGTTTGCATGTGCAAAAATAAGAATGTCTTTTTAAATTCAAATATTTATTATTTTGAATATAAAAAGAATATAAAAAATTATAGGTCATTTTGAAAAATGTGTCAATTTAATTGTACAATATGATCATTTTCCGTATTATTAATATGAGTTAACAAAATGAGTCATCTTTCTATGATATAGTGATGGTGATATATGGGTTAACTATTTTTGTAATTACAACTAGAAACCAAGAGAAAAGGTTGACACATTTTATGTACATGTGTTCAACTTGAATGTATATTTATGAGTAAATATAATTAACTTAATTACATAAATTAATTGATATATAAGTCAAAAAAGTGATAGCTAGCTAACCTATGTCACAATATGTGGTCAAGGGAGATGATACGTGGGTTTTACTTAAAAGTTAATTTTTTTTTTCAAAAATGGGGCACAAGGACATATAAACTTTTTAAATCTTTAATCAACAAAAAATATTTTATTTAATATTTAAAAAAATCCCATTGAAATATTATTAAAATGTAATAAAATTTGTTTAAAATATTTAAATCATGGCCGTACCAATCCATGTCTGAATCACCGTGTTGTCTGCACTTGTTACTATAGGACACAAGGCTAAAATTATGTGTCCCTATGACATAACAGCTAACTAATATATTTAAACATTCATGGCTAAAAAAATTAAAATACCTCCTTGCCTCTGTAGATGCAACGTGCATGTGCTTCATTTCTCTTCAAGACATATAAAGGGTTAAAAAAATAAATTCATACACTAAGTTCGCTTGTTTTTTGAGTGAAAAAAAATCAGGCATTTTAAAAAGAAAGATTAAGAATTATTAGAAGGTATAAATCACTCTACTCAACGGGAGTCGAAAACAAAGTGAAAAAAAGGCCAATCCCTTGATTCATTGAGTTAGAAAAAATCACAAACATTCTTGAAATTTGCTGAATGAGTGCTTGCTGTTAAAGAAAATCCATGGCTAATCCTCATATTCCTTAAATCCTTCCTTTTTTTTGAAAGAACATAAAATCCTTTCAATAAATTTTTTTTCTATATCATATTCATTAAATCCTAACCCCAGCTTGCCTTTCAAATTATTATTATTATTATTATTATTATTATTATTATTATTATTATTATTATTATAATTATAATAATTTTGCCCAAGTGCACGTGCACGTATGCACACACAATTTGCTAGTCCTGCATAAATGCCTGATTTTTGAAGGTCAACATCCACCTGCCAACCTTAAGACCCCAAACTTTGAAATCAACTGATGCACTTCATCTGACTCGCCAAATTGATGTGTAAGGATCTGCCTCATGCCAACTTGAATGTGGAGAGAGAGAGAGAGAGAGAGATATGAATGCATGCATGTAGGAGAATTTACAAGGCCATTTGTCATCCATCAAATATAAGATTATACATGTTAGTCAACTTACATATTTAAAGCACCGGAGCTGAGCTTGAGCCTCGACTTGGTCCATCGATTGAAGCTCGTGCGAGCTCGAGGTCGTCTCAAGCTGCAATAATTTAGATAAAAAACAAAACAAATCTAAGATTTTGAAATGAAAAGAAGGGATCGGATTTGAACATACCATCTTTTCTTTTGGTAAGGGCTTTTGTTGTTGACCTTTTTTTGCATCGTATAAACATATAATTATAAATTATGAGGGCAGATCAGGTGCAATGTGATTGTACACTTTTAGTATGCTGCTGCACTTGGTGCCTACCATCAAGTGCAACATATGACATTAAATGTGTGCAATCACATTGCACTTAATCTTCCCTCTGGTTCAGGATGGGTGCACACTCTCTCAGCTACCACACCTTTGCAGGAGGGGCATCCTGCTTAGCCACCTGCCCACATGGGCAATTTGGTACTTGAAAATGAGATCACTTGCTTCTTATATATTGCTTTGAGCTTATAAACCATGATTACATATTGAATTTTCTTTCACATGGCCTATTTGGTATTTGAAAATGAGACGTGTCACCATTTTCACCATTTGTTTGAGTTTTTTTTTTTTGTCTTTGCTTCACTTTCTTGGTTTATTCAATGTTTGTTGGATTCTATCAATTGTGAATATGTTTCGAGGTTCCCAAAATATACACGATGAGGCCGACACATTCACTAGGCCACGTACGTGCACACACGCGGACTAACCAACCAGAGCCGTACCTGTGTTTTATGGGGCCTGAGGCGGAGGGAAAAAATGGGCCCCTATTAATAGTAGGAGTTCGGGGGCAGCGCCTCAGATTTTTTTTTAAAGAATTAAAATAACAATAAAATTTGCATTCACATTAAACAAATATAATATTCTAAATATTTATATTATATTAAATAAAAATGTATAAAATATTTATATAAACTACCTAAACAATGGGCCCCTAAATTTTTTTTGGGCTCAGGGGCCCTGAGGCCCAAGCCTCATTGGCCTCTTTACAGGTCCGGCTCTGTAACCAACATGATGGTCCCTCTTGGGAGAGTACTAGATCACTCAGCAACCCCTTCCCTCATGGAATTGTAATTAATGCCCTCCATAGCAAAAATGACACATTCTTATATGAACGTTTAGGGCTGGTTGACGACCCAGCAGGCATCATGGGGCTTGGCTCGTTTATCAGTAGATTGAGCTTGTGACTCAGCTCGTGTTCGTGTTTAGTAGAACCGAGCTCAATCTTGGCTTGCCCTTGAATTAGATGAGCCAAACACTAGCCGGATTGTGCAAAAACATTTCATTTAATCCCGTTGCCACTCACTATATATATATATATATATATATATATATATATATATATATATATATATATATATATATATATATATATATATATAATTTATTTTTTTTATTTGGCACTTGAAAATGAGAACTCTTGCTTCTTAGATCTTGCTTTGAACCTAGGCAACCATACGTGGGTAATAGTACCTGATGTTGAATATTTGTTGAATCCTATATTTATTCTAATATTACAAGGCCCCTACAAGGCCACGAAGATCGAATTCATCGTGTGCACCATTGGCCATGCCAACTAACATGATGCTGAATGTTAACAAAATTAGATGCTTGAGCTCGAGGGGGTAATCTCAACTAGCTCTCGATTCTCCACGTGGAATTGCAATTAATGGCGTCCCATGGTAATCCTGCAAAAATGTCTGATTTTGTAAGGTCAATATCCACCCACCAACCTTCCTTCAAAAAATTAAATATTTATATCCACCCACCAACCTGAATACCACATACTTTGCCCTGACTGAACAAATTAATAGGTTAGGATCTGCCAGATGCCAACTTGAATGTTAGAGAGAGAGAGAGAGAGAGAGAGAGAGGGCAAAATTTGTATACTTAGTGTATATATGTTGAAGAATTGACTAGGGCATGAGACACCATATCATGAAAGCTGCAACTCAGCAGAATTTGTAGACTAAGTGTACGTAGAAGAATTGACTATCCCATGTGAAGCTAGCATGGGCCAGCCTAATCCAATACTGCAAGATGACCATGTGATGTTTAGGCGTGCCTTGTCTTCATCCGTCTTCTCTGTCATATTTTTGGCAGGGCAATGCACCTATCTGAATACCACGAAAGCAACCAATGCACTTCACCTGATCACTGATCAAAGTCAAATTAATGGCGAAGGATCTGCCTCAAGCCAACTTGACAGAGAGAGAGAGAGAGAGAGAGAGAGAGAGAGAGGTTCAACATGTAGATGAGGTATCAGGAAACTATGGTTCTTATAGATAGGGATACGAGTGTCTGATTTTCTCACTGTGCACTTGTTCACTGAGAGAGAGAGAGAGAGAGAGAGAGAGAGAGAGAGAGAGAGAGAGAGAGAGAATGTCTTCTCAGATTATTGACTCCATGAGAGAGAGAGCTGAGATCTACGTAGGTGAGATTGAGTGCCATAACGCTTATCAATACTAGGATTCTTGTTCTCATCCTTAGGCAATCTAGAACGTTCTTGAGAGTTGGACTACGGATCCTCTACTAGAACTAGATCTTGATTTGATATTCTAACACGCCCCCTCAAACCAATCGTGGCTGACTTTGAGATTGAGCTTGTCTCTCAAATGACAAAATCTCAGTCTCGGTAAAGCTTTAGTTAGCATATCTTCCACTAGATGCTCAGATGAAATAAACTTGACTTGGAATCTCCTTTTCAGAAACTTGCACGAAGTGGAAGTCTATTTCAATATGCTTTGTCCTTTGTGAAACACAGGATTTGCATTCAAGTACGTTGTACCAAGATTGTCACACAAATCAAAATTTGGTGCACATAACTCCTTCAAGAGTTGTTTGATCTACATTAATTTAGAGACAGTGCCTACAATAGACATCCATTCAACTTCAATGCTCTAACGTGCTACAATGTATTGTTTTGAAGAACTCCAAAATAACAAATTTGAACCAAAATAAGTTGGATAGTTACTTGAGGACCTTCTGTTGTTTGTTAGGACATCTTGCTCAATCTGCACCTGAAAAAGCTGCTAGAACAAAATTAGACTTTTGTATATATAAACCAAATTTAATCGTTCCCTTCAAATATCTAAGAACCCTCTTAACATGAGCTCAATGCTCATTTGTAGGTTAATGCATAAATTGATAGGCTTTATTCACAAAATATGCAATGTTATGATGAGTGAATGTGACATATTATAATACTCCCACAACACTTTGATATAATGTGGAATTTTCTAATTCAGCGACTAAATTTTACAAAATTTATATTTCCAGTCGTAGGCATGACACAAGACTTTGAATTAATAATATTTGTTTTCATAAGTCAAAAACACATTTTCTTTAGGAAAGAATTATCCTGTTTTTTGTTTGGCAACCTCTGCACCCAAAAAAATAATATAGAGGATCAAGGACTTTGATAGAAAATTTTTGGCCGAACAAGTTAATTATATTTTGAACTTCAACTTTAGAGTTTTCAATAACAATTATACCATCAACATGAATACAACATTTCCACCGTCTCTTTGAATAAACAATGATGTCTCTACCTTTGAGTTTAAAAATCACATATTTTCTAAGTAGTTTTTCAACCTGTTAAACCAAGCATGTGTGTGCTTGTGTCAACCCATAAAGAGCTCTTTTGAGCATGGATATATGATTGGGAAACTTAGTACTTTCAACTCCCGGAGGTTGAGACATATAAACTTTCTCTTACAAAAAGACGTAAAGAAATGCAGTATTCACATCAAGTTGATGAACACACCATTCTAAGCTGATAGCTATAGACATAATAGTTTTGATGGTGGTAGGCTTAACAACTAAGCTATAAGTTTTAAAATAATCAATTTCTTCTTATTGACATAGTCATTATCCATAAGACAAGCCTTGTACCCTCTAATAGACCAATTTGCATGTCTCTTAATATAATAAATCCATTTACAACCCACTATATCTTTACTTGGATCATAGGGTACAAGTTCCCATGTTTGATTTTTGTGAAATCATCAACCTTAGCTTGAACCCATTTGGGCTTAGTCTTAGCCTGGTTAAAGGAATACGGTTCATCTTCTTCAAATATTTTGCTTAAGAGACCCAAAATGACAAGGTGCTCGATGTCACAGAATAACCTGACAAAGAATCATGTGATTGTGACATGCACGAAAGGTTTTCAAGGGTTTCAAGATTCAATGGCTAATAATGTACTAAAATTTAAACAATTACTTGCATTCTTACGTAAAAAAAAACATTATCTAAAATCAACTTTTAAGCAAATAAACCATGTTGAATACAACTATGGGTCTGAGTCGATGCAACTCGCACATATGATTTTCAGCTCGACAGTTCCATACCTTTAATGTTTTTCATATGAACTTTCTTTCAGTGGGCAATTTGACACTTGAAAATGAGAGCTCTTGCTTCTTAGGTCTTGCTTTGAACCTAGGCAGTGACATGTGGCTAACAGTACCTGATGTATGAGAATTGAGATGCCATATTTTTATCTTTTCTTTCAGTTGGTTGACTATCTTTCTTCTAATTTTTTGGTCACTGTTGCAACCTTTTTTTCCTGCCTCATTTTTAGTTTTGTTGAATGTTTATTGGATCCCATATTTATTTTAATGATACCTTATGGTGGTAATGGTAAATCTAACCATACAGATGTTTTTATCATGGTTTACTTAATATCTTAGAAGGTTTTATCATGTCTAATACACTGATACACTATCACAATCATTTTTGTGATGGTAAAAAAATCTAGTGAATTCTTCGTGGTATTGTAGGGGCCATGATATATTAGAATAGGGTGCTTTTATAATGGTACTGTACCACCATAACATAACGTGATAAAATCTTTGTAGGTTAAATGCTTGAGCTCTAGGGGAGTATTCCCATCTACCTCTTACCACATGGCATTGCAATTAATGGCCGTCATATGTAATTCTGCAAAAACGTTTGGTTTTGTAAGGTAAACATCTACCCACCGACCTCAATACCACATATTTGCAAGCAACCGATGCACTTCACCTGACTGATCAAATTAATGGGTTAAGTAGGACCTTCCTCATGCCAACTTGAATGAGAGAGAGAGAGAGACTTGGCAAAATTTGTATACTTAGTGTATGTTGAAGAATTGACTACGACATGAGACACCCTATCATGAATGTTGCGACTCAACATAATTTGTAGACTAAGTGCATGTAGAAGAATTGACTATCCCATGTGGAGCTAGCATGGGCCAACCTAATCCAATACTGCAAGTTGACCATGTGTACTCACGGCAGCGTTTGTCTTCATTGCTCTTCTCCGTCATATCTTTCGCAGGGCAACACGGAAGGGCAGTGCACCGTTCTGATTACCACGAAAGCAATCGATCAATGCACTTCACCTGACTGATCAAAGACAAATTAATGGTGAAGGATCTGCCTCAAGCCAACTTGACTGTTGTAGAGAGAGAGAGAGAGAGCATGTACATGGGAGGCAACTATGGCTTTTATAAATAGGAATATGAGAGAGAAAATCGAGACTTTTATGTGGTTCGGTTAAGTTTGAACCTATGTCCATGGAAACAGCTAAAGCAGGATTGGTATCTTTCTCTCAAGCATTATAGGTCTCATATATACAAGAGGATCAACACAATCAGCCTAGCTGTAAAACAGATGAAACAAACTTGCTCAATTATCCTTTTTCAACAAATGAAAATGGAATGATCTTTGGCTGATTCTTGGTTTCTATTTTAAACCTGTGTTGATCAGGTCTCAAGATTTCTGCTTGATTCTCTCCCTGATTCTCTTCAACCATCTCCTTTGATGTAGGCTGAGATAGGTTGCCAATCTCATCCGTGATCTTTATGATCTTCACATGTACAAAAATTATCTTTTGTGATAACATGATCTCCATTTGCTTATTCACCTGTAAGACAATTCTCATGGCGATGGTCACATGTATGCTTGTTTACAGCCTCCCTCAAACTGAGCTGACTACAAAGACCCAGTTTGCCACAAAGAGTATGAAAAGGTTTCTTGCCAAGAGCCTTTATAAAAATATCAGCTAATTGTTGCTCAGAGAAAACAAAACAGGTTCGAAGAGCACCTCGGATGACCATTTCCCTCACATAATGAAAATTGATTTGGATATGTTTGGTCCTATTGTGAAAAACAGGATTAGAAGATATATGTAAAGCACTAATGTTGTCACAAATGAAAATTGGAACTTTCAATATTGAAATCCCAAGATCTTTAAGTAAGAAGAGAATCCAAGTAATTTCTGCTGCTCCAAATGCCATTGACCAATGTTCGGCTTCGCTACTGGATCAGGTGATCGTAGATTGTTTCTTCGCGCTCCATGATATGCAATTAGAGCTTAAGAACATACAAAATCCAGAAGTGGAGCGACGAGTAGAAGGACATCTGGCCCAATCTGCATCTGTGAATCCATAAACATCTAAAGTGCTTTTGAAAAGGAGATGCAACCCAAAGTTAATAGTACCTTTAATGTATCTTACAATCCTTTTGACAGCCAGAAATTGTTGCTTTGATGGATTGCGCATGAACTGACTAACATAGTTCACACTGAAAGAAATCTCTAGTCGAGTGATAGTTAGGTACTGAAGAGCCCCTACCAAGCTTATATAATGAGTAGGATATGTAAAAGGATCATTACTATCTCCTTGAGAAAGGGTCTTAGAAGCCATAGGAATATGGATCAACTTACAGTCAAGAAGGTCAGCCCATAAGAGTAGATCTCTAGCATACTTGGTTTGAGCCAAAAATATCCCTTCATCATGATAAGTAACTTCAATCCTGAGGAAGTAGTGAAGTCGTTCCATGTCCTTGACAGGAAATTCAGTGTCTAGTTTGTTGACAAAGCTTTGCAAAACATGAGGATCATTGTCTGTCAAAACCATATCATCTACATAAAAAAGCAAAAGTAAAGTCTAATTAGATATGTGATAAGTAAACATAAAAGGATCGGTCGAGCTGGCTTTAAATCCACAGTCTAGGAGAAACACACTTAGTCTTTCAAACCAGGTCCGTGAGGCTTGCTTAACCCATACATGGCTCTTTGAAGTTGACAAACCTGATCTGGAAATTGAGGATCCTCATATCCTGAAGGTTGCTTCATATGAACTGCTTTGTTTATCTTCCCATGAAGAAAGGCATTTTTGATATATAGCTATCGAATTTCCCAACCTTTAATAGTAGAGATAGTGAGAACAATGTGTATGCTGACAGGTCTTATAATAGGAGAAAAAGTTTCATAAAAGTCAATTTCTTCTACCTGTGTAAATCCTCGGGCAACGAGTCTAGCTTTCAACCTATCAAGTTGACCATTAAGCTTGTGTTGGGTCTTGAAAACCCACTTAGATCCAATGACATTCATGTTTGGTTCTTTTTCACAAGTTTCCAAGTTTGATTATCCTTGAGTGTTAGAATTTCATCATTCATGGCATGTTTCCAGCTTGGGTGAGAAACAACACTATGAATGATTTTGGGCTCGACAGAGATTTCATCATAAAGTTAATGAAGTCCATCATACTTGGGATTTGGCCTATAAATTCCACTCATGGATTGGGTGACAATGGTTTGACCAACCTGATTAGGACTTTCAGTCAAATTGCCAGAGTCAACTTCAACAACATGCTCAATGGCTTCAAATTCATCTTGGCTTTATTCAACGATAGGTTCATTCAGTCTGTGCTCATCATGGGGAGTAGGTTGCATAACCGGTTCGTCTCTAGATTGAGTGGGCAGATTATGGCAAGGATCAATATTGAATTCTACCAACTGGTTATGGAAAATCTAATTCGACTGAAATGTAGAATCATGATTCTGTTCTAAAGTGTCATTGATCTCCGTCTTAAATTCCCAATCTTTAAAAGAACAAAAATCATTTTCAGATAAAGGCTTGGATATTGAATGACCAAACGACATCTCATGCTCAGCAAAAACAACTTGTTGTGAGATAAAAATGCAACCAGATTGCAGGTTCAAACACTTGTAGCCTTTGTGATAGACGTTGTACCCTAAAAAGACACACGGGATGGACTTGGGTTCAAATTTGTTTTTGTTGTACCCTAAAAAATAAGGGTAACAATGATACCCAAAGGTCCAAAAAGTAGAATATTCAGGTTGTTTTTGAAAAAAATCATAAAAAGGAGACTTCATCTTCAAAGAGCTAGACGGTAGCCTATTTGTGAGAAAGACGGTTGTAGAAAAGGCTTCATACCAGTATAACTTTTTCATTTGGGCATGAAATATCATGGTAAGGCCGAGTTCTATTATGTTTCAATGTTTACGCCCAACGACACTATTTTGTTCTTGAGTTTTCGGGCAAGATAGTTGTCGCTTGATGCCAAAACTATCAAGATAATTGACAAATTTTGAACTAGTGAATTCACTTCCCCCATCAGACTGAAATTTTTTTATCCTTTTGTCAAATTGGTTTTCAACAAAAGCTTTAAAGTGCTGGAAGCAAGGAAAGAAATTTGATTTCCTCCTTAAGTGATAAATCCAAGTAAATCTTGACCAGTCATCAATGAAAATAACATAGAATCGATACCCTTCTTGAGTAGTAATTGGAGCAGGTCCCCACAAGTTGGAATGAATTTTGTGAATCAATTCAAGACTCTTAGTTTCATTATCAAAAAAAGGAAATCGACAAGCTTTGCCGAGTTGACAACAAGAACAAAAAAACTCTTTATTTTTCTCAGAAACATCAATAAGACTTTGAAACTGAAGAAGCCTAACTATACTTTTTTGAGAGTGACCGCGCCCCCCATGCCACTGATCTTCACTAGCACATCTAAACCTGTTAGAAAAGAAGGCGGCATGACTTTGATTCATAAGATAGAGTCCTTTTTGTTTAGTCCCGGTTGCTATTGTTCTTTTGTGTTCTTCTGTCCTTCAAAACACATCCAATAGAGGTAAATTCAAAAGAACAAGGAAGATCATTTGTTAGTTGACTAAAAGAAATGAGATCTTTCTGTAACTGAGGTACATACAAAACATCTTTTAGAGATAAACAACCTGATAAAGACTTAATTTTATTGTCTCCGGTGTGCGTAATACACATTTTGTTTCCATTGCCTACCATAACCAAGTCTTTTCCTTTATAGGGTTTAAGATTAAAAAGCTTACTTGCATTTCCAGTCATATGTGAGGTGGTACTTGAGTCAGAAAACCATTGTCTATCTTGAGTTTCTTCAATAGTCAAGGCAGCTAAAGCTTGAGGAGCGTCACTTGCCTGAAACAAGTGATTGAAGCAGTTATAGCATTTGAGTGCATAATGGTATTTCTTGCCACAGATCTGACAAACTACATGATCAACTTTGTCCTTTCTTTGACCATTCTTGTTTTGATAATAATTGAAGTTTTGATTTTTATTGTAGTGGATATTTTTTGTTTTGTTGGAGTAAGTGTCCATGCGTTGATTCAGAAAAGCTACTTGATTGGTGACGTTAGAATCAAAGAGCTTATGCACTTCATAGCTCTGAAGTAGAGGAATCAAGTCCTTGTACGACGACACTGGAGGCTTTAACATATTGGTTAAAAAAGCTTCATATTCGGAGCCTAATCCTTGAAGCAACCAGAATGCATGAGCCTTATCATTGATGGGTTTTCCTATAGCAGAGAGATCATCACACACACCTTTAAATTTGCGGATGTATTCTGCCAATGTCATATCGCCCTATTTAAGGGACGTCAAAATCTAAGTTAAATGGAATTCCCTCTCTTGAGATTCCTCAGTAAAGGCATCGATTAGGGATGTCCAGATCAGTGTTGTGAGAGGTGTACGCCTTAGTACCTGAAGCATACGGCTCAGAGGCGAAGCGCAACCTCAAAGTATCGAAGCACTGTAGTGAAGCATTTGCAGACTCGAAGCGCACGCATCACATAAGTGAAGCGTGCACCTCGCTTTGAGGCCCACTTCGATTCGAAGGCGTACACATCATGTACAACCCACAAATATAAAAGTAAAACACTAAAGAGGGGGGAGGGCGTACGCGTCATGTACATCTCGTCTCTCCGATTGCCTCGCCCGATGCCGGCGAAGACGTGAGCTTGATGAAAGGGATCCGAAACTGCGTAAGACGGTCGCGGATTGGGTTACTCCAAAGATCCCCGGTGTCGGGGTTGTCGTCGTCATTACCACAGCCCCTCCCTGAGGTTGCTGCGCTGCCGATTCGGTGGCGCAAGGGGGAGATCATCGGGTGCAGAGCGTATGGTTGTGTCTACATGGGCATGAATCTCGATTCAAGAGAGCTTCTTGCTATCAAGCAGGTCAGCGTATTTTGCCAATCATTTTTTTCTCTCTTGAATATAGGGCTTCTCGTCGTTCCTGATACTGGCTTTTGCGGTTTCTTGAATCTGAGTGTTTCTTCTATATGTTTTTCATGTTTTGATCGCCATTAACAATGTGTCCAACGAGAAAGCGCAAGTAAGAAGTCTGTTTGCTCTTGTTCCTGTTTTTTATTAACTTTTGTTCTTTTCACATTTTCCATTTTTTTTTGTTAGTTCTCTTGACGATCATAGCAATTCCAAGCTCTGAATGATCTCCGCACGGAATTCGGTTGTCATTTTTGTTTACCAAGCAACACACTTCATTTGTTGTGCAATTCTTGCTTACTCTGTTGATCGAATAGTATAAGCTAATTCTTTTTGGGAATTACTATGCGAGCCAGATTCATTTTTAATTGTTTTCCTTGCTATGAGAGGAGGGGTGATTGCTTTTTTTTGGACCTTGCGATTTCTTTTTTTATTCAATACTAGGATCTTGAAATTCTCTATTTTTCTTTATGGTGTTTTTTGTATTTGGCTTGGGATTCTAGGCTAATATTAGGGAACTTAAAGAAGTTATTCTAGGCACAGCTAGAGAAGAGGAAGCCTTAATTATTCTGTTGGAATTTGTTCCTGGTGGATCCATAGCATCCCTTCTTGGGAAGTTTGGCTCTTTTTCGGAACCTGTAAGTGTTTACTCTTCCCCTTCATTGTTTACTTTCTAAATTATGGATGTTTAAGCTATTCTTGTGATTGGATGCATCTAAAGATTATAAGAATGTATATGAAACAACTGCTTCAAGGACTGGAGTATCTCCATGAAAAAGGAGTCATCCATAGAGACATCAAGGTTTTGTTGTTTGAAAATGTTTTTGTGATCGAATTTATTTTTTGTTGCCTTTATTTTTTAACTTCTCGACTTTGATTTTCGGTCTTTGAAGATGTCTTCGGATTTCAGGGTGCAAATATTCTAGTTGATAATAAAGGTTGCATCAAGCTAGCTGATTTTGGTGCTTCTAAACAAGTAGTTGAATTGGTATTTTCATATTCTATATTTCCTTTTTTGCTTTTGATAAATGTGGGTGTGTGTACTCCTAATGGGGTTGGTAGGGACCACCTATCTTTTCATCCCCAACTGGATGGCTCCAGAAGTTGTTCTTCAGATAGGGCATGGCTTGTAAGACTGCTATGAAACCTCTGTATTTTCATAGTTTGAGATTTTAGTGGAAACCAAAATGTTTCCTGGGTTAGCTTCATTTTCTAATGACATCTCACTTCACTTGTGGCTTTTATCATTATCAATTTTTGCAGTCTTAACATGTTTTAAGGATTGAATGCTATAAAAACAGTTTATTCCATACCAAAAGCTTTTGCTTTTTCTGGCCTGCGCATGCAGGAATATCCATATGTTGTATGTGTGTTGATTACCCTAGATTTAATATTCATAATAAAACAAACCAACTTATCCATGTGCAGGTGAATTTAATGTCTTATGCATTTTTCCTGGCATGCTTCCTCAAATGGGCACGTGTATATGTTTTGGCAAACACTGTTACCTTTTAGTCCATGAAGTTTTTCAAACAAACCAGTTGATGATTACAAATAAACTGCAGAAATTTTTCTTATCTTTTTTTTTTTCAATGCAGTCATGTAATTGAACCCAATATTCCTTTGCAATGTGTTTTTTAAGCAAAACAATATATTTTGTTAGTATAAATATAGCAGAAGCAGAAAAGCAAAGCTTTCTATTGAGTCTCAATATGTTGATCATGAAGCTTACGCTTCAACGCCTTGAGGCTTACGCCTCGCTTCATAACAAGCTGTTGACCTCGCTTCGCCTCAACACATTTAACAACCTTGGTCCAGATCTCTTGAGAAGACTCCAGACCTACAACCAAGCTGAGAACTCCTTCTGAAAGTGTGCCCGTGATCCACCCTTTTAGCAAGCGATCGGATCATTTTCAGGCAACATACTGAGGGTTAGGAGACACTTTGCAAATTCCTACAGCGTCTGTTGTCTGAAGAGTAGCAGTAGGTGCCGAAGTTTCTCCATTAAAAAAGCTTTGCATGTCTTGTCTTTCGACACGAGCCATGACTTGCGTTCTTCATAGCAGAAAATTGGATGAAGTAAGCTTGAGAGAGACAAAGTTCAAGATGTTCAAAGTGGAAGAATATGGTTAAGGAGATTGAGACGAAGAAGCCATGAAAGAATACAAGTGAAAAAAAACTTTCATTCCACAAGCTCTGATACCATTAAGAAAAAGAGAAAATAGGGACTTTTACTTGGTTCGGTTCAGTTTAAACCTACATCCATGGTAACAACCTAAGCAAGATTGGTATCTTTCTCTCAAGCATTACAAGTCTCATATATACAAGAGGATCCTTTTTCAGCAAATGAAAATGGAATGATCTTTGGTTGATTCTTGGTTTCTTATTTAAACGTGTGGTGATCTCTCCCTGATTCTCTCCAACCATCTCTTTTGATGTAGGCTGAGACAGATTGCCAATCTCATCCTTGATATCTTTATAATTATCTTTAATGTGATCTTCATGATCTTCACATGTACCAAAATTATCTTTTGTGATAACATGATCTTCATTTGCTTCTTCAAGTGTAAGACAATTCTCATGGGCTTGCACACTGTGTGCATTCACATGGGCTTAGCTCTGGCAAGATTTTTTTTAAAAGTTCATTCTCGTGTAAAGCCTTTCCTTCACATGGGAATGAAACAAACGAGGCAAAGGATGATATCTTGTGAATAAAAGCAAAAAAAAATAGGAGGCATTTAAAATGATCTCTAAAAATTTATGAAGTAGAAAGAAAGGAAAAGATCATGACTTCAAAAAATAATAATGACTTTACTTGTATGCTATATATCCACCAATCCATTAGTTATTATTAAGAGGTCAAAATCAAGTATCAAAGTTTTGCAATTTCAAGGCATAACTTTTAATTGAAATGGTCAAGTAGACACCTCAGATGTAGTAACTAAGTTTAACCATGGATTTGGTATAATAAAATCATTAAAACACCCCAATCGTCGGTGCATACATGGCCCAAACTCAGTTAATTGACTTTTTTTTATGACGAGTAACCTTCGTCACAGCGACACACCATTTTTGAGTTGTGTCCTCGCATGACATGAGTAGACACACTCAGACACATGGACATGGACACTGACACGTTGTGAACACCCCAAAATTTTCAAAATTATGTAAGAATTTCTTTTCTTGCCCCTGGGCCATATTTTCTGAGTAATTGAGTCGATTTTTGAGCTAAAATTCCAGTCATTTCTCGAATTTTATTGGAATCAAATCCAATTTTCTATATCTGACTCAATTTTTGGATTTGGACACAGTATCAAAATCCAAATATGAGCCTTGTTATCCAAATTTCAAATTGAAATTTCAAAAATACCAAAAATAACCTTTTTGACAGGCTTAGATCGATCCATACGGCATCCATTT
This sequence comes from Nuphar pumila, assembly GCF_984573655.1. Taxonomy (NCBI): domain Eukaryota; kingdom Viridiplantae; phylum Streptophyta; class Magnoliopsida; order Nymphaeales; family Nymphaeaceae; genus Nuphar; species Nuphar pumila. Next base: position 82,734,084 of record NC_143258.1, read on the forward strand.
GGATCCACTATCTCATATTTCTCGATTCGAGATTCAAAACTCGAATATCTCATCAAATTTTGGATCCAAACCCGTTGTCTGAGAAAATTTTAAATTTTTTCTCAGAAAGCTCCTCTTTTTGTAAATATTTCTCAAGAATATAAAAATAGTTTTAAATCCCTTGTTTTGCCTAGATTTTAAAAATTTTATTCCAAAATAACAAAGAAATGCAGAAAATAACAAAAAAATAGAAAAAAAAAACAGAAAAAACACAGAAAAATACAAAGAAATAGTTCCGAAGGCACTTTTTGCGAAAATTGTTTCGTAATAAACCTTTTTTTTGAGAGAGAGAGAGAGCCTCTTTTCTGAAATTTTTTTAAAGTGCCCCTTGCAACATTTTTTTTTCGTTACGCTCGTCTGTTTCTCTCTCTCTCTCTCTCTCTCTCTTTGTCTCTCTCGCACGCTCTCCCTATGGAAGCACCCATGTGCCTCCATCGCCATCCTCATCTTCCTTTATCCCTCCATCGCCAACCCTTCGATCATCCTCACTCGCCTCAGCCCGTCGATGCCCAACCGTCACTCTTCTTCCAGATCCTTCCTGCCCTTCTATAAAAGGGGGCGTAAGGGGGAAGCCAGGGATGGATTCTCTTTGTGCCATTCAATGATCCATCATTTTGCTCATCGTTTCCCTCTAGTAACCACCCAAAATCTCTTCTCCTCCTTCTTCCTCTCTCCTTTTCTCTGTCTTCATTGTTCGGTGAAGCAGCCTTACCATACAGTGTCATTGAAAGGAAGCGCATCTTCATCTCCTCAGCTAGCCGACAGTGAGTATTTTTCTTACCTTGATCTTGTATAAGTGGATTATCGTTCATCTGCTAATTTATATTTCGTTGAAATTGTTTATGCTGCTTGCCTTTAGTATCTATCCCTTTCATTTTCTATTTCATTTCTTTCATCTTTTCCTTCTTTCTTATTTGTTAATTTGATTTCAATGCTATGGTGGGTACTGCCTCAGCCGGTACCTCACAAGCATCGTATCAGTTAGTTTGTTTTCCACCATCCATTAAAAGCATATAAGGTAGCGTCAGTCTGCATATAGCAGCACTGACTTGCCTGCTGCGACAGAGTATGAATACCCCTTTTCTCATTACTTAGCATAATTATTAGTGATTCCATCCACGTTGTATTCCTCTTTAAACATCATCCACCATCGACATCCAATTGGTTATGCATTTAAATTTATTTATTTTTTAGTTGTGTGCATCCCATTCCATTTACGTTGCATCCATTGCATCATCTTAGTCCAATTCTTTTTTTTATTTATTTTACAGTTAACGCATGATTATTAATCTAGTTTTAGTGTTTGTTCCCTTTTATTTTGCATTTGGCTGGTATTTGGTTCTTATCTTCATAAGTGCCTGTAGTTGGCATCCGATCTTTTCTTTTCATGTTCATACCTTCATTTTTTAGTTTCATCTGAATTTGTAAGGCACTGAGTCTGCGTTAACATCATTCCACATGACATTGATGCCAATGAATGACCTGCATTTCTAATGTTCAATATGCATTTCGTGACCTTCTCTTCTTCTGTTTTCCACAATGTACCTATTTGAACTTTTTCTGGTATGTGAAAATGTGGAATGTTTGTCTCGATTCAATACCTCTTTTAGTAGCCGATCACTACATTCACTGTAGAAATGCCTCATTCATAGATTCTTGTCAAGCATCTTATTAGGAGAGTTTATTCATTCCATTCATCTCAACTATTTCATTCTATTTGTTGTTCATCACAACCAAGGTTTATTGAATCCATTTAGACCCCATTCCTGACCTATAGTTTTAGATTCCAATATATTGAAGTTCCCTTTTCCTGTATTGGTAGTAGTGCAATGTGACCTATACGTTTATAGTTTTTATAAATCAAAGTAGTTTACACTCCAGCACTTTCGGTGTTTCAGCCCTATTTTTGTTGTGAAGCATAGTCGGGAGGGGCTCGTGCTAACGTTTGCTTTTCACAGTAATGTTTTCTTCACCCACATGCGTGCTATCATATTAATTCCGTAATTATCAAGTAGCACCTCATTTGCATATCGCATTCAATTTCTACTGAACCTTCTGTAGATACTCATTCCTCTGATTGTTATAAGGAGTCATCTGAGTCACTAGTTTCTTCTGCACTGCGCTATTTCCCTGTATCGTTAGATTTTATCTCCTTTGGAACTATCTTGATTCACCCTGGACCTTTGTTCACATAGCATCCACGTACCCACAGGAACAAATTCATGTTTTATCACACTTCATACACCAGCATGTCGCACTCACCATGCTGGCACATCACACAACATCCATTGTGTTCACCATGTATACACCTTCACCCTCACCCTGCATCAATACAACACCCCAGTTAGTCAGTTGAAACAAGCTGCAATTAGATACATAGGGTTCATTCAGTCTTATTCATTTAGATTGATATTTGAATTCTTATGTTTAGGGGTAAATCAATTGCCTATTTGATGTCCATTTGGTTGTCTTGATCAGTAACCCAATCCGTGGTATTAAAACGTGTGATCCTCTTACTGAAAAACACAATAACAATATGCAGATTACAAAAGGCTTATCAAGGGTAATACTTCCTATCATTTAGTAGTGGAAACATAGGTAGAGTAAGGTGCTGGATTGACTGCGATATCTAGAGCACTCGAGATAATTGCTGATTTATGATTGGCACTGAAAAAGTCGTTGTATAACACTGTCATTCCTTCTTAAAAAGCAACTGCAACAGCATCTTACAGCTAACATGAATGAGATATCTGGAGGTTCATTGCCAATACAGTTATAATGAGTTGATGTTTCAACATAACCCCTATTTTCTGAATCCCTTTAAGTGAATTCCTCTTACAGATATAATTGCCCTCTGTGACAGGCTTTGTTTGCTGTAAACTGTTAAGTAGGTCCACTGAATTATTTGTCTCTTCAGATATTTCCTGTACACACCTTTCATGACACTCCATAGCATATTATCTATTCACATTTACCCTTTGAATCACGGGCACAACACCCTCACATTTCATCTCATCTACTACTGATCAATATTTACATGCACATTATTACATCACATAGCATCTCCACCTGCTGTAATCTTCCAACCATATAAATTTACCTCCATTACCCTACAACCCCTGCACATTGTTGCATCTACAACAGGATAGTTACTACCCAGTTTCCCAACATATCCCATGCCATCACTCTCCTATTATTTCCAGCATATATATCCACTCAATCCACGTAGCCGATTGACACATTCACTGTCATCTTTCTCTGTGAAAGTCCACTATTTCACCTACCCTAGCCATAGCTGCAACACCTTACCTCCTGGCTCCTACCCTGCGTCCAGCATGGCATCTCAGATAAGCACATCTAGTTTTATATTTTGCTCAACGCATTTTATATCACTCTCTTACATAGGAAGTTAATGCCCATTCTAGTTTTCATCTCTCTAAATAGTCTAAAGATATTTATGCTTAGATTTGTAATATGATACTTTCCATCTCTTTATATGCTTGTATCTCACTAAATCGGTTTTGCAGGAAATACATGAAGATTGCTATTCTCTTTCTTAGAATTAGGGAGTATTGTAATTTTTAATCAAATTCAATATTGTAATAGCTAGGTATTAATGAGAAATTTCATTTCTTGCATTAGATTAGAATGTATGAACATGCACATCTTCTAGAATTACTGGTTTTCATATCATTTTCTCTTTTATTTCAAAATTTCACGAATGGGAACACGAATGACATGTGCACCATTCTAATAAAAGGTAATTAAATCCTAAGTTGACGATTTGCACCAATGGTCATAGTCAAGGTGTGAACAAAACTTATGGTTTTCATCTTTTATCAAATAACACTGGATCCGCATTAGATCTTTTTCAAAACTCATCATATTTTCAAATTTTTTTTTCTTTATCAGAGTTCAACTTAAAATTAACTCAAAATATATATCAATGGCCATAGTCAGGATATATTGAGAGTTAATTTCATTTTAAACTCTATAAAGGCACCAAAATATATTTTATTCTTCACTTGAATTTAAATATGATTACTATATAATACATTCAATGGCCATAGTCAGGGATGTATTATATCTTCAATCTTATTTTCAATTTATTTAAAGAATGAAAAATGCTTTTCGAAAATCTAATTTCAAAAATTTCAATTCATTTCATTATAGAATTATATCATATTTTCAAAAATTCTTTTTCAAAACCCAAGTGATCTTGAATATCTTTTTCATTTCTCAACCTAATCTTCAATTTTTTATTCCAATTCATCTTTTCATCTGATCTCAAAATCCAAAATTCAATTTCAAAGTCCAATTTGACTTTGAGATTTCAAATTTATTCTTATATTCAAAATGCAATTTCCAATTCAAATCAAATTTCAAAGTTCAATTCAACTTTGAAATTCCAAATTCATTTTCAAAACTCAATTTCAAAATCAATTCCATATTCCAGATTAAATTTCAAAGTTCAATTCAAACTTTGAAATTCCAGATTCATCTCCTGATTTCAAAAATTCAAATTTGAAAATCAAGTTTCATTCTCTATCCTTCTTCCCAAATTTTGAAAATTGATCTAGGATTTCTCAAATCCAATTTCAAGTTCTATCTGGGTTCCCAAAATCCAAATCTCATCTATATTTCCAAAATCCAGATCCATCTTCAAATCTCTTCTGGATTTCCAAAATTCACATCCATCTTCTAATTTCATATTGGATTCCAGATTTCGGATCCGACTTCATTTAGGATTCCAGATTCCGAATTCAACTCCATCTTGGATTTCAGACTTCGGATCCAATTCCATTTAGGATTTCAGACTTCAGATCCAACTCTATTTTGAATTCCAGACTTTGGATCCAATTTCATTTAGAATTCTAGATTTCGGATTCAAATCCATCTTGGATTCCAGACTTCAAATCCAATTTCATCCAGGACTTCAGATTTCAGATCGAAAAATTCTATTCCAGATTTACAATCCAGTTCCATTTCCAATTCTCATTTACAAAACCAATTTCAAATCTATTTCTCAAATCTAAAATTCAATTCGTGCTTTAGGTTCTGAATTCAAAATTTCTTTTTTTTTCAAAATCGATTCTTGAAAATCGATCCAAATTCAAAGTCCATTCTGACTTTGAAAATTCAGTCTTATTTCAAAATTCTAATTCTAAATTCCTTTTCTCTTCATCTAAAGGCTTATCTTTCCAAAATCTGATCCCTCCAAGACTTAGAAATTCAAGTCTCTCTTTCCAGATATATTTCAAATTCTAAGTTAGATTTGAAATCTAACTTTTTCAAACGAATTTCAAATCTTTGAATCATCTCTTCGCTTCGTTATCATATTTATTTCAAAATCACTTGGAAAGTCTCAAATTTCCAAACTATTTTTCTCAAAAGAACATACATCCTTGTATTCGCACAAGCATGATTCTTTGTGCATTTTAGACAGAATAAATTCTTAGATAATATTTTAGCAAAGCAAAAAGGCATTAATTTGATCCTTGGTTCGATTACCTCTGGTAAAGGCGCCAAGAATGGTTGAACCTCGTACCGATAAGCGAATCCTGTCTCTCTATTTTCTCACAAATTTTCAAAATGGAGGTGAGTAATTTTAAAATATTTTCAAAATTTTGGTCAGATGAGACCTTACAAAAGAGTTCCTCTCTCTTCTTTCTTTTCTCTTCTCTCATCTTTTCTATCTTTTATTTCCCTTCAAAAGGGAATAGAGGCTAAAAAGGCAAAGAGAAGAAAAAGAGGAACAAGAGGAAAATTTTTGCATAATCACACGTATATCCAATATTTTAACATCATTTCAATATTTGTAATGATTTTAAGTATTATTTTAATAAAAACTATTTGAATATTAAATTATAAAAAAATCATTTTTTATTGATTAAACAATTAAAAAAAATGTGTCCTTATGTCTTGTTTTTCAAAAAAAAATCAAACTTGTGCATCGCCCTCCAGGTCCACGTGTCCTTGTGACATAGCTTCCTAAATATGCAGGTCGCCTGATGGGACCTACCACCCTAAGAAGTAAACCCCAGGTTAGTCCATAGTCCCTCAGCCTTATGGAGACCTACCTCAAGAGAGAAATTGGGAATGGTCCTACCTAGCTCGATCGAGTCAATCCCAACTCCCTTCACCTCTTTTTGGATTTATAACCCCAAGAAATTACACTCAACATGAAGACCTAGTGTTGGCTCAGCCTGCCATATCTACGATGTGCTACCAGCGTAAAACTCCAAGGCTAGGACCCCTGCCCCTAGGGCCTATGTTACAAGTTGGCTTGCACCGAGGGGCCATGATGATGAGAATCAAACCTTGAATGTCGTAGCAGCCAAGGCCCCCACCCAACTAAGCCAAGCCCCCCTTGGGGGATTTCACCTTAGAAACCCTTCCAAGAGACCAGGTGCTCTCAACCTGCAGGTGCAGTTAATTGAATTAATTTCCTTCTATTTTTTTTGGCTTTTAATATAAATTTTTTGGCCTGATTTTAAGGTTTGTTCATTAATGTTTCTAGGATTCTATAAGTTATTTTAATAGTTCAAGGCAAATCCAATGCCACGATGCGGAAGGAAGAATTGACAAGGTCATGTGCAAGCATGGGCTATGACATAATGCATGCTGAAACTTAACAAAATTTCTCTAGGTTAGATGCTTGAACTCAAGGGGGTGTTCCCTCAACTACCTCTTCCCACATGGAATTGCAATTAATGGCCTTCCTTGTAACGCCCCAACTTTTTATAGTGAAAATTTTAGAGTAAATTTTTTTTTTTGAAATAGCAGAAGTGCGAAAAACACAAGTCGGGTGCATTACAGGGTAAAAACAGAGAAGTACTAAAAGCATACCATTTATTAATTGAAACATTAATGACATTAAGTAAATCTCATAACAGAAATGTAAATCAGTGTCCTGTGTACAAATATGTGCAACAACTGCAGATATAACTAGTATGGAAGTTTATATCATTCTAAGAAGATAATTATGATTTCTAATTCATGATACAGTGCAAAAGATGACTGAACTAAAGGTATATTTATCTACATTAGTACAAGCTATAGATTCCACAAGTTTTACTAAAGCCAAATCAACAGTATATAATTCTTCAGAGATAAGTTTTCAGTCAACTTAAATTATCTAATGCTTAACTTACTCTTACCCTGTGGGTATGCACAGGCATAGACCTCGTAGCGGACCAAGACCATACGGTGAGACGCCTAGCTCTCATGAAAACACGAACGTCCACGAAGTTCGTACCACCTACCCTCTCCAAGGTAGACCATGGGTCCAGTAAAATACACCATCTTTCAGGTGTACCCAGAGCCCGAAGAATCTGGTAACATATACCGTCTTTCAAGTATACCCAGAGTCTCGAAGGTTTTATATTTCATTTTACATTTTCTTTATAACCAAGTGCGAGCTATCGCACTACAAGGGGTCCGGTAACATACACCTTCTTTCAGGTATACCCAGAACCTAGGGAAAACTAGTAACATATACCGTCTTTCAGGTATACCCAGTATCCCATATTTAAGTTATATAATGCATATTTTATATTTTGTTAAACTCTTAGTGCGAGTCATTTGCACCATAGGGGTTTTCCGAAATCCCAACCCACATTCGGGGTGATCTTAGTGTATGCACATTACTCACTAGAAGTCCAATAGGCGACAACCATAATTTCTCAGAATTTTGGTTCAACTTTGTGTCGAGTACTTATACATTCAGCATTTTACGATTTGTTTATAAGCTCGAGTGTACGTTTCATAGTCCCACTGGTTACGCTGCAACATGGCATTATCTAACTTTATCCTTTCTTAAGTGCTTGTTTGGCACTCCCAACATTTAGCGAAACCACATGTTCATTCTTGAACTCTTATATTATCCTGAACAAGAAATGATCTTCATTGTGCAAATATATGTATCATGTGTGTTCCATGTATTGGACATAATCTTAAAGTCCATATGCGAATCACATATTTAGTTTACCATCGTACTATTTCCTTCATAGATATTTTAATTGCATTTCACCTAAAAAGTCTTTAGAAAAACTTTTCTAAAAGAACCCTTCATGAAAATCATTTTAAAAAAACCTTTACTTAATTTTTCATGTTTATTAGTCGACCAATAGACTCATCGGTCGACCAACCTTTTTGCTTCAATTCTTCTAAGCAGAAACATTACTTTTTTATAAAATTAGTCAACCAAAAGTTTTATCAGTCGACCGGACAGAATGTCTGTTTTCTGAAAAATTTAGCAGCAGTCGACTGATCATAAAATTAGTCGACCGAAAGTTTTATCAGTCGACCGGACAGAATGTCTGTTTTCTGGAAAATTTAGTAGCAGTCGACTGAAGGGTTTATCAGTCGACTGATCATAAAATTAGTCGACCGAAAGTTTTATCAGTCGACCAGATAGAATGTCTGTTTTCTGGAAAATTTAGCAGCAGTCGACTGAAGGGTTTATCAGTCGACTGATGATATTATCAGTCGACTAACTACTGTTCCAGTAGACTAATTTTGTCATTTTTCTGTAACTTTTTAAAAGGGCGTGTCTTTTCATTTTTTTGTGTTTTTTTTTCTTTGTGAGAGTTCAATACAAGGCTAATACTACTAATTCCGTTGTATAGATTGGATCGATGCACAGACCAAGGCGTTTTCCGGCAATCCCTTATAGGTTCCATGCCATTCGCCTACCTAAGATTGTTTCGACCTTGAATCTGTTATGGCTAACGCCCACACCAAAATATATGTATTTTTCTACATATAATTGAACTATAGATTTTGATATGAGTACTACACATCACCAGGCATACACATAGGAACATAATGCCCTTACAAAGAACCCCACAGTGCCCCAACATTGGCCAAGGGTGAGAACCATTGGCTGAACCACTACATATTGACCTATTGGTGAGTACGTGTTTCAGCTCGTGCCACCTCGGTCTCGAGGCCCTAAACGCACCTACATATAGGCGGTGCTTGTCGCATAAACTCCATGATATTGCAACATAGATGTTCAACAAGGCATCAACCACTTACATACAAATAGCAATGCTCCTTACCTCTTGTTGGAGCGTCAAGCGAACGAAGCAACGCTTCTTCCTTCGTTGGAGTAGCACACTACGTTTGCCAATGAAAGTCTAGTCGTGCAGCAATAGAAAACTCCACCACCAACTATGGAGGTCTGATCACCCAAGAGAGAGAGAGAGAGAGAGAGAGAGAGAGAGAGAGAGAGAGAGAGAGAGAGAGAGAGAGAGAGAGAGAGAGAGTAGTCGTCTCCTCCTTTTCATCCAATTTAATTTTCTTCCCCTATTTAGGGAAATTTTTGATTTCCAAAAAGATCTAACCTTCAGCCCCACGTTTTGTGTGGTTTGTTTAGAAACTTCCAAGATTGCCCCTTTTACCTCTTTAGCAAAGTGTTTTTCCAAGGTTGCTTTATGGGTACCCCTCTTCCATGTCACATGGGATTCTCCTCGATCCTTGGTAGAGTTAGATGAAAAAGCTAAAAATTTAGGCTTAACTTAATCCCACATTTTTACCCTTTTCACCAAGGTAGAAATCATCACTTTCTTGTGAAAAAAAAATAATTTGTGCACAGGGGTTTTTGAACTTGGGTTTTCAACCTAAGGGGTAATGAGCCCCACCAGTTGTGCTACATTGTTTTTCGTTGCAAAGTTTGTGGATTAAATTGTATTTAACCCTTTCAGTTTCGTTCCGGATTTCATGAAAAAGCGATGTTTTTCACTTCTACGTGGGCACACCATGAGTTTTGAGCTCGGGTTGTGGATCCACATGACCGTGTGTCCTACCACTACACCCCACCATCACTTGGTGTTTATTTTCGCAGAAAATTCTCTTTATGTCGGATGGGACATTTTTCCTTGTTGATAGATTCTTCCGTTTTCACATTGATTTTTCACCCGTTTGTTTTAAACTTGCACTCGCTTACTTTAAATGTGCTTCGGATCTCACGCTATCATCCTGAAACCATCGGGTTTCCTTACTTGGCCTCGTGAACCGGGTCAGATCATCGGATCTCATCAAAGTCCAGATCCAAGTACCCTTTCAAGTATTCGTTATTGGGTTCGCTCAACTGGCCCGCAAGCCTCAAAATCACATTGAATATCTCATAAACCATATTATCTCACGTAAACACACATTTTTATTTCATTGAAAATTCTCTAAAATTCATGGGTTTTACATTCCTTGCTAGCAAAAATGAGTGACTCTCGATAGGACAACAAACATCCACCAAGTTGAAGGTCACAATGTTTGAAAGTCATTGATGCACTTCACCCGACTCATCAGATTATTGGTCAAGCATTTTCCCCATGCCAACTTGTATGCTATATATATATATATATATATATATATATATATATATATATATATATATATATATATATATATATATATATATATATAGAGAGAGAGAGAGAGAGAGAGAGAGAGAGAGAGAGAGAGAGAGAGAGAGATGCATGTAAAAGAATTGACAAGGGCATGTGTAGCATCATCAATCAAATTAATACAACATTACTTTTTTTTTAAAAGGCAAGTTGGGGTTAGGCAGACCCCCAACCAGAATAACAGTCGCCCATGTGGCAGAGGGATTTGATCCTGAGCCTTCGACTTGACACTGGACCCCGCATACCACATGGGATATCACCTCGGTGGTTAATATAACATTACTTGCTAGCAACACTTATATCTAACATGTACAAGCTTTGGCTCGAGCTCAACCTGAGCCTCAACTATCCTATTCAAGCTTGACTCGATCGGGTCAAGCTGGTGTGGACTCAAGCTCATCTCTGGCTACAATCCTAATCCTAAGCAAGAAAGTGGTAGGTTTTGAAATGAAAAGAAGGGGCTAAAAATGAACCCACTCCCTCCTTTTAAGATTGGGGGTTTTGTTTAATTGTTGATAGAGCGGTAAACAGTTCAGATTGGGATTGGATGTGACCAATACCTTACTCAACTAATTGGATGTTGGTTAAACATATTCAAATTCAAATTTGGATTCAGATGGCGAAAAGCTCATACCAGATTTGTTTTTTTACACATAAGCATATTTGGGTAATTGTCACACTTTTGCAAAACACTTTTGAGCATATTAACAATTCCAAAATAAGTGGTTTGCACCATCGTCTTCTCTTTTACACATGATACATTGACTAGGGAGGCTGAATCTTTCTCTTTTCATTACTTGGTCTGTGAGCAATTTGTCATGAAAGAGTAAACAGCCCATAGTGAAGCTTCTAATAGTTAAAGAATTATCCCGTAAAACTTCTATGGAAAGCCATTGTGCCATTGGATTGCCAAGAGAGCGATAGCAATAAGAAGTGGAGAAGACACCATTAATTAGGAGAATGCTTCCACCAAGGGAAATTCCCCTGTATTATGATCCACTGTAATAATTATCTCTTAATAAAGGAGGGGTCCATAATCCCCCAACTATTTCTTCTGAAAAAAGAAAATCATTAGGGAAACCTCAAACATGTTTCCTCGTACATTCGCTTTCTATAATCTTTTTTATTATCTTTTCTGCCCACATACCTGTATACCAAAAAAACAGCTGGTGCATTGCACTTCACCTAACTTATATATCAAATAATTAATGGATGCGGTTTTGCCTCATCCCAGTTTAGCTGTTGGAGATTAATTTTGTTCCACTCAAACTCTGTGTTATCCCTAACTTCATACCCTATCTTGAAATCTCACTAGTGCAAGTTGTTTTGATCAAATCTAACCCCGTACATCATGTTTCATTTAGTGAATATCAACATTTGAATTGCCAAAATCCAACCATTTTATAGGAGTTTATGATTGACCCAAAAAGCTAATGGATATAAACATGCCGAATTTTGTTGAATTTCAAATCATATTTTTTTGGTCAAAAAAATGCAATACAAAGGTTGATTCCTATTAAATTGACCATGGTAAATCCATCTACATGGTCAGGTTTGATTCAAACAACTTGTATTTATGGGGTTCAAAGATAGGGATGACATAGGGGATGATTGAAACTATTGATCAAAAGTCAAGTTGGCATGAGGCAAATTGACACTCATTAATTATTTGATAAGTCAGGTGAATTGCAATACACCGATTATTTTCTTGGTGTATGGGTAGGTGGGCCAAACAGAGAATAAAAATGTACAAGGAAACATGTTTGAGGTTCCCCTAGTGCTTGAATATTGGTCTGCAAAGGTTGTATTGCATGTTTCTGTGTCATAGCTCTATTTCATGAAAGTAAGAAAGTAAACAAAAACAAAATATTATGAGGCAGTCGTCTGCTGAAGCTGAATATAGAGCAATTGCCAATGATGCATGTGAAATTATTTGGCTTAAGACTCTTTTAACTGATCTTCAAGTGGCTCACTCTCAACCTGCCACATTGTCTTGCAATAACCAAGCAACACTAGGGATGCACACGAGCTAGGTTCGAGCCGAGCCCCAAGCTTGGGATGGCTCCGCTCTTAAAGGAAAGCGGGTTGTTTAAGCTCGGCTCGAGTCGAGCTCAAGCACAGCTCAGCTCTAGCTGAAAACCTTTAATTTTAAAAATATTCTTAAAGTTTTTAAAATTTGTGTAAAATGCCTTTTTTAAAGAGATAAATACAATGGGATTTGAACTCATGCCTCTTACAAAGATGATTAATGAATTATCCACTAATGTGAGACCCTTCTTTGTGTTATGAATATGAATAAAATACATAGATATATAAATCTATTTGTTTTATAAATTATGTAAATCGAGCCTAGTAGGGCTTACCGAGCTTATTCGAGCTGGACTTCCAGTTCAAGCTCGACTCATTTACGTGTTTCGAGCATGAAACCTTGTTTAAGCTTGGCTCATTTATTTTTCAAATGAGTTTGAGCTGAGCTTAAACGAGTTGATCCCAAGCAAGTTCGGCTCGTTGTGCATTCCTAAGCAACACTGCATATAGAGCCAATCATGTTATATCACAAAGGCATGAAACATATTGACATTGATTGTAACTTAATTCCTAAGAAAAAATCCTAGGGTGATGTTAGCACTGCATATGTTCATACCAAGAATCAAATTGCAGACTTATCCAGAAAAGCATTGGGAAAAGATCGATTTTTGAATTTGGTATTCAAACTGTGATTGTGACCTACACGTTCCAGATTGAGAGGGAGCGTTAATTTTGGAAGGTTCTCATTTGTAATCTGCGTAATTGGTGTGTTTTATTTTCTTTCCCTTTGTATTTTTACCATTCATTTGTAACTTTTACCTTTCTCACCATGTAGTGCCTTAGAAGATATGTTTCAATGGGAATCAGTTTGGTTGTATATTAGTTCAATTATGTTTCAATGGGAAGCATTCAAGCATTTCCCACAATCTATAAGATTCACGTTTGTAATCGAGGATGGGAAGAAATAAAATTGAAGCTGCATCGTGCCAAATATCAGGATATATTTTGTTCATGCATTTTCTTTGTTTATTTGCATTTTGGTATTTATCTAGATTTGTTAGATGGTAATAGATACGATGTTTGGTTGTATATTAGTTCAATTATGTTTCAATGGGAAGCATTCAAGCATTTTCCACAATCTATAAGATTCACGTTTATAATCGAGGACGGGAAGAAATAAAAATGAAGTTGCACTACAACAAAGCAGTAGATTAGCGACGACCACATTCCGTCGCTAATTCGTCGCTAATCCGTCGCTAACCATGTTAGCGACGGATTAGCGACAACGCGGCGACAGTATGCTTACGTCGCGAATATTTCGACGCTAACTGGCGACGGAATAATTCCGTTGCCAAGTCCGTCGCTAATTGCGACGGAATAACGAGCGCTATATTCCGTCGCCAATCCGCCGGTACTAAACAGCGACCACGGCGTGGCGACGGATTTAATTCCGTCGCTAAGCCGTCGCTAGATTAATATGAATAGCGACGGAATCATCCTTCGCTAATCCGTCACAAAAATGAAAAAAAATCAAAAAAAAATTATTTAAAAATTAATTACCGAGAACTATACAATTTATATTTCCTGTACAATTTATATTTCCTGTAAATAAAAAACAAACCAGACAAAAAAATTCATATAACAAGTATCTATAATAATTAATCGTTCCACCTTAAAACTAAGAAGTTTAATTATTTATAATTCAACAATTACAATTAGAAAAAATAAAAAAAATAGAACTTCTTCAACACAGTCCTCTAATCATCGCCAAGATTTTGTGCGTCTTCTTGTTCATTGTCTTTATCTGTCCCTTCAGCTCCACTACCCTGATTATCGCTAGCAGCCTACACAAGAAAAGAACAGTTAGTATTGATAAACAAAATATAATGAAATAAATTACACACTATATGTGATTCTATCATGTGCTCATGTGTGATCTAAGGCAATAAAAAAACTCTATATGTGATTCTATCATGCTCATATGTGTGCTAAGGCAGTCAAAAAATTGAATATGTGATTATAGCATGTTCATATGTGTTCTAAGGCATATAAAAAAACTCTATATGTGATTCTACCATGCTCAGATGTGCTTTAAGGCAGGCAAAAAACTATATATGTGATTCGATCATGCTCGTATGTGTGCTAAGGCAGTAAAAAAATTGAATATGTGAATATAGCATGCTCATATATGCTCTAAGGCAGGCAAAGCCAAAAATTTTATATGTAATTCTATCATAAATGATATATAACATGTTCATATGTGTTCTAAGGCAGTTAAAAAACTCTATATGTTATTATAGCCTGCTCATATGTGTGCTAAGGCAGTCAAAAAACAGAATATGTGATTATAATATGCTCATATGTGTTCTTAGGCAGTAAAAAAACTGAATATGTGATTATAGCATGCTTATGTGTTCTAATGCAATAAAAAAAACTTTATATGTGATTCTATCATGCTCATATGTGCTCTAAGACAGACAAAAAGTTAAATATATATATATGTGATTCTATCATGCTCATATGTGTGCTAAGGCAGTCAAAAAATTGAATATGTGATTATAGCATGTTCATATGTGTTCTAAGGCATATAAAAAAACTCTATATGTGATTCTACCATGCTCAGATGCGATACTTTGATGGTAATGCAGATGGAAATCTCAGTTGTCTCAACCATTGACATACATGTTTTATTTGATCAGGTCCGAGCACGTACTTCGCCTTTGGTTTCAGTACTTTGCCATTATACTCTTTGAGTTCCAATTCTGGTCTTTTACATATTAATTTTAAATCCATACGGGCCTTCGGATTATCCTTCGTTTTTCCTTTAATATTCATTACTGTATTGAACACATTATCAAACACATTTTTCTCTAAATGCATCACATCCAAATTATGTCGTATCAATAGGGTCAGCCAATACGGTAGTTCCCAAAAAATAGATTTTTTCGTCCAATTGTGTTCCTTCCCAAATCCACGGAAGGGTGTAGGACTGCGGGCATCTGTTAATACATATGGAAAGTATCGCAATCTTCTTAAAATCTCTATGCCAGACAATCTTGAAGATGGACCTTCCATTTCAGTTGTGCCTGCTGTAAATGCATTCTTTTGACATCGGAACGGATGATCGCTGGGTAGAAATCGACGATGGCAATCAAACCAGCAAGGCTTCCTTCCATGCCTCAATCTAAAAGCTTTAGAATCCTCCATGCAGTACGGACAAGCCAACCTCCCATGTGTGCTCCAACCAGATAACATACCATGTGCAGGGAAGTCACTGATTGTCCATAGAACAACGGCCTTCATGTTGAAATTTTGTTTTTTGTGGGCATCATACGTGGTAACACCGTCATCCCACAGTACTTTTAATTCATCAATCAATGGCCTTAGATATACATCAAGATTTTGGCCAGGTGAGGTCGGACCAGGGATCAACAGAGACAAGAAAAGATTTGGACGTTTCATACACAAGCTTGGTGGAAGGTTGTATGGAGTTACAAATACTGGCCAGCATGAGTATGGAGTTGATCTACCCCCAAATGGATTAAATCCATCTGTACATAGACCGAGTCTAACATTTCGCACTTCCATTGCGAAGTTCTGATGAGTACGATCAAAGTGCTTCCAAGCTTCAACGTCAACAGGATGCGTGATCTTGTTTTCATCGTGGTCCCTGGCAGCAGCCACAGGGAGGAACAGCAGGGAGGAGGAAGAGGTCGGCGGCGGGTCGCCGGTGCTCGGGGTCCCTGGCACAGCCGCTAGCCAAGCAGGGAGGTCGGCAGCGAGGATCGTCGGCGAGGCGGCGGCGGCCGGACGGTGGCGAGAGCCGACGGGCGGCGGGCGGGAGCAATACAGCGAAACAGGAAAAAGAGAAAGAGGGATGGGATTAGGGGTTTACGCGATATTTAGCGACAGCTTAGCGACGGAAACATTCCGTCTCTAAGCCGTCGCTAAATCAAAATACAAAAACCGCGACAGAATATATTCTGTCGCTACTCCGTCGCTAATTAGCGACGGATTAGCGATGACAGAGTTCCCTCTCTAAATCCATCGCTAAAATGGTGTTCTTGTAATAAAAAGTAGCGACAAAAAATTTAGTCGCTAATCCGTCGCTAAGTAGCGACAGATTAGCGATAAAATTTGTTTCCTCGCTAATCCGTCGCGAATTAGCGACAGATTCTATCTCTAGCTAATCTGTCGCTAATTAGAGACGGAAAAAATCCGTCGCTAATTTCCGTCGCTAATTTCCGTCGCTAATTAACAATTTTCTTGTAGTGTTGCATCGTGACAAATTTCAGGATATATTTTGTTCATGCATTTTCTTTGTTTATTTGCATTTTGGTATTTATCTAGATTTGTTAGATGGTAATAGATACGATGTTTTTTTTTTGTTTTTTCTCATTGTAATCAACCGAATTTCCAAACCTAATGACAAAAATTAAAATGCATAATTTATTTGTTATGAAATTCTTGTGAGGATATTTTCGAATGAAGTTCATAAATTAATGTTTATAATACCAAAAACAATGAATTAAATGAAAGATTAATGCACACATCTCATTATCTTTCTGCTTTGATTTAATCAAACATCTAATTAGGTAAATAGTAATAGTTATAAATTAGTTACTATATGCAATTAGCTAATAAAAAATTAATTAGGCAGCTAAGGTTCATCTGGTCGGCCTGGTAAACCGTGGGCCAACCCAAGCTCGGCCCCTACATATTACGAGTCAGATTTCGGCCCGAAAACTAATGGGTCAGGGCCTAAAAACCTTGACCCAAACCCGACCTATGGTCGGCCAGGTCGGTTACGCCCACCGGGCCCAGACCCCAGCCCTAATACTGCCCCAACTTAAAGACATTTTGAGAAAAAATGAGGAGGCAAAAGTGTAAAAAATGTCTAGAGCATGATAGTCATTTAATTTGAACACTTAACCAATGTTGTTAATATATATATATATATATACATATATATATATATATATATATATATATATATATATATATATATATATATATATATATATATATATATATATATGAGTAGGCAGATCCTTCTAGCTTCCTAGTTTGGCAACCTTGTTCTGACCTCCACCGATAGTGGAAATTGAAGTTAAAAGGGTAACCATTTACAGTCAGGAAATTGTTTATGAATGTAGCATTCACTATTCTTATGATTGTGGATCCATTTCACAACAGACGAACCTGTAAGAAGGTAAGCAACCATCGCCAATGGAACACAAGGTTTCCAGCACAACGAAAAAAGGGTAAGGATTCCGACCCCTGGATAAAAAGAAACAATTTTGAGGTCCTGCAGGTGGAAGGATAAGGGGTCCTGGACGAAAGGGGACCCTCTGTTAATTCCCACCAAGGAGAGATAAAGATGGCAGAGTATGTACCTCCAGATTTTCTGATAATCATTGAGCAGGCTCTCGACTCGTCTAAAGACGTAGATCAGGTCCCTATCAAACCGAGAGAAGGATCTGGCCATGCCAATTGGTTGATTGGAAGCCAAAAGCCAAAACCGAGAGAAGGTCCTGGGAAGCTTGAGGAGAAGACCACATCCTGGCTGGGTCACGTAGATAGTGACCAATTCAGCAACATGGGTACCCGTTGGAGAAGCCTGAACACATGGCTCCCTCTCGAGACAGGGATAAATATTTGTGGCATATAACATGGGAAGTGGTTATAAGGATATACAATTCAGACTCAAATAAGATACTTCAAGCATGCAGGCTATTTTGCAAAGAATGGATCTTTTCAAGAAAAGGAAGGGAGTGGGTGGAATTAGATCATCAATCTTGTAGAACCATTTGCGAAAGTAATTTTGGAATCAAGCAGAGCGGACCTAAGAACATAAGGAACATAAGGAACATTTTGAAATTTCTTAAAAGAAGATCAGGCAATTTCTCAAGAGACAAAAACAATTTTGTACATATTTGATAAACTAATTGTCCAAAAACCTAAGAACATAAGGAACATTACCAGCTGTGAACAGAAAGGATCCCATCATTTGAATGTATGATGAAACTCATCCTATTTCAAATGATGGGATCCGTGTTCATCATTTAACGGGTCTGACCTCTACAAAGTAAATTCAGGGTAGCCCACAAGGCTGTGCTCATCTGGTAGGGGGTGACTTGTGAATGTCACCAAGTTGATGGGACGTCACAAGATCGAAACCCAAGGATGATGTCCTTTGCTGCAAGGTTGAAGCTGGGTGTACTCTCCTGTGGGCAGGGGAGACCTCAAGGGTTTTACCAACGGGAGGCCAGCCCATGCACATTATTCTAATTCTTAATAATATTACTTTTTGTGTTTTTTAAAATTTCATTTATTTTTGCAGAGTTTTTAGAAAACCCAAGAAAAAAATGTGAAAAAATGATCTCCCAAGAATTTCATAGCAAATAAATTATGGATTTCAATTTTTGTCACTGAGATTAACAAATTACTTGATCAGAACGAGACAAACAAAAGAACATAATATCTTTGCTACAAATTCTATTTCTTTCCATCTTCTAACATCAAGAATGCAGAGGCTGGGAATGTTCGGGAAATCCCAGTATGCGTCTTAAACAGGACATTCCCAGAACTTAGGTTATCAACCGACATCTCGGAGACGGCTACCCAGATGAAAAGCTCCTTCGCCTTCACACCGGTCACCTTCTTCATCCGCCGTGGCTCGATGAACGCCGTGACTTCTGCCGCGAACGAGACACTCCGGCCGATCTGCTGGAAGTAGTGATCCTTCTTCTTCTTCTGCTTGAGCCATATGAAGCCCTGAGACCGAGCGAGCCCGATCTCAACTATATTGTCGAGAGGGAGGAGACCCCTAGGGATGCCAAACTCATCAAGGAGCTCTGCTGATCTCTTTTGGCATTCAATCTCACCCACGTATATCTCGGCTTTCTCTCTCATGGACTCAATCATCTGTGAAGCCATTCTCTCTCTCTCTCTCTTGGTGTTTATGCACAGTGTCGTGTGTTGTCTGTGAATGCACCAAGAGATCAGTGAGGAAACTGCAAGCTCATGGACATATTTATATCATTATATGCAACATGGTTACCTCCCACCCAACAAGTTGAACTCTTTCTCTCTCTCATACAAGTTGGCATGAGGCGGATCCTTACCCATTGATTGCAATTTCATGTGGGAACATGTAAGTGTCGTCAAAATGGTACCGTAGCAATTGAAAGCAATGTCGTCAAAATCAGTCTGAATCAGCCGATTCAGACGGAATTGACCCAAAGACGATTCAAACGGTGTAGGTCGATTCAATTCATTTTTTAATAATTTTTAAGGAGGTTAAATTTTCTTTTATATATTTTCTTAACATTTATTATTTTTAAATGATACTGTCATCTGATGGTAAAAAAGGTACGATTTTATTTGATTTTTTTCATATTTTAAAAATCTGATAACCCTTTACCAATTTTAGCAACATTTTTTAAAAGGCAAAAGGAAAGTTGGGGTTAGGCAATCCCGCACCAGAATTCATTAATAAGCCAAAAAATAAATGTTACATGTTACTATAATTCCTCCCGTACGGGATACCAATTTGGGGGAAGGGGTGGTCCTTCGAAGCTTTTTGGATTCCCTCTTAACCAATTTTGCTAAGCTAAGTGTAATTTGGTTTTAAATTAAAATAATTGAAGATAAATAAAATGTTTCTCTTTTTTGTAGATAAAATGTGTGTATTGTCGTGAAATCATGTTATTTTTGTCTAAATGTTGAAGTCAAAATATTATGTTTTATAACATTTTAAACTTTTACCAAGGCATCATTGTTTTGTCACAATATTTATCACTGTGCTACTGGCTAACTGATTTTAGAAGGTAGCTTTTATTGTTTAGAGGGGAGAAAGCTAGCTCATAACTACCCTGATATATATCATATTGATGCAGTAAGTAAGCAAGAATGCAATACCTTTCTGAATTTTTGCGGAAGCCAGGTTGGTCCAGACCCAGATACAACTCTGAGGTGGCAGCACCCAGATACAACTCTGAATTTTTGCGGAAGCGAAGGCCGAATGATGCTCCAGTTAGAAGGATGGAGAAATGGGAAAATATATTAGTTAAAAGAGGTCGGGGTAGGCCTAAGAAGACTTGGATGGAGATGATAGGAAAGGATATGAATGCTTTGAACCTCATCGAGGACATGGCATTGGATAGAAATGATTGGAGGAGAAGGATTCATGTGGAAGACCCAGAATGATTTTCTTTTTTGGTTCATATCGCCGACCCCAATTGTTTTGGGATGAAGGCATAGTTGTTGTTGTTTATGTTTTTCGTTATAATATGCAAGATTTAATTTTAATTAAATCTTAGGTTTGAACTTGCATCTGGTTTACTAACAATTTCACATTTAAATCATAAAAAAACAGTGAAGGTTCCACTCTTGGTCCAGCCACACCATTTTAGAGATCAGAAAAAATGTCTACTTGAGTGGCCAGAATGATCAAGTGCTTATTCAAAAACTTCCCTCTAAACAGGTCTGTTTTGCAAAAAAGAGTCAAACAATAGTTGATAATGTCATTTATGTAAATTACTTAATGCGACAATTAGGGGTGGAAATCGTGTCGGGTTGGCGGGTCAGCATACCTCAACCCCGAACCCGACCCGTTTATTAAACAGGTCGGTTGTGGCAAACACGAACCCGACCCGTTTAATAAACGGGTAACCCGACATGACCCGCCAACCCATTTAATAAATGGGTTGGGTCGGGTAAACGGGTTCTTAGGTTCGCGGGTCAGGTTGGCGGGTCGGGTTGACGGGTCGGGTTGGCGGGTCGACGGGTTGGCGGGTAGACGGGTCGGGTTGGCAGACGGGTTGGCGGGTCGATGGGTTAGGCGGGTCGACCCGTTTATTAAACGGGTTGGCTTAAGCCTAACCCGAACCCGCCTAAGAGGCGGGTTGGCGGGTCGGGTCAGGTTTTGCCACCCCTAACGACAATTAACTTACAGAAAATTATATTATAACATATACCTTAATTCTTATGTCTTTTAAGATTAAATATTAATTACGAAAATTGATTTTACTGTACAGCTAATTTGACACATTTTTTGAAATGCACCATGAATTTCATTATTCTCTCCATGACCAAAATACCAAATATTTGATTTTAAAAAGACCTTTTTACCCTTCACACATGCCATTTTGCTAAATATATATGAATTTTCTCTCAAATATGTGACTATTTTTTGCATAACAATCTTTGTCCTCATATACATATTTCTAATCTGATGTCAAAAACTTGTGTTTTATAGTTATTGGAAAGTTGAGACACGGGATTGTATTTTTTTTATTTTGAGTCAGAACCGAAAACCCCTCTAGGGTTCTTGCTTTTTGAGTTATAAAACCGCAATAAAAGCATGTTTTACAGACTAAAACAGGTGTTGACTACACTTTTTTTGTGTTCTTTGCTATTTTTTGACCACATGCATTAAAAAATTTAAAAAAAATAAAAAGAAAAATAAAAAGACCGATAGCGATGTTAACTTTTCAATGTCACTAAGATCACTTTGATCTGATGAACAGTTGAAGAGAAATGTTCTCTGAAAAATAGATTGTTCGGTTGTTCCAGTCTGTAGAGTATGCTTCTATTTCAGTTTTAAAACTCAAAAACAGGAACCCTAAAAGGGTTTTTGACTTTGAATCAAAACAAAAAAAATATAGCATGTCTTAGCATTCCAATGACTATAAAAATGCAGGTTTTCGACATCAGATCAAAGAGATACAGATATAAGAACAAAGATTGTTCTGCAGAAAATATGTATATAATTTTTCTCTTAAATATATATGATTTTCCTCCTATATATGTAATTTCTCTTAAACATATGTTAGTTTCCTCTTATATATAAACAAAGATCCTCTTATTTATGCGATTTGCTTCTTATATATCCAGTGTTCCTCCTAAATATGTAATTTCCTTTCAAATATGTGATTTCTCCTATATATATGTGGAATTCCTCCTATACATGTGATTTTCTCCAAAATATATATGGAGTTTCTCCTATATATGTGATTTTTCTTCAAAACATGTGATTTCCGCTTAAATACAAGTGATTTTATAAGTTTAACAAGATGTTCACACCTATTTTTATGTGAATTTCTGAAGTATATGTGAACTTAGTCAAATATTTGTGAAGTTTTGAGGTTTGAGTTTAATAGGATGTTCGCAATTATTTTTATGCAGACTTCCTCATCTTATGCATTTATTTTGTTCAGACTTCCTCATTTTATACGAATTTCTTCATCCTCACTCATATTTTATGTGAACTTCTTCATTTCCGCATATATTTTATGTAGACTTCATCGTCATCGCATATATTTTATATAGACTTTTTCATTCTCGCATATATTTTATGGAGACTTCCTCATCCTTGCCTATGTTGAACAGTCTATCTTTCAGCGGATGTTTATTCCCCAACCATTGATCAGATCAAGGTGTTATTGGTGGCGTTGAAAACCTAACATCCTAATCTTTTTTTTTTATTGTTTTTATAAATTTTTGGTGCAGGTTACCAAAAAATATCATACAAAACTTGTGCAGCTGCACATGTTCATCTCTTGTTTTAAGAATGTTGTCAAGGTTGTATCTCAACGCTCATTCATTGTTTTTCAGTGAATCAGGTGCCATTGGAAGGTCATTATATCCTTTTTTTTTTTAGAATCCTTAATTTTATGGGTCGAAAAGTCCTATGAAGATAAATTATTTGGTTGTTTATGTCTGTAGAATATGTTTCTATTTTGATTTTGAAACTCATAAATGGGAACCTTGAAGTAGTTTTTATTTCTTACTCATAACATAAAAGTTATAGTCTTGCATCTCATATTTAAAACTGTTACAACAACGAATCCGTATATGACATTTCTAGAACTAGATTGTGATGATGAACAAGTGAATCAACTGCATTTTAGCTAAGGCAATGAAGAAAGATGACAAAAATTGAAGAATTCAATGAAGAATCTTTAAAGACTAGTGTGCAAATGTAAATTTCATTAAATATCTTAAATTCTTGTAAGAGCCTTACTTAGACTGCATATTTCAATTGCATTTCATCTAAAAAGTCTTTAGAAAATTTTTTCTAAAAGAACCCTTCATGAAAATTGTTTTGGAAAACACTTTACTTAATTTTTCATGTTTATTAGTCGACCAACTTTTTTGCACCAATTTTTCAAAGCGAAAATGTCAACTTTCTGAATTAGTCGACTAATCGACTCTTAGTCAACTGGACAGAATGTTTGATTTCTGGAAAATTTAGCAGAAGTCAATTGAAAGTTTTCTTAGTCGACCAGATAGAATGTTTGTTTTCAGAAAATTTTAGCAGGAGTCGACTGAAAGCTTTTTCAGTCTACTGATGATTTTCATCAGTCGATTAACTTTTATTTAGTCGACTAAGTTTCAAAACTCAATATTTTAAAACGGTTCTGTTAAATATAATAGTCGATCGACGATAACTGTCAGTCTGCTAATATTTTATTTTAATTGACTAACTATTGTTTCAGTCGACTAATATAGTCATTTTTCTGTAACTTTTAAAAGGTGTGCCTTTTCATTTTTCAAACAAATTGGGTCATTCAAAAGTGATTGTTTTGACACCCCTTCATACCCTCAATGTATGAGATATTTCAACTATAAATATGAGTGCATTTCACACTCAAAATATCGAATTACATTGAATTACAAAGATCAAATTTTTTGCTTTTCACTCCTATTCATTCAAGTATTCATTTTCTCACTCACTTGATATTTTCACTCCAGCTTTTCACTCAAATTCTTTTGAGAGACAGTGAATTCGTGAGTTGAGTATTTTAACAACCTCAGAAGTCAATTGCATTTCATCTGCATTTATAAGAAAGGCCTGTAGGTTGATTGTAAGTTGTTTATTTTTTTTTCTCTATAAAAGGAAAAAGATCACCTTGGTTTAAAGGAGGTGTTTGCTTTGAGTTGGGTTGTTACTGAAAGTGAGACCGGATTTGGTTTGTATGTTCTTGTGATTACACAAGGTTGGTAGTGGAAATCTCAAGCGGGTTTTGCTTGAGGACTGAATGTAGGTCAGAAAGACCGAACCAGGATAAAATCTTGTGTTCTTTGTGTGATTGCTGTGTGAATTTTAAAATCCTTCAAAATTCTAAAGATGTTATTTGAAAGCACCATTCACCACCCCTCTAGTTCTCGTTGCCTCAATCCTACAACACTTTCATCAACAACCGTAAAAACACAAGTTTTTGGTATTGTATCAGAGATACAAATCTTAGAAGAAATACAATTATGCTAAACATAATCACACATTCGGGAGGAAGTTTGCATGTGCAAAAATAAGAATTTCTTTTTAAATTCAAATATTTATTATTTTGAATATAAAAAGAATATAAAAAATTATAGGTCATTTTGAAAAATGTGTCAATTTAATTATACAATATGATCATTTTCCGTATTATTAATATGAGTTAACAAAATGAGTCATCTTTCTATGATGTAGTGATGGTGATATATGGGTTAACTATTTTTGTAATTACAACTAGAAACAAAGAGAAAAGGTTGACACATTTTATGTACATGTGTTCAACTTGAATGTATATTTATGAGTAAATATAATTAACTTAATTACATAAATTAATTGATATATAAGTCAAAAAAGTGATAGCTAGCTAACCTATGTCACAGTATGTGGTCAAGGGAGATGATACGTGGGTTTTACTTAAAAGTTAATTTTTTTTTTCAAAAATGGGGCACAAGGACATATAAACTTTTAAAATCTTTAATCAACAAAAACTATTTTATTTAATATTTAAAAAAAATCCCATTGAAATATTATTAAAATGTAATAAAATTTGTTTAAAATATTTAAATCATGGCCGTACCAATCCATGTCTGAATCACCGTGTTGTCTGCACTTGTTACTATAGGACACAAGGCTAAAATTATGTGTCCCTATGACATAACAGCTAACTAATATATTTAAACATTCGTGACCAAAAAAATTAAAATACCTCCTTGCCTCTGTAGATGCAACGTGCATGTGCTTCATTTCTCTTCAAAAGACATAAAGGGTTAAAAAAATAAATTCATACACTAAGTTCGCTTGTTTTTTGAGTGAAAAAAAATCAGGCATTTTAAAAAGAGAGATTAAGAATTATTAGGAGGTATAAATCACTCTACTCAACGGGAGTCGAAAACAAAGTGAAAAAAAGGCCAATCCCTTGATTCATTGAGTTAGAAAAAATCACCAAACATTCTTGAAATTTGCTGAATGAGTGCTTGCTGTTAAAGAAAATCCATGGCTAATCCTCATATTCATTAAATCCTTCCTTTTTTTTGAAAGAACATAAAATCCTTTCAATAATTTTTTTTTCTATATCACATTCTTACTAGCAGATGCAGGTTACTTCTAATCACTTTAGGTGCTTATGAACTTTTTTTTTTTCCGTTGGGACTCAACATACAGTGGTAGTTGAAGGTGATGAAATATGTATTCAGCTCTTGATAAATTAAAGAGAAGATTAGTCCAACCACTAAAAGTTATCATTTGAGTTGTTATCCTTTTTGCTAACAAAGCATTTATAACTTCTTTGCCGACTTATCAATTGCTTTAGTACATGATGAGCCAAACTGCAACTTGAGATTGGAATAAATCTGTAATTTGGTGGCATTTTGCTTCCGATTGACTGAAAAGGAATTTGCATTTGTTTTATTTTAGTGAAGTGTTTTCTAAGATGTTTATAATTTGATCCACATTTTGGATGTTAAGTCAGTTTTCTCCTTAATATAATTATGCCCACGCTCGTGCATGATAGGGGTAGGAGTTGTTAGTGCACGTCTGTTGGGAGGTTGCAAGTTCAAAACCCAAAGGTAGGTGGTGTAGCTGGTAGGGTCTGCCTAACCCCAGCTTGCCTTTCAAATTATTATTATTATTATTATTATTATTATTATTATTATAACATTTCCCAAGTACACGTGCACGTATGCACACACAATTTGCTAGTCCTGCATAAATGCCTGATTTTTGAAGGTCAACATCCACCTGCCAACCTTAAGACCCCAAACTTTGAAATCAACTGATGCACTTCATCTGACTCCAAAAATTGATGTGTAAGGATCTGCCTTATGCCAACTTGAATGTGGAGAGAGAGAGAGATGAATGCATGCATGTAGGAGAATTTACAAGGCCATTTGTCATCCATCAAATATAAGATTATACATGTTAGCCAACTTACATATTTAAAGCACCCGAGCTGAGCTTGAGCCTCGACTCGGTCCATCGAGTGAAGCTCGTGCGAGCTCGAGGTCGTCTCAAGCTGCAATAATTTAGATAAAAAACAAAACAAATCTAAGATTTTGAAATGAAAAGAGGGGATCGGATTTGAACATACCATTTTTCTTTCTTTTGGTAAGGGCTTTTGTTGTTGACCTTTTTTTGCATCGTATAAACATATAATTATAAATTATGAGGGCAGATCAGGTGCAATGTGATTGTGCACTTTTAGTATGCTGCTGCACTTGGTGCCTACCATCAAGTGCAACATATGACATTAAATGTGTGCAATCACATTGCACTTAATCTTCCCTCTGGTTCAGGATGGGTGCACACTCTCAGCTACCACACCTTTGCATGAAGGGCATCCTACTTAGCCTATTTGGTATTTGAAAATGAGACGTGTCACCATTTTCACCATTTGTTTGAGTTTTTTTTTTTTTTTGTCTTTGCTTCACTTTCTTGGTTTATTCAATGTTTGTTGGATTCTATCAATTGTGAATATGTTTCGAGGTTCCCAAAATATACACGATGAGGCCGACGCATTCACTAGGCCACGTACGTGCACGCACGCGGACTAACCAACATGATGGTCCCTCTTGGGAGAGTACTAGATCTCTCAGGCTCTCAGCAACCCCTTCCCTCATGGAATTGTAATTAATGCCCTCCATAGCAAAAATGACACATTCTTATATGGACGTTTAGGGCTGGTAGACGACTAGGGGTGGCAATTTCTGACACGACCCGCCATCCCGCCTCTTAGGCGGGTTCGGGTTGGGCTTAAGCCAACCCGTTTAATAAACGGGTCGACCCGCGTAACCCGTTTATTAAACAGGTCGGGTTCGGGTTGGGGGTATGCCAACCCGCCAACCCGGCTGACCCGTTTAATAAACGGGTTAGGCGGGTGGGTCAACCCGCCAACCCGTCTGCCAACCCGCCAACCCGACCCGCCAACCTGACTACCTGCCAACCCGATCCGTCAACCTGACCCGCCAACCTGACCCGCGAACCTGAAAACCCGTTTACCCGACCCAACCCATTTATTAAATGGGTTGGCGGGTCATGTCGGGTTACCCGTTTATTAAACGGGTCGGGTTCGTGTTTGCCACAGCTGACCCGTTTAATAAACGGGTCGGGTTCGGGTTGAGGTATGCTGACACGCCAACCGGACCCGATTGCCACCCCTATAGACGACCCAACATGCATCATGGGGCTTGGCTCGTTTATCAGTAGATTGAGCTTGTGACTCAGCTCGTGTTCGTGTTTAGTAGAATCCAGCTCAATCTTGGCTTGTCCTTGAATTAGATGAGCCAAACACGAGCCGGATTGTGTAAAAACATTTCATTTAATCCGGTTGCCTTCTTTTTTTTAGAAAGAAAGACATGAGTTTTGAATAATGTGACCTTGACATGCAAGCAGGTTTCCAATGGCTTCAAAAAACAATGCCCGACAATTAGCTAAAATTTAATGACTCAAAGACTTGCATTCTTGCATCAGAAAGAGGATAGTCTAAGTTCTAATTCTAAGCAAATAAATCATGTTGAATGCGTCTATGTGGTCAGATTGAGTCGACGCAACTTCCACCTATGAATTCCAGCTGGATAGTTTCATACCTTCAATAGTATTCATATGAACTTTCGTTCAGTGGGTAATTTGGCACTTGAAAATGAGAACTCTTGCTTCTTAGATCTTGCTTTGAACCTAGGAAACGATACGTAGGTAATAGTAGCTAATGTTGAATATTTGTTGAATCCTATATTTATTCTAATATTACAAGGCCCCCTACAATACCACGAAGATCGAATTCATCACGTGCACCATTGGCCATGCCAACTAACATGATGCTGAAAGGTAACAAAATTAGATGATTGAGCTCGAGGGGGTAATCTCAACTAGCTCTCAATTCTCCACGTGGAATTGCAATTAATGGCGTCCCATGGTAATCCTGCAAAAATGTCTTATTTTGTAAGGTCAATATCCACCCACCAACCTTCCTTCAAAAAATTAAATATATATATCCACCCACCAACCTGAATACCACATACTTTGCCAGGGACTGATGCACTTCACCTGACTGAACAAATTAATAGGTTAGGATCTGCCAGATGCCAACTTGAATGTTAGAGAGAGAGAGGGCAAAATTTGTATACTTAATGTATATATGTTGAAGAATTGACTAGGGCATGAGACACCATATCATGAAAGCTGCAACACAGCAGAATTTGTAGACTAAGTGTATGTAGAAGAATTGACTATCCCATGTGAAGCTTGCATGGGCCAGCCTAATCCAATACTGCAAGATGACCATGTGATGTTTAGGCGTGCCTTGTCTTCATCCGTCTTCTCTATCATATTTTTGGCAGGGCAATGCACCTATCTGAATACCACGACAGCAACCGATGCACTTCACCTGATCACTGATCAAAGTCAAATTAATGGCAAAGGATCTGCCTCAAACCAACTTGACTGTTGTAGAGAGAGAGAGAGAGAGAGAGAGAGAGAGAGAGAGAGAGAGAGGTTCAACATGTGGATGAGGTATCAGGAAACTATGGTTCTTATAGATAGGGATACGAGTGTCTGATTTCCTCACTGTGCACTTGTTCACTGAGAGAGAGAGAGAGAGAGAGAGAGAGAGAGAGAGAGAGAGAGAGAGAGAGAGAGAGAGAGAATGTCTTCTCAGATTATTGACTCCATGAGAGAGAGAGCTGAGATCTACGTAGGTGAAATTGAGTGCCATAAGAGATCAGCTGAGCTCCTTCATGAGTTTGGGATCCCCAGCGGGCTCCTCCCTCTCGACAATATAGTTGAGATCGGGCTCTCTCGGTCCGAGGGCTTCATATGGCTCAAGCAGAAGAAGAAGAAAGATCACTACTTCCAGCAGATCGGCCGGAGTGTCTCGTTCGCGGCAGAAGTCACGGCGTTCATCGAGCCACGGCGGATGAAGAAGGTGACTGGTGTGAAGGCCAAGGAGCTCCTCATCTGGGTAGCCGTCTCCGAGATGTCGGTTGACAGCCAAAAATATGGGAATATTCTGTTCAAGACACATACTGGAATTTCCCGAACATTCCCAGTCTCTGCATTCGTGATAGAGGACAGCAAGAAATAGAAGTGAATAGAGATCTTGATAAACTTCAAGACGGCTTTGTATCTGTTTAATGGATAAGATCAGGTCTTGCTTTTTATTTGGGTATATGAATTAGTAACATGCTGACCATAGTGACTCATGTTTAAAGCATCACGTGAAATTCTTGGTAGACTCTTAAAAATTTTCTTTGTTTTTTGGGGAAAATGTAAAAAAAAACAAAATTTTATCATACAGAAATTCTCGTCTTCTAGACGGGTATTCAGCTGGGGGGTCTTGAATGTTGTGCATCTTTGTAGTGAACATTGCTCAAGGTTCCTTGAATAGTATTTTGTCAAAGAATCCATGGAGCTAATCCATTCTTGGTGAAGCTCGAATTGATTAGGACCTGATGACAAAAGACAATGTAAATTATAAAGTAATGTACTCATACAAGGCTTCAATGAAGAGAAAATCAAGAAACCTATTGTAGTTCCGTACCATGATCCCATCCGGTGAAGCCAACTTTTGGTGTTACGTTGTCATTAAGAGGCCTGGCTATCTTGTGAATAAAAGTGAAAATAACATAGTTTGCATTTGAAATGATCTCTAACCATTTTTGAAGTAGGACAGTTGTAAAACCCCCCTCCCTCAAAGTTGCCGGAGGGGATAAGCATAAAAAAAAAAAGGAAACAGCGGTTTTCCCTTTGGGGGAAACCGCATAACGGGAAGGGTGAGGATAAACCTCACCCCCCAAAATTCGCGGGGGTGAGGGTTATCCTCCCCCTGCGTGAGGGCTATAAAAGCCCTCACGCAGCCTCCCTCCACCGCATTGCAACGAGCGGCAGAGGGAGAGACAGAGAGAAAAAGGGAGCGAGAGAGAAGGGTGCTTACCGGCGGCAACAACGGCGGCAATGAGGTAAGTCCGACCTCCCCATCTTCTTCTTCGTTCTTCTTTCCTGATGGGAGCAAAAGAGGGGGGGGGGGGGGGGGGGGGAAGGGGCCGACCGCCATTGCTGTCGGCGAGTTGCAGGTAATGAAAAAAAAAAATCGACAGAGAAAGGGAGTAGGGGGTCGGCCGACCCCTATGGCGACCGACACAGTTGGCCGGCCCCGGAGGCCGGCCCAGGCAGGTGAGTGCAGAGAGAGGGTCGGCAGGGGCCGACCCTCTGCACCTGAGATCGGAAGGGGCACAACCCCTTCTGCCCTTTTTATCGGGGGATCGGTTCGGTCCGGGCACCCGGACCGAACCGGGTCGGTCTGGGTGCGACCCAAACCGAGCCCACCGGTCTGGGTCGCGCCCAGACCGAGTCCTTTTAAAAAAAATTAAAAAAATAAAATAAAATAAAAAGAGGTCGATTCGGCCTGGGTACGACCCAGACCGAACCGGGTCGGTCCAGGTCACACCCAGACCGAACCGGGTCAGGTGTATTGAGTGAACCGGTTCTGGTCGACTCGGTTCAAGCCAAACCGGTTTGGGTCGAACCGGTTCAAACCAACCGATTCAGTTAATTATGATTTAAATAGAACTGGTTCAGACTGAATCGGGTCTGAACCGATCCGGTTGAACCAAGGTCCAAACCGAACCAGTCGGGTCTGAATCTGGGTTTTCAGTCCAGACCCAATTCAATCTAGACCTGTCTTAGATCCAGATTAACCAGATCTAGATCTGAATGGATCAATCTCGGATCTAGACCCAGTCAGGCAGGTCTGGACCCAGTTAGATTATCCTGGATCCAGTCAGGCAGATCTGAATCCAATCAGACTGTCCAGGATCCAGTCAAGCAGGTCCAGATTCAGTCAATCTGTCTTGGATCCAGTCAGACTATTCTAGATCCAGTCAGAATAGAATGGATCCAGTTCGGATCCAATCAGACTGTTCTAGATTCAGACTGGATATCCCAGATCGATTTGGATCAGTCCATATCAAGAATGGATATGGATCAGATCAAAAGAAAGTACCAAAATCCGAAATGTACCAAGATATCCATTTGGATACTTGAGATCTATTTCAGTAAAATGGACATATCTTCGCACTCCGAACTCGGAATCGAGTGAGGTTTGGTGCGTTAAATTCGTATTGAAGAGGGAAATCCATTGGTCTGTGAACTTTAGTCAAACTAGTAATACAGAAACCGTGGTTTCTTGAGTAAGATTCGGGAAGGGTATTTTAGTAATTTGGTAAGAGGCTTCGTGAATTAAACTAAATATATTGTTTTAATGACCAGATCCTATTGTTAGAGCTTCGTGATGCCAATTTCAGAGAAATCACAGATTCGCACTTGAGGTAAGGGATATTATAAGTAACTTTAGATGTGAATAAACCTTTTTCACGTTGCTTGTTATCGTAATGCTATAGATGTTATGTGATTAGCATGATAGCTTTGAGTGAGACCATGACATGCATAAATTTCATGCTTGACATTATGAGTTAATTTAAATACATGTTTATTGTGATATGCATGTTAGTTGTAGTATGTCATGCATGATAGAAAGCAATTGTGTTTATGATTGCATGTCTAATTGATCATTAATATCATGCATTGTGATGCGATTAAGTTTAGATTAGATTCTCATTTAATTCATTCATGTGGTATGAATAGCTATTTAGAGTTCAGCATGCAGTACCCCTTAAATGCCGGAAGTAGCGACCTGTGGCAAGGGCTACCTGGTTCGTGGCCAGAGTGCAGCCACCATGGAGAGTGGGTCGCCGGTGATTTAATGATGTAGAGACACTACATCATTGCGTGCTAATTGAGAGCGGTGTGAGTCCTAACGTCATCATGAGATTAAAAATGAGATTGTTGTGATTAGTCATGACACCACCCGTAAGGGAACGAGTGAACTTTGAATTTGAGAATATTGTTCAATATATGAACTTAGTATGACTTAAGATTTCACTCACACTGGTTTGAGACTCTGGAGGATCTTCGATGGTTGATAACCATAATGGTTAGGATGTAGCATGAACCATGCCGAAATTAAGAGCTTGACCTCTCGGCTAGCTACCAAAGGGGTCCTCGTGGTGGTTCACTGTAGTGCCTGGTGGTCTGGGGACCCATGGGAGTGTATGGTTCATTATCTGGCCAATATGTAGAATTGAGGTGTTCTACAGGGTTGCTACGCCCATAAATGGCTATTACCGGTATAGCCAGCCTAGTGATAGTTGAGAGAGAGAGAGAGTATTTGAGAATGGTAATGGGGGAAATTAAAAATATACAAACATGTGTGGTGTATCGAGAACTAAAATGAGACTAGGAGCTTAGAGCTCACTACAATTATAAATTGATTGTTTATTTACTTATAATTGTTTCTTACTGGGTTGTAGACTCACCCTATTTTTATTTAATTACAACTATAGGTTCCAGGCATTAGAGCAATCACTTTTGAGCAGCTTTTTTCATCTTCAGCAGAGCATTGGTATTTTTACTTTCCTTGTCATTGAGAATAATGTAATTGCTTTTCTTTGGTTATGAATGATTAACACTGTAAGAAAAAGTTTATTATGCAATAAAATGAAAAGTTTTTTTTAATCATGTTTTCTCTGTGTAAGTTTTGCACTCTTCCCTCTGGGAAGTAATACCAACCGAACTCGAACTCGAACTCTTGAGATTCCAGATCGGGGTGTTACAAAGTGGTATCAAAGTCAGGTTTACACAGAAAAGTTGTTCATCATTCATAATAAGATTCAATGACAAGAAGTAAGTATCTGCTAGAATGAAATACGTTAGTGATTAAATTATTGTGTATTTAAGAATGGCTAACGAACAAGGAAACAACGAAGTCCCACGGGCTCAAGACCCTGCTGAGCCTCCCATGATAGGGAGAGAGGAATTCTTTGTCGCAATGGCGATGGTTACCAGAGTCATCACGAGCATGACTTAAGTGGTTAGAGAGTTGATGCCTCAGCCTTCTCTGATTTACATCATACTCGGAGATCGTGACTCTTATCATCAGAACTCCTCCTACAATACCCAGGGGGGACATCCTCCACCTTACGCAAGGAGGAATCATCAATGCAATTGTCAGAGAGCAAGGTCGGCACGTGGGCGGATGGGAGGTAATCGAATGGTGGCTCGAGGAGGAATGGGAAGGAGAGCAGCTCCGAACACAAATTTTGTGCTTCAGAGAGGGTCTCGTATGACCAGCGCACAGGGACGACATATGTCACGAGCTGGATATGCGGCTGCTATGAGTGTGGGAAACCAGAGGGTTCCACCTCCATTCCAAGAGTTTCTGTCTGAAGAAACTCGAAGAGCTGCATTGCAGGCAGCCGAAGCAGCTCGACGGGCAGTGGAAGCCAACCGAAGCGACCCAGGCTTTGGGCAAGGCGAGAAATTTTGAGAAATTCGGAAGAGGAAGGGAGGATGAAGACCCGAGTGATGATCCAGCCTCACCTACATACACTCCTGCCACACCTACCCACACATCTTCCTCACCAACGTACACTCCGGCTTCACCTCAATACGACTTTAACGCTCCTCCTGAGACTCAAGAAAATACAAGGAACAGGCTCTGCTTCGGATGGATCGAAGAATGATTAGGATTAGCTAGTTTGCTTAGTAGAGTAGCATTATTTTAATTGCATTGTTCTTTCTTTTCTTGCTTATAATGATTCTCATACATGTATGAGATCCTTTTTTAATAAAATAAAAGAAATATTTTTATATTGCGTGAGATGTGATAAAATCTTGTACGAATCCAATGAACCGTGTGATGTTAAGTGATAATTTTACTGCAGTACAAATGGCCACTCGCAGAGGAACTTCTTATCTTTCCAAGGACACGGTAGCAGCCAGGCGGGAAAGAGAAACCATTGGTGGACCCTCGCAAAGAGCACCCTCTTCATCCCCTACTACGGAAGGGGCACGAGTTCAGGGGAGCCTCGCGGCAACACGCACACCGGAGAGAAATACTCCCCGAGAAGGTAGAGAAGAAAGTATGGAGATCCCACCTGGATTCCCAATGAGTCAAAGTATGAGGATACCGCCAGAGTACACCACCAACCGCATATTGTATGAGCTGCTGCAAACGACTCGGGCACAATAAAGTTAGCCACAGACGGTGATTTTAGGTATCACCTCATGGGCGGAGAGGTTCAAGAATATGCAGCCTCCACTCTTCGATGGCACTCCTGACTGTGTCGTGGCAGAGAATTGGTTGATGCAAGTTGAGAAGGCATTGAATGCCATCCAATGTCCAGAAGATCAGAAGGTATGGATAGTTGTATCCAATCTGACCAGCGATGCGGAGCACTGGTGGAGATCCATCAGGGACACCTTGAAGTCGGACACTTACTTGCTTTGGTCCACTTTCGTCAGAAGATTTTTCAGGCAATTCTTTCTGAAATGTCAAAGGGTGGAAAAGGAAGAAGAGTTGAGGAAGTTGAAGCAGAGTGACATGACAGTCGCCCAATATACCGCACGTTTCAACACTCTCTCCCGTTTTGCCAAGTCCTTGGTGGCAAACGAGAAAGATAAGTGCAGAAGGTTCGAGCGGGATTTGAGGCCCAAAATTTTGAGGTTGGTCGGGCCACAACAAATAAAGAAATACAACCGACTTGTGGACTATGCCTCCAGGTATGAGTTTTGGGAGATGCGGACATCAGAGAAACCTCAAGCAAAAGAAAAATCCAAAACAGAAGAGAAGACCCAGCACAACAGTGGAAACATAGCAGAATCCTCTAGAAGGAAGTTTCATTCTAAAGAAAGATTACAGCAAGGCAACAAGAGGCATTTTGGAGGACAAAACCCTGGTCAGAACCAGGGTAAGCAAGCCAAGTATGCAGGCAATCAACAAGCCAAGCGGCAAAGGTTCCAGAAGCTGGTCCAGTCGGATAATGCTTGTAAGACTTGTGGTCTCCAGAGGCACGAGGGTAAATGCGACTTGAGGAACGTGAAATGCTTCAACTGCCAGCAGATGGGTCATTATGCCAATGATTTCCCACAACCTGATAGAAGAAACAGCGCTCCACCAAAGCCGAAGCCAGTAGTACCAGGTCGCGCCTATGCGACTGCTCTTCAAGAAGCTCTTGCCAACCCCGAAGTGGTTGAAGGTACACTTTTTATTTCTGATGTTTTTGCTCGTGTATTATTCGTCTCAGGAGCTGAAATTCCACTAGAGGGGGGGTGAATAGTGAAATACGATAAAGATCGATAAAATAAAATAATCAGGCAATAAGGCACAACACATAAAACACAGAATTTATACTGGTTCGGTCAATACCCAGACCTACATCCAGTCCCCAAGCAAACCACTTGAGCTTTCCACTATAACATCCGAGTCACCGGATAAATAGTACAACACCCTCTTCCTCAGAGGTCTTCTTCTCTCAACAGAGAAGGGGCACACCCTCTTCCACAGAGGTCTTCTTCTCTCAACAGAGAAGGACAACACCCTCTTTCACAGAGGTCTACTTCTTTCAACAAAGAAGGAAAACAGTGAATAACAAAGTTACAATACTTCCTATAGAACCTTCAGAATGATATGAATGCACGAATGAAGGATTCTCAGAATGTTCTGTTTGTCACTCAGAGGATACTCTTTGTCAAAGAGCTGGACTTGACTTTTTCTCTTTTCTTTGTTTTCTTTTTCTCTTTCTTTCTTTTCTTTTTCTCTTTCTTTTTCAAGGCTCTCTTTTCAAATATCGAATAGGAATTTTTCTCGTTGTAAGCTCACCTGTCCATTCCATGTTAAATAGTTTATTTGAGTGTGTTTATATAGCTTTAAAAAAGTAGTCGTTACATTTTGAAATCGTAGCCTTATTGAGATGTGAAAGGATATGTCATTTCAAAAACATCTTTAGAGAAGTTCGAAAAAGTCTTTTTCCATAAAAGTAAAATATAGGGTACACTAGTCGTTGTAATTTTTTAGGTAATACATATTTTATATAAAAAGTCTATTTCTTACAATAGTACATTGAACGTTGGATAGTGATTTTGTCTTTATTCTAACTAATGATTTGAGGTACATAAGTACTTCTTTACTTTAAATGAGTGTAAGTACAATGAGTGCTTTGAGATATTTATTTGTACATAGTCATGTCAAGTGTTTTCTTTATGTTGTGTTTTTCAAAGTCTTCAGAGAAAATGAGGACTACAAGAAAGTCGACATTCTTGAGAAGGATATTTTAACAAGGATTTCTTACAGGAGGTTTTTAATGCTATACAAAGAGAATGATGACTTCAAGTAAGTCGACATTCTATGGGTTTGTAAAAAGGTAACTAGAGTCTTTTCAAAACCTTTATTATATTTGTTTTCTTTGTGTAGCCGATTTTCATGTTTTGTCTTTTACCCATATTTGAAATCATTTCTTTAAAGAAGGTAACTAGAGTCTTTTCAAAAACATATTATATTTGTTTTTCTTTATGTAGCCGATTTCATGTTTTGTCTTTTTCCTACATTTCTTTTCATGTTGTCTTGTATATGATGTAAGGTACAATTATTACATTTTGAAATCATGTCAAAATACCTTTTTCATAAAGGGTTGTAAGAAGGTACAATTATTAGTTTTCAAAAATGAGCTTTTTGAAACTATCGTATACTTTTATGATATAGTTTTTATGAATGAGTATGTAATATGCAATATGCATGTTCCTGAAGGTTCTGTTACATATGACTCTAAAAAAGAAAAAAAATCTTCATCTTGAGGTAGCCGATCTCTTCAGTTGATCTTTAGGAATGCATGGCTCATCAAGCTTTTTCTTCAAGGAGTATGATTGCACTAGTTGTACTTGAACAGGAAGTCTCCATCCTTTTTGGGAGAGATATCCTTGCATCAAATACTCGTTAGATTTATGGCAAAACATATTCAGTCATAGTATAACATTTTTCAAGAGGACATATATCATATAAAATCAAATACGACAGTGTATCATATTATGTGACATCAAAACAGAGTTTCTCAACAGGAGCCACACATAGTTTCACTTCTTCAGTTTTTGGGAAACGGTTGCCAGTGGCACCTTCTCGATTGAGTGTTTCTTACTTAATAGAGACACCTATAGGAGCAACCATCATCGTGGATACTGTGTATTCTAACTGCGTTGTAAAAATCAAAGATTGCGAGTTGCTTGTGAACTTGTTGCAACTCGACTTCAAAGATCTAGATGTTGTTCTGGGCATGGATTGGTTGTCGGACCATCATGCCACTATCGATTGTAGAAGAAAGTGTGTCAGCTTTCAAATATCCCATACTCCAACTTTCACATACCAGGGTGTTAGAAAGTTACCTAAGTCGACTATCATATCTTGTTTAAAGGCTAAAACATATATTGAAAAGGGATGCATGGGATTCCTGACTTACATGAAAACTGAAGAGAAAGAAGACCTCACAATAACAAATGTAGACATAGTCTATGAATATGATGATGTTTTTCCAGAAGATCTACCAGGTCTCCCTCCTGATCGGGAGACTGAATTTCAAATCGATCTAGTTCCAGGAACAACACCCATTTCAAAGGCTCCCTATCAGATGGGACCTGCGGAACTCAAGGAGTAAATACACGATTTATTGGAGAAAGGATTTATTCGACTTTCAGTATCTCCTTGGGGTGCTCCAATTTTATTCGTGAAGAAGAATGACGGATCACTGCGTATGTGTATTGACTATCGTCAATTGAATGCAGTAACCATAAAGAATAAATACCCTTTGTCGAGAATTGATGATTTGTTCAATCAACTGCAAGAAGCGGCATGCTTCTTGAAGTTAGATTTGAGATCAGGTTATCATCAACTGAGAATTAAGAAGGAAAATGTGGTCAAGACAGCATTCAGATCAAGATATGGCCATTATAAATTCATGGTCATACCTTTTGGTCTGACTAATGCACCAGCTGCTTTCATAGATATGATGAATAGAGTCTTTAGACCCTATTTGGATAAGTTCGTGGTGGTCTTTGTCGATGACATCCTCATATACTCTACCTCAAAGGAGCAACATAAAGAGCATCTGAGGATAGTTCTGCAGACACTTAGAGAACATCAGCTTTATGCCAAATTCTCTAAGTGTGTTTTTGGGTTAGAACAAGTGTCCTTTCTTGGATACATTGTTTCTAAAGATGGGATTATGGTAAACCTCGCAAAGATCGAAGCAGTCACCAATTGGTCGAGACCCAAGAATCCCACTGAGATTCGCAGCTTCTTGGGATTAGCAGGG
The DNA here is from genome assembly GCF_984573655.1 of Nuphar pumila. Taxonomy (NCBI): domain Eukaryota; kingdom Viridiplantae; phylum Streptophyta; class Magnoliopsida; order Nymphaeales; family Nymphaeaceae; genus Nuphar; species Nuphar pumila. The sequence continues at coordinate 82,773,032 of NC_143258.1, forward strand.
TACTATCGGAAATTCGTGGAAGGATTTTCTTTGTTGGCGGCTCCTATGACAAAGCTCACAAAGAAAGATGTAAAGTTCGAGTGGAACGATAAGTGTGAGCAAAGTTTTCAGGAGATAAAGAAGCATTTGACCACTGCTCTAGTGTTGGCCTTACCTTCTGGATCCGGAGGTTTCACTATTTATAGCGATGCCTCTCGCAAAGGATGAGGTTGTGTTCTGATGCAACACGAAAAAGTGATAGCTTATGCATCTCGTCAGCTCAAAACTCATGAAGTCAACTATCCGATGCATGATCTGGAGCTAGCAGCGGTGGTTTTTTCCCTTAAGATATGGAGACACTATCTCTATGGCGAGCAATTTAAGGTTTTTAGCGACCATCAAAGCCTTAAGTATTTGTTTTCTTAGAAAGATTTAAACTTGAGGCAAAGGAGATAGTTGAATTTCTGAAAGATTATGATTTCGAGCTAAAATATCATCCGGGTAAGGCGAATGTAGTCGTTGATGCTCTTAGCAGAAAAGCAGGAGCTCTAGATAGACTTGCAGACTGGGAGTAATTTTCCTCGGTGGCTTATCAGAAGGCAGAAGCTCAATGCTTAACAGGTCGGTTATTATTTGTGCAAACCACATTAAAGTCAGAATTGTGGGATCAAATTAAGGAAAAGCAACCCTTAGACCCAGAATTGATCCAAGTAAGAAAGAAGGTTCCAGAAAATAAAGAATCAGAATTCAAAATTGATGATCAAGGACTTATTAGATTTCGTTAGAGAGTGTGCATTCCTAAAGATGATCAACTTAAAAATCAATTGTTGGAAGAGGCACATCATTGTAGATATGTCATCCATCCCGGTAGCACCAAAATGTATTGAGATCTGAAAAATACTTTTTGGTGGAGTAGTATGAAGAGAGACATTGCTGAGTTTGTTAGCAAATGTCTAGTATGTCAGCAGGTGAAGATTGAGCACCAAAGACCAAGTGGTCTTTTGCAACCACTTCCCATACCCGAGTGAAAATGGGCGGATATATCAATGGACTTCGTTTCGGGGCTTCCAAAGACGAAGAATGGGATGAATTCAGTGTGGGTGATTGTCGACAGGCTAACTAAGTCAGCCCACTTTTTAGTTTGTAAGACAACTCACTCGTGTGACCAATTGGCTCAATTGTTTATTAGAAAAATTGTGAGACTTCATGGAGTACCAAATTCAATTGTTTCAGATAGAGACTCGAAGTTCACATCACGATTTTGGCAAAGTTTTCAAGAAGCTATGGGGACACAATTAAAAATTAGTACAACTTTTCACCCTCAGTCAGAGCGAACCATTCAGACCCTAGAGGACATGCTCCGGGCATGTAGTTTAGAGTATAGAGACTGGTGGAATGATATTTTGTCATTAATGGAGTTTGCCTACAACAACAACTTTCAAGCAAGTATAGGCATGGCTCTATTTGAGGCATTGTATGGTCGACGATGTCGAACTCCCTTGTGTTGGGATGAGGTCGAAGAAAGGAGTTTGTTAGGGCCCGAGATGGTTCTGCGAATGACAGACCAAGTGAGATTCATTCAAGACCGTCTTCTCACAACACAAAGTCGACAGAAGAGTTATGCGGATAAAAGACGTCGTGAGTTAGAATTTGAGCAAGGTGATCACGTGTTTCTTAAGATATCTTCGTTTAAGGGAGTAATGCGTTTTGGTCGAAGGAAAAAGTTGAACCCCAGATATATTGGACCATTTGAGATACTTGCGAGGGTTGGTCAGGCAGCATACCGGTTAGCTCTACCAGCTTCCTTATCTCGATTTCATAACGTGTTCCATGTTTCCATGTTGCGGAAGTATGTGTCAGATCCCTCCCATATATTGGATACAGTAGAGACTGTATTAGATTTACAAAATGATTTGAGTCTGAGAAAAGCCCATCGAAATCCTGGACACGAAAGTTTAAAAGCTGAGAAACAAGAAGTTATCTCTGGTATTGGTAAAATGGAGTCATCACAGCAAAAAGGAGGCTACTTGGGAGCGTGAATCTGACATCCGTGAGCAATTTTCATATTTGTTTCTAGGTAAGATTCGGGACAAATCTTCTTTTAAGGGGGGTAGAATTGTAAAAACCCCCTCCGGCAAAGTCGCCGGAGGGGATAAGCATAAAAAAAAAAAAGGAAACAGTGGTTTCCCCCAAAGGGGAAACCGCGTAACGGGAGGGGGTGAGGATAAACCTCACCCCCCCAAAATCCGCGGGGGTGAGGGTTATCCTCACACTGCGTGAGGGCTATAAAAGCCCTCGCACAGCCTCCCTCCACCGCATTGTAATGAGTGGCAAAGGGAGAGACAGAGAGAAAAAGGGAGCGAGAGAGAAGGGTGCTTACCGGCAGCAGCAGCGGCGACAGTGAGGTAAGTCCGACCTCCCCATCTTTTTCTTCGTTCTTCTTTCCTGGTGGGAGCAAAAGGGGGGGAGGGGGAAGGGGTCGGCAGCCATTGCTGCCGGTGAGTTGCAGGTAATGGAAAAAAAATCGACAAAGAAAGGGAGAAGGGGGTCGACAGGCCCCTATGGCGGCCGACTCCGATGGACGAACGACACAGTTGGCTGACCCCGGAGGCCGGCCCAGGCAGGTGAGTGTAGAGAGAGGGTCGCCAGGGGCCGACCCTCTGCACCTGAGATCGGAAGGAGCACAGCCCCTTCCGCCCTTTTTATCGGGGAACGGTTCCGTCCGGACACCCGGACCGAACCGGGTCGGTCTGGGTGCGACCCAGACCGAGCCCACTGGTCTGGGTCGCGCCCAAACCGAGTCCTTTTAAAAAAAAAGAAAAGTAAAATAAAAAAATAAAAAGAGGCTTATTTGGCCTGGGTGCGACCCAGACCGAACCGTGTCAGGTGTATTGAGTGAACCGGTTCAGGTGGAACTGGTTCAAGCCAAACCGGTTCGGGTGGAACTGGTTCAAGCCAAACCGATTCGGTTAATTATGGTTTAAATAGAACTGGTTCAGACCGAATCAGGTCTGAACCGATCTGGTTGAACCAAGGTCCGAACCGAACCAGTCGGGTATGGATCTGGGTTTTCAGTCCAGACCCAGTTCGATCTGGACCTGTCTTAGATCCAGATTAATCGGGTCTAGATCTGAATGGACCAGTCTCGGATCTAGACCCAGTCAGGCAGGTCTGGAGCAAGTTAGATTATTCTAGATTCAGTCAGGCAGATCTGGATCCAATCAGACTGTCCAGGATCTAGTCAAGCAGGTCCAGATCCAGTCAATCTGTCCTGGATCCAGTCAGACTATTCTGGATCCAGTCAGAATAGAATGGATCCAATTCAGATCCAATCAGACTGGATATCCTAGATCGATTTGGATTAGTCCATATCAAGAATGGATATGGATCGGATCAAAAGAAAGTACCTAAATCCGAAATGTACCAAGATATCCATTTGGATACTTGAGATCCATTTTAGTAAAATGGACATATCTTCGCACTCCGAACTCGGAATCGATTGAGGTTTGGTGCGTTGGATTCATATTGAAGAAAGGAATCCATTGGTCTATGAACTTTAGTCAAACTAGTAATACAAAAATCGTGGTTTCTTGAATAAGATTTAGAAAGGGTATTTTAGTGATTTGGTAAGAGGTTTCGTGAATTAAACTAAATATGTTGTTTTAATGACGAAATCCTATTATTAGAGCTTCGTGAGGCCGATTTCGGAGAAATCATATATTTGCACTTGAGGTAAGGGATATTATAAGTAACTTTAGATGTGAATAAACCTTTTTCACGTTGCTTGTTATCGTAATGCTATAGATGTTATGTGATTAGCATGATAGCTTTGAGTGAGACCATGACATGAATAAATTCCATGCTTGACTTTATGAGTTAATTTAAATACATGTTTATTGTGATATGCATGTTAGTTATAGTATGTCATGCATGATAGAAAGCAATTGTGTTTATGATTGCATGTCTAATTGATCATTAATATCATGCATTGTGATGAGATTAAGTTTAGATTAGAGTTTCATTTAAATCATTTATGTGGTATGAATGGCTATTTAGAGTTCAACATGCAGTACCCCTTAAATCCTGAAAGTGGCGACCTGTGGCAAGGGCTACCTGGTTCGCGGTCAGAGTGCAGCCACCATGAAGAGTGGGCCGCCAGTGATTTAATGATGTAGAGACACTACATCATTGTGTGCAAAGTGAGAGCGGTGTGAGTCCTAACGTCATCATGAGATTAAAAATGAGATCGTTGTAATTAGTCATGACACCACTCGTGAGGGAACGAATGAACTTTGAATTTGAGAATATTGTTCAATGTATAAACTTAGTATGACTTAGGATTTCACTCACATTGGTTTGAGACTCTAGAGGATCTTCGATGGTTAATAACCTTCATGGTTAGGATGTAGCATTAACCATGTCGAGATTGAGAGCTTGACCTCCCGGCTAGCTCTCGGAGGGGTCCTCATGGTGGTTCACTGCAGTGCCTGGTGGTCTGGGGACCACTCAGAGTGTATGGTTCATTGTCTAGCCAATATGTAGAATTGGGGTGTTCTACAGGGTTGTTACGCCCGTAAATGGCTATTACCGGTATAGTCAGCCTAGTGATAGTTGTGAGAGAAAGAGTATTTGAGAATGGTAATGGGGGAAATTAAAAATATACAAACATGTGAGGTGTATCGAGAACTAAAATAAGACTAGTGGCTTAGAGCCCACTATAGTTGTAAATTGATTGTTTATTTACTTATAATTGTTTCTTATTGGGTTGTAGACTCACCCCCATTTTGTTTAATTACAACTGTAGGTTCCAGGCATTAGATCAATTACTTGTGAGCAGCTTTTTCTGTCTTCAGCAGAGCATTGGTATTTTTACTTTCCTTGTCATTGAGAATAATGTAATTGCTTTTCTTTGGTTATGAATGATGAACACTGTCAGAAAAAGTTGATTATGCAATAAAATAAAAAGTTTTTTTTAGTCATATTTTCTCTGTGTAAGCTTTGCACTCTTCCCTCTGGGAAGTAATACCAACCGAACTCGAACTCTTGAGGTACCAGATCGGGGTGTTACAACAGTGCAGAAAGAAAATAAAAGATCATGATTTGTAAGAACAAAACAATATGCCTCTATTTATATGCTTTTTAATAATGTAAAACGTGATTCTAGATCGCTCATGCTGACACATGATGAAGATCAGAATCGAACCAAAAGAACATAGCAATTTTTATGCGGTTCAGTAAACTGTTACCTACGACCACCATATCCCAATCTCTCTCACACGATACAAGAGAAGGGTTTCCTTCATAAAATTATTCTTTATAAGCCCTTCCACAATTTACTTTTAGTTTCTTAGTTTCAATTGGAAACTTTCTTTCTTTAGAGATACAATCTTTACTTTTAGTAGGATTCAACTGTCAAAGATAACGCTTATCAATACTAGGATTCTTGTTCTCATCCTTAGGCAATCTAGAACGTTCTTGAGAGTTGGACTACGGATCCTCTACTAGAACTAGATCTTGATTTGATATTCTAACACGCCCCCTCAAACCAATCGTGGCTGACTTTGAGATTGAGCTTGTCTCTCAAATGACAAAATCTCAGTCTCGGTAAAGCTTTAGTTAGCATATCTTCCACTAGATGCTCAAATGAAATAAACTTGACTTGGAATCTCCTTTTCAGAAACTTTCATGAAGTGGAAGTCTATTTCAATATGCTTTGTCCTTTGTGAAACACAGGATTTGCATTCAAGTACGTTGTACCAAGATTGTCACACAAATCAAAATTTGGTGCACATAACTCCTTCAAGAGTTGTTTGATCTACATTAATTTAGAGACAGTGCCTATAATAGACATCCATTCAACTTCAGTGCTCTAACGTGCTACATTAATGTATTGTTTTGAAGAACTCCAAAATAACAAATTTGAACCAAAATAAGTTGGATAGTTACTTGAGGACCTTTTGTTGTTTGTTAGGACATCTTGCTCAATCTGCATCTGAAAAAGCTGCTAGAACAAAATTAGACTTTTGTATATATAAACCAAAGTTAATCATTCCCTTCAAATATCTAAGAACCCTCTTAACATGAGCTCAATGCTCATTTGTAGGTTAATGCATAAATTGATAGGCTTTATTCACAAAATATGCAATGTTATGATTAGTGAATGTGACATATTATAATACTCCCACAACACTTTGATATAATGTGGCATTTTCTAATTCAGCGACTAAATTTTACCAAATTTATATTTCCAGTAGCAGGCATGACACAAGACTTTGAATTAATAATATTTGTTTTCACAAGTCAAAAACACATTTCCTTTAGGAAAGAATTATCCTGTTTTTTGTTTGGCAACCTCTGCACCCAAAAAAATAATATAGAGAATCAAGAACTTTGATAGACAATTCTTGGCCGAACAAGTTAATTATATTTTGAACTTCAACTTTAGAGTTTTCAATAACAATTATACCATCAACATGAATACAACATTTTCACCGTCTCCTTGAATAAACAATGATGTCTCTACCTTTGAGTTTGAAAATCACATATTTTCTAAGTAGTTTTTCAACCTGTTAAACCAAGCATGTGTGTGCTTGTTTCAACCCATAAAGAGCTCTTTTGAGCATGAATATATGATTGGGAAACTTAGTACTTTCAACTCCCGGAGGTTGAGACATATAAACTTTCTCTTACAAAAAGACGTAAAGAAATGCAGTATTCACATCAAGTTGATGAACACACCATTCTAAGCTGATAGCTATAGACATAATAGTTTTGATGGTGGTAGGCTTAACAACTAAGGTATAAGTTTTAAAATAATAAATTTCTTATCATTGACATAGTCATTATTCATAAGACAAGCCTTGTATCCTCTAATAGACCCATTTGCATGTCTCTTAATATAATAAATCCATTTACAACCCACTATATCTTTACTTGGATCATAGGGTACAAGTTCCCATGTTTGATTTTTGTGAAAGCATCAACCTTAGCTTGAACCCATTTGGGCTTAGTCTTAGCTTAGTTAAAGGAATACGGTTCATCTTCTTCAAATATTTTGCTTAAGAGACCCAAAATGACAAGGTGCTCGACGTCACAGAATAACCTAACAAAGAATCATGTGATTGTGACATGCACGAAAGTTTTTCAAGGGTTTCAAGATTCAATGGCTAATAATGTACTAAAATTTAATCAATAACTTGCATTCTTACATAAAAAAAAAACATTATCTAAGATCAACTTTTAAGCAAATAAACCATGTTGAATACAACTATGGGTCCGAATCGATGCAACTCGCACATATCCATTCCTTTAATGTTTTTCATATGAACTTTCTTTCAGTGGGCAATTTGGCACTTGAAAATGAGAGCTCTTGCTTTGAACCTATGCAGTGACATGTGGCTAACAGTACCTGATGTATGAGAATTGAGATGCCATATTTTTATCTTTTCTTTCAGTTGGTTAACTGTCTTTCTTCTAATTTTTTTGTCACTGCTGCAACCTTTTTTTCCTGCCTCATTTTTAGTTTTGTTGAATGTTTATTGGATCCCATATTTATTTTAATGATACCTTATGGTGGTAATGGTAAATCTAACCATACAGAGGTTTTTATCATGGTTTACTTAATATGTTAGAAGGTTTTATCATGTCTAATACACTGATACACTATCACAATCATTTTTGTGAAGGTAAAAAAATCTAGTGAATTCTTCGTGGTATTGTAGGGGCCATGATATATTAGAATAGGGTGCTTTTATCATGGTACTGTACCACCATAATATAACGTGATAAAATCTGTGTAGGTTAAATGCTTGCGCTCTAGGGGAGTATTCCCATCTACCTCTTACCACATGGCATTGCAATTAATGGCCGTCCTATGTAATCCTGCAAAAATGTCTGGTTTTGTAAGGTAAACATCTACCCACCGACCTCAATACCACATATTTGCAAGCAACCAATACACTTCACCTGACTGATCAAATTAATGGGTTAGGTAGGACCTTCCTTATGCCAACTTGAATGAGAGAGAGAGAGAGAGAGAGAGAGAGAGAGAGAGAGAGAGAGACTTGGCAAAACTTGTATACTTAGTGTATGTTGAAGAATTGACTACGACATGAGACACCCTATCATGAATGTTGCGACTCAACATAATTTGTAGACTAAGTGCATGTAGAAGAATTGACAAGGGCATGCGTAGCATCATCAATCAAATTAATACAACATTACTTTTTTTTTAAAGGCAAGTTGGGGTTAGGCAGACCCCCAACCAGAATAACACTCGCCCATGTGGCAGAGGGATTTGATCCTGAGCCTTCGGCTTGGCACAGGACCCCGCATACCACATGGGATATCACCTCGGTCGTTAACATAACAATACTTGCTAGCAACACTTATATCTAACATGTACAAGCTCTGGCTCGAGATCAACCTGAGCCTCAACTATCCTATTCAAGCTTGACTCGATCGGGTCAAGCTGGTGTGGGCTCAAGCTCATCTCTGGCTACAATCCTAATCCTAAGCAAGAAAGTGGTGTGGGCTCAAGCCGAATGCAAGTTGGGGTTAGACAGACCCCCAACCAGAATAACACTCACCCATGTGGCAGAAGGATTTGATCCTAAGCCTTCGGCTTGACACAGGACCCCGCATACCACATGGGATATCACCTCGGTGGTTAATATAACAATACTTGCTAGCAACACTTATATCTAACATGTACAAGCTTTGGCTCGAGCTGAATCTGAGCCTCAACTATTCTATTCAAGCTTGACTCGATCGGGTCAAGCTGGTGTGGGCTCAAGCTCATCTCTGGCTACAATCCTAATCCTAAGAAAGAAAGTGGTAGGTTTTGAAATGAAAAAAAGGGGCTAGAAATGAACCCACCCCCTCCTTTTAAGATTGGGGGTTTGGTTTAATTATTGATAGAGCGGTAAACAGTTCAAATTGGGATTGGATGTGACCAATACCTTACTCAACTAATTGGATTTTGGTTAAACATATTCAAATTCAAATTTGGATTCAGATGGCGAAAAGCTCATACCAGATTTGTTTTTTTACACATAAGCATATTTGGGTATTCATCAAAATCGAATATTTGTTGGATTCAGTAGCAAACAATTAAATCCATATCCGTAACTCCCCAAAATCTTGAACTTGTGACTTTTTAGAAAAAAATTGAAAACCTTGAAAACTTTCCTTTCTCAGAGTTTTAAAATAGCAGTTCAGCGAAAAATAAAATTTGAAATAACAAGCCGATGAACTTTGGGGGCATTACGGTGAACCTTTCTTTACACAATAAATTTGTATCTCCATACAACCATTAAAAACCATATAGAAAAAATAAAGTTTTTGTTAATTTAGAGTCCATACAAAAGTGGAATTTCCTGAGAAAATCTTTACACAAAATTTATAAAAAGGCGTGTTCAGGAATAAAATGCAAGAAAAATAGTGGAATGTTGATATCATCTTGCCATCACGTCATCGCCTGGCGTTCTGACCTAATCATCACTTGTAGCCATGAAACATGTCAGATTGATGAAAATCTGGTAGGTGTATAGATATAACAATTTAGAACAAGACTAACACATGCATTGCTCCTTTCGTGATATGGAATTTAATATAAATAAAATAAACATGATAACTTTGCTTCGATATTAATTATCTTGAGGGTACACGCACGAGAAATGTAAAAATAACTCAGACTGCTCAGGGGTTTGTTATACTCTAAATTTTGATACCTCAGACAACTAGTTGAGTTTGTTCCAAAGGGAACGGCTAGTGACCGAGAGAGAATTTTTCATAGGCATTTGTGGCAAGGGATGCATCCAACTTCTACAGAAGTCCATGAAAACTACCACTTAGAATAATTTTTTGTAGCCTCATCCCGTAACTTTGATGACCAAGGATACCAAATTAATTTATACTCGAGGAGCATAGTTGTTAACAACCTGGCCATCGAAGTTTTTATACCATCTCATAATCTCTCTTAACGGAACCAAATTGTTGCACAATATTATTGCACCTTTTCCAAGAAGCAACTAATGATACTGGTTCAGTGGGTTTAGGGATGGTACCATCCACAAACCCCATTTTGTTCTTCGCATTGAGCACCATGCTTATCGCACGATCCCATATAGTGAAATTTTTTCTTGTAAGGGGCTGAAAAACTAACATGATACCTGGTGAATCTGAGTGATGAATATAATATGGATTCACATGTTCTTTTGTGTTGTTCCTTGTACTCTGATCCAATGATGAATTTGCTTCTTCGTTCAACATGGCTGATAGCAACCGTCGGCTCTGATACCATGTAAGAAATGAAACTTGTACAGTAGAATGCAGAGAAGCTATACTCTATTTTTCATTGAATAAAAAATAAAATGGATACAACTTAATATAACAGTTACAAGTGAAAAGGTAATAAACACGGTCATGTGATATACATGGCTAGGTCAGTAACGATTATCATATGGTTACATGGGTTTGACGAGATAACATTTGCTTTATGATGTACATAACTGCAAGGTAAATGCGATAAGGATAAACGTGCCTTCATGGTACACGGTAACAACATTTTAACAATCTTGGTGCTCCTTGGCGAAATGAAGGTGGCCAAAAGAACCTCTCTAAGATGATTCTTATTTTCTCAAAAGCTACAAGGTAATTGTCACACTTTTGCAAAACACTTTTGAGCATATTAACAATTCCAAAATAAGTGGTTTGCACCATCGTCTTCTCTTTTACACATGATACATTGATTAGGGAGGCTGAATCTTTTTCTTTTCATTACTTGGTCTGTGAGCAATTTGTCATGAAAGAGTAAACAGCCCATAGTGATGCTTCTAATAGTTAAAGAATTATCCCGTAAAACTTCTATGGAAAGCCATTGTGCCATTGGATTGCCAAGAGAGCGATAGCAATAAGAAGTGGAGAAGACACCATTAATTAGGAGAATGCTTCCACCAAGGGAAATTCCGCTGTATTCTGATCTACTGTAATAATTATCTCTTAATAAAGGAGGGGTCCATAATCCCCCAACTATTTCTTCTGAAAAAAGAAAATCATTAGGGAAACCTCAAACATGTTTCCTCGTACATTCGCTTTCTATAATCTTTTTTATTATCTTTTCTGCCCACATACCTGTATAACAAGAAAACAGCTGGTGCATTGCACTTCACCTAACTTATATATCAAATAATTAATGGATGTGGTTTTGCCTCATGCCAGCTTAGCTGTTGGAGATTAATTTTGTTCCACTCAAACTCTGTGTTATCCCTAACTTCATACCCTATCTTGAAATCTCACTAGTGCAAGTTGTTTTGATCAAATCTAACCCCGTACATCATGTTTCATTTAGTGAATATCAACATTTGAATTGCCAAAATCCAACCATTGTATAGGATTTTATGATTGACCCAAAAAACTAGTGGATATAAACATGCCAAATTTTGTTGGATTTCAAATCATATTTTTTTGGTCAAAAAAATGCAATCCAAAGGTTGATTCCTATTAAATTGACCATGGTAAATCCATCTACATGGTCAGATTTGATCCAAACAACTTGTATTTATGGGGTTCAAAGATAGGGATGACATAGGGGATGATTGAAACTATTGATCAAAAGTCAAGTTGGCATGAGGCAAATTCACACTTATTAATTATTTGATAAGTCAGGTGAATTGCAATACACCGGTTATTTTCTTGGTGTATGGGTAGGTGGGCCAAACAGAGAATAAAAATGTACAAGGAAACATGTTTGAGGTTCCCCTAGTGCTTGAATATTGGTCTGCAAAGGTTGTATTGCATGTTTCTGTGTCATAGCTCTATTTCATGAAAGTAAGAAAGTAAAAAAAAAACAAAATATTATGAGGCAGTCGTCTGCTGAAGCTGAATATAGAGCAATTGCCAATGATGCATGTGAAATTATTTGGCTTAAGACTCTTTTAACTGATCTTCAAGTGGCTCACTCTCAACCTGCCACATTGTCTTACAATAACCAAGCAACACTAGAGATGCACACGAGCTAGGTTCGAGCCAATCCCCAAGCTTGGGATGGCTCGGCTTTTGAAGAAAAGCGGGTTGTTTAAGCTCGGCTCGAGTCCAGCTCAAACACGGCTCAGCTCTAGCTGAAAACCTTTAATTTTAAAAATATTCTTAAAGTTTTTGAAAATTGTGTAAAATGCCTTTTTGAAAGAGATAAATACAATGGGATTTGAACTCATGCCTCTTACAAAGATGATTAATGAATTATCCACTAATGTGAGACCCTTCTTTGTGTTATGAATATGAATAAAATACATAGATATGTAAATCGAGCTTAGTAGGGCTTACCGAGCTTATTCGAGCTGGACTTCTAGTTCAATCTCGGCTCATTTATGTGTTCCGAGCATGAAACCTTGTTTAAGCTTGGCTCGTTTATTTTTCAAATGAGTTTGAGCTGAGCTTAAACGAGTTTATCCCAAGCAAGTTCGGCTCGTTGTGCATCCCTAAGCAACATTGCATATAGAGCCAATCATGTTAATTATATCACAAAGGCATGAAACATATTGACATTGATTGTAACTTAATTCCTAAGAAAAAATCCTAGGGTGATGTTAGCACTACATATGTTCATACCAAGAATCAAATTGCAGACTTATCCAGGAAAGCATTGGGAAAAGATCGATTTTTTAATTTGGTATTCAAACTGTGATTGTGACCTACACGTTCCAGATTGAGAGGGAGCGTTAATTTTGGAAGGTTCTCATTTGTAATCTGCGTAATTGGTGTGTTTTATTTTCTTTCCCTTTGTATTTTTACCATTCATTTGTAACTTTTACCTTTCTCACCATGTAGTGCCTTAGAAGATATGTTTCAATGGGAATCAGTTTGGTTGTATATTAGTTCAATTATGTTTCAATGGGAAGCATTCAAGCATTTTCCACAATCTATAAGATTCACGTTTGTAATCGAGGATGGGAAGAAATAAAATTGAAGCTGCATAGTGACAAATTTCAGGATATATTTTGTTCATGCATTTTCTTTGTTTATTTGCATTTTGGTATTTATCTAGATTTGTTAGATGGTAATAGATACGATGTTTGGTTGTATATTAGTTCAATTATGTTTCAATGGGAAGCATTCAAGCATTTTCCACAATCTATAAGATTCACGTTTATAATCGAGGATGGGAAGAAATAAAAATGAAGTTGCATGGTGACAAATTTCAGGATATATTTTGTTCATGCATTTTCTTTGTTTATTTGCATTTTGGTATTTATCTAGATTTGTTAGATGGTAATAGATACAATGTTTTTTTTTTGTTTTTTCTCATTGTAATTAGCCGAATTTCCAAACCTAATGACAAAAATTAAAATGCATAATTTATTTGTTATGAAATTCTTGTGAGGATATTTTTGAATGAAGTTCATAAATTAATGTTTATAATACCAAAAACAATGAATTAAATGAAAGATTAATGCACACATCTCATTATCTTTCTGCTTCAATTTAATCAAACATCTAATTAGCTAAATAGTAATAGTTATCAGGTTACTATATGCAATTAGCTAAAAAAAAATTAATTAGGCAGCTAAGGTTCATCTGGTCGGCCTGGTAAACCGTGGGCCAACCCAAGCTCGGCCCCTACATATTACGAGTCGGATTTCGGCCCGAAAACTAATGGGTCAGGGCCTAAAAACCTTGACCCAAACCCGACCTATGGTCGGCCAGGTCGGTTACGCCCACCAAGCCCAGACCCCAGCCCTAATACTGCCCCAACTTAAAGACATTTTGAGAAAAAATGAGGAGGCAAAAGTGTAAAAAATGTCTAGAGCATGATAGTCATTTAATTTGAACACTTAACCATGGTTAACCAGACAATACTCTACACAGAATTTTCACCATTTCTTTGACCCCCTTGACAGAAATAGTGAAAATGAGAAGCCACCATTTCTTTTAGTTGGTTGAATTTATCTTTTTTTTATCTTTTTACCTCGTTTCTTGGTTTGTTCAATGTTTATTAGATTATATAAATTCCTTTAACATTTGAAAGCACCCACGAAAAGACGATGCCTCTGGAAGAATTGACTGGGTCATATGCATGCGCGGGTCCAACACACATATGAAACCTGATAAAATTTATGTAGGTTATTTGATGCTCTAGCTCTAGCGGAGTACTCTCAACCAATGTTAATATATATATATATAACTGAGTAGGCAGATCCTTCTCGCTTCCTAGTTTGGCAACCTTGTTCTGACCTCCACCGATAGTGGAAATTGAAGTTAAAAGGGTAACCATTTACAGTCAAGAAATTGTTTATGAATGTAGCATTCACTATTCTTATGATTGTGGATCCATTTCACAACAGACGAACCTGTAAGAAGGTAAGCAACCATCGCCAATGGAACACATGGTTTCCAGCACAACGAGAAAAGGGTAAGGATTCCGACCCCTGGATAAAAAGAAACATTTTTGAGGTCCTGCAGGTGGAAGGATAAGGGATCCTGGACGGAAGGTGACCAAAGCAGGTTATATGTTCCCCCCCCGAACAGGGCAGTTAGCTACATCTCATGTTCGGGGGTTCCAAAAAGCACCACGTATGTAAGCATGTGTGTCTCGTATCCCCATGTTTGTCAGCATTAATTAGCGTTGGAGTTTGATGCGATTGCAAAGACTTAAGTACCCTCTCCTCCATTGGTGCCAAAAAAATGACGATTCTTGAAAAGGAGTGGTTGTAAAGACTTAAGTGCCCCAAAGATGATTATTTAAGACCCAGTCTCTGCACTGCAAGATTATCTGAGAAAGAAATCTCCCCTGGAGATGGCCATGAACATCAACCCTCTCACTCTCTCTCTCCCTTCTATTTCTGCTTCTATGCACATCCAACAGAAGATCTTACATTGCTCCATCAAGCACCGGCTGACCTGCACATTGACTGTTGTGGAGCCTGATTCAGAGTTTTTACCCTTACAGGAGGAGGGTTTGGGGGTTCATCCCAGCGTGGGTAGCATCATTCAACTAAATGAGTTGTAGATCCTGATTCAAAGTTTTTACCCTTACAAGAGAGGGGTAAAACCTCATCTCACTCTCTCTCCCTTCTCTCTCTACTTATGTGCACATCCAACAAATGATCCAACATTTCTCCATCAAACACCGACTGACCTGCACATTGACTGTAGCATCGTTCAACTTGATGAGTTGTGGAGCCTGATTTAGAGTTTTTGCCCTTACAGGAGGGGGGGTTTGGAGGCTCCTTCCAGCGTGGGTAGCATCATTCAACTTGAAGAGTTGTGGAGTCTGATTCAAAGTTTTTACCCATTCAAGTTTTAAGACATTTAGATCTCATGTTTGAACATCCACGCATGTGCACTTTGCTTTCATCATGTTCAGTTGCTTTCTAGATTATACTTTGAATTCTGGTGCATTTTAGATCTATCGATTTGTATATAACCAAAGCTCATTTTAATCTGAATTTTTTACTGAAACTTCATGCATATGTCTTCATGCTCTCCACCAAAAATCAGATCATTCTGAGTTTGTTTGACCTACTTTAAAAATCGAGATTCAGAACCTGTTATTTTGCACCGTCAGGATTTTAGCAGAATCAGGACCAACTTGGGGGAGTGATTTCTCCCTAACCAGAGATTATCTTTACAATCCGTAAAAAAGGTTGTTTTCTAAATTAAATTTAGTTTGTTCATACCAGATTTCAACAATTTCTATGGTGTTTTCATACCAGTTTTGGGTCAAAAACCATAACCCTGTCACCCTGTGTCATTTTAACGGCTCAGATTTTGATCCATTTTGTTTGAATTTTATTTCCCTAATGAGAGATCATTTTTCAATTCTGTAAAACGGGTTCTCTTCGTTTATGTGTCTAGTTCATTCCTGTAAATTTATCAGAATTTTTCAAGGTCAATTACTATTTTATTTTGATTAAATACCAGAACCTTGTATCCCGATTTTATAAATGTTTTGATTTTGGCCCCCATATCATGACTGTTCTAGCACTTCTTCAACAAATCGCTATTTGATTGGCAATATTCTTCAGCAAATCGTTGTTATGATTTTTTTGGATCTCTAATGAGTCCCTACTATGATTTTTAGTATTTTTGGGTCTCCAACGAGCCTCACAATGATTTATAGTGTTGTTCGGTCTTTTAACTATGATTTATAGTGCTTTGGGGTCTCCAACGAGCCCCACAGTGATTTGTAATGTTTTTCGATCCTTTAACTATGATTTATAGTGTTTTCGGGTCTCTAACGAGATCCACAACGATTTATAGTGTTGCTGGACCTCGCTATAGTGATTTGTAGTGTTTCTCGCTAAACACTACAGCGATTTGTGATACAAATCGTTATCCGAATCAGGACCAACTTGTCAGGGCCATATCTCCCTAAACAGAGATCCGATTTCAAATTCATAAAAAATGGTGTATTTGCTATGAAGTCTAGTTTATTATTGTAAATTTTCAGTGATTTTAATGGTCATTTGATACCTCATTTGGATCTAAAACCAGATCCCTATTAGTCTGCCTTATTTGAGTGATATAGGTTTTTATTTCATTTTGTAAGAGTCATATCTCCCCAACGGAAGATCATTTTCCAAATCCGTAAAAAAGGTTTTTTTTCTCTATGTGTCTAGTTTATATCTGAAAAGTTTTATAACTTTCTATGCTCATTTGATATTTTAAACCTGTTAAAAACCGAGACATGTCTCCAACATGCAGAGAGCAGTTAACTAAAACATATAACCAACCCAAGATATGAGCAAACACAGTAAGCAGTTCATGAAACTTAAGAGTGCACAACATTCAGTAATGTGAACATGATTCTCTAGTTTCAATATTAGCTGGCTTGTGGGTACGCACAGACGCAAAACGTAGAAACAACCGAGACTGATCCGGAGGTTTATTATGCCATGTATTTTTTATAACCCGGACAGTAACTGAGTCCGCTCATAAGGAGATGGCCAGTGACCAAGAGAGAATTCCCCAAAAGTATTTGTGGCCACAGATGCATCCTACTTTTGCAGAAGTCCGTGGGAGCTACTGTTAAATTATGTAATGTAATATATATATTATATATATATATATAAGGTAATACATATACATATATTAATATATATGTATATGTATCTACTTATTATATATATAAATATATATTTCTATTTGTTTAGCCGTAGGGTAGTTTAGTCTTTTTCACTATTTTACACACATTCACTTTTATGAATGTGATTGTAACTTAATTTTAGTTTTTCTTTTTCACCTAAACATAGAGCTTGTCTAAGCGCCATTCATTCTTACATAGAACCTAGAAACTTCGAGAAAGCACGAAAATGTCATGAATGGATAGTCGCAATGGATAATGAACTCGAAGCTCGAAGAAAAGCCAAGACATGGGAATTTCAAGACCTTCATAAAGGTAAGAAAGCAATAGGGTGTAGATGGGTGTTTAAGGTTAAGACTAGGAGTGATGGGTCCCTCGAGAGATACAAGGCTCGTTTAGTTGCAAAAGGATATAGTCAAGAATATGAGATTGATTATGAAGAAACCTTTTCCCCGGTAGCTCGAATGGTCACCGTCAGATGTCTTATAACCGTTGCCTCGATCAATAAGTGGAACATCTATCAAATGGATGTTAAGAATGCATTTCTAAACAAAGATCTAAATGAAGAAGTGTATATGGACGCTCCTCCTGGAATGGAGTCTCCTAAAAAAAATGTTTCGCCTTCGAAAAGCATTTTATGGTTTGAAACAAGCCCCCAAGGCTTGGTATGATAGGTTTAACTCTGTAATGTTAGAAAATGGTTTTTCATCCTGTTTTACTGATACTGCTTTGTTTGTTAGAAAATCCAATGCAGGGATTGTTATTTTACTTCTTTATGTGGATAACATGCTTATAACCGGAAGTGACTCTAAAGGGATTAAAAGCATAAAAACAATTTTAAAGGATAGGTTTGAAATGTCTGACTTGAGATTTCTAACTTATTTTTTAGGTATTGAAGTAGCATACTCTCATAGAGGGTACTTTTTGTCTCAAACTAAGCTTGCATCTGAGATTATTGACAGGTCAGGTATTATAGATGATAAGGTTTGTGAAACTCCTACTATAGTAGGAGCTAAAATGAAGATTGATGATGGTGTTCTTCTCTTCGATCCTACTCTCTACAGACAACTTGTAGGATCGTTGATGTATCTGAGTATTACTAGACCAAATATCTCTCATGCAGTGCTTACTGCAAGTCAGTTCCAGCATGCACCAACATCTGTCCACTTGAGTGCTATCTTACGAGTTGTAAGATACATTAAGGGTACTCTAAATAAGAAAGTTTTTTTATCCTTTTCGTCTGTTTTAAAATTAATTGCTTATACTGACTCTGATTGGAGAGGTGACCCAAATAACCGTCACTCCACCATTGGTTTTTGTGTGTTCTTAGGAGACTCATTGATTTCATGGAGATGCAAGAAGCAGCAAAAAGTGTCTCTATCATCAACTGAAGCCGAATATCGTGTCATGGCAACTACTACCATGAAAATTGTATGGATTCATCAGTTGCTAGAAGACATGGGGATCACAATTAAAGAGCCTACCAAGCTATGCTTTGACAACAAAAGTGCGATTTAAATATTTAAAAAAAAGTCACAACTCATACAAAATAAGAAAACTTTATAAGTTTATATCTTTTTGCAGTAAAAAGTTTACAAGAAGGCGATGTTGCACCAGGTGTACTCTCTCTCTCTCTCTCATATACATATATATATATATATACATGATGCCTAGGTGCGATTGGTTTCATTTTAGAAATCTCTTGGACAGTCATTCCTGGGACATGATATAAATATTTAGAAAATGGCACTCTTTGGACATCTTTATTGTGTTGGATGTCCTTGTCCAAGTATCCAAATACTAGCTTAGCACTCGTATAACAAGTTTGTATCACACTGGATTGATACTAAAAGAGTTTCAAAATATAAGCAACTTTAGAGCATCTAGTTGTGAAGTTTGTGTTTCCAACCCTAATTCAACCACCCCCACAAATCGGGAATGCATATAATGTGAATTCCGGCAAGAATGACAAATGAATGGACCACCGTCCACACACCACGCCCCTACACCTTACCCACATTCCACACCCTTGAACCATACATGCTTAAGAAGAAGAAAACTATTGTTTAGAAAAAATCATAGTCACAAATATCGGTATCGGCTATATCTCAGCGAGGCTATTTCTTGTGATATTCTAGGTTTGGTGATAAATCTCGGGAAAATTTTGGGGCTTAGAATTTTTTTTAAATGTATAAAAGTAACAAAAATAAGTAAAAAAAATATCATATTTAGATAATAAATACATACATAATAAAAGAAAATAGTAAAAAATGCAAAATAAAGAACAACACATTTAAGATGTAGAAAATAAAGAAAAACAGTAAAAATGATTGATAATATCGTGATATAATCAAATTGTTGATATTTTCAAAATATCACGATATTTTACCTATAGTATTGTTTGCTGAAATACAGTGATAATATCAAGATATTTTGAAAACATCGCCGATATCTGTGACAGGAAAAAACAAATACAATTAAAGAAAACTAATACTGTGGTTGATTTTTTAAATTGATTATCACATTTATATTCACTGGTAAGCTTTGGATGACATCTATAATTATTATATTTCATTTTTCTGTAAACCTCTCCTACACTTGAGTCATCATCAAAGATCCTCTAATGCTTTTAAGTTTTACCGCTACTCCCAAGTCGACAAATAAAGTGATACAATATTTCCATTCTCAATTCTACCATGAGGTTCATAATCATGACATGGCAGTACATATTCTATGGGACCTCTTTGTTATAATTGAAGACAGCAAATTAGAAGGTAAAGGTGGTCATTGACATATGAAAGTTCCAAAAGAACACCTCCAATATCTACTCCAAAGAAATCAGAGAGGAAAAATGTTGGTGGCTGGAATCATGTGGAATTCAATCATATACAACCAGAAAAGAATGCAAGGCATTTCTTTCATACAAACCTTCGCTTTTGCAAGCATTTCATCTCTGAAAACCATATCACGTATCAGAGATCGATGCTCCCGTAAATCATGATCAGATGGCTCAGGCTCATACATGCTGCCAATTACACAAAATTATTACACCTTTGTGTAATAAAAAAACAAAGAAGGAAAAAATTGGTCACTATAGGCAATACAAATGACGGATATGGGAGGTGTACCATAGTAATTTGAGTAGGTGAATGGGGGAATGACAAGAAATGCAGTTAATTAACGAAGACATGCACATGCAGCATGCACAGAAAAAGCACCAAACCTGAATTTTTCCCGCAAATGTGACCACAAATCTTCTGCTGCAGTTTCTGGATTCACGTAAGCAAAACGAAGGTAATGCACTGTGACCATGACTGCCCTCATAATTTTCTCATAGCATGGACTTGGCTTGAACAGCTCTATCCTGAAACCATTATTTAAGCCAAACAAATCAACAAGCTCTATAAATTGAACTGATGGTCACAAACCACCAAATCATCTTCACTCAGAGAGTAACGGTGACAATGGTATAAGATTCACCATTTTCCATCAGAGGTTAGAGCACAGATGGTAGGTTTCAAATCTGACAGCTCAAACTTCCAAGCAACAACTGGCTCATACATCTTCACTGGACCGCTCACAGCATCCCCTCGCACGAAGATCCTTGTCCCTATGCTTCCTGCCAATTCACTCGTGCGCCATTGAAAAGGTAAGATAGAAAACGAGATAGGCTTTTCATTCTCATCAACAAAATAGTAATTCGACACCTTGTCTGGGATATAACCATCCTCTTCATCAGACGATGACATTTTGGATGAAAGCTCTCAGATTAATGAGCAGAACAGAAATGTATTTGCCTTCCTGATCCTGCTCTACAATAAAACAGATGCAAACTGAATGAAAACATGAAAGTAAATCTTTGATACATTGACTTGGAATGACATCAGTTTTGGATTCCCCAAGCCATTGAATTCTCTAACTTGGGCATCCAACTCAGTTCATTCTTTTACAAACTCCACGATTTCAAACTCCCACATACTTGGCCAGGAATTCAGAACCTGGAATTTGCATATTTTGGAATTTTCCGGACAGAGAACTCCATATATTAAAAACAAAACCAAACACATGATTTCTGGATTGGAACGAGTTCCTTCACATATCTTGAATTCCAGGAAATCCAAAGAAACTTTAACCCACTTATCCAGATAAACGGGATAAGATGGCATATTCTCGTATCTGTAATAATATTACTTCTCAGTTTAACCTATATATCTGTATAAGTGGACTCCAAATTCATCAATGAAAACGAAAAAGAAAAATTCCGGCAGATGAAGATACAGAATCCCGTCACAGGAGGTCAATGCGGTAAAGAAAAACCGAAAATCCGTGCCCTAATTAGCCCATGCAACCACAGAAAGTAGCACGCATACTGAAAATCACTCTGGAAATCGAAAATCCACCCATGAAAAATAAAGGAAAATCTACTCTAAAGCTTCTCGAGCAAGAAACTTGTTGTTTCACAGCGAGACGCGAATCAGGCGAAGAAAAACCACGAAAACAAATCCCAAGTCACTAACTCGACGACGAAACCCTAGCATGCAAACCGAAAACCACACCGAAAATTCAAATTAGACAACGACAATGAATGAAGAAAACAGGAAACAAGAAGAAAAATCCCT
The DNA here is from genome assembly GCF_984573655.1 of Nuphar pumila. Classification (NCBI taxonomy): domain Eukaryota; kingdom Viridiplantae; phylum Streptophyta; class Magnoliopsida; order Nymphaeales; family Nymphaeaceae; genus Nuphar; species Nuphar pumila. The sequence goes on from NC_143258.1 coordinate 82,794,713, forward strand.
CGACGAAGCATCCATGGCTCCGTCGCTAGCGGCAAAGACGATTGCCACGCACCGCGACGAGAAACCGAGAAAACCGCGTCATAATCCGTCGACGGAGCACGGAAGCCCTGACCGCAGAACTCGTGACCAGACATACCCAGAAGAAACAACAAAGAGAGGAGAGATCTCAGGCTACGAACAAGTTAGGGTTTCGAAGAAACGAAAGTCCCGTTCGATGCAGGAACTCGGAGAAAGTAGCTCCCTAAATCGCAGCAGGGCGTCGGAACCCCTAACTTACATAGAGACGACGACGACGACGATGGGAAGGAGAAACCACGAATTCCTGAAGAGGAAGGGAAACGAAGATGGTGTTATGGAGAGTTTACCAGTGCGGAAGGCTCAGAGAGAAAGAGAGAGAGAGAGAGAGTTGCCAAACCGCTCTACTTCTACTTCTACTTCACCACCTGCTACTTCGTCTTCCCACGTACGTCGTGCCGTGTAGGGGAATCCTTGCATGACAACCTTTACATTCCTAGAAAAAAGTCCCACATCTTTTGCATGAAACATTTTCGGTTTTTAACAAATCTATTGTCCCTCTTTCAGTCTATATTTCTTTTGTATCCTCTAGCTTGCAGACGTGGCGTCAATATGTTGCATACTTGATTTTTGGACGCGCTCAGAAGTTACTATGTTGTCCATGCCTTTTTCCTTTTTTTTCATATTTAATATCTTTGGCGGTCTTTTATAGTAGTCAGATAGTTACAGTTACGAAGCGTAGTTAAATAAACGGCTCCGTTAAGTTGAAAATAACGCGTTTGAAGATGAGTTTCTTAGAATAATTAGTAACATCATTTTATCCAAACGTGTAGTTATTAAAGCACTAACCGGATAAATGGATTGTGTTTGGTAGGCCCTCCTGTCATGATCCGAAATATTTTCTTATATGACGATCTTAAAATAAGATTTAACCAAATCAGCTTTCGAACATATATGGGTGGAGCTTTTACTTATTATGGTTTTGGATCACAAAGAACATTTTCTGACAGTTTTTACTTTCAAACCATCTTTTACCTGATCCAGTATTTACCATGTAAGATTTGGATCCAATTCAACTCTAACTTACGTAATTTGGACTGATCCACATTAGGATTTGGATCTATTAGTTGTATTTAAGACTTGCATTTGAAGCATACGTGATCCAGCTCAGGATGTAAATTGGTCGGATCTAGGCATTACCAAGTCCGACTGAATTGGGTTTGGCCTAATCAGATTCAGATAAGGGTTTGGATTCAGATTCAGATGAAAAAATTAAATAAAACCAAACTCAGATCCTACTAGCTTAAATGTCCAATATGATTATACCATTGCCAAGAAGGTAGGAATGCACATACTGGATTGGTACCCCAGAGAGCCGAGGGCTCGACCAGCCTCATTTGGGTTGGATCCACCATATCTAGATCCAACTGGCTTTCAGGGCCAGCGAAGTAAATTCATATCAGGCAAGTTTGAGGGTCACTCATGCCATATCGATAGCCAAATAAGTGCATGGATAAGGATCCATATTTAGGTATCCCTTCAAAGGAGCTATTTATTTCTTTTGTTTCTTTCCATTTTTGTAAGCCAAAACCAGTAGTGTTGTGGTTAGATTTAAACCCAATCCAGATCCAAATTTAAGATGGGATTGGAATGCTCATAAGTCAGTCCCATTTCAAACGGGTTTGTTTATTAGGCTGTCAATTGTTTTGAAGTATGGGTCCTATAGATCGGGATTCAGATTTGATTTGAGGAGTTCTTGAACCATGCCTTGGTATGGGTTCAATCAGACCGGATTTATGCAGGACCAGATCCAAGTCTGTACCATGACAAAACCCAGACCCGGTAAAATTCATATTTTTAAATGGGTAATTTACATATAGGCACCAAGGGTATGGCAAATTTAACATCTAACTCTCTCAATTTTACATATTTAAGATAGGCTCCTATTTTTTCTTGAAATTGTTGTGATGACTTTTGCTCTCTAAAAATACTTATTGGGCTTTAAGTGCAGCTATAAAAATGGCATTCAATACAACAACAACAACAACAATTACGCTCTCATCCCAAAACAATTGGGGTCGGCGATATGAACCAACAAAGAAAATCATTCTGGGTCTTCCACATGAATCCTTCTCCTCCAATCATTTCTATCCAATGCCATGTCCTCGGTGAGGTTCAAAGCCTTCATATCCTTTCCTATCATCTCCATCCAAGTCTTCCTAGGCCTACCCCAACCTCTTTTAACTAATATATTTTCCCATTTCTCCATCCTTCTAACTGGAGCATCATTAAGCCTTCGCCGAATATGTCCAAACCACCGTAAACGATTAGCTCTCATCTTATTTTCAATGGGTGCAACGCCTACCTTCTTACGTATCTCCTCATTCTGAATCTTATCTTTTATTGTATTTTCACACATCCATCTAAGTATACGCATCTCAGCTACACTCATTTTTTGAATATGATGTCTCTTGGCAGCCCAACATTTCGTACCATATAGTAAAGCGGGCCTAATAGTCGTCCTATAAAACTTTCTCTTCAACTGCAATGGCATTCTACGATCGCACAACACTTCAGTTGCACTTTTCTATTTCATCCACCCAACCTTTATCCTATGATTTATATCTCCATCAATTTCTCCATACTTTTGAATGATAGATCCCAAATATTTGAAACAATCATCCACCAGTATTTCTTGCTCACCAAGCTTCACTACACTTCCATCACTACTTCGTTGCTTACTAAACCGACATTCCATATATTCTGTCTTACTCTTACTCAACTTAAAACACCTTGCTTCCAATGTTTGTCTCCATAATTCTAACTTAGCATTAACCTCAGCTTTAGACTCATCAATCAAAACAATATCATCAGCAAACAACATACACCACGACACATTTTCTTGAATTGATCTCGTAAGTTCATCCATCACTATAGCAAATAGGAAAGGCCTTAAAGCAGATCCTTGATGTAACCCAACCGTTATAGGAAAATTGGTTGTCACCCCTCCACAAGTGCGGACATTGGTCACTACTCCTTCATACATATCCTTAATTATACTAATGTACTTGAGAGAAACACCTTTCTTCATCATTGTCCACCAGAGAACGTTCCTAGGTACTCTATCATATGCCTTCTCCAAATCAATAAAAAACATATGCAAATATTTGTTCCTCTCTCTATTTCTCTCAATAAGTTGTCTAAGAAGATGTATAGCTTTCATAGTTGATCTTCCAGGCATAAAACCAAATTGATTCTCCGATATCATGACAACCTTCCTCAACCTAGACTCAATCACCCTCTCCCAAAGTTTCATAGTATGACTCATGAGTTTTATACCACGATAGTTTGTGCAATCTTGTATATCACCCTTATTATTATATAGAGGCACCAAAGCACTTTTTCTCCACTCATTAGGCATCTTATTTGTCGGCCAAATCATGTTAAAAAGATTTGTCAACCATTCTAAACCTTTCTCTCCCAAGCATTTCCAAGCCTCGATAGGTATACCATTTGGGTCAACTGCCCTTCTTGATTTCATTTTCTTCAAAGCCTCTGCAATTTTTTTCTTTTGAATATTGCGCATGAAGTTACAATTCATCTCATGAAAAGGAATTGAGAAGTCTCCAAGATCCTGAGCATGACTTTCATTAAATAGCTTATCAAAATAATCTTTCCATCTCTCCTTAATCTCCTCGTCTTTGACTAAAACCCTTTGCGTTTCATCTTTGATACATCTAACCATACCCAAATCCCTCGATTTCCTATCTCTCATCTTTGCAAGCCTATAAATATCCTTCTTGCCCTCTTTGGTATCTAACTTGTCATAAACCTCCTTATATACCTTATCCCTCGCGTTTCGAACTACTTTTTTAGCTTCCTTCTTTGCTATCATATACTTCTCCAACTTCTCATTTATCACGACTCTTACTTAGATTTCTATAAACTCTCTTTTAACCTTAATAGCTAATTTGACATCCTCGTTCCACCACGATGTATCCTTACCTAGCGGTGCACCGCCTTTAGACTCACCCAATATCTTCTTAGCCACCTTTCTCATGCCACTCGCTATCTTATTCCACATTGATTCTGATTCCTCCTCGAGACACCAATCAACTTCCTTAACTACCTGCTCTACAAACATTCCTTGTTTAGCTCCTTTCAGTGCCCACCACTTAATTCTAGGATCTATCCTATGTCTATCCCTTTTGCAACATTGTCTAATTCTAAGATCTAAAATTAAGACTCTATGTTGTGTAACTACACTTTCTCCCGGTATAACCTTACAATCGATGCAACAACCCCTATCTCTCTTTCTAAGTAGGAAAAAATTTATCTGACTCGTATTAACCCCACTTTTGAATGTTACTAGGTGAGACTCCCTCTTCCTAAACCAAGTGTTTGCTAAGATCATATCATAGGACAAACCAAAATCTAAAATCCTTTCTCCACTTTGGTTTCTTTCTTCTATACCATAGCCTCCATGGATACTCTCAAATCCATCCCTACTAATGCCTACATGTCCATTAAGGTCACCGCCGATGAAAAGCTTTTCACCATAAGATATCCCTTATACTACTCCATCTAAATCTTCCCAAAATTGATGCTTAATGGAATCATCCAAACCTACTTGAGGTGCATAAATACTAATAATATTAATAATATCCGTACCTAACACTAATTTAATAAGTAAAATCTTATCACCCTTCCTACGGACCTCAACTACATTATCTATAAACTCAGGACTCATAACAATCCTTACTCCATTCCTATTTCTATTTATTCCTGTATACCAAATCTTATATCCCCGAGGTTCTATCACTTTTGCCTTCTCACCTACCAATTTGGTCTTTTGTAGACATAAAATATCAATCTTTCTCCTACACATAACATCTACTAACTCTACCAACTTACCAAAAAATGGCATTCAATAATTATAAAAAAGGTTAAAAGTGTAATTTTAAAGAGTTAATTAAATTTAAGTAGAATAAAAAGCCCCATTGATAGTGGTTGTAAATCTTATAAAACTCACTTGATCCATTTTTTCAAGTGGACAATAAAAGTTAGGCACGCACCCTGCAACTTGAATATGGATCCAAGCTAGAGCAGGTAGTTCTGACCAAGGTCCACTCTTGGGCCTACCAGTGGCTCTAAGGAAAAAAAAATCTGGCCAAGGCTAGGGGTGGATCGGGTACCTGACTTGATACGAGCTACGTGTAGACAGCAGCCCAAAAAAGGTTCCATTTTAGCCTTAACTCAGAATAAATAGTAAATGGATCGGGTAAGGGTAAAGTAGTGCATCAATGAACCCTGGCCCAAATCCCACCAAATTATAATCAGGATTTGGGAAGGCGTGACCGACCTGACCCAAACCCATACTGATAACTTTTGAGCTGAGCCGAAGACAAGGGTTGGGCAGAGCTTTGAGTGGGTCGGGCCAACCCATGACCACTCTTAAGAATGGCCATATGTCACAAAGATACGTCAACATGAGGATACATGATTCAAGTTTGACATGCAAAATTTGAGTTTTTTTTTAGAAACAGGACACAAGGATACAACTTTTTTTTATTTAATAAATAAAAAACTATGTTTTTTGATATTTTAATAACAAAAGATACAAATTTATTGTAATAATATTAAAAATTATTTGTACATCATTGTTTGTGTCTGCGGTGTGCCAGCATGTCTGCTCTTGCCACCAATGATATATACCCAAAATGGTGTGTCCCTGTGACATAGGCAAGGGTGTCAACGGGTCAGGTTTACCTGGACCTTACTTGAACCAAACCCTATAAGGTCAGGGTATGGTGATAAATAAGAAGTCTCGAGTTCGGATTCAAAGGTCCAATTAATAAATGGATCTGGGTATAGTTTATGAAATTTTATACTTGACCTAACAATCTAAAATCCCTAACTTGTAAATTTTAGAAAAAAATTAAAATTTTAAAAGTCAATTCTTTTTCAGAATTATGATGATAGCTCAACAAAAATAATAGTTGCAAGGAACAAGCGGGCAAAAATTCCAACAAACGAATTGGGTCCCTAAATGTCTTAGATTTGAGCCTACATTTTCATACATCCAAAAAACCATGAAGATTCAAAGCAAGGTTTTATATAGAAACAAGGTTACACAAAAATCCTCATACAAAATGTCAAAATATTCTCAGAAGCGAACAACATGGAGAATGAATTCTTGATATCATCGCATCATCATGTCATCGCCTGCAACATTCGTCTAATCATCACTTATATCCTATAAAGTGGGCCAGACTCATGAAAGCCTAGTAAGTGCAACAATATCAGACAAGCAAACAAGTCTAATATTTGCATTAGCATATTTCAAAATGTTGGATCGTATATGAATGAACCGCAAATTGGTGTAAGAGTGTATCGTTTCTAGATTGAATAAGCCAAGTAAACATCATAACTTTGTTTTGATAATTTACCTATGGGTACTTACATGGTAAAATTATATAAACAACTGAGTCCATTCAGGAGTTTATTATTTTATGTGAATTGATAACCTGAATGGCTAATTGAGTCTGATCTAAAGGGCACGGTTTCAGAGACCAAAAGAGAATTTTCTAAAAGTAGGAATAAGTGGGGGATATATCCTAACTTCTGAAGCTGTTGTAAGATCTACCACCTAGGATAATAATTGGTAGTCATGTTCCCTAACTCTGATAACTGGGGACATCGAGCCATTGCCACTCGAGTAGCGTAGTTAAAAAATTTATCCATTGGAGGTTGTACCTCCTATCATCTTTCTTGGTAGAACTGAAGGATGAATGGGTGTGTGAGGTCTTCTTTTATACAACAACCTATTCACCATGCTTTGGTCTTTTAAAACAAATCGAGTATCTTGTTTATGAAGGCGATATGTGCAATTATACGAGATTATCTCATAATATTGTGCACTAACATGCATCGAGGTTTGTCATAAACCTTCAATTATTCATTGGCATACGAGCTAGTCATGCATGTCTGATAGTACCATTGTGATGAGAATTAAACTAGGTTTCTCAGAAAGAAAACCAACCGAACAATCTGAAAGTTGACGACTTCTCGAACCTCGGGTAGGGGGCATACTTGAGTCATCTCCAAATGCAACCAAAAGTACTTGATGTAAGTACAACCAAGTCTATGTAGTCAAAGTCTCGTGTTAACTAGTTTATAGGGTACATTTAGTTGTGAATGTCTAAATCGTGACAACCTCACCCTTTTGATCTTTCAGTGTCTTGAAGGACACTTCAATCACTCAGTGAGTGTCTAATGCATATGGACATGAAAATGTTTGTTTTATTTTGCAAAACCTCAAGGCATGTAGACTTGGAGTCGCGCACGAGAGTAAACAAAAATATCTTGTTTGATTTGAAGGAGTGTTAGGGGCATGCAAACTCAAAGTCTCACATGCAAGCCTTTGGAAAATTGATTAAAGTATAAGTACGCAAAACTACATACTCTAAATAAATGCTCGCATAATGTAAATAGAGGAAGTGTATAAAAAACTGCGCATTGTGCATAGATATATATGTATATATTACACGTATATGAAAGTATTGTCTGCCAAAAGGCGATCATAAATACGAAATCATGTACCTTAAGTAAATGCTCGTGCAATGTAAATAGAGCAAGAGTACGCAAAATTGTGCACTTTGTATAAATATATATGTATATATTTACACGTATATAAAAGCAACATCTATCAAAAAGCCATTGTAAATAAAGCAGAGGTACACAAAACTACGTACCTTAAATAAATGCTCGCATAATGTAAATTAAGAAAGAGTACACAAAATTGCGCACTCTGTGTAGATATATACATATATATGAAAGTATCATCCACCAAAAGGCCATCGTAAACAAAGCAGAGGTACGCAAATCCACGTACTTTAAATAAATACTTATTTATATATGTATATTTGACTTAACTCAACTCAAGACCTAGGGTGCACCTTAGCTCGAGACACCCTGGTTGGGCTGGTGGGCTCGATTGGGTCAAGCCCAACCCAACCTACCCGAGACCTGACTGAGCTGGGTTGGTGGGCTCGACTGAGTTGAGCCCGACCCACCCCCACTTGAGCCCTTACCTTGATAGGGGGCAGACTAAGGACGACAACGCTAGCAATGCCATTGCGAGTCAGAGAGGAAAGGGAGGGGGGGAGGGGGCAAGGTTGGGCAGCTTATTGGCTTGATTGAGTCGGGCCCAAATCGGCCTCACTTGAGACCTAGAAGCACACTGACTCGGGGGTTGGAGGGCTCGACTGAGTGGAGCCTAGCCAACTTCTCGGGATTCTCCCAACTTGGGTGTGGAAGGGAGCAGGGCGGAAGGGCAATGGAGGCACCCAAGGGTTAGGGTGGCCTCCAACCAACCCTCTCTACCTAGCATGTGGTAGCAGTAGAAGGGTTGATGTTGTTGTCACAGGTAGGGGAAAGAAGAGAAACATGAAAGAAGAGGAGGGGGGCAAAGAGGGTGTTATAGTGGTACAGGCACCGTCATGACCCCTTTGCTATAGCAGAGGCCCTTGCCCACCTCAGGCGGTGCAACAAGGCACTTGGAAGAAGAAAATGAAGGAGTGGAAGACTGAGGAACAAGGGAAAAAAGATGCCCCACCAGGGCGACATCAGTTGATGGTTGTTGTTGTTCTCTAAAAAAATTGAGGAAGAAGGTAGAGAAGCCGATGAGGGGGTGGTGCTCACTCGAAGTGTTTTTTTTGTTGCATTGTATACCCCTGTGTACCCGAAGGGGCTGTAATCCAGAGAAACAAAGACCTTATTTACACAGACTTGAAATGAGAATATGCCTTGATAATACACAATCATATTATGAATAAAGCTGCATGTTACTTCACAATTGTTAATTTTGAAACATGTCATACTGTTTTTTGTTAAACTACTTCATGCCTTGATAAATTATGTTAAATTGTATCATGCCTTGATGAACTGTGATATTTTATATTAAAAATATCATGCCTTGATAAACCATGATATCTTATATGAATATATATATATATATATATATTTAAATGTTATATAATTACGTGGGATTAGTGTATACCTACCAAGATTTCACAAGTCTAACCCTTTAAAGGGATTTCAAGTGATTGATATGTTGCACAATAGATGATGAGATGCAGGGGCAATGTTAAAAACCAAGACCTCTAAGGAACCAAAGTTAGACTTAGGATTTTGTTTTATTTTGATCATAAGTGCTTGTGTAAGTATAACTCTGACCTTTTTGTCTATCTGACTGCATTTTGTAAATGAGTACTTTTAGAAATTAAATCATTTTGGTTTTCATAAATGATTCATGAATGGTTCTCTAATTATACGATATTGGTTCATACCTGTAACACACACCAAATTTTTTCAACCCCCGCATAAAAAATATCAATTTTTGTAATTTAAAATTAAAAAGAAAATTTTCAATTTTTTGCTAAAATTTTGGTTAAGATTTTTGGGGTGTCACATTGGGAGAGGATTACAGAGCAGCTGTTACACAACGTGTAATGAGAATTCAAATCACCATTTGTTCAGGGTGGATAGCTGGCCATCATGTTATCAACTCCCTCATTAAGAAAGATGAGGGGCAGGCAGTTACGCAAGGCGTAATTATGAAACTGCCTGCCATCAAAGGTGATTTGTCATGTTTTTCCAATTGGACGATCGGAAGTGAGGTGGCCTTACCCGTAGTTATCACCTCCCTTATTAATAGAGACGTAGGGCATGCTGTTATGATAGGCACATTTTGGGTGTTGGAATCGATCCCACATAGAAATGCACCTCTGATTGTTATTAGAGTTGAGCAGTATCAGACCCTGTGATTCAGGCTATGAAGCTTGCACCCTTTTTGCATCAGACCTAAAAGTCATGCAGTCTTGTGTACATATTGCCATTGAGATGGGGTTGTTGCTTTGACACGAAAATCAATATTTAAAATAACAAACCCAATGTTTGAAGTTGCACTGACCACACCGTTGGTACCACCAGTCATCGTGTCGTGCAAGGTATGTGACCAGCTTCTTGAAAATGGCCTAGATTATCCTTTCCTTCATAAATAGCACCATAATTGATGCGTTCTTGTGGGCTTGAGTTAGGTTTGAGGTTTAGGTAGGTTAGGTCAAGTTTAGGGTCAAGTATAAAAAGACAAATCAGTAACAAGGGGGTGCTACTTACATAGTTCAGTAAAAAATTTGGTTCACTCGTTTTACAATAGATAAAATGCTAAAAGTTTTGGAGGGACTTCGAGACACGTGAAACAAGCTTGAATAAAATTTTTAGGATTTTGAGATCTGTCGTTTGGGAGATAAAATTTTTGGAAAGTTTTGGGATTTTTAGTGACAGGGTTTTGTTTGGATTTTGATAGACCTTGAGAGGTTAATTTATTCATCTTAGAATACCACTCATAAAAATATAAAAAAATTGGGTAAGACTTGGTATAGGCTAGAAAAGATTTGGTTAAAATTTGAGATTTAGAGTCTTTATGGACAGGGAGATAAAAATAAGAGAACACCAAAAATAGGTTTAAGTCTGGACTGAGATTTGGTAAAAAATAGGTTACTATGTCAGATTTATTACTCCTCACTGGGAATGAATTTAGATCTGTTTTTTGATGAGTAGATTAAGGACAGACGGATGGGTTAAACTAGGTTTAAATTTGCAAGGTTGGACTAGCTACGGTTTGGGAGAAACATTGGGTTAAAGTTGAGCAAAATTCTACAAATCTCAGCAACAAAATATTGTTTTCAGGTTTGGGTTTAACGAGTTTATGAGAAGCTAAGCTTGCGAGAGGCTTTAAGAAAATGTTTTTGATGACCCCTACAATTTAGGGAGAGTGTTCTATGGTGGGGAGAGGTTTGGTTCATCTGATGTTGGCCAAGGGTCCATGTACATGCCTTGGTTGATTCGAGTCCTCCACGTTCATTGATGTTGTCTATGAACACTAAGTAGAATTGAGTCTACTTAGTACTTAGGTAATTCCAGTCATACGAAGGGTTGGTACCACTTTATGCTGATCAAGCCAAGAACCCTTATAAAAAGGGTGAACGATTAGGGAGTTGAGACTCGCATGGGTAAGAAAAAGAGAGAGAGCTTTTGATTTATACTCTTCTTCACAAATGAAGTTCCTTTTATAGGTCAAGAGAACTCTCTCTTAATTATAAAATTCAAAGCAAATAAACCTACTAAGATGAGCAATATTCAAATCACTATAACATGAGGCTCTTGGGCTCTAAGGCCACAAAGGAGGGAAGCCCAAGGGTCTATACGTTTTTTAAGGGCCTTGAAGGCCTCTTGGGTAGAGCCAAGGCCCACTTGGCATGAGAGGCATCTAGAGGGGACACTCCATGTGGGTCCCGTTTGTCATTGATGATGAGTTGCCCAAGGGGGTCCCACTCTGATGAGGTGGCTGCATGGCATGGTTTAGGTGGCGTCTCCTTAGAGGTTGTCCCATGTGACTGAGGTGACTTGCACTGTTTGGGGCTCGGGTGATAGATCTGGGTCAGCTTGGATTGTAACGATTTGCATGATTCAGACCTTTGAAGTTGGATGGAGCTCACTCAGGACCTTGTCCTCATCAGTATTCCATTCGAGGTTTTTCAGTTGTGGGGGGGGGGGGGGGGGGGGGGGTCCATGTAGAAGAAAGGAAATTAATTCAATTTCCTCAGCCTCAAGTCATGGTGGACGATCAAGGTATTTGCCAAAGAAAATCTCTGATGGCATTTGCGAACGTTTGCTGCCCACGTATTACTTGTATGAATCCTCCATACCCCCTTACTCGTCAAAGGGAAGAGCCTTCAAAATGGAAAGACCAGGTTGCAATATTTAAATGTATTTTTTTAAATGCTTCACAAATCAACAACCTATAATGCATCAATCTTTCACAAGCCAAAAAAAACCAAGGGTTTATGCTCGAATAACTTGATCTAAGTATGCTTTTTGAATGAACAAATCATGCTGAACGCTTCTATGAGATCTGATTGAGCAAACAACCTCTCACTTGTAATGTCCTTTTAGATACTATGTATAGTAGTAAGAACATATATAATGAAGTATTATCCCTTCTCTCTTGCCCTGCGTTGTCATGCTCGGCCTGTCCTAGGGTCAGATCAGATCCGGATCCTGAGTTCAATGCCAAGAGCCAAACTCTTCCAAGCTTGTCCAATATGCTTATCAAGTTATGTTATGCAAATCACGAAGCCACATAGACCTGAGTCCAATCGATCTGCTATGTAACTACTTGTTTTGCTTAGAGCAATATATATGGCTGCACATGGACCCAGCCAAGCTCGGTCATGGGTTTAACAAGCTCGACTCATCCAAAATGTAAAAGGCTCGAGCTTGACCAGACTCATGCATGTACACAAATATATACAAATATCCTTAGCTTAATCGGGCTTACTGGGCATAATTGATCCTGGTTACCTGTTCAAGCTCAGCTTGTTTATAATGTGAAGTCCAGGCTCAGCACACTTATTCTATCAAGCAAGCCCGGGCCGAGCTTATATAAACAAGCCAAGCCTGGTTCAATCCCGGGCTTAGCAGGGCGATTGTGCACCCCTATCAAATATATGATACTGGCCTCTGAAATTAAACTAGGATCCGAATCCAAAAACATAGGATCCTATCAAGTCCAAACCCAGATGACTTCTTACTGTGTAGAGATGCAGAGAGCAGTTAATGGGGTACAAATGATCATATAAATCACTGAAAATTTACAGGAATAAACTAGACTTCATAAAAAATACACCACTTTTTACGGATTTGAAATCCGATCTCTGGTTAGGGAGATATGGCCCTGATAAGTTGGTCCTGATTCGGATAGCGATTTGTATCACAAATCGCTGTAGTGTTTAGCGAGAAACACTACAAATCGCTATAGCGAGGTCCAGCAACACTATAAATCGCTGTGGGTCTCGTTAGAGACCCGAAAACACTATAAATCATAGTTAAAAGACCGAAAAATACTACAAATTATTGTGGGGCTCGTTGGAGACCCCAAAGCACTATAAATCATAGTTAAAAGACCGAACAACACTATAAATCATTGTGAGGCTCGTTGGAGACCCAAAAATACTAAAAATCATAGTAGGGACTCATTAGAGACCCAAAAAAATCATAACAACGATTTGCTGAAGAATATTGCCAATCAAATAGCGATTTGTTGAAGAAGTGCTACAACAGTCATGATATGGGGGCCAAAATCAGAACATTTATAAAATTTGGATACAAGGTTCTGGTATTTAATCAAAATAAAATAGTAATTGATCATGAAAAAATCTGAAAATTTACTGAGATGAACTAGACACATAAACAAAGAGAACCCGTTTTACAGAATTAAAAAATGATCTACTATTAGGGAAATAAAATTCAAACAAAATAGATCAAAATCTGAGCTGTTAAAATGACACAGGGTGACATGGTTATGGTTTTTGACCCAAACCTGGTATGAAAACACCATAGAAATCGCTGAAATTTGGTATAAACAAACTAGATTCAATTTAAAAACAACCCTTTTTACGGATCGGAAAGATCATCTCTGGTTAGGGAGAAATCACTTCCGCAAGTTGGTCCTGATTCTGCTAAAATCCTGACGGTGCAAAATAACAGGTTCTAAATCTCGATTTTTAAAGTGAGACAAACAAACTCAGAATGATCTGATTTTTGGTGGAGAGCATGAAGACATATGCATAAAGTTGCAGTAAAAAATTCAGATTAAAATGAACTCTGGTTACACACAAATTGATAGATCTAAAATGCACCAGAATTCAAAGTATAATCTAGAAAGCAACTGAACATGATGAAAGCAAACTGCACATGCGTGGATGTTCAAACATGAGATCTAAATGTCTTAAAACTTGAATGGGTAAAAACTTTGAATCAGACTCCACAACTCTTCAAGTTGAATGATGCTACCCACCCTGGAAGGAGCCCCCAAACCCCCCTCCTGTAAGGGCAAAAACTCTAAATCAGGCTCCACAACTCATCAAGTTGAACGATGCTACAGTCAGTGTGCAGGTCAGTCGGTGTTTGATGAAGAAATGTTGGATCGTTTGTTGGATGTGCACAGAAGTAGAGAGAGAAGGGAGAGAGAGTGGGATGAGGTTTTACCCCTCTCTTGTAAGGGTAAAAACTCTGAATCATGATCTACAACTCATTTAGTTGAATGATGCTACCCACGCTGGGATGAACCCCCAAACCCTCCTCCTGTAAGGGTAAAAACTCTGAATCAGGCTCCACAACAGTCAATGTGCAGGTCAGTCGGTGCTTGATGGAGCAATGTAAGATCTTCTGTTGGATGTGCATAGAAGCAAAAATAGAAGGGAGAGAGAGAGTGAGAGGGTTGATGTTCATGGCCATCTCCAGGGGAGATTTCTTTCTCAGATAATCCTGCAGTGCAGAGACTGGGTCTTAAATAATCATCTTCGGGGCACTTAAGTCTTTTCAAGAATCCTTCCTTGATTTCTTCTCTAGAGAGAGAGAGGGTTTTACAGTGTTTTACGGAGAAAGAAGAAGAAGACTTTGAAGAGTCAACATCATCCTCGACTTTCTGGATGGAGGACATGTTTGTCCTTTTTTTGAACTGTTTGTTTTTTCTTTTTGAATGAAGGGCATTTTTGTCATTTTCTCAACCATCACTTTATGAGAAGAATAGCAAGAAAGGGTACTTAAGTCTTTGCAACAACACCAGAGTCCGATGCAAAGTTATGTCAACATACACGGGAATACGAGCCCCATGTGCTTGTATACGTGGTGCTCATTCAAAGCCCCGAACACAGACGTGGGATTCAGTGAATCATCGGGGGGGAACATACACCACCCTCTCGAAGGTGACCCTCTGTTAATTCCCACCAAGGAGAGATAAAGATGGCAGAGTATGTACCACCAGATTTTCTGATAATCATTGAGCAGGCTCTCGACTCGTCTAAAGACGTAGATCAGGTCCCTATCAAACCGAGAGAAGGATCTGGCCATGCCAATTGGTTGATTGGAAGCCAAAAGCCAAAACCGAGAGAAGGTCCTGGGAAGCTTGAGGAGAAGACCACATCCCGGTTGGGTCACGTAGATAGTGACCAATTAAGCAACATGGGTACCCGTTGGAGAAGCCTGAACACATGGCTCCCTCTCGAGACAGGGATAAATATTTGTGGCATATAACATGGGAAGTGGTTATAAGGATATACAATTCAGACTCAAATAAGATACTTCAAGCATGCAGGCTATTTTGCAAAGAATGGATCTTTTCAAGAAAAGGAAGGGAGTGGGTGGAATTAGATCATCAATCTTGTAGAACCATTTGCGAAAGTAATTTTGGAATCAAGCAGAGCGGACCTAAGAACATAAGGAACATAAGGAACATTTTGAAATTTCTTAAAAGAAGATCAGGCAATTTCTCAAGAGACAAAAACAATTTTGTACATATTTGATAAACTAATTGTCCAAAAACCTAAGAACATAAGGAACATTACCAGCTGTGAACAGAAAGGATCCCATCATTTGAATGTATGATGAAACTCATCCTATTTCAAATGATGGGATCCGTGTTCATCATTTAACGGGTCTGACCTCTACAAAGTAAATTCAGGGTAGCCCACAAGGCTGTGCTCATCTGGTAGGGGGTGACTTGTGAATGTCACCAAGTTGATGGGACGTCACAAGATCGAAACCCAAGGATGATGTCCTTTGCTGCAAGGTTGAAGCTGGGTGTACTCTCCTGTGGGCAGGGGAGACCTCAAGGGTTTTACCAACGGGAGGCCAGCCCATGCACATTATTCTAATTCTTAATAATATTACTTTTTGTGTTTTTTAAAATTTCATTTATTTTTGCAGAGTTTTTAGAAAACCCAAGAAAAAAATGTGAAAAAATGATCTCCCAAGAATTTCATAGCAAATAAATTATGGATTTCAATTTTTGTCACTGAGATTAACAAATTACTTGATCAGAACGAGACAAACAAAAGAACATAATATCTTTGCTACAAATTCTATTTCTTTCCATCTTCTAACATCAAGAATGCAGAGGCTGGGAATGTTCGGGAAATCCCAGTATGCGTCTTAAACAGGACATTCCCAGAACTTAGGTTATCAACCGACATCTCGGAGACGGCTACCCAGATGAAAAGCTCCTTCGCCTTCACACCGGTCACCTTCTTCATCCTCCGTGGCTCGATGAACGCCGTGACTTCTGCCGCGAACGAGACACTCCGGCCGATCTGCTGGAAGTAGTGATCCTTCTTCTTCTTCTGCTTGAGCCATATGAAGCCCTGAGACCGAGCGAGCCCGATCTCAACTATATTGTCGAGAGGGAGGAGACCCCTAGGGATGCCAAACTCATCAAGGAGCTCTGCTGATCTCTTTTGGCATTCAATCTCACCCACGTATATCTCGGCTTTCTCTCTCATGGACTCAATCATCTGTGAAGCCATTCTCTCTCTCTCTCTCTCTTGGTGTTTATGCACAGTGTCGTGTGTTGTCTGTGAATGCACCAAGAGATCAGTGAGGAAACTGCAAGCTCATGGATATATTTATATCATTATATGCAACATGGTTACCTCCCACCCAACAAGTTGAACTCTCTCTCTCTCTCTCTCTCATACAAGTTGGCATGAGGCGGATCCTTACCCATTGATTGCAATTTCATGTGGGAACATGTAAGTGTCGTCAAAATGGTACCGTAGCAATTGAAAGCAATGTCGTCAAAATCAGTCTGAATCAGCCGATTCAGACGGAATTGACCCAAAGACGATTCAAACGGTGTAGGTCGATTCAATTCATTTTTTAATAATTTTTAAGGAGGTTAAATTTTCTTTTATATATTTTCTTAACATTTATTATTTTTTAATGATACTGTCATCTGATGGTAAAAAAGGGACGATTTTATTTGATTTTTTTCATATTTTAAAAATCTGATAACCCTTTACCAATTTTAGCAACATTTTTTAAAAGGCAAAAGGAAAGTTGGGGTTAGGCAATCCCGCACCAGAATTCATTAATAAGCCAAAAAATAAATGTTACATGTTACTATAATTCCTCCCGTACGGGATACCAATTTGGGGGAAGGGGTGGTCCTTCGAAGCTTTTTGGATTCCCTCTTAACCAATTTTGCTAAGCTAAGTGTAATTTGGTTTTAAATTAAAATAATTGAAGATAAATAAAATGTTTCTCTTTTTTGCAGATAAAATGTGTGTATTGTCGTGAAATCATGTTATTTTCGTCTAAATGTTGAAGTCAAAATATTATGTTTTATAACATTTTAAACTTTTACCAAGGCATCATTGTTTTGTCACAATATTTATCACTGTGCTACTGGCTAACTGATTTTAGAAGGTAGCTTTTATTGATTAGAGGGGAGAAAGCTAGCTCATAACTACCCTGATATATATCATATTGATGCAGTAAGTAAGCAAGAATGCAATACCTTTCTGAATTTTTGCAGAAGCCAGGTTGGTCCATATACAACTCTGAGGTGGCAGCACCCAGATACAACTCTGATTTTTTGCGGAAGCGAAGGCCCAATGATGCTCCAGTCAGAAGGATGGAAAAATGAGAAAATATATTAGTTAAAAGAGGTCGGGGTAGGCCTAAAATGACTTGGATGGAGATGATAGGAAAGGATATGAATGCTTTGAACCTCACCGAGGACATGGCATTGGATAGAAATGATTGGAGGAGAAGGATTCATGTGGAAGACCCAGAATGATTTTCTTTTTTGGTTCATATCGCTGACCCCAATTGTTTTGGGATGAAGGCATAGTGGTTGTTGTTTATGTTTTTCGTTATAATATGCAAGATTTAATTTTAATTAAATCTTAGGTTTGAACTTGCATCTGGTTTACTAACAATTGCACATTTAAATCATAAAAAAACAGTGAAGGTTCCACTCTTGGTCCAGCCACACCATTTTAGAGATAAGAAAAATGTCTACTTGAGTGGCCAGAATGATCAAGTGCTTATTCAAAAACTTCCCTTTAAACAGGTCCGTTTTGCAAAAAAGAGTCAAACAATAGTTGATAATGTCATTTATGTAAATTACTTAATGCGACAATTAGGGGTGGAAATCGTGTCGGGTTGGCGGGTCGACCCGACGGGTTGGCGGGTCAGCATACCTCAACCCCGAACCCGACCCGTTAATTAAACAGGTCGGTTGTGGCAAACACGAACCCGACCCGTTTAATAAACGGGTAACCCGACATGACCCGCCAACCCATTTAATAAATGGGTTGGGTCGGGTAAACGGGTTCTTAGGTTCGCGGGTCAGGTTGGCGGGTCGAGTTGACGGGTCGGGTTGGCGGGTCGACGGGTTGGCGGGTTGACGGGTCGGGTTGGCAGACGGGTTGGCGGGTCGATGGGTTAGGCGGGTCGACCCGTTTATTAAACTGGTTGGCTTAAGCCCAACCCGAACCCGCCTAAGAGGCGGGTTGGCGGGTCGGGTCAAGTTTTGCCATCCCTAGCGACAATTAACTTACAGAAAAGTATATTATAAGACATACCTTCATTCTTATCTCTTTTAAGATTAAATATTATTAACGAAAATTGATTTTACTGTACATCTAATTTGACACATTTTTTGAAATGCACCATGAATTTCATTATTCTCTCCATGACCAAAATACTAAATATTTGATTTTAAAAAGACCTTTTTACCCTTCACACATGCCATTTTGCTAAATATATATGAATTTTCTCTCAAATATGTGACTATTTTCTGTATGACAATCTTTGTCTTCATATACATATTTTTAATCTGATGTCAAAAACTTGTGTTTTATAGTTATTGGAAAGTTGAGACACGAGATTGTAATTTTTTTATTTTGAGTCAGAACCGAAAACCCCTCTAGGGTTCTTGCTTTTTGAGTTATAAAACCGCAATAAAAGCATGTTTTGCAGACTAAAACATGTGTGACTACACTTTTTTTTATGTTCTTTGCTATTTTTTGACCACATGCATTAAAAAATAAAAAAAAAATAGAAAGAAAAATAAAAAGACCGATAGCGATGTTAACTTTTTAATGTCACTAAGATCACTTTGATCTGATGAACAGTTGGAGAGAAATGTTCTCTGAAAAATAGATTGTTCGGTTGTTCCAGTCTGTAGAGTATGCTTCTATTTCAGTTTTAAAACTCAAAAACAGGAACCCTAAAAAGGTTTTTGACTTTGAATCAAAGCAAAAAAATTATAGCATGTCTTAGCATTCCAATGACTGTAAAAATGCAGGTTTTCGACATCAGATCAAAGAGATACATATATAAGAACAAAGATTGTTTTGCAGAAAATATGTATATAATTTTTCTCTTAAATATATATGATTTTCCTCCTATATATGTAATTTCTCTTAAACATATGTTAGTTTCCTCTTATATATAAACAAAGATCCTCTTATTTATGCAATTTGCTTCTTATATATCCAGTGTTCCTCCTAAATATGTAATTTCCTTTCAAATATGTGATTTCTCCTATATATATGTGGAATTCCTCCTATACATGTGATTTTCTCCAAAATATATATGGAGTTTCTCCTATATATGTGATTTTTCTTCAAAACATGTGATTTCCGCTTAAATACAAGTGATTTTATAAGTTTAACAAGATGTTCACACCTATTTTTATGTGAACTTCTGAAGTATATGTGAACTTAGTCAAATATTTGTGAAGTTTTGAGGTTTGAGGTTTGAGTTTAATAGGATGTTCGCAATTATTTTTATGCAAACTTCCTCATCTTATGCATTTATTTTGTTCGGACTTCCTTATTTTATACGAATTTCTTCATCCTTACTCATATTTTATGTGAACTTCTTCATTTCCGCGTATATTTTATGTAGACTTCATCGTCATTGCATATATTTTATACAGACTTTTTCATTCTCGCATATATTTTATGGAGACTTCCTCATCCTTGCCTATGTTGAACAATCTATCTTTCAGCGGATGTTTATTCCCCAACCGTTGATCAGATCAAGGTGTTATTGGTGGCGTTGAAAACCTAACATCCTGATCTATCTTTTTTTTATTGTTTTTATAAATTTTTGGTGCAGGTTACCAAAAAATATCATACAAAACTTGTGCAGCTGCACATGTTCATCTCTTGTTTTAAGAATGTTGTCAAGGTTGTATCTCAACGCTCATTCATTGTTTTTCAGTGAATCAGGTGCCATTGGAAAGGTCATTATATCCTTTTTTTTTAGAATCCTTAATTTTATGGGTCGAAAAGTCCTATGAAGATAAATTATTTGGTTGTTTATGTTTGTAGAATATGTTTCTATTCTGATTTTGAAACTCATAAATGGGAACCTTGAAGTAGTTTTTATTTCTTACTCATAACATAAAAGTTATAGTCTTGCATCTCAGATTTTCAACTGTTACAACAACGAAGCCGTATATGACATTTCTAGAACTAGATTTTGATGATGAACAATTGAATCAACTGCATTTCAGCTAAGGCAATGAAGAAAGATGACAAGAATTGAAGAATTCAATGAAGAATCTTTAAAGACTAGTGTGCAAATGTAAATTTCATTAAATATCTTAAATTCTTGTAAGAGCCTTACTTAGACTGCATATTTCAATTGCATTTCATCTAAAAAGTCTTTAGAAAATTTTTTCTAAAAGAACCCTTCATGAAAATTGTTTTGGAAAACACTTTACTTAATTTTTCATGTTTATTAGTCGACCAACTTTTTTGCACCAATTTTTCAAAGCAAAAACGTCAACTTTCTGAATTAGTCGACTAATCGACTCTTAGTCGACTGGACAGAATGTTTGATTTCTGGAAAATTTAGCAGAAGTCAACTGATGGTTTTCTTAGTCGGTCGGATAGAATGTTTCTTTTAAGAAAATTTTAGCAGGAGTCGACTGAAAGCTTTTTCAGTTTACTGATGATTTTCATCAGTCGACTAACTTTTATTTAGTCGACTAAGTTTCAAAACTCAATATTTTAGAACGGTTCTATTAAATACAATAGTCGATCGACGATAACTGTGAGTCTGCTAATATTTGATTTTAATTGACTAACTACTGTTTCAGTCGACTAATATAGTAATTTTTCTGTCACTTTTAAAAGGTGTGTCTTTTCATTTTTCAAACAAATTGACTGTTCAAAAGTGATTGTTTTGACACCCCTTCATACCCTCAACATATGAGATGTTTCAACTATAAATATGAGTGCATTCCACACTCAAAACCTTGAATTACATTGAATTACAAAGATCAAATTTTTTGCTTTTCACTCTTATTCATTCAAGTATTCATTTTCTCACTCACTTGATATTTTCACTCCAGCTTTTCACTCAAATTTTTTTGAGAGATAGTGAATTCGTGAGTTGAGTATTTTAACAACCTCAGAAGTCAATTGCATTTCATCTGCATTTATAAGAAAGGCCCGTAGGTTGATTGTAAGTTGTTTATTTCTTTTTCTCTATAAAAGGAAAAAGATCACATTGGTTTAAAGGAGGTGTTTGCTTTCAGTAGGGTTGTTACTGAAAGTGAGACCGGATTTGGTCTGTATGTTCTTGTGATTACACAACGTTGATAGTGGAAATCTCAAGCGGGTTTTGCTTGAGGACTGAATGTAGGTCAGAAAGACCGAACCAGGATAAAATCTTGTGTTCTTTGTGTGATTGCTGTGTGAATTTTAAAATCCTTCAAAATTCTAAAGATGTTATTTGAAAGCATTATTCACCACCCCTCTAGTTCTCGTTGCCTCAATCATACAACACTTTCATCAACAACCGTAAAAATACAAGTTTTTGGCATCGTATCAGAGATACAAATCTTAGAAGAAATACAATTATGATGAACATAATCACACATTCAGGAGGAAGTTTGCATGTGCAAAAATAAGAATGTCTTTTTAAATTCAAATATTTATTATTTTGAATATAAAAAGAATATAAAAATTTATAGGTCATTTTGAAAAATGTGTCAAATTAATTGTACAATATGATCATTTTTCGTACTATTAATATGAATAAACAAAATGAGCCATCTTTCTATGATGTAGTGATGGTGATATATGGGTTAACTATTTTTGTAATTACAACTAGAAACCAAGAGAAAAGGTTGACACATTTTATGTACATGTGTTCAACTTGAATGTATATTTATGAGTAAATATAATTAACTTAATTACATAAATTAATTGATATATAAGTCAAAAAAGTGATAGCTAGCTAACCTATGTCACAATATGTGGTCAAGGGAGATGAGAGGCGGGTTTTACTTACAAGTTAATTTTTTTTTTTCAAAAATGGGGCACAAGGACATATAAACTTTTTAAATCTTTAATCAACAAAAACTATTTTTTTTTATATTTAAAAAAAATCCCATTAAAATATTATTAAAATGTAATAAAATTTGTTTAAAATATTTAAATCATGGCTGTAGCAATCCATGTCTGAATCACCGTGTTGTCTGCACTTGTTACTATAGGACACAAGGCTAAAATTATGTGTCCCTATGACATAACAGCTAACTAATATATTTAAGCATTCATGGCTAAAAAAATTAAAATACCTCCTTGCCTCTGTAGATGCAACGTGCATGTGCTTCATTTCTCTTCAAAAGACATATAAAGGGTTAAAAAAATAAATTCATACACTAAGTTCTCTTGTTTTTTGAGTGAAAAAAAAATCAGGCATTTTAAAAAGAGAGATAAAGAATTATTAGAAGGTATAAATCACTCTACTCAACGGGAGTCGAAAACCAAGTGAAAAAAAGGCCAATCCCTTGATTCATTGAGTTAGAAAAAATCACCAAACATTCTTGAAATTTACTGAATGAGTGCTTGCTGTTAAAGAGAATCCATGGCTAATCATCATATTCATTAAATCCTTCCTTTTTTTTGAAAGAACATAAAATCCTTTCAATAAATTTTTTTTCTATATCACATTCTTACTAGCAGGTGCAGGTTACTTCTAATCACTTTAGGTGCTTATGAACTTTTTTTTTTCCGTTGGGACTCAACATACAGTGGTAGTTGAAGGTAATGAAATATGTATTCAGCTCTTGATAAATTAAAGAGAAGATTAGTCCAACCACTAAAAGTTATCATTTGAGTTTTTATCCTTTTTTCTAACAAAGCATTTATAACTTCTTTGCCGACTTGTCAATTGCTTTAGTACATGATGAGCCAAACTGGAACTTGAGATTGGAATAAATCTGTAATTTGGTGGCATTTTGCTTCCGATTGACGGAAAAGGAATTTGCATTTGTTTTATTTTAGTGAAGTGTTTTCTAAGATGTTTATAATTTGATCCACATTTTGAATGTTAAGTCAGTTTTCTCCTTAATATAATTATGCCCACGCTCGTGCATGGTAGGGGTAGGAGTTGTTAGTGCACGTCTGTTGGGAGGTTGCAAGTTCAAAACCCAATGGTAGGTGGTGTAGCTGGTAGGGTCTGCCTAACCCCAGCTTGCCTTTCAAATTATTATTATTATTATTATTATTATTATTATTATTAATATTATTATTATTATTATTATTATTATTATTTTGCCCGAGTGCACGTGCACGTATGCACACACAATTTGCTAGTCCTGCATAAATGCCTGATTTTTGAAGGTCAACATCCACTTCATCTGACTCGCCAAATTGATGTGTAAGGATCTGCCTCATGCCAACCTGAATGTGGAGAGAGAGAGAGATATGAATGCATGCATGTAGGAGAATTTACAAGGCCATTTGTCATCCATCAAATATAAGATTATACATGTTAGCCAACTTACATATTTAAAGCACCCGAGCTGAGCTTGAGCCTCGACTCGGTCCATCAAGTGAAGTTCGTGCGAGCTCGATGTCGTCTCAAGCTGCAATAATTTAGATAAAAAACAAAACAAATCTAAGATTTTGAAATGAAAAGAGGGGATCGGATTTGAACATACCATCTTTTCTTTCTTTTGGTAAGGGCTTTTGTTGTTGACCTTTTTTTGCATCGTATAAGTATATAATTATAAATTATGAGGGCAGATCAGGTGCAATGTGATTGTACACTTTTAGTATGCTGCTGCACTTGGTGCCTACCATCAAGTGCAACATATGACATTAAATGTGTGCAATCACATTGCACTTAATCTTCCCTCTGGTTCAGGATGGGTGCACACTCTCAGCTACCACACCTTTGCATGAAGGGCATCCTACTTAGCCTATTTGGTATTTGAAAATGAGACGTGTCACCATTTTCATCATTTCTTTGAGTTTTTTTTTTTTGCTTAACTTTCTTGGTTTATTCAATGTTTGTTGGATTCTATCAATTGTGAATATGTTTCGAGGTTCCCAAAATATACACGATGAGGCCGACGCATTCACTAGGCCACGTACGTGCACGCACGCGGACTAACCAACATGATGGTCCCTCTTGGGAGAGTACTAGATCTCTCAGCAACCCCTTCCCTCATGGAATTGTAATTAATGTCCTTCATAGCAAAAATGACACATTCTTATATGGACGTTTAGGGCTGGTAGACGACCCAACACATAGCAAAGATTGTGACATTCAGCTTGGCTCGTTTATCAGTAGATTGAGCTTGTGACTCAGCTCGTGTTCGTGTTTAGTAGAACCCTGCTCAATCTTGGCTTGTCCTTGAATTAGATGAGCCAAACACGAGCCGGATTGTGTAAAAACATTTCATTTAATCCGGTTGCCACTCGCAATATATATATATATATATAGTGGAAATCAGATTTTCCTTCATATTTTTTTGGCTTCTTGCAGATCAAACTCTACATGTGGTATCCAAATGGTTTCTCCAGTAATAAATGACTTCTTTTTTTTAGAAAGAAAGACATGAGTTTTGAATAATGTGACTGTGACATGCAAGCAGGAAGGGCTTCAAAAAACAATGCCCGACAATTAGCTAAAATTTAATGACTCAAAAACTTGCATTCTTGCATCAGAAAGAGGATAGTCTGAGATCTAATTCTAAGCAAATAAATCATGTTGAATGCATCTATGTGGTCAGATTGAGTCGACGCAACATCCACCTATGAATAACAGCTGGATAGTTTCATACCTTCAATAGTATTCATATGAACTTTCATTCAGTGGGTAATTTGGCACATGAAAATGAGAACTCTTGCTTCTTAGATCTTGCTTTGAACCTAGGCAACCATACGTGGGTAATAGTAGCTGATGTTGAATATTTGTTGAATCCTATATTTATTCTAATATTACAAGGCCCCCTACAATACCACGAAGATCGAATTCATCATGTGCACCATTGGCCATGCCAAATAACATGATGCTGAAAGGTAACAAAATTAGATGATTGAGCTCGAGGGGGTAATCTCAACTAGCTCTCAATTCTCCACGTGGAATTGCAATTAATGGCGTCCCATGGTAATCCTGCAAAAATGTCTGATTTTGTAAGGTCAATATCCACCCACCAACCTTCCTTCAAAAAATTAAATATATATATCCACCCACCAACCTGAATACCACATACTTTGCCAGGGACTGATGCACTTCACCTGACTGAACAAATTAATAGGTTAGGATCTGCCAGATGCCAACTTGAATGTTAGAGAGAGAGAGGGCAAAATTTGTATACTTAGTGTATATATGTTGAAGAATTGACTAGGGCATGAGACACCATATCATGAAAGCTGCAACTCAGCAGAATTTGTAGACTAAGTGTATGTAGAAGAGTTGACTATCCCATGTGAAGCTAGCATGGGCCAGCCTAATCCAATACTGCAAGATGACCATGTGATGTTTAGGCGTGCCTTGTCTTCATCCGTCTTCTCTGTCATATTTTTGGCAGGGCAATGCACCTATCTGAATACCACGACAGCAACCGATGCACTTCACCTGATCACTGACCAAGTCAATTTAATGGGGAAGGATCTGCCTCGAGCCAACTTGACTGTTGTAGAGAGAGAGAGAGAGAGAGAGAGAGAGAGAGAGAGAGAGAGAGAGGTTCAACATGTAGATGAGGCATCAGGAAACTATGGTTCACTGAGAGAGAGAGAGAGAGAGAGAATGTCTTCTCAGATTATTGACTCCATGAGCGAGAGAGCTGAGATCAATGTAGGGGAAATTGAGTGCCATAAGAGATCAGCTGAGCTCCTTCATGAGTTTGGGATCCCCAGCGGGCTCCTCCCTCTCGAAAATATACTTGAGATCGGGCTCTCTCGTTCCGAGGGCTTCATATGGCTCAAGCAGAAGAAGAAGAAAGATCACTACTTCCAGCAGATCGGCCGGAGTGTCTCGTTCGCGGCAGAAGTCACGGCGTTCATCGAGCCACGGTGGATGAAGAAGGTGACTGGTGTGAAGGCCAAGGAGCTCCTCATCGGGGTAGCCGTCTCCGAGATGTTGGTTGACAGCCAAAAATCTGGGAATATTCTGTTCAAGACACATACTGGAATTTCCCGAACATTCCCAGTCTCTGCATTCGTGATAGAGGACAGCAAGAAATAGAAGTGAATAGAGATCTTGATAAACTTCAAGACGGCTTTGTATCTGTTTAATGGATAAGATTAGGTCTTGCTTTTTCTTTGGGTATATGAATTAGTAACATGCTAACCATAGTGACTCATGTTTAAAGCCTCCTCTGATTCACATCATACTCGGAGATCATGACTCTTATCATTAGAACTCCCCCTACACTACTCAGGGGGACATGCTCCACCTTACGGAAGGAGGAATCACCAATGCAACTGTCTGAGAGCAAGGTCGGCACGTGGGCAGATGGGAGGTAATCGGATGGCGGCTCGAGGAGAAATGGGGAGGAGAGCAGCTCTGAACAAAATTTTTTTTCCTCGGAGAGGGTCTCGTATGACCAGCGCACGGGGACGACATATGTCCCGAGCTGGATATGCGGCTGCTATGAGTGGGGAAAACTAGAGGGTTTCACCTCCATTCCAAGAGTTTCTGTCTGAAGAAACTCGGAGAGCTGCATTGCATGCAGCCGAAGCAGCTTGATAGGCAGTGGAAGCCAACTGAAGCGACCCAGAGTTTGGGCAAGGGCGAGAAATTTCGGGAAATTTGGAAGAGGAAGGGAGGATGAAGACCCGAGTGATGATCCAACCTCACCTACATACACTCCTGCCACACCTACCCACACATCTTCCTCACCAACGTACACTCCGGCTTCACCTCAATACGACTTTAACGCTCCTCCTGAGACTCAAGAAAATACAAGGAACAAGCTCTGCTTCGGATGGATCGAAGAATGATTAGGATTAGCTAGTTTGCTAAGTAGAGTAGCATTGTTTTAATTGCATTGTTCTTTCTTTTCTTGCTTATAATGATTCTCATACATGTATGAGATCCTTTTTTAATGAAATAAAAGAAATATTTTTATATTGCGTGAGATGTGATAAAATCTTGTACGAATCCAATGAACCGTGTGATGTTAAGTGATAATTTTACTGCAGTACAAATGGCCACTCGCAGAGGAACTTCTTATCTTTCCAAGGACACGGTAGCAGCCAGGCGGGAAAGAGAAACCATTGGTGGACCCTCGCGAAGGGCACCCTCTTCATCCCCTACTACGGAAGGGGCACGAGTTCAGGGGAGCCACGCGGCAACACGCACACCGGAGAGAAATACTCCCCGAGAAGGTAGAGAAGAAAGTATGGAGATCCCATCTGGATCCCCAATGAGTCAAAGTACGAGGATACCGTCAAAGTACACCATCAACCGCATATTGTATGAGCTGCTGCAAAGGACTCAGGTACAACAAAGTCAGTCATAGACGGTGATTTCTGGTATCACCTCATAAGCGGAGAGGTTCAAGAATATGCAGCCTCCACTCTTCGATGGCACTCCTGACGGTGTCATGGCAGAGAATTGGCTGATGCAAGTTGAGAAGGCATTGGATGACATCCAATGTCCAGAAGATCAGAAGGTATGGATAGTTGTATCCAATCTGACCAGCGATGCGGAGCACTGGTGGAGATCCATCAGGGACACCTTAAAGCCGAACTCTTACTTGCCTTGGTCCACTTTCGTCATAAGATTTTTTAGGCAATTCTTTCTGAAATGTCAAATGGTGGAAAAGTAAAAAGAGTTCAGGAAGTTGAAGAAGGGTGACATGACAGTCGCCCAATATACCGCACGTTTCAACTCTCTCTCCCGTTTTGCCAAGTCCTTGGTGACAAACGAGAAAAAGAAGTGCAGAAGGTTCGAGCGGGGTTTGAGGCCCAAAATTTTGAGGTTGGTCAGGCCACAACAAATAAAGAAATACAACCGACTTGTGGACTATGCCTCCAGTTACGAGTTTTGGGAGATGCGGACATCAGAGAAACCTCAAGAGAAAGAAAAAGCCAAAACGAAAGAGAAGACCCAGCACAACGGTGAAAACATAGCAGAATCCTCTATAAGGAAGTTTCATTCTAAAGAAAGATTTCAGCGAGGCAACAAGAGGCATTTTGGAGGACAAAACTCTGGTCAGAACCAGGGTAAGCAAGCCAAGTATGTAGGCAATCAACAAGCCAAGCGGCAAAGGTTCCAGAAGCTGGTCCAGTGAGATAATGCTTGTAAGACTTGTGGTCTCCAAAGGCACGAGGGTAAATGCGACTTGAGGAACGTGAAATGTTTCAACTGCCAGCAAATGGGTCATTATGCCAATGATTTCCCACAACCTGATAGAAGAAACAACGCTCCACCAAAGCCGAAGCCAGCAGTACCAGGTCGCGCCTATGCGACTGGTTTTAAGAAGCTCTTGCCAACCTCAAAGTGGTTGAAGGTACACTTTTTATTTCAGGTGTTCTTGCTCTTGTATTATTCGTCTCAGTAGCCACACATAGTTTCACTTCTTCAGTTTTTGGGAAACGGTTGCCAGTGGCACCTTCTCGATTGAGTGTTTCTTACTTAATAGAGACACCTATAGGAGCAACCATCATCGTGGATACTGTGTAATCTAACTGCATTATAAAAATCGAAGATTGCGAGTTGCTTGTGAACTTGTTGCAACTCGACTTCAAAGATCTAGATGTTCTGGGCATGGATTGGTTGTCGGACCATCATGCCACTATCGATTGTAGAAGAAAGTGTGTCAGCTTTCAAATACCCCATACTCCAACTTTCACATACCAGGGTGTTAGAAAGCTACCTAAGTCGACTATCATATCTTGTTTAAAGGCTAAAACATATATTGAAAAGAGATGCATGGGATTTCTGGCTTACATGAAAACTGAAGAGAAAGAAGACCTCACAATATCAGATGTAGACATAGTCTGTGAATATGATGATGTTTTTCCAGAAGATCTACCAGGTCTCCCTCTTGATCGGGAGACTGAATTTCAAATCGATCTAGTGCCAGGAACAACACCCATTTTAAAGACTCCCTATCGAATAGGACCTGCGGAACTCAAGGAACTCAAGGAGCAAATACAAAAGTTATTGGAGAAAGGATTTATTCGACCTTCAGTATCTCCTTGGGGTGCTCCAATTTTATTCGTGAAGAAGAAGGACGGATCACTGCGTATGTGTATCGACTATCGTCAATTAAATGCAGTAACCATAAAGAATAAATACCCTTTGCCGCGAATTGATGATTTGTTCGATCAACTGCAAGAAGCGGCATGCTTCTTGAAGTTAGATTTGAGATCAGGTTATCATCAGCTGAGAATTAAGAAGGAAAATGTGGCCAAGACAACATTCAGATCAAGATATGACCATTATAAATTCATGGTCATGCCTTTTGGTCTGACTAATGCACCAGCTGCTTTCATGGATATGATGAATAGAGTCTTTAGACCCTATTTGGATAAGTTCGTGGTGGTCTTTGTCGATGACATCCTCATATACTATACCTCAAAGGAGCAACATAAAGAGCATCTGAGAATAGTTCTGCAGACACTTAGAGAACATCAGCTTTATGCCAAATTCTCTAAGTGTGCTTTTTGGTTAGAACAAGTGTCCTTTCTTGGATACATTGTTTCTAAAGATGGGATTATGGTAAACCCCACAAAGATCGAAGCAGTCACCAATTGGTCGAGACCCAAGAATCCCACTGAGATTCGCAGCTTCTTGGGATTAGCAGGGTACTATCGGAGATTCGTGGAAGGATTTTCTTTGTTGGCGGCTCCTATGACAAAGCTCACAAAGAAAGATGTAAAGTTCAAGTGGAACGATAAGTGTGAGCAAAGTTTTCAGGAGATAAAGAAGCGTTTGACAATTGCTCTAGTGTTGGTCTTACCTTCTGGATCCGGAGGTTTCACTATTTATAGCGATGTCTCTCACAAAAGATTGGGTTGTGTTCTGATGCAACACGAAAAAGTGATAGCTTTTTCATCTCGTCAGCTCAAAACTTATGAAGTCAACTATCCGATGCATGATCTGGAGCTAGCAGCGGTGGTTTTTTCCCTTAAGATATGGAGACACTATCTTTATGGCGAGCAATTTGAGGTCTTTACTGACCATCAAAGCCTTAAGTATTTGTTTTCTCAGAAAGATTTAAACTTGAGGGAAAGGAGATGGTTGGAATTTCTGAAAGATTATGATTTCGAGCTAAAATATCATCCGGGTAAGATGAATGTAGTCGTTGATGCTCTTAGCAGAAAGGCAGGAGCTCTAGATAGACTTGCAGACTGGGAGTTATTTTCCTCGGTGGCTCATCAGAAGGCAGAAACTCAATGCTTAACAGGTCGGTTATTATTCGTGCAAACCACATTGAAGTCAGAATTATGGGATCAAATTAAGGAAAAGCAACCCTTAGACCCAGAATTGATCCAAGTAAGAAATAAGGTTCCAGAAAATAAAGAATTAGAATTCAAAATTGATGATCAAGGACTTATTAGATTTCATCAGAGAGTGTGCATTCCTAAAGATGATCAGCTTAGAAATCAATTATTGGAAGAGGCACATCATTCTGGATATGTCATCCATCCCGGTAGCACCAAAATGTATCGAGATCTGAAAGATACTTTTTGGTGGAGTGGTATGAAGAGAGACATTGCTGAGTTTGTTAGCAAATATCTAGTATGTCAGCAGGTGAAGATTGAGCACCAAAGACCAAGTGGTGTTTTGCAACCACTTCCCATACCCGAGTGAAAATGGGCGGATATATCAATGGACTTCGTTTCAGGGCTTCCAAAGACGAAAAATGGGATGAATTCAGTGTGGGTGATTGTCGATAGGCTAACTAAGTCAGCCCACTTTTTAGTTTGTAAGACAACTTACTCGTGTGACCAATTGGCTCAATTGTTTATTAGAAAAATTGTGAGACTTCATGGAGTACCAGATTCAATTGTTTCAGATAGAGACTCGAAGTTCACATCACGATTTTGGCAAAGTTTTCAAGAAGCTATGGGGACACAATTAAAAATGAGTACAACTTTTCACCCTCAGTCAGAGCGAACCATTCAGACCCTAGAGGACATGCTCCGGGCATGCAGTTTAGATCATAGCGACTCGTAGAATGATATTTTGTCATTAATGGAGTTTGCCTACAACAACAAATTTCAAGCAAGTATAGGCATGACTCTATTTGAGGCATTGTATGGTTGACGATGTCGAACTCTCTTGTGTTGGGATGAGGTCGGAGAAAGGAGTTTGTTAGGGCTCGAGATGGTTCTGCGAATGACAGACCAAGTGAGATTCATTCAAGAGCATCTTCTCACAACACAAAGTCGACGGAAGAATTATGCGGATAAAAGACGTTGTGAGTTAGAATTTGAGCAAGGTGATCACGTGTTTCTAAAGATATCTCTCTTTAAGGGAGTAATGCGTTTTGGTCGAAGGAAAAAGTTGAACCCCAGATATATTGGACCATTTGAGATACTTGCGAGGGTTGGTCAGGCAGCATACCGGTTAGCTCTACCAGCTTCCTTATCTCGAATTCATAACGTGTTCCATGTTTCCATGTTGCGGAAGTATGTGCCAGATCCCTCCCATATATTGGATACAGTAGAGACTGTATTAGATTTACAAGATGAATTGAGTATGAGCGAAAAGCCCATCAAAATCCTGGACACGAAAGTTCAAAAGCTGAGAAACAAGGAGTTATCTCTGGTATTGGTTAAATGGAGTCATCACACCAATAAGGAGGCTACTTGGGAGCATGAATCTGACATCCGTGAGCAATTTTCACATTTGTTTCTAGGTAAGATTCGGGACGAATCTTCTTTTAAGGGGGGTAGAATTGTAAAACCCCCCTCCGGCAAAGTCGCCGAAGGGGATAAGCATAAAAAAAAAAAAGGAAACAGCGGTTTCCCTCAAAGGGGAAACTGCGTAACGGGAGGGGGTGAGGATAAACCTCACCCCCCAAAATCTGCGGGGGTGAGGGTTATCCTCACCATGCCCTCACGCAGCCTCCCTCCACTGCATTGCAATGAGCGGCAGAGGGAGAGACAGAGAGAAAAAGGGAGCGAGAGAGAAGGGTGCTTACCCGCGGCAGTAGCGGCGGCAGTGAGGTAAGTCTGACCTCCCCATCTTCTTCTTCGTTCTTCTTTCCTTGTGGGAGCAAAAGGGGGGGGGGGGGAAGGGGTCGGCAGCCATTGCTGCCGGCGAGTTGCTGGTAATGGAAAAAAAAAAAACGACAAAGAAAGGGAGAAGGGGGTCGGCAGGCCCCTATGGCGGCCGACTTCGATGGCCGACCGACACAGTTGGTCGGCTCCGGAGGCCGACCCAGGCAGGTGAGTGTAGAGAGAGGTTCAGCAGGGGCCGACCGTCTGCACCTGAGATCGGAAGGGGCACAGCCCCTTCCGCCCTTTTTATCGGAGGAACGGTTCGGTCCGGGCACCCGGACCGAACCGGGTCGGTCTGGGTGCGACCCAGACCGAGCCCACCGGTCTGGGTCGCGCCCAGACCGAGTCCTTTAAAAAAAAAAATGAAAAGTAAAATAAAAAAAAATAGAAAGAGGCTGATTCGGCCTGGGTGCGACCTAGACCGAACCGGGTCAGGTGTATTAAGTGAACCGGTTCAGGCCGAACCGGTTTGGGTCGAACTGGTTCAAGCCAAGCCGATTCGGTTAATTATGGTTTAAATAGAACCGGTTCAGACCGAATCGGGTCTGAACCGATTGGGTTAAACCATGGTCCGAACCGAACCAGTCGGGTCTGGATCTGGGTTTTCAGTCCAGACCCAGTTCGATCTGGACCTGTCTTAGATCCAGAATAACCGGGTCTAGATCTGAATGGATCAGTCTCGGATTTAGACCCAGTCAGGCAGGTCTGGACCCAGATAGATTATCCTAGATTCAGTCAGGCAGATCTGGATCCAATCAGACTGTCCAGGATCTAGTCAAGCAGGTCCGGATCCAGTCAATCTGTCCTGGATCCAGTCACACTATTCTTGATCCAGTCAGAATAGAATGAATCCAGTTTGGATCCAATCAGACTGTTCTGGATCCAGACTGGATATCCTAGATCGATTTGGATCAGTCCATATCAAGAATGGATATGGATCGTATCAAAAGAAAGTACCGAAATCTGAAATGTACCAAGATATCCATTTGGATACTTGAGATCCATTTTAGTAAAATGGACATATCTTCGCACTCCAAACTCAGAATCGAGTGAGGTTTGGTGCGTTGGATTCATATTGAAGAGGGGAATCCATTGGTCTGTGAACTTTAGCCAAACTAGAAATACAAAAACCGTGGTTTCTTGAATAAGATTTAGAAAGGGTATTTTAGTGATTTGATTAGAGGTTTCTTGAATTAAACTAAATATATTATTTTAATGACCAGATCCTATTGTTATAGCTTTGTGATGCTGATTTCGGAGAAATCACAGATTCACACTTGAGGTAAGGGATATTATAAGTAACTTTAGATGTGAATAAACCTTTTTCACGTTGCTTGTTATTGTAATGTTATAGATGTTATGTGATTAGCATGATAGCTTTGAGTGAGACCATGACATGCATAAATTTCATGCTTGACATTATGAGTTAATTTAAATACATGTTTATTGTGATATGCATGTCAGTTGTAGTATGCCATGCATGATAGAAAGCAATTGTGTTTATGATTGCATGTCTAATTGATCATTAATATCATGCATTGTGATGAGATTAAGTTTAGATTAGAGTCTCATTTAATTCATTCATGTGGTATGAATGACTATTTAGAGTTCAGCATGCAGTACCCTTTAAATCCCGGAAGTGGCGATCTGTGGCAAGGGCTACCTGGTTCGCGGTCAGAGTGCAGCCACCATGGAGAGTGGGTCACCGGTGATTTAATGATGTAGAGACACTATATCATTGCGTGATAAGTGAGAGCGGTGTGAGTCCTAACGTCATCATGAGATTAAAAATGAGATTGTTGTGATTAGTCATGACACCACCCGTGAGGGAACGAGTGAACTTTGAATTTGAGAATATTGTTCAATGTATGAACTTAGTATGACTTAAGATTTCACTCACACTGGTTTGGGGCTCTGGAGGATCTTCGATGGTTGATAACCATCATGGTTATGATGTAGCATGAACCATGCCGAGATTGAGAGCTTGACCTCCCAGCTAGCTATCAGAGGGGTCCTCGTTGTGGTTCACTGCAGTGCTTGGTGGTCTGGGGACCACTGGGAGTGTATGGTTCATTGTCTAGCCAATATGTAGAATTGGGGTGTTCTACAGGGTTGCTACGCCCATAAATGGCTATTACTGGTATAGTCAGCCTAGTGATAGTTGAGAGAGAAAGAGTATTTGAGAATGGTAATGGGGAAAATTAAAAATATACAAACATGTAAGGTGTATCGAGAACTAAAATAAGACTAGTGGCTTAGAGCCCACTACAGTTGTAAATTGATTGTTTATTTACTTATAATTGTTTCTTATTGGGTTGTAGACTCACCCCCATTTTTGTTTAATTACAACTGTAGGTTTCAGGCATTAGATCAATTACTTGTGAGCAGCTTTTCCTGTCTTCAGCAAAGCATTGGTATTTTTACTTTCCTTGTCATTGAGAATAATGTAATTGCTTTTCTTTGGTTATGAATGATGAACACTTTAAGAAAAAGTTGATTATGCAATAAAATAAAAAGTTTTTTTTAGTCACGTTTTCTTTGTGTAAGCTTTGCACTCTTCCCTCTGGGAAGTAATACCAACCAAACTCGAACTCTTGAGGTACCAGATCGGGTTGTTACAACAGTGCAGAAAGAAAATAAAAGATCATGATTTGTAAGAACAAAACAATATGCCTCTATTTATATGCTTTTTAATAATGTAAAACGTGATTCTAGATCGCTCATGCTCACACATGATGAAGATCAGAATCGAACCAAAAGAACTTAGCAATTTTTATGTGGTTCAATAAACTGTTACCTACGACCACCATATCCCAATCTCTCTCACACGATACAAGAGAAGGGTTTCCTTCATAAAATTATTCTTTATAAGCGCTTCCACAGTTTACTTTTAGTTTCTTAGTTTCAATAGGAAACTTTCTTTCTTTAGAGATACAATCTTTACTTTCAGTAGGATTCAGCTGTCAAAGATAACGCTTATCAATACTAGGATTCTTGTTCTCATCCTTAGGCAATCTAGAACGTTCTTGAGAGTTGGACTACGGATCCTCTACTAGAACTAGATCTTGATTTGATATTCTAACACGCCCCCTCAAACCAATCGTGGCTGACTTTGAGATTGAGCTTGTCTCTCAAATGACAAAATCTCAGTCTCGGTAAAGCTTTAGTTAGCATATCTTCCACTAGATGCTCAGATGAAATAAACTTGACTTGGAATCTCCTTTTCAGAAACTTGCATGAAGTGGAAGTCTATTTCAATATGCTTTGTCCTTTATGAAACACAGGATTTGCATTCAAGTACATTGTACAAAGATTGTCACACAAATCAAAATTTGCTGCACATAACTCCTTCAAGAGTTGTTTGATCTACATTAATTTAGAGACAGTGCCTACAATAGACATCCATTCAACTTTAGTGCTCTAACGTGCTACATTAATGTATTGTTTTGAAGAACTCCAAAATAACAAATTTGAACCAAAATAAGTTGGATAGTTACTTGAGGACCTTCTGTTGTTTGTTAGGACATCTTGCTCAATCTGCATCTGAAAAAGCTGCTAGAACAAAAGTAGACTTTTGTATATATAAACCAAATTTAATCGTTCCCTTCAAATATCTAAGAACCCTCTTAACATGAGCTCAATGCTCATTTGTAGGTTAATGAATAAATTGATAGGCTTTATTCACAAAATATGCAATGTTATGATTAGTGAATGTGACATATTATAATACTCCCACAACACTTTGATATAATGTGGCATTTTCTAATTCAGCGACTAAATTTTACCAAATTTATATTTCCAGTAGCAGGCATGACACAAGCCTTTGAATTAATAATATTTGTTTTCACAAGTCAAAAACACATTTCCTTTAGCAAAAAATTATCCTGTTTTTTGTTTGGCAACCTCTGCACCCAAAAAAATAATATAGAGAATCAAGGACTTTGATAGAAAATTCTTGGCTGAACAAGTTAACTATATTTTGAACTTCGACTTTAGAGTTTTCAATAACAATTATACCATCAACATGAATACAACATTTTCACCGTCTCCTTGAATAAACAATGATGTCTCTACCTTTGAGTTTGAAAATCACATATTTTCTAAGTAGTTTTTCAACCTGTTAAACCAAGCATGTGTGTGCTTGTTTCAACCCATAAAGAGCTCTTTTGAGCAAGAATATATGATTGGGAAACTTAGTACTTTCAACTCCCGGACGTTGAGACATATAAACTTTCTCTTACAAAAAGACGTAAAGAAATGCAGTATTCACATCAAGTTGATGAACACACCATTCTAAGCTGATAGCTATAGACATAATAGTTTTGATGGTGGTAGGCTTAACAACTAAGCTATAAGTTTTAAAATAATAAATTTCTTCTCATTGACATAGTCATTATCCATAAGACAAGGCTTGTACCCTCTAATAGACCCATTTGCATGTCTCTTAATATAATAAATCCATTTACAACCCACTATATCTTTACATGGATCATAGGGTACAAGTTCCCATGTTTGATTTTTGTGAAAGCATCAACCTTAGCTTGAACCCATTTGGGCTTAGTCTTAGCCTGGTTAAAGGAATACGGTTCATCTTCTTCAAATATTTTGCTTAAGAGACCCAAAATGACAAGGTGCTCGATGTCACAGAATAACCTGACAAAGAATCATGAGATTGTGACATGCACGAAAGTTTTTCAAGGGTTTCAAGATTCAATGGCTAATAATGTACTAAAATTTAATCAATAACTTGCATTCTTACATAAAAAAAAACATTATCTAAGATCAACTTTTAAGCAAATAAACCATGTTGAATACAACTATGGGTCCGAATCGATGCAACTCGCACATATCCATTCCTTTAATGTTTTTCATATGAACTTTCTTTCAGTGGGCAATTTGGCACTTGAAAATGAGAGCTCTTGCTTCTTAGGTCTTGCTTTGAACCTAGGCAGTGACATGTGGCTAACAATACCTGATGTATGAGAATTGAGATGCCATATTTTTATCTTTTCTTTCAGTTGGTTGACTGTCTTTCTTCTAATTTTTTGGTCACTGCTG
Source organism: Nuphar pumila (assembly GCF_984573655.1). Taxonomy (NCBI): domain Eukaryota; kingdom Viridiplantae; phylum Streptophyta; class Magnoliopsida; order Nymphaeales; family Nymphaeaceae; genus Nuphar; species Nuphar pumila. Next base: position 82,832,194 of record NC_143258.1, read on the forward strand.
CAACCTTTTTTTCCTGCCTTATTTTTAGTTTTGTTGAATGTTTATTGGATCCCATATTTATTTTAATGATACCTTATGGTGGTAATGGTAAATCTAACCATACAGATGTTTTTATCATGGTTTACTTAATATGTTAGAAGGTTTTATCATGTCTAATACACTGATACACTATCACAATCATTTTTGTGAAGGTAAAAAAATCTAGTGAATTCTTTGTGGTATTGTAGGGGCCATGATATATTAGAATAGGGTGCTTTTATTATGGTACTGTACCACCATAACATAACGTGATAAAATCTGTGTAGGTTAAATGCTTGCGCTCTAGGGGAGTATTCCCATCTACCTCTTACCACATGGCATTGCAATTAATGGCCGTCCTATGTAATCCTGTTAAAACGTCTGGTTTTGTAAGGTAAACATCTACCCACCGACCTCAATACCACATATTTGCAAGCAACCTATACACTTCACATGACTGATCAAATTAATGGGTTAGGTAGGACCTTCTTCATGCCAACTTGAATGAGAGAGAGAGAGAGAGAGAGAGAGAGAGAGAGAGACTTGGCAAAACTTGTATACTTAGTGTATGTTGAAGAATTGACTACGACATGAGACACCATATCATGAATGTTGCGACTCAACATAATTTGTAGACTAAGTGCATGTAGAAGAATTGACAAGGGCATGCGTAGCATCATCAATCAAATTAATACAACATTACTTTTTTTTTTAAAGGCAAGTTGGGGTTAGGCAGACCCCCAACCACAATAACACTCGCCCATGTGGCAGAGGGATTTGATCCTGAGCCTTCGACTTGACACAAGACCCCGCATACCACATGGGATATCACCTCGGTGGTTAACATAACAATACTTGCTAGCAACACTTATATCTAACATGTACAAGCTTTGGCTCGAGCTCAACCTAAGCCTCAACTATTCTATTCAAGCTTGACTCGATCGGGTCAAGCTGGTGTGGGCTTAAGCTCATCTCTGGCTACAATCCTAATCCTAAGCAAGAAAGTGGTGTGGGCTCAAGCCGAAGGCAAGTTGGGGTTAGGCAGACCCCCAACCAGAATAACACTCACCCATGTGGCAGAGAGATTTGATCCTGAGCCATTGGCTTGACACAGGACCCCGCATACCACATGGGATATCACCTCGGTGGTTAATATAACAATACTTGCTAGCAACACTTATATCTAACATGTACAAGCTTTAGCTCGAGCTTAACCTGAGCCTCAACTATCCTATTCAAGCTTGACTCGATCGGGTCAAGCTGGTGTGGGCTCAAGCTCATCTCTGGCTACAATCCTAATCCTAAGAAAGAAAGTGGTAGGTTTTGAAATGAAAAAAAGGGGCTAGAAATGAACCCACCCCCTCCTTTTAAGATTGGGGGTTTGGTTTAATTGTTGATAGAGCGGTAAACAGTTCAGATTGGGATTGGATGTGACCAATACCTTACTCAACTAATTGGATTTTGGTTAAACATATTCAAATTCAAATTTGGATCCAGATGTCGAAAAGCTCATACCAGATTTGTTTTTTTACACATAAGCATATTTGGGTATTCATCAAAATCGAATATTTGTTGGATTCAGTAGCAAACAATTAAATCCATATCCGTAACTCCCCAAAATCTTGAACTTGTGACTTTTTAGAAAAAAATTAAAAACCTTGAAAACTTTCCTTTCTCAGAGTTTAACAAATAGCAGTTTAGCGAAAAATAAAATTTGAAATAACAAGCCGATGAACTTTGGGGGCATTACGGTGAACCTTTCTTTACACAATAAATTTGTATCTCCATACAACCATTAAAAACCATATAGAAAAAATATAGTTTTTGTTAATTTAGAGTCCATACAAAAGCGGAATTTCCTGAGAAAATCTTTACACAAAATTTATAAAAAGGCGTGTTCAGGAACAAAATGCCAGAAAAATAGTGGAATGTTGATATCATCTTGCATCACGTCATTGCCTAGCGTTCTGACCTAATCATCACTTGTACCCATGAAACAAGCCAGATTGATGAAAATCTGGTAGGTGTATAGATATAACAATTTAGAAAAAGACTAACACATGCATTGCTCTTTTCGTGATATGGAATTTAATATAAATAAAATAAACATGATAACTTTGCTTCGATATTAATTATCTTGAGGGTACATGAACGAGAAATGTAAAAATAACTCAGACTGCTCAGGGGTTTGTTATACTCTAAATTTTGATACCTCAGACAGCTAGTTGAGTTTGTTCCAAAGGGATCGGCTAGTGACCGAGAGCGAATTTTTCATAGGCATTTGTGGCAAGGGATGCATCAAACTTCTACAGAAGTCCATGAAAACTACCACTTAGGATATTTTTTTGTAGCCTCATCCCCTAACTTTGATGACCAAGGATACCAAGTTAATTTATACTCGAGGAGCGTAGTTGTTAACAACCTGGCCATCGAAGTTTTTATACCATCTCATAATCTCTCTTAACGGAACCAAATTGTTGCACCATATTATTGCATGTTTCCCAAGAAGGAACTAATGATACTGGTTCAGTGGGTTTAGGGATGGTACCATCCACAAACTCCATTTTGTTCTTCGCATTGAGCACCATGCTTATCGCACGGTCCCATATAGTGAAATTTTTTCTTGTAAGGGGTTGAGAAACTAACATGATACCTGGTGAATCTGAGTGATGAATATAATATGGATTCACATGTTCTTTTGTGTTGTTCCTTGTACTCTGATCCAATGATGAATTCGCTTCTTCGTTCAACATGACTGATAGCAACCGTCGGCTCTGATACCATATAAGAAATGAAACTTGTACAGTAGAATACAGAGAAGCTATACTCTATCTTTCATTGAATAAAAAATAAAATGGATACAACTTAATATAACAGTTACAAGTGAAAAGGTAATAAACATGGTCATGTGATATACATGGCTAGGTTAGTAACGGTTATCATATGGTTACACGGGTTTGACGAGATAACATTTGCTTTATGATGTACATAACTGCAAGGTAAATGCGATAAGGATAAATGTGCCTTCATGGTACACAGTAACAACATTTTAACAATCTTGGTGCTTCTTGGCGAAATGAAGGTGGCCAAAAGAAGCTCTCTAAGATGATTCTTATTTTCTCAAAAGCTATAAGGTAATTGTCACACTTTTGCAAAACACTTTTGAGCATATTAACAATTCCAAAATAAGTGGTTTGCACCATCGTCTTCTCTTTTACACATGATACATTGATTAGGGAGGCTGAATCTTTTTCTTTTCATTACTTGGTCTGTGAGCAATTTGTCATGAAAGAGTAAACAACCCATAGTGATGCTTCTAATAGTTAAAGAATTATCCCGTAAAACTTCTATGGAAAGCCATTGTGTCATTGGATTGCCAAGAGAGCGATAGCAATAAGAAGTGGAGAAGACACCATTAATTAGGAGAATGCTTCCACCAAGGAAAATTCCCCTGTATTCTGATCCACTGTAATAATTAACTCTTAATAAAGGAGGGGTCCATAATCCCTCAACTATTTCTTCTGAAAAAAGAAAATCATTAAAGAAACCTCAAACATGTTTCCTCGTACATTCGCTTTCTATAATCTTTTTTATTATCTTTTCTGCCCACATACCTGTATACCAAGAAAACAGCTGGTGCATTGCACTTCACCTAACTTATATATCAAATAATTAATGGATGTGGTTTTGCTTCATGCTAGCTTAGCTGTTGGAGATTAATTTTGTTTCACTCAAACTCTGTGTTATCCCTAACTTCATACCCTATCTTGAAATCTCACTAGTGCAAGTTGTTTTGATCAAATCTAACCCCGTACATCATGTTTCATTTAGTGAATATCAACATTTGAATTGCCAAAATCCAACCATTGTATAGGATTTTTTGATTGGCCCAAAAAACTAGTGGATATAAACATGCCAAATTTTGTTGAATTTCAAATCATATTTTTTTGGTCAAAAAAATGCAATCCAAAGGTTGATTCCTATTAAATTGACCATGGTAAATCCATCTACATGGTCAGATTTGATCCAAACAACTTGTATTTATGGGTTTCAAAGATAGGGATGACATAGGGGATGATTGAAACTATTGATCAAAAGTCAAGTTGGCATGAGGCAAATTCACACTCATTAATTATTTGATAAGTCAGGTGAATTGCAATACACCGATTATTTTCTTGGTGTATGGGTAGGTGGGCCAAACAGAGAATAAAAATGTACAAGGAAACATGTTTGAGGTACCCCTAGTTCTTGAATATTGGTCTGCAAAGGTTGTATTGCATGTTTTTGTGTCATAGCTCTATTTCATGAAAGTAAGAAAGGAAAAAAAACAAAATATTATGAGGCAGTCGTCTGTTGAAGCTGAATATGGAGCAATTGCCAATGATGCATGTGAAATTATTTGGCTTAAGACTCTTTCAACTGATCTTCAAGTGGCTCACTCTCAACCTGCCACATTGTCTTGCAATAACCAAGCAACACTAGGGATGCACACGAGCCAGGTTCGAGCCGAGCCCCAAGCTTGGGATGGCTCGACTCTTGAAGGAAAGCGGGTTGTTTAAGCTCGGCTCGAGTCGAGCTCAAACACGGCTCATCTCTAGCTGAAAACCTTTAATTTTAAAAATATTCTTAAAGTTTTTGAAAATTGTGTAAAATGCATTTTTGAAAGAGATAAATACAATGGGATTTGAACTCATGCCTCTTACAAAGATGATTAATGAATTATCCACTAATGTGAGACCCTTCTTTGTGTTATGAATATGAATAAAATACATAGATATATAAATCTATTTTTTTTATAAATTATGTAAATCGAGCCTAGTAGGGCTTACCGAGCTTATTCGAGCTGGACTTCCAGTTCAAGCTCGACTCATTTATGTGTTCCAAGCATGAAACCTTGTTTAAGCTTGGCTCATTTATTTTTCAAATGAGTTTGAGCTGAGCTTAAACGAGTTGATCCCAAGCAAGTTCGGCTTGTTGTGCATCCCTAAGCAACACTGCATATAGAGCCAATCATGTTATATCACAAAGGTATGAAACATATTGACATTGATTGTAACTTAATTCTTAAGAAAAAATCCTAGGGTGATGTTAGCACTGCATATGTTCATACCAAGAATCAAATTGCAGACTTATCCAGGAAAGCATTGGGAAAAGATCGATTTTTGAATTTGGTATTCAAACTGTGATTGTGACCTACATGTTCCAGATTGAGAGGAAGCGTTAATTTTGGAAGGTTCTCATTTGTAATCTGCGTAATTGGTGTGTTTTATTTTCTTTCTCTTTGTATTACCATTCATTTGTAGCTTTTACCTTTCTCACCATGTAGTGCCTTAGAAGATATGTTTCAATGGGAATCAGTTTGGTTGTATATTAGTTCAATTATGTTTCAATGGGAAGCATTCAAGCATTTTCCACAATCTATAAAATTCACGTTTGTAATCGAGGATGGGAAGAAATAAAATTGAAGCTGCATAGTGACAAATTTCAGGTTATATTTTGTTCATGCATTTTCTTTGTTTATTTGCGTTTTGGTATTTATCTAGATTTGTTAGATGGTAATAGATACGATGTTTGGTTGTATATTAGTTCAATTATGTTTCAATGGGAAGCATTCAAGCATTTTCCACAATCTATAAGATTCGCGTTTGTAATCGAGGACGGGAAGAAATAAAAATGAAGTTGCATCGTGACAAATTTCAGGATATATTTTGTTCATGCATTTTCTTTGTTTATTTGCATTTTGGTTTTTATCTAGATTTGTTAGATGGTAATAGATACAATGTTTTTTTTTTGTTTTTTCTCATTGTAATCAGCCGAATTTTCAAACCTAATGACAAAAATTAAAATGCATAATTTATTTGTTATGAAATTCTTGTGAGGATATTTTCGAATGAAGTTCATAAATTAATGTTTATAATACCAAAAACAATGAATTAAATGAAAGATTAATGCACACATCTCATTATCTTTCTGCTTCGATTTAATCAAACATATAATTAGGTAAATAGTAATAGTTATCAAGTTACTATATGCAATTAGCTAATAAAAAATTAATTAGGCTGCTGAGGTTCATCTGGTCGGCCTGGTAAACCGTGGGCCAAGCCAAGCTCGGCCCCTACATATTACGAGTCAGATTTTGGCCCAAAAACTAATGGGTCAGGGCCTAAAAACCTTGACCCAAACCCGACCTATGGTCGGCCAGGTCGGTTATGCCCACCGGGCCCAGACCCCAGCCCTAATACTGCCCCAACTTAAAGACATTTTGAGAAAAAATGAGGAGGCAAAAGTGTAAAAAATTTCTAGAGCATGATAGTCATTTAATTTGAACACTTAACCATGGTTAACCTGACAAGACTCTACACAGAATTTTCACCATTTCTTTGACCCCCTTGACAGAAATAGTGGAAATGAGAAGCCACTATTTCTTTTAGTTGGTTGAATTTATCTTTTTTTTTTATCTTTTTACCTCGTTTCTTGGTTTGTTCAATGTTTATTAGATTATATAAATTCCTTTAACATTTGAAGGCACCAAGGAAAAGACGATGCCTCTGGAAGAATTGACTGGGTCATATGCATGCGCGGGTCCAACACACATATGAAACCTGATAAAATTTATGTAGGTTATTTGATGATCTAGGTCTAGCAGAGTACTCTCAACCAATGTTGTTATATATATATATATATATATATATATATATATATATATATATATATATATATATATATATATATATATATAACTGAGTAGGCAGATCCTTCTCGCTTCATAATTTGGCAACCTTGTTCTGACCTCCATCGATAGTGGAAATTGAAGTTAAAAGGGTAACCATTTACAGTCAGGAAATTGTTTATGAATGTAGCATTCACTATTCTTATGATTGTGGATCCATTTCACAACAGACGAACCTGTAAGAAGGTAAGCAACCATCGCCAATGGAACACAAGGTTTCCAGCACAACGAAAAAAGGGTAAGGATTCCGACCCCTGGATATAAAGAAACATTTTTGAGGTCCAGGGAGAACTCTTTGCCTCCCTTGATTTCTTCTCTAGAGAGAGAGAGAGAGGGTTTTACATTGTTTTACGGAGAAAGAAGAAAAAGACTTTGAAGAGTCAACATCATCCTCAACTTTCTGGATGGAGTATATGTTTGTCCTTTTTTTGAACGGAGAAAGAAGAAGAAGACTTTGAAGAGTCAACATCATCCTCGACTTTCTGGATGGAGGACATGTTTGTCCTTTTTTTGAACCGTTTGTTTTTTCTTTTTTGAATGAAGGGCATTTTTGTCATTTTCTCAAATCATCACTTTATGAAAAGAATAGCAAGAATGGGTACTTAAGTCTTTGCAACAACACCAGAGTCCGATGCAAAGTTATGTCAACATACACGGGAATACGAGCCCCATGTCCTTGTACACATGGTGCTCATTCAAAGCCCCGAACACAGACGTGGGATTCAGTGAATATCGTGGGGGAACATACACCACCCTCTCACCAAGGAGAGATAAAGATCGCAGAGTATGTACCACCAGATTTTCTGATAATCATTGAGCAGGCTCTCGACTCGTCTAAAGACGTAGATCAGGTCCCTATCAAACGGAGAGAAGGATCTGGCCATGCCAATTGGTTGATTGGATGCCAAAAGCCAAAACCGAGAGGTCCTGAGAAGCTTGAGGAGAAGACCACATCCCGGCTGGGTCACGTAGATAGTGACCAATTCAGCAACATGGGTACCCGTTGGAGAAGCCTGAACACATGGCTCCCTCTCGTGCCAAGGATAATCAAGTTTCATTCTCTATCCTTCTTCCCAAATTTTGAAAATTGATCTAGGATTTCTCAAATCCAATTTCAAGTACTATCTGAGTTCCCAAAATCCAAATCCCATCTATATTTCCAAAATCCAGATCCATCTTTAAATCTCTTCTGGATTTCCAAAATCTAGATCCATCTTCTAATTTCATATTGGATTCCAGATTTCGGATCCAACTTCATTTAGATTCCAGATTTCGGATTCAACTCCATCTTGGATTTCAAACTTCGGATCCAATTCCATTTAGGATTTCAGACTTCAGATCCAACTCTATTTTGAATTCTAGACTTTGGATCCAATTCCATTTAGAATTCTAGATTTCGAATTCAAATCCATCTTGGATTCCAGACTTCAAATCCAATTCCATCTAGGACTTCAAATTTCAGATCAAAAAATTCTATTCCAGATTTACAATCCAGTTCCATTTCCAATTCTCATTTACAAAACCAATTTCAAATCTATTTCTCAAATCTAAAATTCAATTCGTGCTTTAGGTTCTGAATTCAAAATTTCTTTTTTTTTCAAAATCGATTCTTGAAAATCGATCCAAATTCAAAGTCCATTCTGACTTTGAAAATTCACTCTTATTTCAAAATTCTAATTCTAAATTCCTTTTCTCTTCATCTAAAGGCTTTTCTTTCCAAAACCTGATCACTCCAAGACTTGGAAATTCAAATCTCTCTTTCCAGATATATTTCAAATTCTAAGTTAGATTCGAAATCGAAGTTTTTCAAACCAATTTCAAATCTTTGAATCATCTCTTCGCTCCGTTATCATATTTATTTCAAAATCACTTGGAAAGTCCCAAATTTCCAAACTATTTTTCTCAAAAGAACATACATCCTTGTATTCGCACAAGCATGATTCTTTGAGCATTTTAGACATAGAATAAATTCTTAGATAATATTTTAGCAAAGCAAAAAGACATTAATTTGATCCTTGGTTCGATTACCTCTGGTAAAGGCGCCAAGAATGGTCGAACCTCGTACCGACAAGCGAATTCTGTCTCTCCATTTTCTCACAAATTTTCAAAATGGAGGTGAGTAATTTTAAAATATTTTCAAAATTTTGGTCAGATGAGACCTTGCAAAAGAGTTCCTCTCTCTTCTTTCTTTTCTCTTCTCTCATCTTTTCTATCTTTTATTTTCCTTCAAAAGGAAATAGAGGCTAAAAAGGCAAAGAGAAGGAAAAGAGGAACAAGAGGAAAATTTTTGCATAATCACACGTATATCCAATATTTTAACATCATTTCAATATTTGTAATGATTTTAAGTATTATTTTAATATTAAATTATAAAAAAATCAATTTTAATTGATTAAACAATTAAAAAAATGTGTCCTCATGTCTTGTTTTTCAAAAAAAAATCAAACTTGTGCATCGCTCTCCAGGTCCACGTGTCCTTGTGACATAGCTTCCTAAATATGCATGTCGCCTGATGGGACCTACCACCCTAAGAAGTAAACCCCAGGTTAGTCCACAGTCCCTCAGCCTTATGGAGACCTACCTCAAGAGAGAAATTGGGAACGGTCCTACCTAGATCGATCGAGTCAATCCCAACTCCCTTCACCTCTTTTTGGACTTATAACCCCAAGAAATTACACTCGACATGAAGACCTAGTGTTGGCTCAGCCTGCCATACCTACGGCGTGCTACCAGCGTAAAACTCCAAGGCTAGGACCCCTGCCCCTAGGGCCTATGTTACAAGTTGGCTTGCACCGAGGGGCCATGATGATGAGAATCAAACCTTGACTGTCGTAGCAGCCAAGGCCCCCACCCAACTAAGCCAAGCCCCCCTTGGGGGATTTCACCTTAGAAACCCTTCCAAGAGACCAGGTGCTCTCAACCTGCGTGTGCAGTTAATTGAATTAATTTCCTTCTATTTTTTTTGGCTTTTAATACAAATTTTTTGGCCTGATTTCAAGGTTTGTTCATTAATGTTTCTAGGATTCTATAAGTTATTTTAATAGTTCAAGGCAAATCCAATGCCACGATAAGGAAGGAAGAATTGACAAGGTCATGTGCAAGCATGGGCTATGACATAATGCATGCTGAAAGTTAACAAAATTTCTCTAGGTTAGATGCTTGAACTCAAGGGGGTGCTCCCTCAACTACCTCTTCCCACATGGAATTGCAATTAATGGCCTTCCTTGTTAGCAAAAATGAGTGACTCTCGATAGGACAACAAACATCCACCAAGTTGAAGGTCACAATGTTTGAAAGCCATTGATGCACTTCACCCGACTCATCAGATTATTGGTCAAGCATTTGCCCCATGCCAACTGGATAAAAAGAAACATTTTTGAGGTCCTGCAGGTGGAAGGATAAGGGGTCCTGGACGAAAGGGGACCCTCTGTTAATTCCCACCAAGGAGAGATAAAGATGGCAGAGTATGTACCACCAGATTTTCTGATAATCATTGAGCAGGCTCTCGACTCGTCTAAAGACGTAGATCAGGTCCCTATCAAACCGAGAGAAGGATCTGGCCATGCCAATTGGTTGATTGGAAGCCAAAAGCCAAAACCGAGAGAAGGTCCTGGGAAGCTTGAGGAGAAGACCACATCCCGGCTGGGTCACGTAGATAGTGACCAATTCAGCAACATGGGTACCCGTTGGAGAAGCCTGAACACATGGCTCCCAATCGAGCCAGGGATAACATGGGAAGTGGTTATAAGGATATACAATTCAGACTCACATAAGATACTTCAAGCATTCAGGCTATTTTGCAAAGAATGGATCTTTTCAAGAAAAGGAAGGGAGTGGGTGGAATTAGATCCTCAATCTTGTAGAACCATTTGCGAAAGTAATTTTGGAATCAAGCAGAGCGGACCTGGTGAACAACATTTTGAAATTTCTTGAAAGAAGATCTGGAGATCAGGCAATTTCTCAAGAGACAAAAACAATTTTGTACATATTTGATAAACTAATTGTCCAAAAACCTAAGAACATAAGGAACCTTACCAGCTGTGAACAGAAAGGATCCCATCATTTGAATGTATGATGAAACTCATCCCATTTCAAATGATGGGATCCGTGTTCATCATTTAACGGGTCTGACCTCTACAAAGTAAATTCAGGGTAGCCCACAAGGCTTTGCTCATCTGGTAGGGGGTGACTTGTGAATGTCACCAGGTTGATGGGACGTCACAAGATGGAAACTCAAGGCTGATGTCCTTTGCTGCAAGGTTGAAGCTGCGTGTACTCTCCTGTGGGCAGGGGAGACCTCAAGGGTTTTACCAACGGGAGGCCAGCCCATGAACATTATTCTAATTCTTAATAATATTACTTTTTGTGTTTTTTAAAATTTCATTTATTTTTGCAGAGTTTTCAGAAAACCCAAGAAAAAAAAATGTGAAAAAATGATCTCCCAAGAATTTCATAGCAAATAAATTATGGATTTCAATTTTTGTCACTGAGATTAGCAAATTACTTGATCAGAACGAGACAAACAAAAGAACATAATATCTTTGCTACAAATTCTATTTCTTTCCATCTTCTATCATCAAGAATGCAGAGGCTGGGAATGTTCGGGAAATCCCAGTATGCGTCTTAAACAGGACATTCCCAGAACTTAGGTTATCAACTGACATCTCGGAGACGGCTACCCAGATGAAAAGCTCCTTCGCCTTCACACCGGTCACCTTCTTCATCCGCCGTGGCTCGATGAACGCCGTGACTTCTGCCGCGAACGAGACACTCCGGCCGATCTGCTGGAAGTAGTGATCCTTCTTCTTCTTCTGCTTGAGCCATATGAAGCCCTGAGACCGAGCGAGCCCGATCTCAACTATATTGTCGAGAGGGAGGAGACCCCTAGGGATGCCAAACTCATCAAGGAGCTCTGCTGATCTCTTTTGGCATTCAATCTCACCCACGTATATCTCGGCTTTCTCTCTCATGGACTCAATCATCTGTGAAGCCATTCTCTCTCTCTCTCTCTCTCTTGGTGTTTATGCACAGTGTCGTGTGTTGTCTGTGAATGCACCAAGAGATCAGTGAGGAAACTGCAAGCTCATGGATATATTTATATCATTATATGCAACATGGTTACCTCCCACCCACCCAACAAGTTGAACTCTCTCTCTCTCTCTCATACAAGTTGGCATGAGGCGGATCCTTACCCATTGATTGCAATTTCATGTGGGAACATGTAAATGTCGTCAAAATGGTACCGTAGCAATTGAAAGCAATGTCGTCAAAATCAGTCTGAATCAGCCGATTCAGACCGAATTGAGTCACCAAAGACGATTCAAAAGGTGTAGGTCGATTCAATTCATTTTTCAATAATTTTTAAGGGGGTTAAATTTTATTTTATATATTTTCTTAACATTTATTATTTTTTAATGATACTGTCATCTGATGGTAAAAAAGGGACGATTTTATTTGATTTTTTTCATATTTTTAAAAATCTGATATATAACCCTTAACCAATTTTAGCAACATTTTTTAAAAGGCAAAAGGAAAGTTGGGGTTAGGCAATCCCGCAGCAGAATTCATTAATAAGCCAAAAAATAAATGTTACATGTTACTATAATTCCTCCCGTACGGGATACCAATTTGGGGGAAGGGGTGGTCCTTCGATGCTTTTTGGATTCCCTCCTAACCAATTTTGCTAAGCTAAGTGTAATTTGGTTTTAAATTAAAATAATTGAAGATAAATAAAATGTTTCTCTTTTTTGTAGATAAAATGTGTGTATTGTCGTCAAATCGTGTTATTTTCGTCTAAATGTTGAAGTCAAAATATTATGTTTTATAACATTTTAAACTTTTACCAAGGCATCATTGTTTTGTCACAATATTTATCACTGTGCTACTGGCTAACTGATTTTAGAAGGTAACTTTTATTGATTAGAGGGGAGAAAGCTAGCTCATAACTACCCTGATATATATCATATTGATGCAGTAAGTAAGCAAGAATGCAATACCTTTCTGAATTTTTGCGGAAGCCAGGTTGGTCCAGACCGAGATACACCTCTGAGGTGACAGCACTTGGTGTGAACATGGGTCAGACTGGGCCTACCATAACCAGGTCTTCTAAGGATTACATAAACCAGACAAGGTCCATACCCAGTATAATAATATTTTTTATTTTTTACCATTGAGAAATTGCAGATTTTAATGGTAACTTCAGTTGCAAACCATAGCCAGCTTTTATTGTTTAGAGGGGAGATCTCTTGCTTTCTAGATCTCGCTGTGAAGTTAAAAACCATAAATGTAGGTGGAATTTTCTTTTACATGGGCATGTTGGTACTTGAAAACGAGATGCCACAATTTTCACAATTTCTTTTCTTTTAGGTGGTTGAAGTTATTTCTTCTAACTTTTTTTTGGTCTATGCTACAATCAACTTTTTTTCCCCTCATTTCTTGGTTTTTTTCAACGTTTATAGGATTGTTATCTACAGTGATAAGCCATTTTTTGGACTAAATATTATCGGCAGACAAAATCTCATGAGATTTTGAAATTTTTTATAAATCTTGCATTTTTGGCAAAAAATTAAAAAAAATGAATTAAAAAATAAAAACCAATCTCAAATTAATTTTGATAAAGGAAAATTTAAAAGTAAAATGAAAACTTTTAGTCTTTGGCGATATTTACCAAAAAATAGCTAGGTAATTGCTTACGATATTTTCATTGATTTTTTAAAATATCACAGATATTCGTAACACTGACTATATCTTTTTTTGTTTTGTTTTTTAAGAAACAAACTCATATATCAACTATTTATATAAATTTCGATACGCTGCATTCAGGGCTGATTCAATTAATTTTTAATAAATATAAAAAATACCAAAAAATTATTTTTTAAATATTTTTTAAAAATTATTTTAATGAATTTAACATGCATCACATTATGATTGACATGTAATAATTTTTTATTATTTTTAGGCCTATACAGAATGATTCAACTGAGAATTGGTATCCACCGATATAGCTGAATGGGCAGCCCAACGATTCAGGGCCAACATTGCTCTATGAGTGTACTCTCAAGCCTCAACTACCACGTGTTCTCACATGAAATTGCAATTAATGATTTTTTTTTGCTTATATTATCTCTCTATATATAAAGAGGCCATCGGTAGTCCCAAGGGGTTTGGCTTAGTGGGATGGGGGCCAAGACCGTTTGATGGGCAATCGAGGTTCAAATCCCATGGGTGTCACCCCCTATAAGACAAAGCTTGCCAACTATTTGGGGTTGAGGGGTAAGCCCTTGGAGTTTTACGCCGACATGAACAGGGACCATTAGTATGATGAGTTGAGCTAGCGTGGCTAGGTCTCTGCACCTGGGGTTGTTTCTTTGAGCAAAAATAAAAAAAGGGTGTGAAAATAGCGAAAGTTAAGGATACACATGCTTGTTATTGGTTTTATTATTTTGAATATAAAAAGAATATAAAAATTTATAGGTCATTTTGAAAAATGTGTCAAATTAATTGTACAATATGATAATTTTTCGTACTATTAATATGAGTTAACAAAACGAGCCATCTTTCTATGATGTAGTGATGGTGATATATGGGTTAACTATTTTTGTAATTACAACTAGAAACCAAGAGAAAAGGGTGACACATTTTATGTACATGTGTTCAACTTGAATGTATATTTATGAGTAAATATAATTAACTTAATTACATAAATTAATTGATATATAAGTCAAAAAAGTGATAGCTAGCTAACCTATGTCACAATATGTGGTCAAGGGAGATGAGACGCGGGTTTTACTTACAAGTTAATTTTTTTTTTTCAAAAATGGGGCACAAGGACATATAAACTTTTTAAATCTTTAATCAACAAAAACTATTTTATTTAATATTTAAAAAAATCCCATTAAAATATTATTAAAATGTAATAAAATTTGTTTAAAATATTTAAATCATGGCCGTACAAATCCATCTCTGAATCACCGTGTTGTCTGCACTTGTTACTATAGGACACAAGGCTAAAATTATGTGTCCCTATGACATAACAGCTAACTAATATATTTAAACATTCATGGCTAAAAAAATTAAAATACCTCCTTGGCTCTGTAGATGCAACGTGCATGTGCTTCATTTCTCTTCAAAAGACATATAAAGGGTTAAAAAAATAAATTCATACACTAATTAGTTCGCTTGTTTTTTGAGTGAAAAAAAAAAATCACGCATTTTAAAAAGAGAGATTAAGAATTATTAGAAGGTATAAATCACTCTACTCAACGGGAGTCGAAAACAAAGTGAAAAAAAGGCCAATCCCTTTATTCATTGAGTTAGAAAAAATAACCAAACATTCTTGAAATTTGCTGAATGAGTGCTTGCTGTTAAAGAGAATCCATGGCTAATCCTCGTATTCATTAAATCCTTCCTTTTTTTTGAAAGAACATAAAATCCTTTCAGTAATTTTTTTTTCTATATCACATTCTTACTAGCAGGTGCAGGTTACTTCTAATCACTTTAGGTGCTTATGAACTTTTTTTTTTCGTTGGGACTCAACATACAGTGGTAGTTGAAGGTAATGAAATATGTATTCAGCTCTTGATAAATTAAAGAGAAGATTAGTCCAACCACTAAAAGTTATCATTTGAGTTGTTATCCTTTTTGCTAACAAAGCATTTATAACTTCTTTGCCGACTTATCAATTGCTTTAGTACATGATGAGCCAAACTGCAACTTGAGATTGGAATAAATCTGTAATATGGTGGCATTTTGCTTCCGATTGACTGAAAAGGAATTTGCATTTGTTTTATTTTAGTGAAGTGTTTTCTAAGATGTTTATAATTTGATCCACATTTTGAATGTTAAGTCAGTTTTCTCCTTAATATAATTATGCCCACGCTCGTGCATGATAGGGGTAGGAGTTGTTAGTGCACGTCTGTTGGGAGGTTGCAAGCTCAAAACCCAATGGTAGGTGGTGTAGCTGGTAGGGTCTGCCTAAACCCAGCTTGCCTTTCAAATTATTATTATTATTATTATAATTTTGCCCGAGTGCACGTGCACGTATGCACACACAATTTGCTAGTCCTGCATAAATGCCTGATTTTTGAAGGTCAACATCCACCTGCCAACCTTAAGACCCCAAACTTTGAAATCAACTGATGCACTTCATCTGACTCGCCAAATTGATGTGTAAGGATCTGCCTCATGCCAACTTGAATGTGGAGAGAGAGAGAGAGAGAGATATGAATGCATGCATGTAGGAGAATTTACAAGGCCATTTGTCATCCATCAAATATAAGATTATACATGTTAGTCAACTTACATATTTAAAGCACCGGAGCTGAGCTTGAGCCTCGACTCGGTCCATCGAGTGAAGCTCGTGCGAGCTCGAGGTCGTCTCAAGCTGCAATAATTTAGATAAAAAACAAAACAAATCTAAGATTTTGAAATGAAAAGAAGGGATCGGATTTGAACATACCATCTTTTCTTTTGGTAAGGGCTTTTGTTGTTGACCTTTTTTTGCATCGTATAAACATATAATTATAAGTTATGAGGGCAGATCAGGTGCAATGTGATTGTACACTTTTAGTATGCTGCTGCACTTGGTGCCTACCATCAAGTGCAACATATGACATTAAATGTGTGCAATCACATTGCACTTAATCTTCCCTCTGGTTCAGGATGGGTGCACACTCTCTCAGCTACCACACCTTTGCTGGAGGGGACATCCTACTTAGCCACCTGCCCACGTGGGCAATTTGGTACTTGAAAATGAGATCACTTGCTTCTTATATATTGCTTTGAGCTTATAAACCATGATTACATATTGAATTTTCTTTCACAAGGCCTATTTGGTATTTGAAAATGAGACGTGTCACCATTTTCATCATTTCTTTGAGTTTTTTTTTTTTGCTTAACTTTCTTGGTTTATTCAATGTTTGTTGGATTCTATCAATTGTGAATATGTTTCGAGGTTCCCAAAATATACACGATGAGGCCGACGCATTCACTAGGCCACGTACGTGCACGCACGCGGACTAACCAACATGATGGTCCCTCTTGGGAGAGTACTAGATCTCTCAGCAACCCCTTCCCTCATGGAATTGTAATTAATGTCCTTCATAGCAAAAATGACACATTCTTATATGGACGTTTAGGGCTGGTAGACGACCCAACACATAGCAAAGATTGTGACATTCAGCTTGGCTCGTTTATCAGTAGATTGTGACTCAGCTCGTCTTGGCTTGTCCTTGAATTAGATGAGCCAAACACGAGCCGGATTGTGTAAAAACATTTCATTTAATCCCGTTGCCACTCACTATATATATATATATTTGAAAGCCACCAACCAAGCTGAATGTCACAATCTTTGAAAGCCACTGATGCATTTCACCACTCATCTTGACAAGCATTTGCCTCATGCCAACTTTAATGTTAGAGAGAGAGAGAGAGAGATGCATGTAGAATAATTGATAAGGCCATGTGCAGCATCAAATATTTTTTGAGATGAAGGTAAACTATCATAGAAGGTTCAAGAATAATAAATGATGGACCATCAAATGCAACATTACAAGTTAGGAAAACATATATTAAAAGCACACGAGCGCCCAGGTTGAGCTGACATGTTTGAGCTTTGGCTCGAGTTCAACCTGAGTTTGAGCTACCTTTCTTCAAGCTTCACTCGATCGTGTGTGCCCGAGCTTGAGCTCGTTTTGACACAAGAGGAATGGGGGTGTGACACTAAACGGTCTACCAAAACCTAAATCCTATTTAATAATATTTTCGGATAAAATTAATATCCAAAAAAAATTAAGAAAGTTCAGAAGTACCAAAATTTAAAGATATTTTCATTTTTTGTTTGTGAAGGATCGGGCCTGCATGTTCGGGTTCGATAATATATACATCTTTCCTGAAAGTATCTTTCAGATGCATTGCATCAGTTCCCCAAGAGTTAAAAGCTTGTGCCTTGCTAGGTGGATTACCATAGTACCGGCAAAAACATTCATCAATAAATATTTTGTATTTAATTAATTCTATAAATATGTAAGTCAAGGTAGTTGTGAGACTCCACTCGAGGTTTTCCTTGCTTCGGCGAGGGTTTCTCATCATAAAAAAAACTAATTTTATAAATTTAAGGGAAACACAATAATAAGGATCCTGCAGTAATATATTCTTAGATGAAAAAAATAATTTATTAGGTTCAAAAATTACGTGACTCCACCTTGTTGAACCTTCTCAAAAATTGAAATTTACTTATTTGCAACAGGTTTTCTTTACACAGTATTTCATCAAAAAATATATATATTTTACAATTTTACCTTGTGCTAATGCGATTAAATCTTTAAAAAAAACTGAATCATCATGCAGGTAATTTTTTTCACTAACATTTCAGATAGAAGAAAGGATTTTTTATGGACACAGCAATATGAATCAATTCCTATTTCAAAACTAGAAAGTGTACTGACCAAGGCAAAACACAATCTAAAAAATAACAATTCAACCCATTTATGTGAACTCATCATAGTTTCGAGTACTGAAGTGTTTCATTCATCACCTGGTTTAATCATAATCTGATGAGACAAAAATGACACATTCTTATATGGACGTTTAGGGCTGGTTGACGACCCAACACATAGCAAAGATTGTGACATTCAGCTTGGCTCGTTTATCAGTAGATTGAGCTTGTGACTCAGCCAAACACGAGCTGGATTGTGTAAAAACATTTCATATATTTACATGGAATATATATTTTTATATATCATACTTAAAATACATATTTTTTATATATTGCACTTACTAATTAATATTTGATGTATATCTTTTTTATGCATCTTTATATATATATATATATATATATATATATATATATATATATATATATATATAGAGAGAGAGAGAGAGAGAGAGAGAGACATAAAAATATTTTTGAAAGCCACGAACCAAGCTGAATGTCACAATCTTTGAAAGCCACTGATGCATTTCACCAGTCATCAAATTGTTTGACAAGCATTTGTCTCATGCCAACTTTAATGTTAAAGAGAGAGAGATGCATGTAGAATAATTGAGTCGATATATATATATATATATATATATATATATATATATATATATATATATAAATTTTTTTTTTGCCACTCGCAATATATATATATAGTGGAAATCAGATTTTCCTTCATATTTTTTGGCTTCTTGCAGATCAAACTCTACATGTGGTATCCAAATGGTTTCTCCAGTAATAAATGACCTTTTTTTTAGAAAGAAAGACATCATAGTTTCGACCCATTTATGTGAACTCATTTATGTGAACTCATCATAGTTTCTAGTACTGAAGTGTTTCATTCATCACCTGGTTTAATCATAATCTGATGAGACAAAAAAAAAATTTGCCACTCGCAATATATATATATATATATATATATATATATATATATAGTGGAAATCGGATTTTCCTTCATATTTTTTGGAATCTTGCAGATCAAACTCTACATGTAATAAATGACTTCTTTTTTATAGAAAGAAAGACATGAGTTTTGAATAATGTGACTGTGACATGCAAGCAGGTTTCCAAGGGCTTCAAACAACAATGCCCGACAATTAGCTAAAATTTAATGACTCAAAGACTTGCATTCTTGCATAGAAAGAGGATAGTCTAAGATCTAATTCTAAGCAAATAAATCATGTTGAATGCGTCTATGTGGTCAGATTGAGTCGACGCAACTTCCACCTGTGAATTCCAGCTGGCTAGTTTCATACCTTCAATAGTATTCATATGAACTTTCGTTCAGTGGGTATATTCTAATATTACAAGGCCCCCTACAATACCACGAAGATCGAATTCATCATGTGCACCATTGGCCATGCCAACTAACATGATGCCGAAAGATAACAAAATTAGATGCTTGAGCTCGAGGGGGTAATCTCAACTAGCTCTCAATTCTCCACATGGAATTGCAATTAATGGCGTCCCATGGTAATCCTGCAAAAATGTCTGATTTTGTAAGGTCAATATCCACCCACCAACCTTCCTTCAAAAAATTAAATATATATATCCACCCACCAACCTGAATACCACATTCTTTGCCAGGGAATGATGCACTTCACCTGACTGAACAAATTAATAGGTTAGGATCTGCCAGATGCCAACTTGAATGTTAGAGAGAGAGAGAGAGAGGGCAAAATTTGTATACTTAGTGTATATATGTTGAAGAATTGACTAGGGCATGAGACACCATATCATGAAAGCTGCAACTCAGCAGAATTTGTAGACTGAGTGTATGTAGAAGAATTGACTATCCCATGTGAAGCTAGCATGGGCCAGCCTAATCCAATACTGCAAGATGACCATGTGATGTTTAGGCGTGCCTTGTCTTCATCCGTCTTCTCTGTCATATTTTTGGCAGGGCAATGCACCTATCTGAATACCACGACAGCAACCGATGCACTTCACCTGATCACTGATCAAAGTCAAATTAATGGCCAAGGATCTGCCTCAAGCCAACTTGACTGTTGTAGAGAGAGAGAGAGAGAGAGAGAGAGAGAGAGAGAGAGGTTCAACATGTGGATGAGGTATCAAGAAACTATGGTTCTTATAGATAGGGATACGAGTGTATGATTTCCTCACTGTTCTGGATTCAGACTGGATATCCCAGATCGATTTGGATCAGTCCATATCAGGAATGGATATGGATCGGATCAAAAGAAAGTACTGAAATCCGAAATGTACCAAGATATCCATTTGGATACTTGAGATCCATTTCAGTAAAATGGACATATCTTCGCACTCCGAACTCGGAATCGAGTGAGGTTTAATGCGTTGGATTCGTATTGAAGAGAGAAATCCATTGGTCTGTGAACTTCAGTCAAACTAGTAATACAGAAACCGTGGTTTCTTGAGTAAGATTTGGGAAGGATATTTTAGTAATTTGGTAAGAGGTTTCGTGAATTAAACTAAATATGTTGTTTTAATGACCAGATTCTACTGTTCGAGCTTTGTGAGGCCGATTTCGAAGAAATCGCAAATTCGCACTTGAGGTAAGAGATATTATAAGTAACTTTAGATGTGAATAAACCTTTTTCACGTTGCTTGTTATTGTAATGCTATAGATGTTATGTGATTAGCATGATAACTTTGAGTGAGACCATGACATGCATAAATTTCATGCTTGACATTATGAGTTAATTTAATTATATGTTTATTGTGATATGCATGTTAGTTGTAGTATGCCATGCATGATATAAAGCAATTGTGTTTATGATTGCATGTCTAATTGATCATTAATATCATGCATTGTGATGAGATTAAGTTTAGATTAGAGTCTCATTTAATTCATTCATGTGGTATGAATGACTATTTAGAGTTCAGCATGCAGTACCCCTTAAATCCTGGAAGTGGCGACCTATGGCAAGGGCTACCTGGTTCGCGTCCAGAGTGCAGCCACCATGGAGAGTGGGTCGCCGGTGATTTAATGATGTAGAGAACTTAGTATGACTTAGGATTTCACTCACATTGGTTTGGGACTCTGTAGAATCTTCGATGGTTGATAATCATCATGGTTAGGATGTAGCATGAATCATGCCGAAATTGAGAGCTTGACCTTCAGTCTAGCTACCAGAGGGGTCCTCGTGGTGGTTCACTGCAGTGCCTGGTGGTCTGGGGACCACTGGGAGTGTATGGTTCATTGTATGGCCAATATGTAGAATTGGGGTGTTCTACAGGGTTGCTACGCCCATAAATGGCTATTACCGGTATAGCCAGCCTAGTGATAGTTGAGAGAGAGAGAGAGAGTATTTGAGAATGGTAATGGGGGAAATTAAAAATATACAAACATGTGTGGTGTATCGAGAACTAAAATAAGACTAGGAGCTTAGAGCTCACTATAGTTGTAAATTGATTGTTTATTACTTATAATTGTTTCTTACTGGGTTGTAGACTCACCCCCCTTTTTGTTTAATTATAACTATAGGTTCCAGGCATTAGATCAATCACTTTTGAGCAGCTTTTCCCATCTTCAGCAGAGCATTGGTATTTTTACTTTCCTTATCATTGAGAATAATGTAATTGTTTTTATTTGGTTATGAATGATTAACACTGTAAGAAAAAGTTGATTATGCAATAAAATAAAAAGTTTTTTTTAGTCACGTTTTCTCTGTGTAAGTTTTGCACTCTTCCCTCTGGGAAGTAATACCAACCGAACTCGAACTCTTGAGGTTCTAGATTGGGGTGTTACAAAGTGATATCAAAGCCAGGTTTACACAGAAAAGTTGTTCATCATTCATAATAAGATTCAATGACAAGAAGTAAGTGTCTGCTAGAATGAAATACGTTAGTGATTAAATTATTGCGTATTTAAGAATGACTAATGAACAAGTAAACAACGAAGTACCACGGGCTCAAGACCATGCTGAGCCTCCCATGGTAGGGAGAGAGGAATTCTTCGCCGCAATGGTGATGGTTACCGGAGTCATCACGAGTATGACTTAAGTGGTTAGAGAGTTGACGCCTCAGCCTTCTCTGATTTACATCATACTCGGAGATCGTGACTCTTATCATCAGAACTCCTCCTACACTATCCAGGGGGGACATCCTCCACCTTACGGAAGGAGGAATCACCAATGCAACTGTCAGAGAGCAAGGTCGGCACGTGGGCGGATGAAAGGTAATCGGATGGCGGCTCAAGAAGGAATGGGGAGGAGAGCAGCTCCGAACACAAATTTTGTGCCTCAAAGAGGGTCTCGTATGACCAGCGCACGGGGACGACATATGTCACAAGCTGGATATGTGACTGCTATGATTGGGGGAAACCAGAGGGTTCCACCTCCATTCCAAGAGTTTCTGTCTGAAAAAACTCGAAGAGCTGCATTGCAGGCAGCCGAAGCAGCTCGACGGGCAGTGGAAGCCAACCGAAGCGACCCAGGGTTTGAGCAAGGCGAGAAATTTCGAGAAATTCGGAAGAGGAAGGCGAGGATGAAGACCCGAGTGATGATCCATCCTCACCTACATACACTCCTGCCACACCTACCCACACATCTTCCTCACCAACGTACACTCAGGCTTCACCTCAGTACGACTTTAACGCTCCTTCTGAGACTCAAGGAAATACAAAAAATAGGCTCTGCTTTGGATGGATCGAAGAATGATTAGGATTAGCTAGTTTGCTCAGTAGAGTAGCATTATTTTAATTGCATTGTTCTTTCTTTTCTTGCTTATAATGATTCTCGTACATGTATGAGATTCTTTTTTAATGAAATAAAAGAAATATTTTTATATTGCATGAGATGTGATAAAATCTTGTACGAATCCAATGAACCGTGTGATGTTAAGTGATAATTTTACTGCAGTACAAATGGTTACTCGCAGAGGAACTTCTTATCTTTCCAAGGACAAGGTAGCAGCCAAGCGGGAAAGAGAAACCATTGGAGGACCGTCGCAAAGGGCACCCTCTTCATCCCCTACTACGGAAGGGGCACGAGTTCAGGGGAGCCAAGCGGCAACACGCACACCGGAGAGATATACTCCCCGAGAAGGTAGAGAAGAAAGTATGGAAATCCCATCTGGATCCCCAATGAGTCAAAGTATGAGGATACCGCCAGAGTACACCACCAACCGCATATTGTATGAGCTGCTGCAAATGACTCGGGCACAACAAAGTCAGCCACAGACGGTGATTTCTGGTATCACCTCATGGGCGGAGAGGTTCAAGAATATGCAGCCTCCACTCTTCGATGGCACTCCTGACGGTGTCATGGCAGAGAATTGGTTGATGCAAGTTGAGAAGACATTGGATGCCATCCAATGTCTAGAAGATCAGAAGGTATTGATAGTTGTATCCAATATGACCAGCGATGCGGAGCACTGGTGGAGATCCATCAGGGACACCTTGAAGCCGGACACTTACTTGCCTTGATCCACTTTCGTCAGAAGATTTTTCAGGCAATTCTTTTTGAAATGTCAAAGGGTGGAAAAGGAAGAAGAGTTCAGGAAGTTGAAGCAGAGTGACATGACAGTCGCCCAATATACCGCACGTTTCAACTCTCTCTCCCGTTTTGCCAAGTCCTTGGTGGCAAACGAGAAAGAGAAGTGCAGAAGGTTCGAGCGGGGTTTGAGGCCCAAAATTTTGAGGTTGGTCAGGCCACAACAAATAAAGAAATACAACCGACTTGTGGACTATGCCTCCAGTTACGAGTTTTGGGAGATGCGGACATCAGAGAAACCTCAAGCGAAAGAAAAAGCCAAAACGAAAGAGAAGACCCAGCACAGCGGTGGAAACATAGCAGAATCCTCTATAAGGAAGTTTCATTCTAAAGAAAGATTTCAGCGAGGCAACAAGAGGCATTTTGGAGGACAAAACTCTGGTCAGAACCAGGGTAAGCAAGCCGAGTATGTAGGCAATCAACAAGCCAAGCGGCAAAGGTTCCAGAAGCTGGTCCAGTGAGATAATGCTTGTAAGACTTGTGGTCTCCAAAGGCACGAGGGTAAATGCGACTTGAGGAACGTGAAATGTTTCAACTACCAGCAAATGGGTCATTATGCCAATGATTTTCCACAACCTGATAGAAGAAACAACGCTCCACTAAAGCCGAAGCCAGCAGTACCAGGTCGCGCCTATGCGACTGGTTTTAAGAAGCTCTTGCCAACCCCAAAGTGGTTGAAGGTACACTTTTTATTTCAGGTGTTCTTGCTCTTGTATTATTCGTCTCAGTAGCCACACATAGTTTCACTTCTTCAGTTTTTGGGAAACGGTTGCCAGTGGCACCTTCTCGATTGAGTGTTTCTTACTTAATAGAGACACTTATAGGAGCAACCATCATCGTGGATACTGTGTAATCTAACTGCATTATAAAAATCGAAGATTGCGAGTTGCTTGTGAACTTGTTGCAACTCGACTTCAAAGATCTAGATGTTGTTCTGGGCATGGATTGGTTGTCGGACCATCATGCCACTATCGATTATAGAAGAAAGTGTGTCAGCTTTCAAATACCCCATACTCCAACTTTCACATACCAGGGTGTTAGAAAGCTACCTAAGTCGACTATCATATCTTGTTTAAAGGCTAAAACATATATTGAAAAGAGATGCATGGGATTTCTGGCTTACATGAAAACTGAAGAGAAAGAAGACCTCACAATATCAGATGTAGACATAGTCTGTGAATATGATGATGTTTTTCCAGAAGATCTACCAGGTCTCCCTCCTGATCGGGAGACTGAATTTCAAATCGATCTAGTGCTAGGAACAACACCCATTTTAAAGACTCCCTATCGAATGGGACCTGCGGAACTCAAGGAACTCAAGGAGCAAATACAAAAGTTATTGGAGAAAGGATTTATTCGACCTTCAGTATCTCCTTGGGGTGCTCCAATTTTATTCGTGAAGAAGAAGGACGGATCACTGCGTATGTGTATCGACTATCGCCAATTGAATGCAGTAACCATAAAGAATAAATACCCTTTGCCGCGAATTGATGATTTGTTCGATCAACTGCAAGAAGCGGCATGCTTCTTTAAGTTAGATTTGAGATCAGGTTATCATCAACTGAGAATTAAGAAGGAAAATGTGGCCAAGACAACATTCAGATCAAGATATGACCATTATAAATTCATGGTCATGCCTTTTGGTCTGACTAATGCACCAGCTGCTTTCATGGATATGATGAATAGAGTCTTTAGACCCTATTTGGATAAGTTCGTGGTGGTCTTTGTCGATGACATCCTCATATACTCTACCTCAAAGGAGCAACATAAAGAGCATCTGAGGATAGTTCTGCAGACACTTAGAGAACATCAGCTTTATGCCAAATTCTCTAAGTGTGCTTTTTGGTTAGAACAAGTGTCCTTTCTTGGATACATTGTTTCTAAAGATGGAATTATGGTAAATCCCACAAAGATCGAAGCAGTCACCAATTGGTCGAGACCCAAGAATCCCACTGAGATTCGCAGCTTCTTGGGATTAGCTGGGTACTATCGGAGATTCGTGGAAGGATTTTCTTTGTTGGCGGCTCCTATGACAAAGCTCACAAAGAAAGATGTAAAGTTCAAGTGGAACGATAAGTGTGAGCAAAGTTTTCAGGAGATAAAGAAGCGTTTGACCACTGCTCTAGTGTTGGTCTTACCTTCTGGATCCGGAGGTTTCACTATTTATACCGATGCCTCTCACAAAAGATTGGGTTGTGTTCTGATGCAACACGAAAAAGTGATAGCTTTTTCATCTCGTCAGCTCAAAACTCATGAAGTCAACTATCCGATGCATGATCTGGAGCTAGTAGCGGTGGTTTTTTCCCTTAAGATATGGAGACACTATCTTTATGGCGAGCAATTTGAGGTCTTTACTGACCATCAAAGCCTTAAGTATTTATTTTCTCAGAAAGATTTAAACTTGAGGCAAAGGAGATGGTTGGCATTTCTGAAAGATTATGATTTCGAGCTAAAATATCATCCGGGTAAGACGAATGTAGTCGTTGATGCTCTTAGCAGAAAGGCAGGAGCTCTAGATAGACTTGCAGACTGGGAGTTATTTTCCTCGGTGGCTCATCAGAAGGCAGAAGCTCAATGCTTAACAGGTCAGTTATTATTCGTGCAAACCACATTGAAGTCAGAATTATGGGATCAAATTAAGGAAAAGCAACCCTTAGACCCAGAATTGATCCAAGTAAGAAAGAAGGTTCCAGAAAATAAAGAATTAGAATTCAAAATTGATGATCAAGGACTTATTAGATTTCATCAGAGAGTGTGCATTCCTAAAGATGATCAGCTTAGAAATCAATTATTGGAAGAGGCACATCATTCTAGATATGTCATCCATCCCGGTAGCACCAAAATGTATCGAGATCTGAAAGATATTTTTTGGTGGAGTGGTATGAAGAGAGACATTGCTGAGTTTGTTAGCAAATGTCTAGTATGTCAGCAGGTGAAGATTGAGCACCAAAGACCAAGTGGTGTTTTGCAACCACTTCCCATACCCGAGTGAAAATGGGCAGATATATCAATGGACTTCGTTTCAGGGCTTCCAAAGACGAAAAATGGGATGAATTCAGTGTGGGTGATTGTCGACAGGCTAACTAAGTTAGCCCACTTTTTAGTTTGTAAGACAACTTACTCGTGTGACCAATTGGCTCAATTGTTTATTAGAAAAATTGTGAGCCTTCATGGAGTACCAGATTCAATTGTTTCAGATAGAGACTCGAAGTTCACATCACGATTTTGGCAAAGTTTTCAAGAAGCTATGGGAACACAATTAAAAATGAGTACAACTTTTCACCCTCAGTCAGAGCGAACCATTCAGACCCTAGAGGACATGCTCCGGGCATGCAGTTTAGAGTATAGCGACTCGTAGAATGATATTTTGTCATTAATGGAGTTTGCCTACAACAACAAATTTCAAGCAAGTATAGGCATGACTCTATTTGAGGCATTGTATGGTTGACGATGTCGAACTCTCTTGTGTTGGGATGAGGTCGGAGAAAGGAGTTTGTTAGGGCTCGAGATGGTTCTGCGAATGACAGACCAAGTGAGATTCATTCAAGAGCGTCTTCTCACAACACAAAGTCGACGGAAGAGTTATGCGGATAAAAGACGTTGTGAGTTAGAATTTGAGCAAGGTGATCACGTGTTTCTAAAGATATCTCTGTTTAAAGGAGTAATGCGTTTTGGTCGAAAAAAAAGTTGAACCCCAGATATATTGGACCATTTGAGATACTTGCGAGGGTTGGTCAGGCAGCATACCGGTTAGCTCTACCAGCTTCCTTATCTCGAATTCATAACGTGTTCCATGTTTCCATGTTGCGGAAGTATGTGCCAGATCCCTCCCATATATTGGATACAGTAGAGACTGTATTAGATTTACAAGATGAATTGAGTATGAGCGAAAAGCCCATCAAAATCCTGGACACGAAAGTTCAAAAGCTGAGAAACAAGGAGTTATCTCTGGTATTGGTTAAATGGAGTCATCACAACAATAAGGAGGCTACTTGGGAGCATGAATCTGACATCCGTGAGCAATTTTCACATTTGTTTCTAGGTAAGATTCGGGACGAATCTTCTTTTAAGGGGGGTAGAATTGTAAAAACCCCCTCCGGCAAAGTCGCCGGAGGGGATAAGCATAAAAAAAAAAAAGGAAACAGCGGTTTCCCTCAAAGGGGAAACCGCGTAACGGGAGGGGGTGAGGATAAACCTCACCCCCCAAAATCTGCGGGGGTGAGGGTTATCCTCACCATGCCCTCACGCAGCCTCCCTCCACTGCATTGCAATGAGCGGCAGAGGGAGAGACAGAGAGAAAAAGGGAGCGAGAGAGAAGGGTGCTTACCCGCGGCAGCAGCGGCGACAGTGAGGTAAGTCTGACCTCCCCATCTTCTTCTTCGTTCTTCTTTCCTTGTGGGAGCAAAAGGGGGGGGGGGGGGGGGGGAAGGGGTCGGCAGCCATTGCTGCCGGCGAGTTGCAGGTAATGGAAAAAAAAAATCGACAAAGAAAGGGAGAAGGGGGTCGGCAGGCCCCTATGGCGGCCGACTTCGATGGCCGACCGACACAGTTGGTCGGCCCCGGAGGCCGACCCAGGCAGGTGAGTGTAGAGAGAGGGTCAGCAGGGGCTGACCGTCTGCATCTGAGATTGGAAGGGGCACAACCCCTTCCGCCCTTTTTATTGGGGGAACGGTTCGGTCCCGGCACCTGGACCGAACCGGGTCGGTCTGGGTGCGACCCAGACCGAGCCCACCGGTCTGGGTCGCGCCCAGACCGAGTCCTTTTAAAAAAAAAAAGAAAAGTAAAATAAAAAAAAATAAAAAGAGGCTGATTCGGCCTGGGTGCGACATGGACCGAACCGGGTCAGGTGTATTAAGTGAACCGGTTCAGGCCGAACCGGTTCGGGTCGAACTGGTTCAAGCCAAGCCGATTCGGTTAATTATGGTTTAAATAGAACCGGTTCAGACCGAATCGGGTCTGAACCGATCGGGTTAAACCATGGTCCGAACCTAACCAGTCGGGTCTGGAGCTGGGTTTTCAGTCCAGACCCAGTTCGATCTGGACCTGTCTTAGATCCAGATTAACCGGGTCTAGATCTGAATGGATCAGTCTCGGATTTAGACCCAGTCAGGCAGGTCTGGACCCAGGTAGATTATCCTAGATTCAGTCAGGCAGATCTGGATCCAATCAGACTGTCCAGGATCTAGTCAAGCAGGTCCAGATCCAGTCAATCTGTCCTGGATCCAGTCACACTATTCTTGATCCAGTCAGAATAGAATGAATCCAGTTCGGTTCCAATCAGACTGTTCTGGATCCAGACTGGATGTCCTAGATCGATTTGGATCAGTCCATATCAAGAATGGATATGGATCGTATCAAAAGAAAGTACCGAAATCTGAAATGTACCAAGATATCCATTTGGATACTTGAGATCCATTTCAGTAAAATGGACATATCTTCGCACTCCAAACTCGGAATCGAGTGAGGTTTGGTGCGTTGGATTCATATTAAAGAGGGGAATCCATTGGTCTGTGAACTTTAGTCAAACTAGAAATACAAAAACCGTGGTTTCTTGAATAAGATTTAGAAAGGGTATTTTAGTGATTTGATAAGAGGTTTCTTGAATTAAACTAAATATATTATTTTAATGACCAGATCCTATTGTTATAGCTTTGTGATGCTGATTTCGGAGAAATCACAGATTCACACTTGAGGTAAGGGATATTATAAGTAACTTTAGATGTGAATAAACCTTTTTCACGTTGCTTGTTATTGTAATGCTATAGATGTTATGTGATTAGCATGATAGCTTTGAGTGAGACCATGACATGCATAAATTTCATGCTTGACATTATGAGTTAATTTAAATACATGTTTATTGTGATATGCATGTTAGTTGTAGTATGCCATGCATGATAGAAAGCAATTGTGTTTATGATTGCATGTCTAATTGATCATTAATATCATGCATTGTGATGAGATTAAGTTTAGATTAGAGTCTCATTTAATTCATTCATGTGGTATGAATGGCTATTTAGAGTTCAGCATGCAGTACCCTTTAAATCTCGGAAGTGGCGATCTGTGGCAAGGGCTACCTGGTTCGCGATCAGAGTGCAGGCACCATGGAGAGTGGGTCACCGATGATTTAATGATGTAGAGACACTATATCATTGCGTGATAAGTGAGAGCGGTGTGAGTCCTAACATCATCATGAGATTAAAAATGAGATTGTTTCGATTAGTCATGACACCACCCGTGAGGGAACGAGTGAACTTTGAATTTGAGAATATTGTTCAATGTATGAACTTAGTATGACTTAAGATTTCACTCACACTGGTTTGGGGCTCTGGAGGATCTTCGATGGTTGATAACCATCATGGTTAGGATGTAGCATGAACCATGCCGAGATTGAGAGCTTGACCTCCCGGCTAGCTATCGGAGGGGTCCTCGTGGTGGTTCACTGCAGTGCTTGGTGGTCTGGAGACCACTGGGAGTGTATGGTTTATTGTCTAGCCAATATGTAGAATTGGGGTGTTCTACAGGGTTGCTACGCCCATAAATGGCTATTACTGGTATAGTCAGCCTAGTGATAGTTGAGAGAGAAAGAGTATTTGAGAATGGTAATGGGGAAAATTAAAAATATACAAACATGTAAGGTGTATCGAGAACTAAAATAAGACTAGTGGCTTAGAGCCCACTACAGTTGTAAATTGATTGTTTATTTACTTATAATTGTTTCTTATTGGGTTGTAGACTCACCCTCATTTTTGTTTAATTACAACTGTAGGTTCCAGGCATTAGATCAATTACTTGTGAGCAGCTTTTCCTGTCTTCAGCAGAGCATTGGTATTTTTACTTTCCTTGTCATTGAGAATAATGTAATTGCTTTTCTTTGGTTATGAATGATGAATACTTTAAGAAAAAGTTGATTATGCAATAAAATAAAAAGTTTTTTTTAGTCACGTTTTCTTTGTGTAAGCTTTGCACTCTTCCCTTTGGGAAGTAATACCAACCAAACTCGAACTCTTGAGGTACCAGATCGGGGTGTTACAACAGTGCAGAAAGAAAATAAAAGATCATGATTTGTAAGAACAAAACAATATGCCTCTATTTATATGCTTTTTAATAATGTAAAACGTGATTCTAGATCGCTCATGCTCACACATGATGAAGATCAGAATCGAACCAAAAGAACTTAGCAATTTTTATGTGGTTCAATAAACTGTTACCTACGACCACCATATCCCAATCTCTCTCACACGATACAAGAGAAGGGTTTCCTTCATAAAATTATTCTTTATAAGCGCTTCCACAGTTTACTTTTAGTTTCTTAGTTTCAATAGGAAACTTTCTTTCTTTAGAGATACAATCTTTACTTTCAGTAGGATTCAGCTGTCAAAGATAACGCTTATCAATACTAGGATTCTTGTTCTCATCCTTAGGCAATCTAGAACGTTCTTGAGAGTTGGACTATGGATCCTCTACTAGAACTAGATCTTGATTTGATATTCTAACACGCCCCCTCAAACCAATCGTGGCTGACTTTGAGATTGAGCTTGTCTCTCAAATGACAAAATCTCAGTCTCGGTAAAGCTTTAGTTAGCATATCTTCCACTAGATGCTCAGATGAAATAAACTTGACTTGGAATCTCCTTTTCAGAAACTTGCATGAAGTGGAAGTCTATTTCAATATGCTTTGTCCTTTGTGAAACACAGGATTTGCATTCAAGTACGTTGTACCAAGATTGTCACACAAATCAAAATTTGCTGCACATAACTCCTTCAAGAGTTGTTTGATCTACATTAATTTAGAGACAGTGCCTACAATAGACATCCATTCAACTTCAGTGCTCTAACGTGCTACATTAATGTATTGTTTTGAAGAACTCCAAAATAACAAATTTGAACCAAAATAAGTTGGATAGTTACTTGAGGACCTTCTGTTGTTTGTTAGGACATCTTGCTCAATCTGCATCTGAAAAAGCTACTAGAACAAAATTAGACTTTTGTATATATAAACCAAATTTAACCGTTCCCTTCAAATATCTAAGAACCCTCTTAACATGAGCTCAATGCTCATTTGTAGGTTAATGAATAAATTGATAGGCTTTATTCACAAAATATGCAATGTTATGATTAGTGAATGTGACATATTATAATACTCCCACAACACTTTGATATAATGTGGCATTTTCTAATTCAGCGACTAAATTTTACCAAATTTATATTTCCAGTAGCAGGCATGACACAAGCCTTTGAATTAATAATATTTGTTTTCACAAGTCAAAAACACATTTCTTTTAGCAAAAAATTATCCTGTTTTTTGTTTGGCAACCTCTGCACCCAAAAAAATAATATAGAGAATCAAGGACGTTGATAGAAAATTCTTGGCTGAACAAGTTAATTATATTTTGAACTTCGACTTTAGAGTTTTCAATAACAATTATACCATCAACATGAATACAACATTTTCACCGTCTCCTTGAATAAACAATGATGTCTCTACCTTTGAGTTTGAAAATCACATATTTTCTAAGTAGTTTTTCAACCTGTTAAACCAAGCATGTGTGTGCTTGTTTCAACCCATAAAGAGCTCTTTTGAGCAAGAATATATGATTGGGAAACTTAGTACTTTCAACTCCCGGAGGTTGAGACATATAAACTTTCTCTTACAAAAAGACGTAAAGAAATGCAGTATTCACATCAAGTTGATGAACACACCATTCTAAGTTGATAGCTATAGACATAATAGTTTTGATGGTGGTAGGCTTAACAACTAAGCTATAAGTTTTAAAATAATAAATTTCTTCTCATTGACATAGTCATTATCCATAAGACAAGGCTTGTACCCTCTAATAGACCCATTTGCATGTCTCTTAATATAATAAATCCATTTACAACCCACTATATCTTTACATGGATCATAGGGTACAAGTTCCCATGTTTGATTTTTGTGAAAGCATCAACCTTAGCTTGAACCCATTTGGGCTTAGTCTTAGCCTGGTTAAAGGAATACGGTTCATCTTCTTCAAATATTTTGCTTAAGAGACCCAAAATGACAAGGTGCTCGATGTCACAGAATAACCTGACAAAGAATCATGTGATTGTGACATGCACGAAAGTTTTTCAAGGGTTTCAAGATTCAATGGCTAATAATGTACTAAAATTTAATCAATAACTTGCATTCTTACATAAAAAAAAACATTATCTAAGATCAACTTTTAAGCAAATAAACCATGTTGAATACAACTATGGGTCCGAATCGATGCAACTCGCACATATCCATTCCTTTAATGTTTTTCATATGAACTTTCTTTCAGTGGGCAATTTGGCACTTGAAAATGAGAGCTCTTGCTTCTTAGGTCTTGCTTCGAACCTAGGCAGTGACATGTGGCTAACAGTACCTGATGTATGAGAATTGAGATGCCATATTTTTATCTTTTCTTTCAGTTGGTTGACTGTCTTTCTTCTAATTTTTTGGTCACTGCTGCAACCTTTTTTTCCTGCCTCATTTTTAGTTTTGTTGAATGTTTATTGGATCCCATATTTATTTTAATGATACCTTATGGTGGTAATGGTAAATCTAACCATACAGATGTTTTTATCATGGTTTACTTAATATGTTAGAAGGTTTTATCATGTCTAATACACTGATACACTATCACAATCATTTTTGTGAAGGTAAAAAAATCTAGTGAATTCTTTGTGGTATTGTAGGGGCCATGATATATTAGAATAGGGTGCTTTTATTATGGTACTGTACCACCATAACATAACGTGATAAAATCTGTGTAGGTTAAATGCTTGCGCTCTAGGGAAGTATTCCCATCTACCTCTTACCACATGGCATTGCAATTAATGGCCGTCCTATGTAATCCTGCAAAAACGTCTGGTTTTGTAAGGTAAACATCTACCCACCGACCTCAATACCACATATTTGCAAGCAACCAATACACTTCACATGACCCATCAAATTAATGGGTTAGGTAGGACCTTCTTCATGCCAACTTGAATGAGAGAGAGAGAGAGAGAGAGACTTGGCAAAACTTGTATACTTAGTGTATGTTGAAGAATTGACTACGACATGAGACACCATATCATGAATGTTGCGACTCAACATAATTTGTAGACTAAGTGCATGTAGAAGAATTGACAAGGGCATGCGTAGCATCATCAATCAAATTAATACAACATTACTTTTTTTTTTAAAGGCAAGTTGGGGTTAGGCAGACCCCCAACCACAATAACATTCGCCCATGTGGCAGAGGGATTTGATCCTGAGCCTTCGACTTGACACAAGACCCCGCATACCACATGGGATATCACCTCGGTGGTTAACATAACAATACTTGCTAGCAACACTTATATCTAACATGTACAAGCTTTGGCTCGAGCTCAACCTAAGCCTCAACTATTCTATTCAAGCTTGACTCGATCGGGTCAAGCTGGTGTGGGCTTAAGCTCATCTCTGGCTACAATCCTAATCCTAAGCAAGAAAGTGGTGTGGGCTCAAGCCGAAGGCAAGTTGGGGTTAGGCAGACCCCCAACCAGAATAACACTCACCCATGTGGCAGAGAGATTTGATCCTAAGCCATTGGCTTGACACAGGACCCCGCATACCACATGGGATATCACCTCGGTGGTTAATATAACAATACTTGCTAGCAACACTTATATCTAACATGTACAAGCTTTGGCTCGAGCTCAACCTGAGCCTCAACTATCCTATTCAAGCTTGATTCGATCGGGTCAAGCTGGTGTGGGCTCAAGCTCATCTCTGGCTACAATCCTAATCCTAAGAAAGAAAGTGGTAGGTTTTGAAATGAAAAAAGGGGGTAGAAATGAACCCACCCCCTCCTTTTAAGATTGGGGGTTTGGTTTAATTGTTGATAGAGCGGTAAACTGTTCAGATTGGGATTGGATGTGACCAATACCTTACTCAACTAATTGGATTTTGGTTAAACATATTCAAATTCAAATTTGGATTCAGATGTCGAAAAGCTCATACCAGATTTGTTTTTTTACACATAAGCATATTTGGGTATTCATCAAAATCGAATATTTGTTGGATTCAGTAGCAAACAATTAAATCCATATCCGTAACTCCCCAAAATCTTGAACTTGTGACTTTTTAGAAAAAATTGAAAATCTTGAAAACTTTCCTTTCTCAGAGTTTAACAAATAGCAGTTTAGCGAAAAATAAAATTTGAAATATCAAGCCGATGAACTTTGGGGGCATTACGGTGAACCTTTATTTACACAATAAATTTGTATCTCCATACAACCATTAAAAACCATATAGAAAAAATATAGTTTTTGTTAATTTAGAGTCCATACAAAAGCGGAATTTCCTGAGAAAATCTTTACACAAAATTTATAAAAAGGCGTGTTCAGGAACAAAATGCCAGAAAAAT
This sequence comes from Nuphar pumila, assembly GCF_984573655.1. NCBI lineage: Eukaryota > Viridiplantae > Streptophyta > Magnoliopsida > Nymphaeales > Nymphaeaceae > Nuphar > Nuphar pumila. Next base: position 82,867,285 of record NC_143258.1, read on the forward strand.
AGTGGAATGTTGATATCATCTTGCATCACGTCATTGCCTGGCGTTCTGACCTAATCATCACTTGTACCCATGAAACAGGCCAGATTGATGAAAATCTGGTAGATGTATAGATATAACAATTTAGAAAAAGACTAACACATGCATTGCTCTTTTCGTGATATGGAATTTAATATAAATAAAATAAACATGATAACTTTGCTTCGATATTAATTATCTTGAGGGTACATGAACGAGAAATATAAAAATAACTCAGACTGCTCAGGGGTTTGTTATACTCTAAATTTTGATACCTCAGACAGCTAGTTGAGTTTGTTCCAAAGGGATCGGCTAGTGACCGAGAGCGAATTTTTCATAGGCATTTGTGGCAAGGGATGCATCAAACTTCTACAGAAGTCCATGAAAACTACCACTTAGGATATTTTTTTGTAGCCTCATCCCCTAACTTTGATGACCAAGGATACCAAGTTAATTTATACTCGAGGAGCGTAGTTGTTAACAACCTGGCCATCGAAGTTTTTATACCATCTCATAATCTCTCTTAACAGAACCAAATTGTTGCACCATATTATTGCACCTTTCCCAAGAAGCAACTAATGATACTGGTTCAGTGGGTTTAGGGATGGTACCATCCACAAACTCCATTTTGTTCTTCGCATTGAGCACCATGCTTATCGCACGGTCCCATATAGTGAAATTTTTTCTTGTAAGGGGCTGAGAAACTAACATGATACCTGGTGAATCTGAGTGATGAATATAATATGGATTCACATGTTCTTTTGTGTTGTTCCTTGTACTCTGATCCAATGATGAATTCGCTTCTTCGTTCAACATGGCTGATAGCAACCGTCGACTCTGATACCATATAAGAAATGAAACTTGTACAGTAGAATACAGAGAAGCTATACTCTATCTTTCATTGAATAAAAAATAAAATGGATACAACTTAATATAACAGTTACAAGTGAAAAGGTAATAAACATGGTCATGTGATATACATGGCTAGGTCAGTAACGATTATCATATGGTTACACGGGTTTGACGAGATAACATTTGCTTTATGATGTACATAACTGCAAGGTAAATGCGATAAGGATAAATGTGCCTTCATGGTACACAGTAACAACATTTTAACAATCTTGGTGCTTCTTGGCGAAATGAAGGTGGCCAAAAGAAGCTCTCTAAGATGATTCTTATTTTCTCAAAAGCTATAAGGTAATTGTCACACTTTTGCAAAACACTTTTGAGCATATTAACAATTCCAAAATAAGTGGTTTGCACCATCGTCTTCTCTTTTACACATGATACATTGATTAGGGAGGCTGAATCTTTTTCTTTTCATTACTTGGTCTGTGAGCAATTTGTCATGAAAGAGTAAACAACCCATAGTGATGCTTCTAATAGTTAAAGAATTATCTCGTAAAACTTCTATGGAAAGCCATTGTGCCATTGGATTGCCAAGAGAGCGATAGCAATAAGAAGTGGAGAAGACACCATTAATTAGGAGAATGCTTCCACCAAGGAAAATTCCCCTGTATTCTGATCCACTGTAATAATTAACTCTTAATAAAGGAGGGGTCCATAATCCCCCAACTATTTCTTCTGAAAAAAGAAAATCATTAAGGAAACCTCAAACATGTTTCCTCGTACATTCACTTTCTATAATCTTTTTTATTATCTTTTCTGCCCACATACCTGTATACCAAGAAAACAGCTGGTGCATTGCACTTCACCTAACTTATATATCAAATAATTAATGGATGTGGTTTTGCTTCATGCTAGCTTAGCTGTTGGAGATTAATTTTGTTCCACTCAAACTCTGTGTTATCCCTAACTTCATACCCTATCTTGAAATCTCACTAGTGCAAGTTGTTTTGATCAAATCTAACCCCGTACATCATGTTTCATTTAGTGAATATCAACATTTGAATTGCCAAAATCCAACCATTGTATAGGATTTTATGATTGGCCCAAAAAACTAGTGGATATAAACATGCCAAATTTTGTTGAATTTCAAATCATATTTTTTTGGTCAAAAAAATGCAATCCAAAGGTTGATTCCTATTAAATTGACCATGGTAAATCCATCTACATGGTCAGATTTGATCCAAACAACTTGTATTTATGGGTTTCAAAGATAGGGATGACATAGGGGATGATTGAAACTATTGATCAAAAGTCAAGTTGGCATGAGGCAAATTCACACTCATTAATTATTTGATAAGTCAGGTGAATTGCAATACATCGATTATTTTCTTGGTGTATGGGTAGGTGGGCCAAACAGAGAATAAAAATGTACAAGGAAACATGTTTGAGGTACCCCTAGTTCTTGAATATTGGTCTGCAAAGGTTGTATTGCATGTTTTTGTGTCATAGCTCTATTTCATGAAAGTAAGAAAGAAAAAAAAAACAAAATATTATGAGGCAGTCGTCTGCTGAAGCTGAATATGGAGCAATTGCCAATGATGCATGTGAAATTATTTGGCTTAAGACTCTTTCAACTGATCTTCAAGTGGCTCACTCTCAACCTGCCACATTGTCTTGCAATAACCAAGCAACACTAGGGATGCACACGAGCCAGATTCGAGCCGAGCCCCAAGCTTGGGATGGCTCGACTCTTGAAGGAAAGCGGGTTGTTTAAGCTCGGCTCGAGTCGAGCTCAAACACGGCTCAGCTCTAGCTGAAAACCTTTAATTTTAAAAATATTCTTAAAGTTTTTGAAAATTGTGTAAAATGCATTTTTGAAAGAGATAAATACAATGGGATTTGAACTCATGCCTCTTACAAAGATGATTAATGAATTATCCACTAATGTGAGACCCTTCTTTGTGTTATGAATATGAATAAAATACATAGATATATAAATCTATTTTTTTTATAAATTATGTAAATCGAGCCTAGTAGGGCTTACCGAGCTTATTCGAGCTGGACTTCCAGTTCAAGCTCGACTCATTTATGTGTTCCAAGCATGAAACCTTGTTTAAGCTTGGCTCATTTATTTTTCAAATGAGTTTGAGCTGAGCTTAAACGAGTTGATCCCAAGCAAGTTCGGCTTGTTGTGCATCCCTAAGCAACACTGCATATAGAGCCAATCATGTTATATCACAAAGGTATGAAACATATTGACATTGATTGTAACTTAATTCTTAAGAAAAAATCCTAGGGTGATGTTAGCACTGCATATGTTCATACCAAGAATCAAATTGCAGACTTATCCAGGAAAGCATTGGGAAAAGATCGATTTTTGAATTTGGTATTCAAACTGTGATTGTGACCTACATGTTCCAGATTGAGAGGAAGCGTTAATTTTGGAAGGTTCTCATTTGTAATCTGCGTAATTGGTGTGTTTTATTTTCTTTCTCTTTGTATTACCATTCATTTGTAGCTTTTACCTTTCTCACCATGTAGTGCCTTAGAAGATATGTTTCAATGGGAATCAGTTTGGTTGTATATTAGTTCAATTATGTTTCAATGGGAAGCATTCAAGCATTTTCCACAATCTATAAAATTCACGTTTGTAATCGAGGATGGGAAGAAATAAAATTGAAGCTGCATAGTGACAAATTTCAGGATATATTTTGTTCATGCATTTTCTTTGTTTATTTGCGTTTTGGTATTTATCTAGATTTGTTAGATGGTAATAGATACGATGTTTGGTTGTATATTAGTTCAATTATGTTTCAATGGGAAGCATTCAAGCATTTTACACAATCTATAAGATTCGCGTTTGTAATCGAGGACGGGAAGAAATAAAAATGAAGTTGCATCGTGACAAATTTCAGGATATATTTTGTTCATGCATTTTCTTTGTTTATTTGCATTTTGGTTTTTATCTAGATTTGTTAGATGGTAATAGATACAATGTTTTTTTTTTGTTTTTTCTCATTGTAATCAGCCGAATTTTCAAACCTAATGACAAAAATTAAAATGCATAATTTATTTGTTATGAAATTCTTGTGAGGATATTTTCGAATGAAGTTCATAAATTAATGTTTATAATACCAAAAACAATGAATTAAATGAAAGATTAATGCACACATCTCATTATCTTTCTGCTTCGATTTAATCAAACATCTAATTAGGTAAATAGTAATAGTTATCAAGTTACTATATGCAATTAGCTAATAAAAAATTAATTAGGCTGCTGAGGTTCATCTGGTCGGCCTGGTAAACCGTGGGCCAAGCCAAGCTCAACCCCTACATATTACGAGTCAGATTTCGGCCCGAAAACTAATGGGTCAGGGCCTAAAAACCTTGACCCAAACCCGACCTATGGTCGGCCAGGTCGGTTACGCCCACCGGGCCCAGACCCCAGCCCTAATACTGCCCCAACTTAAAGACATTTTGAGAAAAAATGAGGAGGCAAAAGTGTAAAAAATTTCTAGAGCATGATAGTCATTTAATTTGAACACTTAACCATGGTTAACCTGACAAGACTCTACACAGAATTTTCACCATTTCTTTGACCCCCTTGACAGAAATAGTGGAAATGAGAAGCCACTATTTCTTTTAGTTGGTTGAATTTATCTTTTTTTTTATCTTTTTACCTCGTTTCTTGGTTTGTTCAATGTTTATTAGATTATATAAATTCCTTTAACATTTGAAGGCACCAAGGAAAAGACGATGCCTCTGGAAGAATTGACTGGGTCATATGCATGCGTGGGTCCAACACACATATGAAACCTGATAAAATTTATGTAGGTTATTTGATTATCTAGGTCTAGCAGAGTACTCTCAACCAATGTTGTTAATATATATATATATATATATATATATATATATATATATATATATATATATATATATATATATATATATAAAACTGAGTAGGCAGATCCTTCTCGCTTCCTAATTTGGCAACCTTGTTCTGACCTCCATCGATAGTGGAAATTGAAGTTAAAAGGGTAACCATTTACAGTCAGGAAATTGTTTATGAATGTAGCATTCACTATTCTTATGATTGTGGATCCATTTCACAACAGACGAACTTGTAAGAAGGTAAGCAACCATCGCCAATGGAACACAAGGTTTCCAGCACAACGAAAAAAGGGTAAGGATTCCGACCCCTGGATAAAAAGAAACATTTTTGAGGTCCAGGGAGAACTCTTTGCCTCCCTTGATTTCTTCTCTAGAGAGAGAGAGAGAGAGAGAGGGTTTTACATTGTTTTACGGAGAAAGAAGAAAAAGACTTTGAAGAGTCAACATCATCCTCGACTTTCTGGATGGAGGATATGTTTGTCCTTTTTTTGAACGAAGAAAGAAGAAGAAGACTTTGAAGAGTCAACATCATCCTCGACTTTCTGGATGGAGGACATGTTTGTCCTTTTTTTGAACCGTTTGTTTTTTCTTTTTTGAATAAAGGGAATTTTTGTCATTTTCTTAAATCATCACTTTATGAAAAGAATAGCAAGAATGGGTACTTAAGTCTTTGCAACAACACCAGAGTCCGATGCAAAGTTATGTCAACATACACGGGAATACGAGCCCCATGTGCTTGTACACGTGGTGCTCATTCAAAGCCCCGAACACAGACGTGGGATTCAGTGAATATCGGGGGGGAACATACACCACCCTCTCACCAAGGAGAGATAAAGATGGCAGAGTATGTACCACCAGATTTTCTGATAATCATTGAGCAGGCTCTCGACTCGTCTAAAGACGTAGATCAGGTCCCTATCAAACGGAGAGAAGGATCTGGCCATGCCAATTGGTTGATTGGAAGCCAAAAGCCAAAACCGAGAGAAGGTCCTGGGAAGCTTGAGGAGAAGACCACATCCCGGCTGGGTCACGTAGATAGTGACCAATTCAGCAACATGGGTACCCGTTGGAGAAGCCTGAATACATGGCTCCCTCTCGAGCCAGGGATAATCAAGTTTCATTCTCTATCCTTCTTCCCAAATTTTGAAAATTGATCTATGATTTCTCAAATCCAATTTCAAGTACTATCTGGGTTCCCAAAATCCAAATCCCATCTATATTTCCAAAATCCAGATCCATCTTCAAATCTCTTCTGGATTTCCAAAATCTAGATCCATCTTCTAATTTCATATTGGATTCCAGATTTCGGATCCAACTTCATTTAGGATTCCAGATTTCGAATTCAACTCCATCTTGGATTTCAAACTTCGGATCCAATTCCATTTAGGATTTCAGACTTCAGATCTAACTCTATTTTGAATTCTAGACTTTGGATCCAATTCCATTTAGAATTCTAGATTTCGAATTCAAATCCATCTTGGATTCCAGACTTCAAATCCAATTCCATCCAGGACTTCAAATTTCAGATCAAAAAATTCTATTCCAGATTTACAATCCAGTTCCATTTCCAATTCTCATTTACAAAACCAATTTCAAATCTATTTCTCAAATCTAAAATTCAATTCGTGCTTTAGGTTCTGAATTCAAAATTTCTTTTTTTTTCAAAATCGATTCTTGAAAATCGATCCAAATTCAAAGTCCATTCTGACTTTAAAAATTCACTCTTATTTCAAAATTCTAATTCTAAATTCCTTTTCTCTTCATCTAAAGGCTTATCTTTCCAAAACCTGATCACTCCAAGACTTGGAAATTCAAATCTCTCTTTCCAGATATATTTCAAATTCTAAGTTAGATTCGAAATCGAAGTTTTTCAAACCAATTTCAAATCTTTGAATCATCTCTTCGCTCCGTTATCATATTTATTTCAAAATCACTTGGAAAGTCCCAAATTTCCAAACTATTTTTCTCAAAAGAACATACATCCTTGTATTCGCACAAGCATGATTCTTTGAGCATTTTAGACATAGAATAAATTCTTAGATAATATTTTAGCAAAGCAAAAAGGCATTAATTTGATCCTTGGTTCGATTACCTCTGGTAAAGGCGCCAAGAATGGTCGAATCTCGTACCGACAAGCGAATCCTGTCTCTCCATTTTCTCACAAATTTTCAAAATGGAGGTGAGTAATTTTAAAATATTTTCAAAATTTTGGTCAGATGAGACCTTGCAAAAGAGTTCCTCTCTCTTCTTTCTTTTCTCTTCTCTCATCTTTTCTATCTTTTATTTTCCTTCAAAAGGAAATAGAGGCTAAAAAGGAAAAGAGGAACAAGAGGAAAAATTTTGCATAATCACACGTATATCCAATATTTTAACATCATTTCAATATTTGTAATAATTTTAAGTATTATTTTAATAAAAACTATTTTAATATTAAATTATAAAAAAATCAATTTTTATTGATTAAACAATTAAAAAAAATGTGTCCTCATGTCTTGTTTTTCAAAAAAAAATCAAACTTGTGCATCGCTCTCCAGGTCCACGTGTCCTTGTGACATAGCTTCCTAAATATGCATGTCGCCTGATGGGACCTACCACCCTAAGAAGTAAACCCCAGGTTAGTCCATAGTCCCTCAGCCTTATGGAGACCTACCTCAAGAGAGAAATTGGGAACGGTCCTACCTAGCTCGATCGAGTCAATCCCAACTCCCTTCACCTCTTTTTGGATTTATAACCCCAAGAAATTACACTCGACATGAAGACCTAGTGTTGGCTCAGTTTGCCATACCTACGGCGTGCTACCAGCGTAAAACTCCAAGGCTAGGACCCCTGCCCCTAGGGCCTATGTTACAAGTTGGCTGTCGTAGCAGCCAAGGCCCCCACCCAACTAAGCCAAGCCCCCCTTGGGGGATTTCACCTTAGAAACCCTTCCAAGAGACCAGGTGCTCTCAACCTGCGTGTGCAGTTAATTGAATTAATTTCCTTCTATTTTTTTTGGCTTTTAATACAATTTTTTTGGCCTGATTTCAAGGTTTGTTCATTAATGTTTCTAGGATTCTATAAGTTATTTTAATAGTTCAAGGCAAATCCAAAAGGAAGAATTGACAAGGTCATGTGCAAGCATGGGCTATGACATAATGCATGCTGAAAGTTAACAAAATTTCTCTAGGTTAGATGCTTGAACTCAAGGGGGTGCTCCCTCAACTACCTCTTCCCACATGGAATTGCAATTAATGGCCTTCCTTGTTAGCAAAAATGAGTGACTCTCGATAGGACAACAAACATCCACCAAGTTGAAGGTCACAATGTTTGAAAGCCATTGATGCACTTCACCCGACTCATCAGATTATTGGTCAAGCATTTGCCCCATGCCAACTGGATAAAAAGAAACATTTTTGAGGTCCTGCAGGTGGAAGGATAAGGGGTCCTGGACGAAAGGGGACCCTCTGTTAATTCCCACCAAGGAGAGATAAAGATGGCAGAGTATGTACCACCAGATTTTCTGATAATCATTGAGCAGGCTCTCGACTCGTCTAAAGACGTAGATCAGGTCCCTATCAAACCGAGAGAAGGATCTGGCCATGCCAATTGGTTGATTGGAAGCCAAAAGCCAAAACCGAGAGAAGGTCCTGGGAAGCTTGAGGAGAAGACCACATCCCGGCTGGGTCACGTAGATAGTGACCAATTCAGCAACATGGGTACCCGTTGGAGAAGCCTGAACACATGGCTCCCAATCGAGCCAGGGATAACATGGGAAGTGGTTATAAGGATATACAATTCAGACTCACATAAGATACTTCAAGCATTCAGGCTATTTTGCAAAGAATGGATCTTTTCAAGAAAAGGAAGGGAGTGGGTGGAATTAGATCCTCAATCTTGTAGAACCATTTGCGAAAGTAATTTTGGAATCAAGCAGAGCGGACCTGGTGAACAACATTTTGAAATTTCTTGAAAGAAGATCTGGAGATCAGGCAATTTCTCAAGAGACAAAAACAATTTTGTACATATTTGATAAACTAATTGTCCAAAAACCTAAGAACATAAGGAACCTTACCAGCTGTGAACAGAAAGGATCCCATCATTTGAATGTATGATGAAACTCATCCCATTTCAAATGATGGGATCCGTGTTCATCATTTAACGGGTCTGACCTCTACAAAGTAAATTCAGGGTAGCCCACAAGGCTTTGCTCATCTGGTAGGGGGTGACTTGTGAATGTCACCAGGTTGATGGGACGTCACAAGATGGAAACTCAAGGCTGATGTCCTTTGCTGCAAGGTTGAAGCTGCGTGTACTCTCCTGTGGGCAGGGGAGACCTCAAGGGTTTTACCAACGGGAGGCCAGCCCATGAACATTATTCTAATTCTTAATAATATTACTTTTTGTGTTTTTTAAAATTTCATTTATTTTTGCAGAGTTTTCAGAAAACCCAAGAAAAAAAAATGTGAAAAAATGATCTCCCAAGAATTTCATAGCAAATAAATTATGGATTTCAATTTTTGTCACTGAGATTAGCAAATTACTTGATCAGAACGAGACAAACAAAAGAACATAATATCTTTGCTACAAATTCTATTTCTTTCCATCTTCTATCATCAAGAATGCAGAGGCTGGGAATGTTCGGGAAATCCCAGTATGCGTCTTAAACAGGACATTCCCAGAACTTAGGTTATCAACTGACATCTCGGAGACGGCTACCCAGATGAAAAGCTCCTTCGCCTTCACACCGGTCACCTTCTTCATCCGCCGTGGCTCGATGAACGCCGTGACTTCTGCCGCGAACGAGACACTCCGGCCGATCTGCTGGAAGTAGTGATCCTTCTTCTTCTTCTGCTTGAGCCATATGAAGCCCTGAGACCGAGCGAGCCCGATCTCAACTATATTGTCGAGAGGGAGGAGACCCCTAGGGATGCCAAACTCATCAAGGAGCTCTGCTGATCTCTTTTGGCATTCAATCTCACCCACGTATATCTCGGCTTTCTCTCTCATGGACTCAATCATCTGTGAAGCCATTCTCTCTCTCTCTCTCTCTCTTGGTGTTTATGCACAGTGTCGTGTGTTGTCTGTGAATGCACCAAGAGATCAGTGAGGAAACTGCAAGCTCATGGATATATTTATATCATTATATGCAACATGGTTACCTCCCACCCACCCAACAAGTTGAACTCTCTCTCTCTCTCTCATACAAGTTGGCATGAGGCGGATCCTTACCCATTGATTGCAATTTCATGTGGGAACATGTAAATGTCGTCAAAATGGTACCGTAGCAATTGAAAGCAATGTCGTCAAAATCAGTCTGAATCAGCCGATTCAGACCGAATTGAGTCACCAAAGACGATTCAAAAGGTGTAGGTCGATTCAATTCATTTTTCAATAATTTTTAAGGGGGTTAAATTTTATTTTATATATTTTCTTAACATTTATTATTTTTTAATGATACTGTCATCTGATGGTAAAAAAGGGACGATTTTATTTGATTTTTTTCATATTTTTAAAAATCTGATATATAACCCTTAACCAATTTTAGCAACATTTTTTAAAAGGCAAAAGGAAAGTTGGGGTTAGGCAATCCCGCAGCAGAATTCATTAATAAGCCAAAAAATAAATGTTACATGTTACTATAATTCCTCCCGTACGGGATACCAATTTGGGGGAAGGGGTGGTCCTTCGATGCTTTTTGGATTCCCTCCTAACCAATTTTGCTAAGCTAAGTGTAATTTGGTTTTAAATTAAAATAATTGAAGATAAATAAAATGTTTCTCTTTTTTGTAGATAAAATGTGTGTATTGTCGTCAAATCGTGTTATTTTCGTCTAAATGTTGAAGTCAAAATATTATGTTTTATAACATTTTAAACTTTTACCAAGGCATCATTGTTTTGTCACAATATTTATCACTGTGCTACTGGCTAACTGATTTTAGAAGGTAACTTTTATTGATTAGAGGGGAGAAAGCTAGCTCATAACTACCCTGATATATATCATATTGATGCAGTAAGTAAGCAAGAATGCAATACCTTTCTGAATTTTTGCGGAAGCCAGGTTGGTCCAGACCCATATACAACTCTGAGGTGGCAGCACCCAGATACAAGTCTGAATTTTTGCGGAAGCGAAGGCCGAATGATGCTCCAGTTTGAAGGATGGAGAAATGGAAAAATATATTAGTTAAAAGAGGTCGGGGTAGGCCTAAGAAGACTTGGATGGAGATGATAGGAAAGGATATGAATGCTTTGAACCTCACCGAGGACATGGCATTGGATAGAAATGATTGGAGGAGAAGGATTCATGTGGAAGACCCAGAATGATTTTCTTTTTTGGTTCATATCGCCGACCCCAATTGTTTTGGGATGAAGGCATAGTTGTTGTTGTTTATGTTTTTCGTTATAATATGCAAGATTTAATTTTAATTAAATCTTAGGTTTGAACTTGCATCTGGTTTACTAACAATTGCACATTTAAATCATAAAAAAACAGTGAAGGTTCCACTCTTGGTCCAGCCACACCATTTTAGAGATAAGAAAATGTCTACTTGAGTGGCCAGAATGATCAAGTGCTTATTCAAAAACTTCTCTTTAAACAGGTCCGTTTTGCAAAAAAGAGTCAAACAATAGTTGATAATGTCATTTATGTAAATTACTTAATGCGACAATTAGGGGTGGAAATCGTGTCGGGTTGGCGGGTCGACCCGACGGGTTGGCGGGTCGACCCGACGGGTTGGCGGGTCAGCATACCTCAACCCCGAACCCGACCCGTTAATTAAACAGGTCGGTTGTGGCAAAAACGAACCCGACCCGTTTAATAAATGGGTAACCCGACATGACCCGCCAACCCATTTAATAAATGGGTTGGGTCGGGTAAATGGGTTCTTAGGTTCGCGGGTCAGGTTGGCGGGTCGAGTTTACGGGTCGACGGGTTGGCGGGTTGACGGGTCGGGTTGGCAGACGGAATTGACCCAAAGACGGAATTGACCCAAAGACGATTCAAACGGTGTAGGTCGATTCAATTCATTTTTTAATAATTTTTAAGGAGGTTAAATTTTCTTTTATATATTTTCTTAACATTTATTATTTTTTAATGATACTGTCATCTGATGGTAAAAAAGGGACGGTTTTATTTGATTTTTTTCGTATTTTAAAAATCTGATAACCCTTAACCAATTTTAGCAACATTTTTTAAAAGGCAAAAGGAAAGTTGGTGTTAGGCAATCCCGCACCAGAATTCATTAATAAGCCAAAAAATAAATGTTACATGTTACTATAATTCCTCCCGTACGGGATACGAATTTGGGGGAAGGGGTGGTCCTTCGATGCTTTTTGGATTCCCTCCTAACCAATTTTGCTAAGCTAAGTGTAATTTGGTTTTAAATTAAAATAATTGAAGATAAATAAAATGTTTCTCTTTTTTTTAGATAAAATGTGTGTATTGTCCTGAAATCATGTTATTTTCGTCTAAATTTTGAAGTCAAAATATTATGTTTTATAACATTTTAAACTTTTACCAAGGCATCATTGTTTTGTCACAATATTTATCATTGTCTTACTGGCTAACTGATTTTAGAAGGTAGCTTTTATTGTTTAGAGGGGAGAAAGCTAGCTCATAACTACCCTGATATATATCATATTGATGCAGTAAGCAAGAATGCAATACCTTTCTGAATTTTTGCGGAAGCCAAGTTGGTCCAGACCCAGATACAACTCTGAGGTGGCAGCACCCAGATACAACTCTGAATTTTTGCGGAAGTGAAGGCCGAATGATGCTCCAGTTAGAAGGATGGAGAAATGAGAAAATATATTAGTTAAAAGAGGTCGGGGTAAGCCTAACACTACAAGAAAAATGTCAATTAGCGACGGATAGTAGCGACGACATTTTTCCGTCGCCAATTAGCGACGGCTTAGCGAGCGTCACTAATCCGTCGCTAAGTTTTGTGATATTCACAGATGTAGCGATGGAAAATGATTTGTCGCTACGTAGCGACGGACCATTTTTGTAGCAACAACATGCTGCGGTTAGCGACAGAGTGGGCGGCGGCATTTTTTTCGTCGCTACTTAGCGACGCCGTTAGCGACAGACATATTCTGGCGCTAAGGAGTTTTATATATTTACGTCGGCTTAGCGACGGAATTATTCCGTCGCCAATCCGTCGCTAATTTTCGCGCAAATCTGATCAGAACCCTTTTCCCTCTTTTCCTGTTTCCTCTCTCCCGCCCTCCCTACGCAGCCCGACGACTTCCTCCGCCGCCTGTCGCCCCGCGTTCCGCCCGAGCCGTCGCCCCGCCGACCGTCGCCTCGCCGGAGACAAGTTCGCCCGCCCTACGCATTTCAAGCAGGGGTTAAACCCCATGCCTTTCCGGCATGGGGGGTCGACCCCCTGCCGTGCCAGAAATGCAGGGGTTTAACCCCTGCGTTTCCGGCATGGGGGGTTGACCCCCTACCGGAAAGGCAGGGGGGTCGACCCCCTGCCGAAAACGCAGGTGGTTTAACCCCTGCATTTCCAGCAGGGGTTAAACCCCCTGCCGTAAAGGCATGGGGGGTCGACCACCTGCCGGAAAGGCAGGGGGTTAAACCCCCTGCCTGAAAGGCATAGGCTCGACCCCCCATGCCTTTACGGCAGGGGGTTTAACCCCCTGCGTTTCCGGCAGGGGGGGTTTAACCCCTGCGTTTCCAGTAGGGGTTTAACCCCCTGCCGTAAAGGCAGGGGGAACCCTTTGCCGTGCCGGAAACGCAGGGGTTTAACCCTTGCGTTTCTAGCATGGGGGGTCGACCCCCTGCCTTTTCGGCAGGGGGTTAACCCCATGCCGGAACAGGCAGGGGGTTAGCCCCATGACGGAACAAGCAGGGGGTTAACCCCTTGCGTTTCCGGCAGGTCGACCCCCTACCTTTCCGGCAGGTCGACCCCGGCAGGGGGTCGACTCACTGGCGGAAAGGCTGGGGGTCAGTTAACCCCCTATGTTCCGTAAGGAGGTCGACCCTCTACCGGAACAGCAGGGGAGTCGACCCCTTGCCAGAACAACTTCCTTTTTTTTGTGGCGACTTTTTTTTAAAACTGCATTTTTTTGTGCAGATTTTTCAACGGAACCAGCTCATGCTCAGCCACCTGTGGTAAGTAAGTGACAAAAACAATGCAAATCGGGTAAATACCCGTGGTGAGTAAGTGATGCAAGCGTATCACATGTTATTTAATTTATTAGATGTAGCACTTTATTGTTCACACACTCACTTAGTTGTTGATATTTAGGGTTGCTTTGTTAGAGTTCGGAGATCATGCTGAGCATGATTTTAATGTATGAATATGGAAGTGTTCTTATTTTTAGAGTGCAGAGTCTATGCTAAGCATGGTAGTAGTTAGTGAGATATTGAAGTGTGTTTGCTGCAGGTACATGTTTGTCATTTATTTGATATGAATAATTACGATGTATTGTAATGTTTGATGTAATTGTATCCATGCTTGCATGTAGTTACTTTCAATTTGATTTTGACTTCCATGTGAAATTTTATAATAAAAGCATGCTTCAAATGATTGTATCGTGTCATTAATAGTTTGCACATGAAAATATTAAGTTATCAATGCATGCATCAAATTTTTTGTTATTGTTTGACATAGTATATTGCATGATAAATTTGATATTTTCTTCATCGTAGCATTCTGATTGTTTTCTTTTAATTCGTTAGGATACTATTCGTAACATCATACGACAGAATGACTGCAAACCGTGAATGGATGTACCGTACGATAGTGGACAATGAGTTATCGCATGAATATATGGATGGTGTTGACAGTTTTATTGAATTTGCAACGGCAAGTGTTAGTACAGTGGATCCTACAGGTCAGATTAGGTGTCCCTGCAAGATTTGTAAGAATAATCGATTTGTAGAACCTCATAGCGTTAGACATCACCTATACAGGAAGGGTTTTGTGAGTGGTTATCAGAATTGGATGTTTCATGGAGAAGAATTTAGAAACGATTTTGATGCACGGGTGAATGTGGTGCACGATAATCCATATACGGATTTGATATTTGATGCCGCAGAAACAGAACTGGGTTCTGCTATGAGTTCTAGTGATGTAAGAACTGTCGTAGATGAAGAATCACCAAACGATGCAGCTAGTAGATTTTGTAATACTTGATACGAATGATTCGAATGCATTGTAATACTTGATGTGAATGATTTTAATTATTTAAATGTATTATAATTTATGCAACGAATGATTTGAATTAGTGCAATACTTGATGTGAATGATTAAAAATTTTATTTGAATGTATTGTAATACTTGATACGAATGATTCGAATGCATTGTAATACTTGATGTGAATGATTTCAATTATTTGAATGTATTATAATTTATGCAACGAATGATTTGAATTAGTGCAATACTTGATGTGAATGATTTGAATTATTTGAATGCATTGCAATGCTTGATGTGAATGACTTGAATGCATTATAATACTTGATGTGAATTATTTGAATGTATTGTATGGCATATGTTATTTGTTAGAATATGGTTTGTGGAGGTTATAGTGGTCGCTCATCCAGTAGTAGTCAGGCTCAACGTTCATCTTCACGGGCTCCTGTGATAGGTATATCATATAACTAATTGGATGCTTGATTAGTTCAAATGCGCATTCTGAGAATTTCTAATGTATTTTTTTACAGATGATGTTGCGCCTATACACGACCCACCTACACCAGTTGATCACACAAGTCAACAGCTAACACAGGAAACAGGGTCTTCTCAGGCTGGCACAAGAAGACTCATTCGAATAGTGTATATCGATAATCGACCGTAAGTATTTTGTTTTTAATTATTACATATATTTTAAATATTTTATATTGATATTTACTGTGTAACAATTCATGTGCAGCACGAGGTTTGAGCCATAAGAAGTAGTACGGGAGATTAGGAATTCACTTCTTCAACATCTACCAAGACCAGTTGCTCAATGGAAAGAGTACCCAAAGGAGGTGTTAGACAGATTGTGGTCCACATTCATGGTATATAGTTGTTCCTCATAGTTATTGTGTTTCATATATAATTTATTTAAACAATGTCTACTAGCTTTCTGAAAATATTTGTAGGCTTCGAATCGCATCGCAACTACGGTGGAAGAAAATGATGCAAGGAAGGTGTGGCAGAAGGTGGCTGCCAATCGATTTACAGACATGCTGCATACTATAAAGACTGCAGCAAAAAAAGCATCTAGCGTAGTAGATGATCCATTACTGTGGAAGGGCCATGGTCCTATTACTATCAGGAGAGATTACTGGGATGAAATGTGCGATAAGTGGGCGGGAGATGCATTTAGAAATCGCTCTGCGAAGGCTGCACAAAATCTATCGAAGATGCCCGAAGCCCATCTACACACAGGTGGATCTAGGACATTTGGGAGCCACCTGAAGAAAATGGTAACTCATTAATATATAATATTAATTTAATAAATATTGTTGCAAACTTGTGTACTAAATCTTTTGTTATTTAACTTCGCAGGAAGCAGAAAAAGGAGGCAGTGTACCATATAAGGATGTGTTTGTAGAAACACATAAACGGAAGACCACGGGAGTCTTCGTATCAGAGAAGGCGAGAACGACAACGATATGTATTAATTCTATTAATAATCATTGCAATATATATGCAAGTTATCATAATGTTATCATTAATTATTAATAAATACTTTAAACATTATTTTGTAGGAGGCTATGAGCAACAGATGGTAGAGCGATATGGCGATGACGCTACTCAGCATCCATCATTTGATCCTACAGCATGGGTGACTGCAGCAGGTGAACCCAAAAAAGCTCGCGTGTTCGGGTTTGAGAGTAATATGAACACTTCACCAGTTATTGGTTCTTCCAGTTACGACTCACCGACTTCTTGCGCCGACATAAGCTCCAAGCAGCCAACTATTCTTTCCGGTGATGATGTACGCCAGATCGTTAATGAATCACTGAATAACTACTTCCAAGACACCGTCGCCCCCTTTCTCCGAAATGAGATCAAGACCGCTGTTCTGGATAGGGGATCTTCAATTCCAGGTCCCTCTCAGGTATAATCACATATTCAGTTTTTTGTCTGCCTTAGAACACATATGAGCATAATCGAATCACATATATAACTTTTTGCCTGCCTAAGAACACATATGAGCATGTTATAATCACATATTCAGTTTTTTGATTGCCTTAGAGCACATATGAGCATGCTATAATAACATATAGAGTTTTTTGATTGCCTTAGAGCACATATGAGCATGCTATAATCACATATAAAGTTTTTTTGCCTGCCTAAGAACACATATGAGCATGATAGAATCACATATAAAGTTTTTTTGACTGCATTAGAACACATATGAGCATGCTATAATCACATATTCAATTTTTTGACTGCCTAAGAACACATATGAGCATATTATAATCACATATTCAGTTTTTTGACTGCCTTAGCACACATATGAGCATGCTATAATAACATATAGAGTTTTTTTACTACCTTAGAACACATATGAACATGCTATATATCATTTATGATAGAATCACATATAATTTTTTTTGCTTTGCCTGCCTTAGAGCACATATAATCACATATTCAAATTTTTGACTGCCTTAGCACACATACGAGCATGATCGAATCACACATATAGTTTTTTGCCTGCCTTAAAGCACATCTGAGCATGGTAGAATCACATATAGAGTTTTTCTAGATGCCTTAGAACACATATGAACATGCTATAATCACATATTCAATTTTTTGACTGCCTTAGCACACATATGAGCATGATAGAATCACACACACACACATATATATATATATATATATATAACTTTTTGTCTGCCTTAGAGTACATATGAGCATGATAGAATCACATATAGAGTTTTTTTATTGCCTTAGATCACACATGAGCACATGATAGAATCACATATAGTGTGTAATTTATTTCATTATATTTTGTTTATCAATACTGACTGTTCTTTTCTTGTGTAGGCTGCTAGCGATAATCAGCGTAGTGGAGCTGAAGGGACAGATAAAGACAATGAACAAGAAGACGCACAAAATCTTGGCGATGATTAGAGAACTGTGTTGAAGAAGTTCTATTTTTTTATGTTTCCTAATTGTAATTGTTGAATTGTAAATAATTAAACTTGTTAATTTTAAGGTGGAACGATTAATTGTTGTAGATTCTAGTTATATGAAATTTTTTGTGTGGTTTGTTTTTTATTTACAGGAAATATAAATTGTAAAGGAAATATAAATTGTACAGTTCTCGGTATTTAATTTTCAAATAATTTTTTTTTAATTTTTTTTCGTGTTTGCGACGGAACCATCCGTCGATATTCATATAAATCTAGCGACGGCATAGCGACGGAAGTAAATCCGTCGCCAAGCCGTGGTCGTCGTTTAGTACTGGCGGATTGGCGACGGAATATAGCGCTCGTTAGTCAATCGCAATTAGCGACGGACCGGGCGACGGAATTATTCCGTCGCCAGTTAGCGTCAAAATATTCGTGACGTAAGCATACTATCGCCTCGCTGTCGCTAATCCGTCGCTAACATGGGTAGCGATGGAATGTGGTCGTCGCTAATCTACTGCTTTGTTGTAGTGTAAGAAGACTTGGATGGAGATGATAGGAAAGGATATGAATGCTTTGAACCTCACCGAGGACATGGCATTGGATAGAAATGATTGGAGGAGAAGAATTCATGTGGAAGACCCAGAATGATTTTCTTTTTTGGTTCATATCGCCGACCCCAATTGTTTTGGGATGAAGGCATAGTTGTTGTTGTTTATGTTTTTCGTTATAATATGAAAGATTTAATTTTAATTAAATCTTAGGTTTGAGCTTGCATCTGGTTTACTAACAATTTCACATTTAAATCATAAAAAAACAGTGAAGGTTCCACTCTTGGTCCAGCCACATCATTTTAGAGATAAGAAAAATGTCTACTTGAGTGGCTAGAATGATCAAGTGCTTATTCAAAAACTTCCCTCTAAACAGGTCCGTTTTGCAAAAAAGAGTCAAACAATAGTTGATAATGTCATTTATGTAAATTACTTAATGCGACAATTAGGGGTGAAAATCGTATTGGGTTGGCGGGTCGACCCGACGGGTTGGCGGGTCAGCATACCTCAACCCCGAACCCGACCCGTTAATTAAACAGGTCGGTTGTGGCAAACACGAACCCGACCCGTTTAATAAACGGGTAACCCGACATGACTCGCCAACCCATTTAATAAATGGGTTGGGTCGGGTAAACGAGTTCTTAGGTTCGCGGGTCAGGTTGGCGGGTCGGGTTGGCGGGTCGACGGGTCGGGTCGGCAGACGGGTTGGCGGGTCGATGGGTTAGGCAGGTTGACCCGTTTATTAAACGGGTTGGCTTAAGCCCAACCCAAACCCGCCTAAGAGGCGGGTCGGGTCAGGTTTTGCCACCCCTAGAGACAATTAACTTACAGAAAAGTATATTATAACATATACCTTCATTCTTATCTCTTTTAAGATTAAATATTATTAACGAAAATTGATTTTACTGTACAACTAATTTGACACATTTTTTGAAATGCACCATGAATTTCATTATTCTCTCCATGACCAAAATACCAAATATTTAATTTTAAAAAGACTTTTTTACCCTTCACACATGCCATTTTGCTAAATATATATGAATTTTCTCTCAAATATGTGACTATTTTTTACATAACAATCTTTGTCCTCATATACATATTTCTAATCTGATGTCAAAAACTTGTGTTTTATAGTTATTGGAAAGTTGAGACACAGGATTGTAATTTTTTTATTTTGAGTCAGAACCGAAAACCCCTCTAGGGTTCTTGCTTTTTGAGTTATAAAACCACAATAAAAGCATGTTTTCCAGACTAAAACAGGTGTGACTACACTTTTTTTTATGTTCTTTGCTATTTTTTGATCACATGCATTAAAAAATTAAAAAAAATAGAAAGAAAAATAAAAAAACCAATAGCGATGTTAACTTTTCAATGTCACTAAGATCACTTTGATCTGAAGAACATTTGGAGAGAAATGTTCTCTGAAAAATAGATTGTTCGGTTGTTCCAGTCTGTAGAGTATGCTTCTATTTCAGTTTTAAAACTCAAAAACAGGAACCCTAAAAAGGTTTTTGACTTTGAATCAAAGCAAAAAAATTATAGCATGTCTTAGCATTCCAATGACTGTAAAAATGCAGGTTTTCGACATCAGATCAAAGAGATACAGATATAAGAACAAAGATTGTTCTGCAGAAAATATGCATATAATTTTTCTCTTAAATATATATGATTTTCCTCCTATATATGTAATTTCTCTTAAACATATGTTAGTTTCCTCTTATATATAAACAAAGATCCTCTTATTTATGCGATTTGCTTCTTATATATCCAGTGTTCTTCCTAAATATGTAATTTCCTTTCAAATATGTGATTTCTCCTATATATATGTGGAATTCCTCCTATACATGTGATTTTCTCCAAAATATATATGGAGTTTCTCCTATATATGTGATTTTTCTTCAAAACATGTGATTTCCGCTTAAATACAAGTGATTTTATAAGTTTAACAAGATGTTCACACCTATTTTTATGTGAACTTCTGAAGTATATGTGAACTTAGTCAAATATTTGTGAAGTTTTGAGGTTTGAGTTTAATAGGATGTTCGTAATTATTTTTATGCAGACTTCCTCATTTTATACGAATTTCTTCATCTTCACTCATATTTTATGTGAACTTCTTCATTTCCACGTATATTTTATGTAGACTTCATCGTCATCGCATATATTTTATACAGACTTTTTCATTCTCGCATATATTTTATGGAGACTTCCTCATCCTTGCCTATGTTGAACAGTCTATCTTTCAGTGGATGTTTATTCCCCAACCATTGGTCGGATCAAGGTGTTATTGGTGGCGTTGAAAACCTAACATCCTAATCTATCTTTTTTTTATTGTTTTAATAAATTTTTGGTGCAGGTTACCAAAAAATATCATACAAAACTTGTGCAGCTGCACATGTTCATCTCTTGTTTTAAGAATGTTGTCAAGGTTGTATCTCAATGCTCATTCATTATTTTTCAGTGAATCAGGTGCCATTGGAAAGGTCATTATATCCATTTTTTTTTAGAATCCTTAATTTTATGGGTCGAAAAGTCCTATGAAGATAAATTATTTGGTTGTTTTTGTCTGTAGAATATGTTTCTATTATGATTTTGAAACTCATAAATGGGAACCTTGAAGTAGTTTTTATTTCTTACTCATAACATAAAAGTTATAGTCTTGCATCTCAGATTTTCAACTGTTACGACAACGAATCCGTATATGACATTTCTAGAACTAGATTTTGATGATGAACAAGTGAATCAACTGCATTTTAGCTAAGGCAATGAAAAAAGATGACAAGAATTGAAGAATTCAATAAAGAATCTTTGAAGACTAGTGTGCAAATGTAAATTTCATTAAATATCTTAAATTCTTGTAAGAGCCTTACTTAGACTGCATATTTCAATTGCATTTCATCTAAAAAGTCTTTAGAAAATTTTTTCTAAAAGAACCATTCATGAAAATTGTTTTGGAAAACACTTTACTTAATTTTTCATGTTTATTAGTCGACCAACATTTTTGCACCAATTTTTCAAAGCAAAAACGTCAACTTTCTGAATTAGTCGACTAATTGACTCTTAGTCGACTGGACAGAATGTTTGATTTCTGGAAAATTTAGCAGAACTCAACTGAAGGTTTTCTTAGTCGACCGGATAGAATGTTTGTTTTCAGAAAATTTTAGCAGGAGTCGACTGAAAGCTTTTTCAGTCTACTGATGATTTTCATCAGTCGACTAACTTTTATTTAGTCGACTAAGTTTCAAAACTCAATATTTTAGAACGGTTCTGTTAAATACAATAGTCGATCGACGATAACTGTCAGTCTGCTAATATTTGATTTTAATTGACTAACTACTGTTTCAGTCGACTAATATAGTCATTTTTCTGTAACTTTTAAAAGGTGTATCTTTTCATTTTTCAAACAAATTGACTGTTCAAAAGTGATTGTTTTGACACCCCTTCATACCCTCAACATATGAGATGTTTCAACTATAAATATTAGTGCATTCCACACTCAAAACATCGAATTACATTGAATTACAAAGATCAAATTTTTTGCTTTTCACTCATATTCATTCAAGTATTCATTTTCTCACTCACTTGATATTTTCACTCCAGCTTTTCACTCAAATTCTTTTGAGAGATAGTGAATTCGTGAGTTGAGTATTTTAACAACCTCAGAAGTCAATTGCATTTCATCTGCATTTATAAGAAAGGACCGTAGGTTAATTGTAAGTTATTTATTTCTTTTTCTCTATAAAAGAAAAAAGATCACCTTGGTTTAAAGGAGGTGTTTGCTTTGAGTAGGGTTGTTACTGAAAGTGAGACCGGATTTGGTTTGTATGTTCTTGTGATTACACAAGGTTGATAGTGGAAATCTCAAGCGGGTTTTGCTTGAGGACTGAATGTAGGTCAGAAAGACCGAACCAGGATAAAATCTTGTGTTCTTTGTGTGATTGTTGTGTGAATTTTAAAATCCTTCAAAATTCTAAAGATGTTATTTGAAAGCACTATTCACCACCCCTCTAGTTCTCGTTGCCTCAATCCTACAACACTTTCATCAACAACCGTAAAAACACAAGTTTTTGGCATCGTATCAACGATACAAATCTTAGAAGAAATACAATTATGCTAAACATAATCACACATTCGAGAGGAAGTTTGCATGTGCAAAAATAAGAATGTCTTTTTAAATTCAAATATTTATTATTTTGAATATAAAAAGAATATAAAAAATTATAGGTCATTTTGAAAAATGTGTCAATTTAATTGTACAATATGATCATTTTCCGTATTATTAATATGAGTTAACAAAATGAGTCATCTTTCTATGATGTAGTGATGGTGATATATGGGTTAACTATTTTTGTAATTACAACTAGAAACCAAGAGAAAAGGTTGACACATTTTATGTGCATGTGTTCAACTTGAATGTATATTTATGAGTAAATATAATTAACTTAATTACATAAATTAATTGATATATAAGTCAAAAAAGTGATAGCTAGCTAACCTATGTCACAATATGTGGTCAAGGGAGATGATACGTGGGTTTTACTTAAAAGTTAAATTTTTTTTTTTCAAAAATGGGGCACAAGGACATATAAACTTTTTAAATCTTTAATCAACAAAAACTATTTTATTTAATATTTAAAAAAAATCCCATTGAAATATTATTAAAATGTAATAAAATTTGTTTAAAATATTTAAATCATGGCCGTACCAATCCATGTCTGAATCACCGTGTTGTCTGCACTTGTTACTATAGGACACAAGGCTAAAATTATGTGTCCCTATGACATAACAGCTAACTAATATATTTAAACATTCATGGCTAAAAAAATTAAAATACCTCCCTGCCTCTGTAGATGCAACGTGCATGTGCTTCATTTCTCTTCAAAAGACATATAAAGGGTTAAAAAAATAAATTCATACACTAATTAGTTCGCTTGTTTTTTGAGTGAAAAAAAAAATCACGCATTTTAAAAAGAGAGATTAAGAATTATTAGAAGGTATAAATCACTCTACTCAACGGGAGTCGAAAACAAAGTGAAAAAAAGGCCAATCCCTTTATTCATTGAGTTTGAAAAAATAACCAAACATTCTTGAAATTTGCTGAATGAGTGCTTGCTGTTAAAGAGAATCCATGGCTAATCCTCGTATTCATTAAATCCTTCCTTTTTTTTGAAAGAACATAAAATCCTTTCAGTAATTTTTTTTTCTATATCACATTCTTACTAGCAGGTGCAGGTTACTTCTAATCACTTTAGGTGCTTATGAACTTTTTTTTTTCGTTGGGACTCAACATACAGTGGTAGTTGAAGGTAATGAAATATGTATTCAGCTCTTGATAAATTAAAGAGAAGATTAGTCCAACCACTAAAAGTTATCATTTGAGTTGTTATCCTTTTTGCTAACAAAGCATTTATAACTTCTTTGCCGACTTATCAATTGCTTTAGTACATGATGAGCCAAACTGCAACTTGAGATTGGAATAAATCTGTAATATGGTGGCATTTTGCTTCCGATTGACTGAAAAGGAATTTGCATTTGTTTTATTTTAGTGAAGTGTTTTCTAAGATGTTTATAATTTGATCCACATTTTGAATGTTAAGTCAGTTTTCTCCTTAATATAATTATGCCCACGCTCGTGCATGATAGGGGTAGGAGTTGTTAGTGCACGTCTGTTGGGAGGTTGCAAGCTCAAAACCCAATGCTAGGTGGTGTAGCTGGTAGGGTCTGCCTAAACCCAGCTTGCCTTTCAAATTATTATTATTATTATTATAATTTTGCCCAAGTGCACGTGCACGTATGCACACACAATTTGCTAGTCCTGCATAAATGCCTGATTTTTGAAGGTCAACATCCACCTGCCAACCTTAAGACCCCAAACTTTGAAATCAACTGATGCACTTCATCTGACTCGCCAAATTGATGTATAAGGATCTGCCTCATGCCAACTTGAATGTGGAGAGAGAGAGAGAGAGAGATATGAATGCATGCATGTAGGAGAATTTACAAGGCCATTTGTCATCCATCAAATATAAGATTATACATGTTAGTCAACTTACATATTTAATGCACCGGAGCTGAGCTTGAGCCTCGACTCGGTCCATCGAGTTCAGGATGGGTGCACACTTTCTCAGCTACCACACCTTTGCAGGAGGGGCATCCTACTTAGCCACCTGCCCACGTGGGCAATTTGGTACTTGAAAATGAGATCACTTGCTTCTTATATATTGCTTTGAGCTTATAAACCTTGATTACATATTGAATTTTCTTTCACATGGCCTATTTGGTATTTGAAAATGACACATTCTTATATGGAATTGTAATTAATGTCCTTCATAGCAAAAATGACACATTCTTATATGGACGTTTAGGGCTGGTAGACGACCCAACAGGCATCATGAGGCTTGGCTCGTTTATCATTAGATTGAGCTTGTGACTCAGCTCGTGTTCGTGTTTAGTAAAACCCAGCTCAATCTTGGCTTGTTCTTGAATTAGATGAGCCAAACACGAGCTGGATTGTGTAAAAACATTTCATATATTTACATGGAATATATATTTTTATATATCATACTTAAAATACATATTTTTTATATATTGCACTTACTAATTAATATTTGATGTATATCTTTTTTATGCATCTTTATATATATATATATATATATATATATATATATATATATATATATAGAGAGAGAGAGAGAGAGAGAGAGAGAGAGAGAGAGACATAAAAAGATTTTTGAAAGCCACGAACCAAGCTGAATGTCACAATCTTTGAAAGCCACTGATGCATTTCACCAGTCATCAAATTGTTTGACAAGCATTTGTCTCATGCCAACTTTAATGTTAGAGAGAGAGAGAGAGATGCATGTAGAATAATTGATAAGGCCATGTGCAGCATCAAATATTTTTGAGATGAAGGTAAACTATCATAGAAGGTTCAAGAATAATAAATGATGGACCATCAAATACAACATTACTAGTTAGTAAAACTTATATTAAAAGCACACGAGCGCCCAGGTTGAGCCAACATTGGTCTGTTCAACCTTGACTTGTCACAAACATGTTTGAGCTTTGGCTCGAGTTCAACCTGAGTTTGAGCTACCTTTCTTCAAGCTTCACTCGATCGTGTGTGCCCGAGTTTGAGTTCGTTTTGACACAAGAGGAATGGGGATGTGACACTAAACGGTCTACCCAAACCTAAATCCTACTTAATAATATTTTCGGATAAAATTCATATCCAAAAAAAATTAAGAAAGTTCAGAAGTACCAAAATTTAAAGATATTTTCATTTTTTGTTTGTGATGGATCGGGCCTGCATGCTCGGGTTCGATAATATATACATCTTTCCTGAAAGTATCTTTCAGATGCATTGCATCAGTTCCCCAAGAGTTAAAAGCTTGTGCCTTGCTAGGTGGATTACCATAGTACCGGCAAAAACATTCATCAATAAATATTTTGTATTTAATTAATTTTATAAATATGTAAGTCAAGATAGTTGCGAGGCTCCACTCGAGGTTTTCCTTGCTTCGGCCAGGGTTTCTCATCATAAAAAAAGCTAATTTTATAAATTTAAGGGAAACACAATAATAAGGATCCTGCAGTAATATATTCTTAGATGAAAAAATTACGTGACTCCACCTTGTTGAACCTTCTCAAAAATTGAAATTTACTTATTCTCGAACTGTTCAAAAATTTAGAATTTGCAACAGGTTTTCTTTACACAGTATTTCATCAAAAAAATATATATTTTACAATTTTACCTTGTGCTAATGCGATTAAATCTTTAAAAAAATTTGAATCATCATGCAGGTAATTTTTTTTCACTAACATTTCAAATAGAAGAAAGGATTTTTGATGAAGGACACAGCAATATGAATCAATTCCTATTTCAAAACTAGAAAGTGTACTGACCCAATCTAAAAAATAACAATTCAACCCATTTATGTGAACTCATCATAGTTTCGAGTACTGAAGTGTTTCATTCATCACCTGGTTTAATCATAATCTGATGAGACAAAAAAAAAAATTTGCCACTCGCAATATATATATATATATATATATAGTGGAAATCGGATTTTCCTTCATATTTTTTGGCATCTTGCAGATCAAACTCTACATGTAATAAATGACTTATTTTTTATAGAAAGAAAGACATGAGTTTTGAATAATGTGACTGTGACATGCAAGCAGGTTTCCAAGGGCTTCAAACAACAATGCCCGACAATTAGCTAAAATTTAATGACTCAAAGACTTGCATTCTTGCATCAGAAAGAGGATAGTCTAAGTTCTAATTCTAAGCAAATAAATCATGTTGAATGCGTCTATGTGGTCAGATTGAGTCGACGCAACTTCCACCTATGAATTCCAGCTGGATAGTTTCATACCTTCAATAGTATTCATATGAACTTTCGTTCAGTGGGTAATTTGGCACTTGAAAATGAGAACTCTTGCTTCTTAGATCTTGCTTTGAACCTAGGCAACCATACGTGGGTAATAGTACCTGATGTTGAATATTTGTTGAATCCTATATTTATTCTAATATTACAAGCCCCCCTACAATACCACGAAGATCGAATTCATCATGTGCACCATTGGCCATGCCAACTAACATGATGCTGAAAGGTAACAAAATTAGATGCTTGAGCTCGAGGGGGTAATCTCAACTAGCTCTCAATTCTCCACGTGGAATTGCAATTAATGGCGTCCCATGGTAATCCTGCAAAAATGTCTGATTTTGTAAGGTCAATATCCACCCACCAACCTTCCTTCAAAAAATTAAATATATATATCCACCCACCAACCTGAATACCACATACTTTGCCAGGGACTGATGCACTTCACCTGACTGAACAAATTAATAGGTTAGGATCTGCCAGATGCCAACTTGAATGTTAGAGAGAGAGAGAGAGGGCAAAATTTGTATACTTAGTGTATATATGTTGAAGAATTGACTAGGGCATGAGACACCATATCATGAAAGCTGCAACACAGCAGAATTTGTAGACTAAGTGTATGTAGAAGAATTGACTATCCCATGTGAAGCTAGCATGGGCCAGCCTAATCCAATACTGCAAGATGACCATGTGATGTTTAGGCGTGCCTTGTCTTCATCCGTCTTCTCTGTCATATTTTTGGCAGGGCAATGCACCTATCTGAATACCACGACAGCAACCGATGCACTTCACCTGATCACTGATCAAAGTCAAATTAATGGCGAAGGATCTGCCTCAAACCAACTTGACTGTTGTAGAGAGAGAGAGAGAGGTTCAACATGTAGATGAGGTATCAGGAAACTATGGTTCTTATAGATAGGGATACGAGTGTCTGATTTCCTCACTGTGCACTTGTTCACTGAGAGAGAGAGAGAGAGAGAGAGAGACGAAAGTAATTCAACATTACCACTCATGAAGATCAACAAAATGTTGAACCCATGAACCGAACAAGAACAAAAGTCAAAACAAATAAAGAGAGCACAAGAGAAAAGAACATTAGACAGATAAAATGGGCTCACGCCATAGCCGCGTGCCCAGATTGTGACAAAGGATAGGTAGCATCAGCAGGAGGGAGTGGAAGATCACTAAGATGCATACGCAAGATCGCATAAACATCTACCAAAATTTTATGCACCAGGTTTTGAATGTTAACTCGAATATGACGAAAATGAGCATCATTACGCGCCATCCAAACAAACCACCAAGAGGTAAGCAACCACGTCCGCCAGATGAACCTCCACCTCTTGCTGCGCCTAATACAAACCGGCCCCAAGATCAGATCTAGCGCAAAGGACTCCTCCTTAACAAATACTTCCGGATGCCTCCAGGTCCTACTAAAGATTTCCATAAATATTGGGCAAGACCAGAACAAGTGAAACGTAGATTCTTCTGCAGCTTGACAAAGCACGCACCAACTCGGGAGTTGAATGCCCCACTTCTTTAAATTACTGTGGGTCTGGATCCTATCATGCAAAATTAACCAAGCCAGGACTCGCGAACGAGGGGAAGGACCCTTCGCCCAAAGCACATCCTCGGGCAACCAATCAGCCCCTGGCGGTAGCAACAATCTATAGACTTTTTTGGTGAGAAACTCTCCGCTTGGTGCCAACGCTCACTGCAGCTACTGACCAAAATTTCCGAAGACCTCAAAATGGTCTCTAAAGCAGGCTAAAGCCCTCAACCACGATTTACGCAAGTGCGAGAGCGCCAAACCTCGGGTTCCCAGACGAACCGGAATAAGAGTTGGATCCCCATATTTAGCAAGAAGAAAACTAGCACAAGGGTTATCTGGTTGGTGGGCCAACCAACATTGCTTGGCGACAAGAACAATGCTTCACAGTCTGGGCACCGGGATGCCTAAACCACCCATACGCTGAGGTAGAACCACCGAACGCCAACCAATCAAGTGACGCTTACCTGTGAGTTTACACCCAGACCAAAGAAAGCCTGCCAGCAAGCGCGTCAGTTGCTTCTCTACTCCCACAGGCATCACAAACAGAGACATGAAAAATTCTAGAATAGTTGAAAGAACATGTCTGACTAAGGTTAGACGTCCAGCGCTAGAGAGATAAGACGACTGCCACGAAAGCAATTTGCGCTTCACTTTTTGAAGCGTCGGAGCCCAAGCCGCTGAAGAAAGAGGCTTCACTTGTAACGGCAAGCCAAGGTACATAATAGGCAAGTCAGAAGTAGTGCAATTAAAAATTCTTTTTCCAGCTGCAAGCATATTGGCATTAACATTGAACATGGTAATAGAGCATTTGGTCTCATTTAGAGAAAGCCCAGACATGGAGAGAAAGAACTGAATGATAAGCTTGAACCTGAGCATCTGTTGAACATTTGCACGACCAAAAATGATCATATCATCAGCATAAGTAAGAATATGACCCGGGAAGTCAGAAACCTGCAAAGAATCAATGAAACCCGATACAACAGCCCGCTTTAGCAAGACCACAAGACCCTCAGCAACTGCATTGAACAACAAAGGTGATAGGGGGCACCCTTGCCACAGACCCCGCCCAAGCTTGAACCGGTCTCCTCTAATACCATTGATATTTAACATGGCCTAGGCATTTGAGACCAGCTCTCTCACCCAACCAGAAAAATGACAACCAATACCGAAATTCGCTAACATTTGAAATAAGAATGGCCAATGCACAGAGTCAAAAGCTTTATGAAAGTCTAATTTAAGGACAAAGTAAGGTTGACCGCTATGCTGCAAGGAATGGACCACCTCGGACGCCATAATGAACGAGTGATGGACCCTTTTCTTACGGATAAAGGCGAACTGAGAGTCTGAAAAAATCTGGTTAGCCACCGATTTCAACCTATTCGCCAAAACTTTGGCAAACATCCGATAGAGAGCACTCATAACTGAGATAGGTCGGAATCGCGAAATATCATTGGCCTCATCATCTTTCGAAATGAGTGAAATAATAGCAACATGCAAATGATAAGGCAGTCTGGAGTTACGATGAAACTCATCGAACATACTCACCACGTCTGATTTAACACAGTCTCAAAAGATTCTAAAAAAGTCGACATGAAACCCGTCAATGCAGGCGCTTTCCAACCCGACAGATCCTTAATGGCCGAAAAAATCTCATCTTGAGAGAACCTTCTTTGCATATATCTGGCTTGCTCAAGCTGAATTGAGCCAACTAGGAAATTACCAAAGACACCCTCCACAGTTAACGAAGCAGAATATAAGTCCTTAAAGTATAGCGAGACTGCCAGATTAACGTGCTGATTGAGATAAGAAACACCCTCAATGGAGATAGAAGGAACAACCTTCCTCCTATGACGATGGGAAGCATATGAGTGAAAAAATTTAGTGTTGCCATCACCAGCCGCAAGCCATTTCACCCTAGACCTTTGCTTCCAACAAATTTCCTCTTTGATCCTCCAGTTTTTCAAGAGCATGGTTAATTCTAAGGACCTGGACTGAAGATTGAGAAGTTGCAAATCAGAAAGAGAGTCAGGAGAAGACATAGACTGATACAACTCAGAAATCTCTTGATCCCATGCGGCTATTTGCTAAAATTTCTCCACCTTATGACTATGAAGCCAAGCTTTGATATCCTTAGCTAGACGAGAAAGCTTATTTTGAACACGTAGCGCGGCCCAATGCACATCAACAGTTTTGTTCCAAGAATTAGTAACAACCGTGAGAAAATCTGGCTCTTGAAGCCACCATTCTTCAAACGCAAAGCTCCTAGTGGGTTGAAAGCCATCTCTCCAATGAGTG
Organism: Nuphar pumila; assembly: GCF_984573655.1. Classification (NCBI taxonomy): domain Eukaryota; kingdom Viridiplantae; phylum Streptophyta; class Magnoliopsida; order Nymphaeales; family Nymphaeaceae; genus Nuphar; species Nuphar pumila. Next base: position 82,897,879 of record NC_143258.1, read on the forward strand.
ATGATCTGCCCATGATCCGAGATAGAGGGAGCAAACAACACACACTTAACGTCGGGAATGAGGTCCAATAGAGAGAGAGAGAGAGAGAGAGAGAGAGAGAATGTCTTCTCATATTATTGACTTCATGAGAGAGAGAGCTGAGATCTACGTAGGTGAAATTGAGTGCCATAAGAGATCAGCTGAGCTCCTTCATGAGTTTGGGATCCCCAGCGGGCTCCTCCCTCTCGACAATATAGTTGAGATCGGGCTCTCTCGGTCTGAGGGCTTCATATGGCTCAAGCAGAAAAAAAAGAAAGATCACTACTTCCAGCAGATCGGCCTGAGTGTCTCGTTCGCGGCAGAAGTCACGGCGTTCATCGAGCCACGGCGGATGAAGAAGGTGACCGGTGTGAAGGCCAAGGAGCTCCTCATCTGGGTAGCCGTCTCCGAGATGTCGGTTGACAGCCAAAAATCTGGGAATATTCTGTTCAAGACACATACAGGAATTTCCCGAACATTCCCAGTCTCTGCATTCGTGATAGAGGACAGCAAGAAATAGAAGTGAATAGAGATCTTGATAAACTTCAAGACGGCTTTGTATCTGTTTAATGGATAAGATCAGGTCTTGCTTTTTATTTGGGTATATGAATTAGTAACATGCTGACCATAGTGACTCATGTTTAAAGCATCACGTGAAATTCTTGGTAGACTCTTAAAAAATTTCCTTGTTTTTTGGGGAAAATGTAAAAAAAAAACAAAATTTAAAAAATATAAATAATGACTATCCATGTTGCAGCCCCTGAAGCTTCTCATACAGAAATTCTAGTCTTCTAGGTGGGTATTCAGCTGGGGAGTCTTCAATGTTGTGCATATTTGTAGTGAACATTGCTTAGGGTTCCTTGAATAGTATTTTGTCAAAGAATCCATGGAGCTAAATGAAGCTTGAATTGATTAGGACCTGATGACAAAAGGCAATGTAAACTATAAAGTAATGTACGCATACATGGCTTCAATGAAGAGAAAATCAAGAAACCTATTGTAGTTCCGTACCATGATCCCATACGGTGAAGCCAACTTTTGGTGGGAGGGTGGTGTATGTTTTCCCCCGATGATTCACTGAATCACACGTCTATGTTCGGGGGTCTGAATGAGCACCACATATACAAGCACATGGGGCTCGTATTCCCGTGTATGTTGACATCACTTAGCATTGGAGTCTGGTGTGGTTGCAAAGACTTAAGTACCCTTTCTTGCTATTCTTTTCATAAAACGACGGTTTGAGAAAATGACAAAAATGCCCTTCATTCAAAAAAGAAAAAACAAACGGTTCACAAAAAGGGCAAACATGTCCTCCATCCAGAAATTCGAGGATGATGTTGACTCTTCAAAGTCTACACAGCGAAACGAACCTTAATCGTTTCGTCGATGGTGATCCGGCGAAACGATGGTGAGTCGGCGATCCGATTGTCATCCAGCGAAACAAACCTGAGCCATTAAAAATATTTGTTTGAACTTTTCATCGTCATCTTCTTCTTCTTCCTTCTCCGTAAAACATTGTAAAACCTCTCTCTCTCTCTCTCTCTCTCTCTCTCTCTCTCTCTCTCTCTCTCTCTCTCTCTCTCTCTCTCTCTCTAGAGAAGAAATCAAGGGAGGCAAAGAGTTCCCCCTTGAGAAGGCCATGAACATCAACCCTCACACTCCCTCCCTTCTCTTTCTACTTTTGTGAACATCCAGCAGACGATCCTACATTGCTCCATCAAACACCAACTGACCTGCACACTGACTGTAGCATCGTTCAACTTGATGAGTTGTGGAGCCTGATTCATAGTTTTTGCCCTTACAGGAGGGGGTTTTGGGGCTCCTCCCAACGTGGGTAGCATCATTCAACTTGATGAGTTGTGGAGCCTGATTTAGAGTTTTTGCCCTTACAGAAGGGGGGTTCGAGGGGTCCCCCTTGGCGTGGGTCCCATTGCGCGGTCAGCAAGCGGGGGTCCAGGGGGGCCTTGTAAAAACCAGAATAATATGGGTGTGGTTTTTAGTTAAAATGGGGAATGAAATGAACATAGAAATCGCTGAAAATTTACAGGAATAAACTAGACTGAATAACGAAGACACCACTTTTTACGAATTTGGAATATAACCTCTGGTTAGGGAGATATGACTTTGACAAGTTGGTCCTAATTCGGGTAGCGATTTACAGCGATTTGCTTACTGAATAACACTACAAATCGTTATAGTGATTTGCGGAAAACACTACAAATCGCTATAGTGAGATCCAACAACACTATGAATCATTGTAAGGCTCGATAGAGACCCAAAAACACTATAAATCAGTATAGTGATTTGCGGAAGACACTACAAATTGTTGTTGGAAGACCGGATAATACTATAAATCGCTGTGGGGCTTGTTGGTGACCCGAAAATACTATAAATCGTTGTAGGAAGGCCCGTCAATACTACAAATCGTTGTTGGAAAATCGAATAACACTATAAATCGTTGTTGGGCTCGTTGGAGACTTGAAAACACTATAAATCATTGTAGGAAAGCCTGACAATACTACAAATCGTTATTGAAAGACCGGATAACACTATAAATCGATGTGAGACTTGTTGGAGACCCAAAAACACTATAAATTGTTGTAGGAAGGCCCGACAATACTACAAATCATTGTTGGAAGGCCGGATAACACTATAAATCGTTGTGGAGCTCGTTGGAGACCCGAAAGTACTACAAATCGTTATAGGAAGGCCCGACAATACTACAAAACATTGTTGGAAGACCGGACAATAATATAAATCGTTGTGGGGCTCATTGAAGACCCGACAACACTAACAATCATTGTAAAGGAGTCATTCAAAAAATTGTGAAAAAAAAAACAGAAAAAGAAAAATAGAAAAATCGTGAGAAGGGGTATTACGAAAACCTTGAGCAAGCAACAACCGAAGGAAACATGAGCCCCACGATTAAACAAAACGCTTTATTTATTTTTTTTCGATAGTTAAAAGACGGAAACAAAATAAAAAAAATTATATAGGGACCTGCGCTGAGAGGGGAGCCCCAGGACCCCCCTCCTGTAAGGGAAAAAACTCTAAATCAGGCTTCACAACTCACCAAGTTGAATGATGCTACCCATGCTGGGAGGAGCCCCCAAACCCCCTCCTATAAGGGCAAAAACTATGAATCAGGCTCCACAAATCATCAAATTGAACGATGCTACCCACGCTAAGAGGAGTCCCCAAACCCCCCTCCTGTAAGGGCAAAAACTCTGAATCTAGCTCCACAACTCATCAAGTTGAATGATGCTATCCACGCTTAGAGGAGCCCCCAAACCCTCCTCCTGTAAGGGCCAAAACTCTTAATCAAGCTCCATAACTCATCAAGTTAAATGATACTACCCACGCTAGGAGGAGCCCTCAGACCCCTCTTCTGTAAGGGTAAAAACTTCGAATCTGGCTCCACAACTCTTTAAGTTGAATGATGCTACTCACGCTGGGAGGAGCCCCCAGACCTCTCTCCTGTAAGGGTAAAAACTCCGAATCAGGATCCACAACTCATTTAGTTGAATGATGCTACCCACGCTGGGAGGAGCCCCCAAACCCTCCTATAAGGGTAAAAACTCTAAATCCTCTACATGTGTAAATCCTATAGCACTTTCATCTTCTACCTGTGTAAATCCTCGGGCAATGAGTCTAGCTTTCAACCTATCAAGTTGACCATTAAGCTTGAGTTTGGTCTTAAAAACCCACTTAGATCCAATGACATTCATGTTTGGTTCTTTTTCACAAGTTTTCAAGTTTGATTATCCGCGAGTGCTAGAATTTCTTCATTCATGGCATGTTTCCAGTATGGGTGAGAAAGAACACTATGAATGATTTTGGGCTCGACAGAGATTTCATCATAAAGTTGATGAAGTCCAGCATACTTAGGATTTGGCCTATAAATTCCACTCATGGATTGGGTGACAATGGTTTGACCAGCCTGATTAGGACTTTCAGTCAAATTGCCAGAGGCAACTTCAACGACATGCTCAATGGCTTCAAATTCATCTTGGCTTTATTCAATGACAGGTTCATACAGTCTGTGTTCATCATAAGGAGTAGGTTGCATAACTGGTTCGTCTCTAGATTCAGTTGGCAGATTATGGCAAGGATCAGTATTGAATTCTACCAACTGGTTATGGAAAATCTAATTTGACTGAAATGTAGAATCATGATTCTGTTCTAAAGTGTCATTGATCTCTGTCTTAAATTCCCAATCTTTAAAAGAACAAAAATCATTTACAGATAAAGGCTTGGATATTGAATGACCAAACGACATCTCATGCTCAGCAAAAACAACTTGATGTGAGATAAAAATGCATCCAGATTGCGGGTTCAAATACTTGTAGCCTTTGTGATAGATGTTGTGCCCTAAAAAGACACACAGGACGGGCTTGGGTTCAAATTTGTTTTTGTTGTACCCTCAAAAATAAGGGTAACAACACCCAAAGGTCCAAAAAGTAGAATATTCAGGTTGTTTTTGAAAAAAATCATAAAAAGTAGACTTCATCTTGAAAGAGCTGGACGGTAGCCTATTTGTGAGAAAGGCGGTTGTAGAAAAGGCTTCATACCAGTATAACTTTGGCATTTTGGCATGAAATATCATGGTCAGACCGAGTTCTATTATGTTTTAGTGTTTACGCTCAGCGACACTATTTTGTTCTTGAGTTTTCGGGCACGATAGTTGCCGCTTGATGCCAAAACTATCAAGATAATTGACAAATTTTGAACTAGTGAATTCACTTCCCCCATCAGACTGAAATTTTTTTATCCTTTTGTCAAACTGGTTTTCAACAAAAGCTTTAAAGTGCTGGAAGCAAGGAAAGAAATCTGATTTCCTTCTTAAGGGATAAATCCAAGTAAATCTTGACTAGTCATCAACGAAAATAACATAGAAATGATACCCTTCTTGAGTAGTAATTGGGGCAGGTCCCCACAAGTCGAAATGAATTTTGTGAAGCAATTCGAGACTCTTAGTTTCATTATCAAGAAAAGGAAATCGACAAGCTTTGCCGAGTTGACAACTAAAACAGAAAAACTCTTTATTTTTCTAAGAAACATCAATAAGACCTTGAAACTGAAGAAGCCTAACTATACTTATTTGAGAGTGACCGCGCCCCCCATGCCACTGATCTTCACTGGCACATCTAAACTTGTTAGAAAAGAAGGTGGCATGACTTTGATTCTTAAGATAGAGTCCTCCTTGTTTAGTCCCGGTTGCTATTATCCTTTGTGTTCTCCTATTCTTCAAGACACATCCAACAGAGGTAAATTCAAAAGAACAAGGAAGATCATCTATTATTTGACTAACAGAAATGAGATCTTTCTGTAACTGAGGTACATACAAAACATCTTTTAGAGGGAAACAACCTGATGAAGTCTTAATTTTACTATCTCTGATGTGCGTAATACACATTTTGTTTCCATTGCCTACCATAACCAAGTTTTTTCCTTTATAGGGTTTTAGATTAAAAAGCTTACTTGCATTTCCAGTCATATGTGAGGTGGTACCTGAGTCAGCAAACCATTGTCCATCTTGAGTTTCTTTAATAGTCAAGGCACCTAAAGCTTAAGGAGCGTCACTTGCCTGAAACAAGTGATTGAAGCAGTTATAGCATTTGAGTGCATAATGGTATTTCTTGCCACAGATCTGACAAACTACATGATCAACTTTGTCCTTTCTTCGATCATTCTTGTTTTGATAAGAATTGAAGTTTTGATTTTTATTTTAGTGGATATTTTTTGATTTGTTAGAGTAAGTGTTCATGCGTTGATTCAGAAAAGCTACTTGATTGGTGACGTTAGAATCAGGGAGCTTATGCACTTCATAGCTCTGAAGTAGAGAAATCAAGTCCTTGTAGGATGGCACTGAAGGCTTTAGCATACTGGTTATAAAAGCTTCATATTTGGAGCCTAATCCTTGAAGCAACCAGAATGCATGAGCCTTATCATTGACGGGTTTTCCTATAGCAGAGAGATCATCACACACACCTTTAAATTTGTGGATGTATTCTGCGAATGTCTCATCGCCTTTTTTAAGGGACGTCAAAATCTAAGTTAAATGAAATTCCCTCTCTTGAGATTCCTGAGCAAAGGCATCGATTAGGGATGTCCAGATCTCTAGAGAAGACTGCAGACCTACAACCAAGCTTAGAACTCCTTCTGAAAGTGTGCCCATGATCCACCCTTTCAGCAAGCGATCGGATCATTTTCAGACAACATACTGAGGGTTAGGAGACACTTTGCAAATTCCTACAGCGTCTGTTGTCTGAAGAGTAGCAGTAGGTGCCGAAGTTTCTCTCTTAAAAAAGCTTTGCATGTCTTGTCTTTTGACAAGAGCCATGACCTGTGTTCTTCATAGCAGAAAATTGGATGAAGTAAGCTTGAGAGAGACAAAGTTCAAGATGTTCAAAGTGGAAGGATATGAGTAAGGAGATTGAGACGAGGAAGTCATGAAAGAATACAAGAGAAAAAAAACTTTCACTCCACAAGCTCTGATACCATAAAGAAAAAGAGAAAATAGGGACTTTTACGTGGTTCGGTTTGGTTTAAACCTACATCCATGGTAACAACCTAAGCAGGATTGGTATCTTTCTCTCAAGCATTACATGTCTCATATATACAAGAGGATCCTTTTTCAACAAATGGAAATAGAGTGATCTTTGGTTGATTCTTGGTTTCTATTTTATACGTGTGGTAATCTCTCCCTGATTCTCTCCAACCATCTCTTTTGATGTAGGCTGAGACAGGTTGCCAATCTCATCCTTGATATATTTATAATTATCCTTAATGTGATATTCATGATCTTCACATGTACCAAAATTATCTTTTGTGATAACATGATCTTCATTTGCTTCTTCAAGTGTAAGACAATTCTCATGGGCTTGCACACTTTGGTGTGTGCTATCACATGGGCTTAGCTCTGGCAGGATTTTTTTAAAAAGTTCATTCCCGTGTAAAGCCTTTCCTTCACATGAGAATGAAACAAATGAGGCAAAGGATGATATCTTGTGAATAAAAGCAAAAAAAAAAAATAGGACGCATTTAAAATGATCTCTAACAATTTGTGAAGTAGAAAGAAAGGAAAAGATCATGACTTTAAAAAACAATAATGACTTTACTTGTATGCTATATATCCACCAATCCATTGGTTATTATTAAGAGGTAAAAATCAAGTATCAAAGTTTCGCAATTTCAAGGCATAACATTTAATTGAAATGGTCAAGTAGACACCTCAAATGCGGTAAATAAGTTTAACCATGAATTTGGTATAACAAAATCATTAAAACACCCCTATCGTCGGTGCATACACGACCCAAACTCAGTTAATTGACTTTTTTTTATGACGAGTAACCTTCGTCACAGGGACACACCATTTTTGAGTCGTATCCTCGCATGACACGAGTAGACACACTCAAACACATGGACATGGACACTGACACGTACATCCAATATTTTAATATTATTTCAATATTTGTAATGATTTTAAGTATTATTTTAATAAAAATTGTTTAATATTAAATTATAAAAAAATCATTTTTTATTGATTAAACAATTAAAAAAAATGTGTCCTCTTGTCCTGTTTTTCAAAAAAAAAATCAAACTTGCGCATCGGCCCCCAGGTCCACGTGTCCTTGTGACATAGCTTCCTAAAGATGCATGTCGCCGGATGGGACCTACCACCCTAAGAAGTAAACCCCAAGTTAGTTCGTAGTCCCTCAGCCATATGGAGACCTACCTCAAGAGAAAAATTGGGAACGGTCCTACTTAGATCAATCGAGTCAATCCCAACTCCCTTCACCTTTTTTTGGATTTATAACCCCAAGAAATTACACTCGGCATGAAGACCTAGTTGTGCTGGCTCAGCCTGCCATACCTACGGCGTGCTACTAGCGTAAAACTCCAAGGCTAGGATCCCTGCCCCTAGGGCCTATGTTACAAGTTGGCTTGCACCGCACTGATGAGAATCAAACCTTGACTACCGTAGCAGCCAAGCCTCCCTTGGGGGATTTCACCTTAGAAAACCTTCCAAGAGATCAGGTGCTCTCAACCCGCATACGCAGTTAATTGAATTAATTTCTTTTTATTTTTTTTGGTTTTTAATACAAATATTTTGGCCTGATTTCAAGGTTTGTTCATTAATGTTTCTTGGATTCTATAAGTTATTTTAATAGTTCAAGGCAAATCCAATGCCACGATGCGGAAGGAAGAATTGACAAGGTCATGTGCAAGCATGGGCTATGACATAATGCATGCTGAAAGTTAACAAAATTTCTCTAGGTTAGATGCTCGAACTCAAGAGGGTGCTCCCTCAACTACCTCTTCCCACATGGAATTGCAAATTAATGGCCTTCCTTGTTAGCAAAAATGAGTGACTCTCGGAAGGACAACAAACATCCACCAAGTTGAAGGTCACAATGTTTGAAAGCCATTGATGCACTTCACCCGACTCATCAGATTATTGGTCAAGCATTTGCCGCATGCCAACTTGTATGATATATATATATATATATATATATATATATATATATATATATATATATATATATATATATATATATATATATATATATATATATATATATAGAGAGAGAGAGAGAGAGAGAGAGAGAGATGAATGTAGAAGAATTGACAAGGGCATGCGTAGCATCATCAATCAAATTAGTACAACATTACTTTTTTTTTTTTAAAGGCAAGTTGGGGTTAGGCAGACCCCCAACCAGAATAACAGCCGCCCATCACTACAAGAAAATTGTTAATTAGCGACGGAAATTTGCGACGGATTTTTTCTGTCGCTAATTAGCGACAGATTAGCTAGAGAAAATATCTGTCGCTAATTCACGACTGATTAGCGAGGAAACAACTTTTATCGCTAATATGTCGCTACTTAGCGACGGATTAGCGACTGCAATTTTTTGTCGCTAATTTTTATTACAAGAACACCATTTTAGCGATGGATTTAGAGAGGGAACTCTGTCGTCGCTAATCCGTCGCTAATTAGCGACGGCGTAGCAACAGAATATATTCCGTCACTTTTTTGGTATTTTGGTATTTTGATTTAGCGACGGCTTAGCGACGGAATTTTTCCGTCGCTAAATGTCGCGTAAATCCCTAATCCCATCCCTCTTTCTCTTTTTCCTGTTTCGCTGTCTTGCTCCCGCCCGCCGCCCTCTCCCTCCCGCCGCCCGTCGGCTCTCGCCACCGCCCGGCCGCCGCCGCTCGCCAGCCGCCGCTCCCTGTCCACCGCTCGCCAGCCGCCGCTCGCCAGCTGTCCACCGCTCGCCAGCTGCCGCTCCCCGTCAGCCTCCCGCCACCACCCGGCGACGCGCAGGTAATCACTTGCATCTTCTTCTTCTTCTTCTTCTTCTTCTTCTTCTTCTTCTTCCTCCGATTCCTCATCTGCAGCCTCCAGGTCATTATTTTTGAAGTTCATATGATTACGAAAATTGGGAGAAATTCGGGGTTTGGTTGATGTAGGTTTCGAATGATTTTTAAATACATACTTTTGTTTGGGGTTTTGATTTTTAGTGTTTCGATTTTGGACATGGGTGAACGGTGAATCGGTGATGGCTTGATGGGGCTTTCCAAATATATAGGAATTTTGTTTCTAAACTAATTTGATTAATTTGTTGTTACTTGTTAGTTGCTGCTTGTTAATGATTCATGAATGATAAAGTTAGAGTTTAGAATTTTTTGCACAGTTTGTCCATCACATTTTCAGTTGCTAGATGGGATCTCAGTGTCATGTAGATGGCTATATATGTTTTTTTTTTCTGATTTCTTGAAATAGTGTTGCTAAAAGAATATGTTTGGGATTTTTATGCATCTCATTGCAACAGATTCTTTTGGTTCAGTTACTTCAGTTGGAGTTTTTTTTTGTTTGATTTAAGCATGTGAATGTGAAGATGTGTGATGTCTGTGGTTGGTTGACTAGGCTGTTTTTTTTGTTTTAAATGTTCTGTTATAAGTTATGACCCGCCTGTAGCATATAAGCAGGTGTCCGCTTCGAATTTCCGATGATGATTGTATCATCAGATTGAAATTTAGATAACGATTTTCCATGGTTGGATTGGGATACAACTGAATCCACGTATTTATTCGGATTTTGGTTCTGATTTGGGCAAAATTGTATAAACAGAGTTCCTAACTTCTATTTTGATATTTATTTCATAGAATCATTTTTTGCTTTCTAGAAATTGCAGAAGGGTCTCTGATTTGCCTATTACCCCCTGGAGTGCCATTTTGCTACGAATTGCATGAGTTTTATTTTTCAAAAATAATAGCAAGTTTAGAAACTCTTGTTGCATGCGTAAACTAGATTAGAAAAACAAAACATTTGTTTGATTATTTTGTGAATATTTTGTGAATATTTTTTAGAATTACTAGTTTATAAAGAATCTTTTAATCCTAGTATTTATCTATGTTTAGGCAAATGACAAATAGAATAATCATGGTTTTAGTAAAGCCATCAATATCGAACTGAGATATAATTGATTGTGGGTTTGGATCTGATCATATTTGGGTTTATTTATGTAATTAACCAATCCTATGCGATAAGGTATCAATTGCTATGTCAGGGTAGAAATCACAATCCCTCCACATGTGAATTGCTTCTTCTTAATTCATTTTTTCCATGATGTTCAATGCTTCTGTTTCACTTTATTTCATCGCATTTCATCATTAGATATATCATCAACAGTTTAGTTGTTTTTTGCATTGCATAAGTGTTTGTGTTTCCCTAATTAGCTTCAATATTCATTTTAACACAGTATTTTTTGCAGATTTCTCAACGGAACTCGCTTGTGCCCCGCCACCCGTGGTAAGTAAGTGACAAAAACAATGCAAATCGGGTAAATACCCGTGGTGAGTAAGTGATGCAAGCGCATCACATGTTATTTAATTTATTGAATGTAACAATTTATTGTTCACACACTCACTTAGTTGTTGATATCTAGGACTGCTTTGTTGGAGTTCGGAGATCATGCTGAGCATGATTTTAATGTATGAGAATAGAAGTGTTCTTATTTTTGGAGTACGGAGTCCATGCTATGCATGGTAGTAGTTAGTGGGATATTGAAGTGTGTTTGCTGCAGGTACATGTTTGACATTTGTTTGATATGAATTATTTCGATGTATTGCAATGTTTGATGTGATTGTATCCATGCTTATATGTAGTTACTTTCAATTTGATTATGTCTTCCATGTGAAATTGTATACTGAAAGCATGCTTCAAATGAATGTATCGTGTCATGAATAGTTTGCACATGAAAATATTAAGTTATCAATGCATGCATCATAATTCTTGTGATTGTATGACATCATATATTGCATGATAAATTTGATATTTTGTTCATCATAGCATTCTGATTGTTCTCTTTTAACTGGTTAGGATACTATTCGTAACATCATACGACAGAATGACTGCAAACCGTGAATGAATGTACCGTAGGTTAGTGGACAATGAGTTATCGCATGAATATATGGATGGTGTCGATAGTTTTATTGAATTTGCAACGGCAAGTGTCAGTACGGTAGATCCCACGGGCCGGATTAGGTGTCCCTGCAAGATTTGTAAGAATAATCGATTTGTAGAACCTCATGGCGTTAGACATCACCTATACAGGAAGGGTTTTGTGAGTGATTATCAGAACTGGACGTTTCATGGAGAAGAATTTAGAAACGATTTTGATGCACGGTTGAATGTGGTGCACGATAATCCATATACGAATTTGATATTTGATGCTGCAGGAACAGAACTGGGTTCTGCTATGAGTTCTAGTGATGTAAGAACTGCCGTAGATGAAGAATCACCAAACGATGCAGCTAGTAGATTTTATGATTTACTTAGAGATGCTGATGAGCCACTTTGGAACGGTTGTGAGAGTCACACTATCTTGTCTGCAGTTCTTCAACTAATGAATTTGAAGTCCGAGTATAATTTGAGTCAATCATGTTTTGACCGTTTGTGCATGATTGTGAAGAGTATGTTGCCTAAAGATGAGAAATTGCCACAAAATTTCTATCGTGCGAAAGTTATGGTCAACGCTCTAGGTATGGGTTACAAAAAGATTGATGCTTGTCCAAATCACTGCATGTTGTATTTCAAGGAGCAGGAAAATGACATATCATGCCCGTCATGTGGGCATCCTCGGTTCAAGCCAAAGACAAGAGGCAATGGTAGCACGAGATCAAAGGAAGTTTCATACAAGTCGCTCCGCTACTTTCCTATCACTCCTAGATTGCAGCGATTGTATATGTCTTCAAGGACAGCTAAACACATGAGATGGCATGCAAATAAAGTTCGACACGATGAAAACAAGATCACGCATCCTGTTGACGCTGAAGCTTGGAAGCACTTTGATTGTACTCATCAGAACTTCGCAATGGAAGTGTGAAATGTTAGACTCGGTCTATGTACAGATGGATTTAATCCATTTGGGGGTAGATCAACTCCATACTCATGCTGGCCAGTATTTGTAACTCCATACAACCTTCCACCAAGCTTGTGTATGAAACGTCCAAATCTTTTCTTGTCTCTGTTGATCCCTGGTCCGACCTCACCTGGCCAAAATCTTGATGTATATCTAAGGCCATTGATTGATGAATTAAAAGTACTGTGGGATGACGGTGTTACCACGTATGATGCCCACAAAAAACAAAATTTCAACATGAAGGCCGCTGTTCTATGGACAATCAGTGACTTCCCTGCATATGGTATGTTATCTGGTTGGAGCACACATGGGAGGTTGGCTTGTCCGTACTGCATGGAGGATTCCAAAGCTTTTAGATTGAGGCATGGAAGGAAGCCTTGCTAGTTTGATTGCCATCGTCGATTTCTACCCAGCGATCATCCGTTCCGACGTCAAAAGAATGCATTTACAGCAGGCACAACTGAAACGGAAGGTCCATCCTCAAGATTGTCTGGCATAGAGATTCTAAGAAGATTGCGATACTTTCCAGATGTATTAACAGATGCCCACAGTCCTACACCCTTCCGTGGATTTGGGAAGGATCATAATTGGATGAAAAATTCTATTTTTTGGGAACTACCGTATTGGCCGACCCTATTGATACGACATAATTTGGATGTGATGCATGTAGAGAAAAATGTGTTTGATAATGTGTTCAATACAGTAATGAATATTAAAGGAAAAATGAAGGATAATCCGAAGGCCCGTATGGATTTAAAATTAATATGTAAAAGACCAGAATTGGAACTCAAAGAGTATAATGGCAAAGTACTGAAACCAAAGGCGAAGTACGTGCTCGGACCTGATCAAATAAAACATGTATGTCAATGGTTGAGACAACTGAGATTTCCAGATGGATATGTCTCTAACATTGCTCGGGCTGTGAAGATTGACGATGGACAGTTATATGGGTTGAAGAGCCATGATTGTCATATCTTTATGCAACGATTGATACCCCTAGCATTCCATGATATGTTAGACAAACCTATATGGGGGGTATTGTTTGAGTTGAGCGGATTTTTCAGAACATTGTGCGCATCGGAGGTCGTTGTATCAGATGTAAAGAATCTCGAGGACTCTGTCATCACCATTGTTTGTCTGTTAGAAAAGATATTTCCGCCAACATTTTTCGATGTTATGGAACATTTGATCATACATCTGCCATATGAACTAAGGGTTGGTGGCCCTGTGCAATATCGATGGATGTACCCATTTGAAAGGTATATGTTTTTTTATATTTGTCTCTTTAATGACAAATATTTAAAATTTGAAATGTATATTCTTGTCAGATGCATGTTCGACCTAAAAAAAAAGGTTCGTAATAAAGCAAGAGTAGAAGGCTCTATTTGTGAGGCGTACACTTTAGAAGAGATTTCAAATTTCTCATCTATGTACTTCGAACCTCATATTCTAACACGTTACACATGCCCGCCCCGTAACGAGGACCAGTTGCTCAATGGAAAGAGTACCCAAAGGAGGTGTTAGACAGATTGTGGTCCTCATTCATGGTATACAGTTGTTCCTCATAGTTAATGTGTTTCATATTTAATTTATTTAAGCAATGTCTACTAACTTTCTGAAAATATTTGTAGGCTTCGAATCGCTTCGCAACTACGGTGGAAGAAAATGATGCAAGGAAGGTGTGGCAGAAGGTGGCTGCCAATCGATTTGCAGACATGCTGCACACTATGAAGACTGCAACAAAAAAAGCATCTGGCGTAGTAGATGATCCATTACTGTGGAAGGGCCATGGTCCTATTACTATCAGGAGAGATTACTGGGATGAAATGTGCGATAAGTGGGCGGGAGATGCATTTAAAAATCGCTCTACGAAGGCTTCACAAAATCGATCGAAGATGCCCGAAGCCCATCTACACACAAGTGGATCTAAGACATTTGGGAGCCACCTAAAGAAAATGGTAACTCATCAATATATAATATTAATTTTATAAGTATTGTTGCAAACTTGTGTACTAAATCTTTTGTCATTTAACTTCGCAGGAAGCAGAAAAAGGAGGCAGTGTACCATATAAGGATGTGTTTGTAGAAACACATAAACGGAAGACCACGGGAGTCTTCGTATCAGAGAAGGCGAGAACGACAACGGTATGTATTAATTCTATTAATAATCATTGCAATATATATGCAAGTTATCATAATGTTATCATTAATTATTAATGAATACTTTAAACATTATTTTGTAGGAGGCATATGAGCAACAGATGGTAGAGCGATATGGCGAAGACGCTACTCAACATCCATCATTTGATCCTACAGCATGGGTGACTGCAGCAGGTGAACCCAAAAAAGGTCGCGTGTTCGGGTTTGGAAGTAATATGAACACTTCACCAGTTATTGGTTCTTCCAGTTACGGCTCAGCGACTTCTTGCGCCGACATAAGCTCCAAGCAGCCGACTATTCTTTCCGGTGATGATGTACGCGAGATCATTAATGAATCACTGAATAACTACTTCCAATACACTGTCGCCCCGTTTCTCCGAAATGAGATCAAGGCCGCTGTTCAGGATAGGGGATCTTCGATTCCAGGTCCCTCTCAGGTATAATCACATATATAGTTTTTTTTACTGTCTTAAAGCACATCTGAGCATGGTAGAATCACATATAGAGTTTTTCTAGATGCCTTAGAACACATATGAACATGCTATAATCACATATTCAATTTTTTTACTGCCTTAGCACACATATGAGCATGATAGAATCACATATAAAGTTGTTTTGCCTGCCTTAGAGCACATATGAGCATGCTATATTCACATATTCAATTTTTTTACTGCCTTAGCACACATACGAGCATGATCGAATCACATATATAGTTTTTTGCCTGCCTTAAAGCACATCTGAGCATGGTAGAATCACATATAGAGTTTTTTTAGATGCCTTAGAACACATATGAACATGCTATAATCACATATTCAATTTTTTGACTGCCTTAGCACACATATGAGCATGATAGAATCACATATATATATATATATATAACTTTTTGTCTGCCTTAGAGCACATATAAGCATGATAGAATCACATATAAAGTTTTTTTGACTGCATTAGAACACATATGAGCATGCTATAATCACATATTCAGTTTTTTGACTGCCTAATGACACATATGAGCATATTATAATCACATATTCAGTTTTTTGACTGCCTTAGCACACATATGAGCATGCTATAATAACATATAGAGTTTTTTAACTGCCTTAGAACACATATGAACATGTTATATATCATTTATGATAGAATCACATATAAATTTTTTTGCTTTGCCTGCCTTAGAGCACATATGAGCATGCTATATTCACATATTCAATTTTTTTACTGCCTTAGCACACATACGAGCATGATCGAATCACATATATAGTTTTTTGCCTGCCTTAAAGCACATCTGAGCATGGTAGAATCACATATAGAGTTTTTTTAGATGCCTTAGAACACATATGAACATGCTATAATCACATATTCAATTTTTTGACTACCTTAGCACACATATGAGCATGATAGAATCACATATAGAGTTTTTTTATTGCCTTAGATCACACATGAGCACATGATAGAATTACATATAGTGTGTAATTTATTTCATTATATTTTGTTTATCAATACTGACTGTTCTTTTCTTGTGTAGGCTGCTAGCGATAATCAGGGTAGTGGAGCTGAAGGGACAGATAAAGACAATGAACAAGAAGACGCACAAAATCTTGGCGATGATTAGAGGACTGTGTTGAAGAAGTTCTATTTTTTTTATTTTTCTTAATTGTAATTGTTGAATTGTAAATAATTAAACTTCTTAATTTTAAGGTGAAACGATTAATTGTTGTAGATACTTGTTATATGAATTTTTTTGTGTGGTTTTTTTTTTATTTACAGGAAATATAAATTGTACAGGAAATAGAAATTGTACAGTTCTCGGTAATTAATTTTCAAATAATTTTTTTTTAATTTTTTTTCGTGTTTGCGACGGAACCATCCGTCACTATTCATATTAATCTAGCGATGGCATAGCGACGGAATTAAATCCGTCGCCAAAGCCGTGGTCGCCGTTTAGTACTGGCGGATTGGCGACGGAATATAGCGCTCGTTATTCCGTCGCAATTAGCGACGGACCAGGCGACGAAATAATTCCGTCGCCAGTTAGCGTTGAAATATTCGCGACGTAAGCATACTGTCGCCTCGTTGTCGCTAATCTGTCGCTAACATGGTTAGCGACGAAATGTGGTTGTCGCTAATCTACTACTTTGTTGTAGTGCATGTGGCAGAGGGATTCGATCCTGAGCCTTCGGCTTGACACAGGACCAAGCATACCACATGAGATATCACCTCGGTGGTTAATATAACATTACTTGCTAGCAACACTTATATCTAACATGTACAAGCTCTGACTCAAGCTCAACCTGACCCTCAACTATCCTATTCAAGCTTGACTCGATCGGGTCAAGCTGGTGTAGGCTCAAGCTCATCTCTGGCTACAATCCTAATCCTAAGCAAGAAAGTGGTATGTTTTGAAATGAAAAGAGGGGGCAAGAAATGAACCCACCCCCTCCTTTTAAGATTGGGGGTTTGGTTTAATTGTTGATAGAGCGGTAAACAATTCAGATTGGGATTGGATGTGACCTATACCTTACTCAACTAATTGGATGTTGGTTAAACATATCCAAATTCAAATTTGGATTCAGATGGCGAAAATCTCATACCAGATTTGATTTTTTACACATAAGCATATTTGGGTATTCATAAAATTCAAATATTTATTGAATTCAGTAGCAAACAATCAAATCCATATCCGTAACACCCCAAAATCTTGAACTTGTGACTTTTTAGAAAAATTTGAAAACCTTGAAAACTTTCCTTTCTCAGAGTTTTAAAATAGCAGTTCAGCGAAAAATGAAATTTGAAATAACAAGCCGATGAACTTTGGGCGCATTACGGTGAACCTTTCTTTACACAATAAATTCGTATCACCATACAACCTTTAAAAACCATATAGAAAAAATAAAGTTTTTGTTAATTTAGAGTTCATACAAAAGCGGAATTTTATGAGAAAATCTTTACACAAAATTTATAAAAAGGCATGTTCATGAACAAAATGCCAGAACAATAGTGGAATGTTGATATCGTCTTGCCATCACGTCCTTGGCTGTCGTTCTGACCTAATCATCACTTGTACCCATGAAACATGTCAGATTGATGAAAATCTAGTAGGTGTATAGATATAACAATTTAGAACAAGACTAACACATGCATTGCTCCTTTCGTGATATGCAATTTAATATAAATAAAATAAACATGATAACATTGTTTTGATATTAATTATCTTGAGGGTATGCACACGAAAAATGTAAAAGTAACTCAGACTGCTCAAGGGTTTGTTATACTCTGAATTTTAATACCTCAGACAACTCGTTGAGTTTGTTCCAAAGGGAACGGCTAGTGACCGAGAGAGAATTTCCCATAGGCATTCGTGGCAAGGGATGCATCCAACTTCTATAGAAGACCATAAGAACTACCACTTAGGATAATTTTTTGTAGCCTCATCCCTAACTCTGATGACCAAGGATACCAAGTCAATTGCTACTCGAGAAGCATACTTGTTAACAACCTGCCCATCGACGTTTTTATACCATCTCATAATCTCTCTTAATGGAACCAAATTGTTGCACCATATTGTCGCACCTTTCCCAAGAAGCAACTAATGATACTGGTTCGGTGGGTTTGGGAATTGTACCATCCATAAACCACATTTTGTTCTTCGCATTGTGCACCACGCTCATCGCACGGTCCCATATAGTGAAATTTTTTCTTATAAAGGGCTGAGAAACTAACATGATACCTGTTGAATCTGAGTGATGAATATAATATGGATTCACATGTTCTTCTGTGTTGTTTCTTGTACTCTGATCCAATGATGAATTTGATCCTTCGTTCGATATGGCTGATAGCAACCGTCGGTTCTGATACCATATAAGAAATGAAACTAGCATAGTAGAATACAGAGAAGCTATACTCTATCTTTCATTGAATAAAAAATAAAATGGATACAACTTAATATAACAATTACAAGTGAAAAGGTAATAAACACGACTATGTGATATACATGGCTAGGTCAGTAATGATTATCATATGGTTAGACGGGTTTGACGAGATAACATTTACTTTATGATGTACATAACTACAAGGTAAATGCGATAAGGATAAACATGCCTTCATGGTACACGGTAACAACATTTTAACAATCTTGGTGCTCCTTGGCAAAATGAAGGTGGCCAAAAGAACCTCTCTAAGATGATTCTTCTTTTCCCAAAAGCTACAAGGTAATTGTCACACTTTTGAGTATATTAACAATTCCAAAATAAGTGGTTTGCACCCTCGTCTTCTCTTTTACACATGATACATTTACTAGGGAGGCTGAATCCATTTCTTTTCATTACTTGTTCTGTGAGCAATTTGTCATGAAAGAGTAATCAGCCCGTAGTGATGCTTCTAATCAGAAAAGAATTATCCCGTAAAACTTCTATGGGAAACCATTGTGCCATTGGATTTCCAAGAGAGCGATAGCAATAAGAAGTGCAGAAGACACCATTAGGAGAATGCTTCCACCAAGGGAAATTTCCCTGTATTCTAATCCACTGTAATAATTATCTATTAATAAAGGAGGGGTCCATAATCCCCCAACTATTTCTTCTGGAAAAAGAAAAGCGTTAGGGAAACCTCAAACATGTTTCCTCGTACATTCGCTTTCTATCATCTTTTTTATTATCTTTTCTGCCCACGTACCTGTATACCAAGAAAACAACTAGTGCATTGCACTTCACCTAACTTATATATCAAATAATTAATGGATGTGGTTTTGCCTCATGCCAGCTTGATTGTTGGAGATTAATTTTGTTCCACTCAAACTCTGTGTTATCCCTAACATCATACCCCATCTTGAAATCTCACTAGTGCAAGTTGTTTTGATTAAATCTAACCTCGTACATCATGTTTCATTTAGTGAATATCAACATTTGAATCGCCAAAATCCAACAATTGTATAGGATTTTATGATTGACCCAAAAAATTAATGGATATAAACATGTCAAATTTTGTTGAATTTCAAATCATATTTTTTTGGTCAAAAAAATGCAATCCAAAGGTTGATTTTTATTAAAATGACCATGGTAAATCCATCTACGTGGTTAGATTTGATCAAAACAACTTGTATTTATGGGGTTCAAAGATAGGGATGACATAGGGGATGATTGAAACTATTGATCAAAAGACAAGTTGGCATGAGGCAAAGTCACACTCATTAATTATTTGATAAGTCAGGTGAATTGCAATACACTGATTATTTTCTTGGAGTACGGGTAGGTGGGCCAAACAGAGAATGAAAATGTACAAGGAAACATGTTTGAGGTTCCCCTAGTGCTTGAATATTGGTCTGCACAGGCTGTATTGCATGTTTTTGTGTCATAGCTCTATTTCATGAAAGTAATAAAGTAAAAAAATAAAAAATATTATGAGGCAGTCGTCTGTTGAAGTTGAATATAGAGCAATTGCCAATGATGCATGTGAAATTATTTGGCTTAAGACTCTTTTAACTGATCTTCAAGTGGCTCACTCTCAACCTGCCACATTGTCTTGCAATAACCAAGCAACACTAGGGATGCATACGAGCTAGGTTCGAGAGGATCCCCAAGCTTGGGATGGCTCGACTCTTGAAGGAAAACATGTTGTTCAAGATTGGCTCGAGTCGAGCTCAAGCACGGCTCAACTCTAGCTGAAAACCTTTAATTTTAAAAATATTCTTAAAGTTTATGAAAATTGTGTAAAATGCCTTTTTGAAAGAGATAAAAACAATGGGATTTGAACTCATGCCTCTTACAAAGATGATCAATGAATTATCCACTAATGTGAGACCCTTCTTTGTGTTATGAATATGAATAAAATACATAGATATATAAATCTACTTTTTTTATAAACTATGTAAATCAAGCCTAGTAGGGCTTACCGAGCTTATTTGAGTTGGACTGCCAGTTCAAAGCTCAGCTCATTTATGTGTTACGAGCATGAGACCTTGTTTAAGCTCGGCTCATTTATTTTTCAAACGAGTTTGAGCTGAGCTTAAACGAGTCGAGCCCAAGCAAGTTCGGCTCGTTGTGCATCCCTAAGCAACACTGCATATAGAGCCAATCATGTTATATCACAAACGCACGAAACATATTGACATTGATCGTAACTTAATTCCTAAGAAAAAATCTTAGGGTGATGTTAGCACTGCATATGTTCATACCAAAAATTAAATTGCAGACTTATGCAGGAAAGCATTGGGAAAAGATCAATTTTTGAATTTGGTATTCAAATTGTGATTGTGACCTACACATTCCAGATTGAGAGGGAGCGTTAATTTTGGAAGGTTCTCATTTGTAATCTGTGTAATTGGTGTGTTTTATTTTCTTTCCCTTTGTATTTTTACCATTCATTTGTAACTTTTACCTTTCTCACCATGTAGTGCCTTAGAACATATGTTTTAATGGGAATCAGTTTGGTTGTATATTAGTTCAATTATGTTTCAATGGGAAGCATTCAAGCATTTTCCACAATCTATAAGATTCATGTTTGTAATCGAGGATGGGAAGAAATAAAATTGAAGTTGCATCGTGACAAGTTTTAGGATATATTTTGTTCATGCATTTTCTTTGTTTATTTGCATTTTGGTATTTATCTAGATTTGTTAGATGGTAATATATACGATGTTTGGTTGACAGTGGGAATCAGTTTGGTTGTATATTAGTTCAATTATGTTTCAATGGGAAACATTCGAGCATTTTCCACAATCTATAAGATTCACGTTTGTAATCGAGGATGGGAAGAAATAAAAATGAAGCTGCATCGTGACAAATTTCAGGATATATTTTGTTCATGCATTTTCTTTGTTTATTTGGATTTTGGTATTTATCTAGATTTGTTAGATGGTAATAGATACGATGTTTTTTTTTTTTGTTTTTTCTCATGGTAATCAGCCGAATTTCCAAACCTAATGACAAAAATTAAAATGCATAATTTATTTGTTATGAAATTCTTGTGAGAATATTTTCGAATGAAGTTCATAAATTAATGTTTATAATACCAAAAACAATGAATTAAATAAAAGATTAATGTACACATATCATTATCTTTCTGCTTCGATATAATCAAACATCTACTTAGGTAAATAATAATAGTTATCAAGTTACTATATGAAATTAGCTAATAAAAAATTAATTAGGCAGCTAAGGTTCATCTGGTCGGCCTGGTAAACAGTGGGCCAACCCAAGCTTGGCCCCTACATATAACGAGTTGGGTTTCGGCCCGAAAGCTAATGGGTCAAGGCCTAAAAACCTTGACCCAAACCTGACCTATGGTCGGCCAGATCGGCTATGCCCACCGAGCCCAGACCATTGCCCAGCCCTAATACTGCCCCAACTTAAAGACATTTCAAGAAAAAATGATGAGGCAAAAGTGTAAAAAATGTATGATAGTTATTTAATTTGACCACTTAACCATGGTTAACCTGACAAGACTCTACACAGAATTTTCACCATTTCTTTGACCCCCTTGACAAAAATAGTGAAAATGATATGCCACCATTTCTTTTAGTTGGTTGAATTTAATTCTTATAATTTTTTTCATCTTTGTGACAATCTTTTTTTTATCTTTTTACCTTGTTTCTTGGTTTGTTCAATGTTTATTAGATTATATAAATTCTTTTGACATTTGAAGGCTCCCACGAAAACACGATGCCACCGGAAGAATTGACTAGGTCATATGCATGCGCAGGTCCAACACACTTATGAAACCTAATAAAATTAATGTAGGTTATTTGATGCTCTAGCTCTAGCGGAGTATATATATATATATATATATATATATATATATATATATATATATATATATATATATATATATATATATATATATATATATATATAACTGAGTAGACGATTGTTGCGATGAAGGGGAAATAGAAGACGCTACGGCAGTGGGGAATAGTGTATCAATGGTTGGCCCCCTCCTGGGTTGAGTTTACTGTTAGCGGGACAAGAGCCCCATTGTCGTAGAAGATAGTGCCAATGAATCCACTCACCTAACGCCGGTTCCTGATCATAATTCCTGGGCAAACATCGTTGGAAGGGGAAGCAGGTCAGAGTTATTGCCGATCAGGTCTATCAAGGCTAACTCTACCAATGATACACCAAGGATAAGTATGCCAGGGAAACGATATGAACAACTATGAATCCGCTACAAAGGACTATCATAGCGAGATTTCCAGGAGACTTAGGAATCTGCACTCTACCCTACGTGTATATATATATATATATATATATATATATATATATATATATATATATATTTGTTTTTGTTTTTTTGTTTTTCTTTTGAAGCCCTGACAGTGTAATGGCCACAGATGTCGAGACTCTCCTTCTCTTTGCTGAAGGATGGTTTATTTCTAATCTATGCAGAGAATAGTCACTCATAGAACAGCCTCAAGAGTAGCGGGGAAGACTTGGTAACAAACAAGTGGATACCGGGAGCCCAAATAAAACTGAAAATCGACACTAAGAACCTGATCTGGATTTAGTTGTCGTCGAATTTATTGCCTGAGCTCCGGTCGAAAGATATCTTGGTGGAGATCGCAAAAGAGATATGAGGAGAATACATCAGAGTCGATGCCTTCACTCTATCAAAAGTGAGGCACCGTTTTGCGTGTATTATTCAAAGACGTATTAATAAAAATTTTGAGAGATTTTTTCTCATCTCTTGAACTTCACAAGGAGAACAGTAGAATCAACTGTGTGTGGAATGAGAGATTTGTCAAGGTGGAAGTTGTATTCAGCTCTAGCCAAGTGATGACACTCATAGACATGGTACTAGTAATTAGGGTGAATGGCAACAATGAAACTTTAAAACGACTTGAGTTGTGGAAGTATCTGGAACAATACCCTAGGGACAGCCTCTGACTAGCTTTAGGAGATTGGCGAGTCGAATCCCGGCCGGGTCACGTAGATAGTGACCAATTCAGCAACATGGGTACCCGTTGGAGAAGCCTGAACACATGGCTCCCTCTCGAGCCAGGGATAAATATTTGCGGCATATAACATGGGAAGTGGTTATAAGGATATACAATTCAGACTCACATAAGATACTTCAAGCATGCAGGCTATTTTGCAAAGAATGGATCTTTTCAACAAAAGGAAGGGAGTGGGTGGAATTAGATCCTCAATCTTGTAGAACCATTTGCGAAAGTAATTTTGGAATCAAGGAGAGCGGACCTGGTGAACAACATTTTGAAATTTCTTGAAAGAAGATCTGGAGATCAGCCAATTTCTCAAGAGACAAAAACAATTTTGTACATATTTGATAAACTAATTGTCCAAAACCCTAAGAACATAAGGAACCTTATCAGCTGTGAACAGAAAGGATCCTATCATTTGAATGTATGATGAAACTCATCCTATTTCAAATGATGGGATCCGTGTTCATCATTTAACGGGTCTGACCTCTACAAAGTAAATTCAGGGTAGCCCACAAGGCTTTGCTCATCTGGTAGGGGATGACTTGTGAATGTCACCAAGTTGATGGTACGTCACAAGATCGAAACTCAAGGATGATGTCCTTTGCTGCAAGGTTGAAGCTGGGTGTACTCTCCTGTGGGCAGGGGAGACCTCACGGGTTTTACCAACGGGAGGCCAGCCCATGCACATTATTCTAATTCTTAATAATATTACTTTTTGTGTTTTTTAAAATTTCATTTATTTTTGCAGAGTTTTCAGAAAACCCAAGAAAAAAAATGTGAAAAAATGATCTCCCAAGAATTTCATAGCAAATAAATTATGGATTTCAATTTTTGTCACTGAGATTAGCAAATTACTTGATCAGAACGAGACAAACAAAAGAACAGAATATCTTTGCTACAAATTCTATTTCTTTCCATCTTCTATCATCAAGAATGCAGAGGCTGGGAATGTTCGGGAAATCCCAGTATGCGTCTTAAACAGGACATTCCCAGAACTTAGGTTATCAACCGACATCTCGGAGACGGCTACCCAGATGAAAAGCTCCTTCGCCTTCACACCGGTCACCTTCTTCATCCGCCGTGGCTCGATGAACGCCGTGACTTCTGCCGCGAACGAGACACTCCGGCCGATCTGCTGGAAGTAGTGATCCTTCTTCTTCTTCTGCTTGAGCCATATGAAGCCCTGAGACCGAGCGAGCCCGATCTCAACTATATTGTCGAGAGGGAGGAGACCCCTAGGGATGCCAAACTCATCAAGGAGCTCTGCTGATCTCTTTTGGCATTCAATCTCACCCACGTATATCTCGGCTTTCTCTCTCATGGACTCAATCATCTGTGAAGCCATTCTCTCTCTCTCTCTCTCTCTTGGTGTTTATGCACAGTGTCGTGTGTTGTCTGTGAATGCACCAAGAGATCAGTGAGGAAACTGCAAGCTCATGGATATATTTATATCATTATATGCAACATGGTTACCTCCCACCCACCCAACAAGTTGAACTCTCTCTCTCTCTCTCATACAAGTTGGCATGAGGCGGATCCTTACCCATTGATTGCAATTTCATGTGGGAACATGTAAATGTCGTCAAAATGGTACCGTAGCAATTGAAAGCAATGTCGTCAAAATCAGTCTGAATCAGCCGATTCAGACGGAATTGGCATCATTGTTTTGTCACAATATTTATCACTGTGCTACTGGCTAACTGATTTTAGAAGGTAGCTTTTATTGTTTAGAGGGGAGAAAGCTAGCTCATAACTACCCTGATATATATCATATTGATGCAGTAAGTAAGCAAGAATGCAATACCTTTCTGAATTTTTGCGGAAGCCAGGTTGGTCCAGACCCAGATACAACTCTGAGGTGGCAGCACCCAGATACAACTCTGAATTTTTGCGGAAGCGAAGGCCGAATGATGCTCCAGTTAGAAGGATGGAGAAATGGAAAAATATATTAGTTAAAAGAGGTCGGGGTAGGCCTAAGAAGACTTGGATGGAGATGATAGGAAAGGATATGAATGCTTTGCACCTCACCGAGGACATGGCATTGGATAGAAATGATTGGAGGAGAAGGATTCATGTGGAAGACCCAGAATGATTTTCTTTTTTGGTTCATATCGCCGACCCCAATTGTTTTGGGATGAAGGCATAGTTGTTGTTGTTTATGTTTTTCGTTATAATATGCAAGATTTAACTTTAATTAAATCTTAGGTTTGAACTTGCATCTGGTTTACTAACAATTGCACATTTAAATCATAAAAAAACAGTGAAGGTTCCAATCTTGGTCCACCCACACCATTTTAGAGATCAGAAAAATGTCTACTTGAGTGGCCAGAATGATCAAGTGCTTATTCAAAAACTTCCCTCTAAACAAGTCCGTTTTGCAAAAAAGAGTCAAACAATAGTTGATAATGTCATTTATGTAAATTACTTAATGCGACAATTAGGGGTGGAAATTGTGTCGGGTTGGCGGGTAGACCTGACGGGTTGGCGGGTCAACATACCTCAACCCCGAACCCGACCC
Organism: Nuphar pumila; assembly: GCF_984573655.1. Lineage (NCBI taxonomy): Eukaryota > Viridiplantae > Streptophyta > Magnoliopsida > Nymphaeales > Nymphaeaceae > Nuphar > Nuphar pumila. The sequence continues at coordinate 82,923,935 of NC_143258.1, forward strand.
GTTTAATAAACGGGTAACTCGACATGACCCGCCAACCCATTTAATAAATGGGTTGGGTTGGGTCGGGTAAATGGGTTCTTAGGTTCGCGGGTCAGGTTGGCGGGTCGGGTTGGCGGGTTGACGGGTCGGGTTGGCAGACGGGTTGGCGGGTCGATGGGTTAGGCGGGTTGATCCGTTTATTAAACGGGTGGCTTAAGCCCAACCCGAACCCGCTTAAGAGGCGGGTTGGCGGGTCGGGTCAGGTTTTGCCACCCCTAGCGACAATTAACTTACAGAAAAGTATATTATAACATATACCTTCATTCTTATCTCTTTTAAGATTAAATATTATTAACGAAAATTGATTTTACTGTACAGCTAATTTGACACATTTTTTGAAATGCACCATGAATTTCATTATTCTCTCCATGACCAAAATACCAAACATTTGATTTTAAAAAGACCTTTTTACCCTTCACACATGCCATTTTGCTAAATATATGTGAATTTTCTCTCAAATAAGTGACTATTTTCTACATAACAATCTTTGTCCTCATATACATATTTCTAATCTGATGTCAAAAACTTGTGTTTTATAGTTATTGGAAAGTTGAGACATGGGATTATAATTTTTTTATTTTGAGTCAGAACCGAAAATCCCTCTGGGGTTCTTGCTTTTTGAGTTATAAAACCGCAATAAAAGCATGTTTTGCAGACTAAAATAGGTGTGACTACACTTTTTTTTATGTTCTTTGCTATTTTTTGACCACATGCATTAAAAAATTAAAAAAAAATAGAAAGAAAAATAAAAAGACCGATAGCGATGTTAACTTTTTAATGTCACTAAGATCACTTTGATCTGATGAACAGTTGGAGAGAAATGTTCTCTGAAAAATAGATTGTCCGGTTGTTCCAGTCTGTAGAGTATGCTTCTATTTCAGTTTTAAAACTCAAAAACAGGAACCCTAAAAAGGTTTTTGACTTTGAATCAAAGCAAAAAAATTATAGCATGTCTTAGCATTCCAATGACTGGAAAAATGCAGGTTTTCGACATCAGATCAAAGAGATACAGATATAAGAACAAAGATTCTTCTGTAGAAAATATGTATATAATTTTTCTCTTAAATATATATGATTTTCCTCCTATATATGTAATTTCTCTTAAACATATGTTAGTTTCCTCTTATATATAAACAAAGATCCTCTTATTTATGTGATTTGCTTCTTATATATCCAGTGTTCCTCCTAAATATGTAATTTCCTTTCAAATATGTGATTTCTCCTATATATATGTGGAATTCCTCCTATACATGTGATTTTCTCCAAAATATATATGGAGTTTCTCCTATATATGTGATTTTTCTTCAAAACATGTGATTTCCGCTTAAATACAAGTGATTTTATAAGTTTAACAAGATGTTCACACCTATTTTTATGTGAACTTCTGACGTATATGTGAACTTAGTCAAATATTTGTGAAGTTTTGAGGTTTGAGTTTAATAGGATGTTCGCAATTATTTTTATGCAGACTTCTTCATCTTATGCATTTATTTTGTTCAGACTTCTTCATTTTATACGAATTTCTTCATCCTCACTCATATTTTATGTGAACTTCTTCATTTCCGCGTATATTTTATGTAGACTTCATCGTCATCGCATATATTTTATACAAACTTTTTCATTCTCGCATATATTTTATGGAGACTTCCTCATCCTTGCCTATGTTGAACAGTCTATCTTTCAGCGGATGTTTATTCCCCAACCGTTGATCGGATCAAGGTGTTATTGGTGGCGTTGAAAACCTAACATCCTGATCTATCTTTTTTTTATTGTTTTTATAAATTTTTGGTGCAGGTTACCAAAAAATATCATACAAAACTTGTGCAGCTGCACATGTTCATCTCTTGTTTTAAGAATGTTGTCAAGGTTGTATCTCAACGCTCATTCATTGTTTTTCAGTGAATCAGGTGCCATTGGAAAGGTCATTATATCCTTTTTTTTTTAGAATCTTTAATTTTATGGGTCAAAAAGTCCTATGAAGATAAATTATTTGGTTGTTTATGTCTGTAGAATATGTTTCTATTCTGATTTTGAAACTCATAAATGGGAACCTTGAAGTAGTTTTTATTTCTTACTCATAACATAAAAGTTATAGTCTTGCATCTCAGATTTTCAACTGTTACAACAACGAATCCGTATATGACATTTCTAGAACTAGATTTTGATGATGAACAAGTGAATCAACTGCATTTTAGCTAAGGCAATGAAAAAAGATGACAAGAATTGAAGAATTCAATGAAGAATCTTTGAAGACTAGTGTGCAAATGTAAATTTCATTAAATATCTTAAATTCTTGTAAGAGCCTTACTTAGACTGCATATTTCAATTGCATTTCATCTAAAAAGTCTTTAGAAATTTTTTTCTAAAAGAACCATTCATGAAAATTGTTTTGGAAAACACTTTACTTAATTTTTCATGTTTATTAGTTGACCAACTTTTTTGCACCAATTTTTCAAAGCAAAAACGTCAACTTTCTGAATTAGTCGACTAATTGACTCTTAGTCAACTGGACAGAATGTTTGATTTCTGGAAAATTTAGCAGAACTCAACTGAAGGTTTTCTTAGTCGACCGGATAGAATGTTTGTTTTCAGAAAATTTTAGCAGGAGTCGACTGAAAGCTTTTTCAGTCTACTGATGATTTTCATCAGTCGACTAACTTTTATTTAGTCGACTAAGTTTCAAAACTCAATATTTTAGAACGGTTCTGTTAAATACAATAGTCGATCGACGATAACTGTCAGTCTGCTAATATTTGATTTTAATTGACTAACTACTGTTTCAGTCGACTAATATAGTCATTTTTCTGTAACTTTTAAAAGGTGTATCTTTTCATTTTTCAAACAAATTGACTGTTCAAAAGTGATTGTTTTGACACCCCTTCATACCCTCAACATATGAGATGTTTCAACTATAAATATTAGTGCATTCCACACTCAAAACATCGAATTACATTGAATTACAAAGATCAATTTTTTTGCTTTTCACTCATATTCATTCAAGTATTCATTTTCTCACTCACTTGATATTTTCACTCCAGCTTTTTACTCAAATTCTTTTGAGAGATAGTGAATTCGTGAGTTGAGTATTTTAACAACCTCAGAAGTCAATTGCATTTCATCTGCATTTATAAGAAAGGACCGTAGGTTAATTGTAAGTTATTTATTTTTTTTTCTCTATAAAAGAAAAAAGATCACCTTGGTTTAAAGGAGGTGTTTGCTTTGAGTAGGGTTATTACTGAAAGTGAGACCGGATTTGGTTTGTATGTTTATGTGATTACACAAGGTTGATAGTGGAAATCTCAAGCGGGTTTTGCTTGAGGACTGAATGTAGGTCAGAAAGACCGAACCAGGATAAAATCTTGTGTTCTTTGTGTGATTGTTGTGTGAATTTTAAAATCCTTCAAAATTCTAAAGATGTTATTTGAAAGCACTATTCACCACCCCTCTAGTTCTCGTTGCCTCAATCCTACAACACTTTCATCAACAACCGTAAAAACACAAGTTTTTGGCATCGTATCAACGATACAAATCTTAGAAGAAATACAATTATGCTAAACATAATCACACATTCGAGAGGAAGTTTGCATGTGCAAAAATAAGAATGTCTTTTTAAATTCAAATATTTATTATTTTGAATATAAAAAGAATATAAAAAATTATAGGTCATTTTGAAAAATGTGTCAATTTAATTGTACAATATGATCATTTTCCGTATTATTAATATGAGTTAACAAAATGAGTCATCTTTCTATGATGTAGTGATGGTGATATATGGGTTAACTATTTTTGTAATTACAACTAGAAACCAAGAGAAAAGGTTGACACATTTTATGTACATGTGTTCAACTTGAATGTATATTTATGAGTAAATATAATTAACTTAATTACATAAATTAATTGATATATAAGTCAAAAAAGTGATAGCTAGCTAACCTATGTCACAATATGTGGTCAAGGGAGATGATACGTGGGTTTTACTTAAAAGTTAATTTTTTTTTTTTCAAAAATGGGGCACAAGGACATATAAACTTTTTAAATCTTTAATCAACAAAAACTATTTTATTTAATATTTAAAAAAAATCCCATTGAAATATTATTAAAATGTAATAAAATTTGTTTAAAATATTTAAATCATGGCCGTACCAATCCATGTCTGAATCACCGTGTTGTCTGCACTTGTTACTATAGGACACAAGGCTAAAATTATGTGTCCCTATGACATAACAGCTAACTAATATATTTAAACATTCATGGCTAAAAAAATTAAAATACCTCCCTGCCTCTGTAGATGCAACGTGCATGTGCTTCATTTCTCTTCAAAAGACATATAAAGGGTTAAAAAAATAAATTCATACACTAAGTTCGCTTGTTTTTTGAGTGAAAAAAAAACCAGGCATTTTAAAAAGAGAGATTAAGAATTATTAGAAGGTATAAATCAGTCTACTCAACGGGAGTCGAAAACAAAGTGAAAAAAAGGCCAATCCCTTGATTCATTGAGTTAGAAAAAATCACCAAACATTCTTGAAATTTGCTGAATGAGTGCTTGCTGTTAAAGAAAATCCATGGCTAATCCTCATATTCATTAAATCCTTCCTTTTTTTTGAAAGAACATAAAATCCTTTCAATAATTTTTTTTTCTATATCACATTCTTACTAGCAGATGCAGGTTACTTCTAATCACTTTAGGTGCTTATGAACTTTTTTTTTTTCCGTTGGGACTCAACATACAGTGGTAGTTGAAGGTAATGAAATATGTATTCAGCTCTTGATAAATTAAAGAGAAGATTAGTCCAACCACTAAAAGTTATCATTTGAGTTGTTATCCTTTTTGCTAACAAAGCATTTATAACTTCTTTGCCGACTTATCAATTGCTTTAGTACATGATGAGCCAAACTGCAACTTGAGATTGGAATAAATCTGTAATTTGGTGGCATTTTGCTTCCGATTGACTGAAAAGGAATTTGCATTTGTTTTATTTTAGTGAAGTGTTTTCTAAGATGTTTATAATTTGATCCACATTTTGGATGTTAAGTCAGTTTTCTCCTTAATATAATTATGCCCACGCTCGTGCATGGTAGGGGTAGGAGTTGTTAGTGCACGTCTCTTGGGAGGTTGCAAGTTCAAAACCCAATGGTAGGTGGTGTAGCTGGTAGGGTCTGCCTAAACCCAGCTTGCCTTTCAAATTATTATTATTATTATTATTATTATTATTATTATTATTATTATTATTATTATAATTTTGCCCGAGTGCACGTGCACGTATGCACACACAATTTGCTAGTCCTGCATAAATGCCTGATTTTTGAAGGTCAACATCCACCTGCCAACCTTAAGACCCCAAACTTTGAAATCAACTGATGCAATTCATCTGACTCGCCAAATTGATGTGTAAGGATCTGCCTCATGCCAACTTGAATGTGGAGAGAGAGAGAGAGAGAGATATGAATGCATGCATGTAGGAGAATTTACAAGGCCATTTGTCATCCATCAAATATAAGATTATACATGTTAGTCAACTTACATATTTAAAGCACCGGAGCTGAGCTTGAGCCTCGACTCGGTCCATCGAGTGAAGCTCGTGCGAGCTCGAGGTCGTCTCAAGCTGCAATAATTTAGATAAAAAACAAAACAAATCTAAGATTTTGAAATGAAAAGAAGGGATCGGATTTGAACATACCATCTTTTCTTTTGGTAAGGGCTTTTGTTGTTGACCTTTTTTTGCATCGTATAAACATATAATTATAAGTTATGAGGGCAGATCAGGTGCAATGTGATTGTACACTTTTAGTATGCTGCTGCACTTGGTGCCTACCATCAAGTGCAACATATGACATTAAATGTGTGCAATCACATTGCACTTAATCTTCCCTCTGGTTCAGGATGGGTGCACACTCTCTCAGCTACCACACCTTTGCAGGAGGGGACATCCTACTTAGCCACCTGCCCACGTGGGCAATTTGGTACTTGAAAATGAGATCACTTGCTTCTTATATATTGCTTTGAGCTTATAAACCTTGATTACATATTGAATTTTCTTTCACATGGCCTATTTGGTATTTGAAAATGAGACGTGTCACCATTTTCACCATTTGTTTGAGTTTTTTTTTTTTTTTTGTGTTTGCTTCACTTTCTTGGTTTATTCAATGTTTGTTGGATTCTATCAATTGTGAATATGTTTCGAGGTTCCCAAAATATACACGATGAGGCCGACGCATTCACTAGGCCACGTACGTGCACGCACGCGGACTAACCAACATGATGGTCCCTCTTGGGAGAGTACTAGATCTCTCAGCAACCCCTTCCCTCATGGAATTGTAATTAATGTCCTTCATAGCAAAAATGACACATTCTTATATGGACGTTTAGGGCTGGTAGACGACCCAACACATAGCAAAGATTGTGACATTCAGCTTGGCTCGTTTATCAGTAGATTGAGCTTGTGACTCAGCTCGTGTTCGTGTTTAGTAGAACCCTGCTCAATCTTGGCTTGTCCTTGAATTAGATGAGCCAAACACGAGCCGGATTGTGTAAAAACATTTCATTTAATCCGGTTGCCACTCGCAATATATATATATATATATATATATATATATATATATATATATATATATATATATATATATATATATATATATATATTGGAAATCAGATTTTCCTTCATATTTTTTGGCTTTTTGCAGATCAAACTCTACATGTGTTATCCAAATGGTTTCTCCAGTAATAAATGAGTTCTTTTTTTTAGAAAGAAAGACATGAGTTTTGAATAATGTGACTGTGACATGCAAGCAGGAAGGGCTTCAAAAAACAATGCCCGACAATTAGCTAAAATTTAATGACTCAAAAACTTGCATTCTTGCATCAGAAAGAGGATAGTCTGAGATCTAATTCTAAGCAAATAAATCATGTTGAATGCATCTATGTGGTCAGATTGAGTCGACGCAACTTCCACCTATGAATTCCAGCTGGATAGTTTCATACCTTCAATAGTATTCATATGAACTTTCATTCAGTGGGTAATTTGGCACTTGAAAATGAGAACTCTTGCTTCTTAGATCTTGCTTTGAACCTAGGCAACCATACGTGGGTAATAGTAGCTGATGTTGAATATTTGTTGAATCCTATATTTATTCTAATATTACCAGGCCCCTACAATACCACGAAGATCGAATTCATCATGTGCACCATTGGCCATGCCAACTAACATGATGCTGAATGTTAACAAAATTAGATGCTTGAGCTCGAGAGGGTAATCTCAACCAGCTCTTCTCCACATGGAATTGCAATTAATGGCGTCCCATGGTAATCCTGCAAAAATGTCTGATTTTGTAAGGTCAATATCCACCCACCAACCTTCCTTCAAAAAATTAAATATATATATCCACCCACCAACCTGAATACCACATACTTTGCCAGGGACTGATGCACTTCACCTGACTGAACAAATTAATAGTTTAGGATCTGCCACATGCCAACTTGAATGTTAGAGAGAGAGAGGGCGAAATTTGTATACTTAGTGTATGTTGAAGAATTGACTAGGGCATGAGACACCATATCATGAAAGCTGCAACTCAGCAGAATTTGTAGACTAAGTGTATGTAGAAGAGTTGACTATCCCATGTGAAGCTAGCATGGGCCAGCCTAATCCAATACTGCAAGATGACCATGTGATGTTTAGGCGTGCCTTGTCTTCATCGGTCTTCTCTGTCATATTTTTGGCAGGGCAATGCACCTATCTGAATACCACGACAGCAACCGATGCACTTCACCTGATCACTGATCAAAGTCAAATTAATGGGGAAGGATCTGCCTCGAGCCAACTTGACTGTTGTAGAGAGAGAGAGAGAGAGAGAGAGAGAGAGAGAGAGAGAGAGAGAGAGAGAGAGGTTCAACATGTAGATGAGGTATCAGGAAACTATGGTTCTTATAGATAGGGATACGAGTGTCTGATTTCCTCACTGTGCACTTGTTCAGAGAGAGAGAGAGAGAGAGAGAGACGAACTATAACCATCAACATTACGATACAAAAACAGGTTCAACCAACATTGAACCTACCGGGTAACCAAACACGGGCCCAAGACATGCCAAGGAGCCCCAAAAAAGGAAAAAAGAAAAGTAGAGATGCAAGGAGAGAAGGAAGAAAGAAACAAGAAACAAATACAGTTAGGCGACGAGCATCATCCTGGATCATGAATGGTCCCTGGAGGCAGATGGTGTTGCAGATCAGGGATGTTGATGCGGAGAATGGCGTATACGTCCGCCAAAATAAGGTTCACCATTTTGTTGAACACTGCCGGAATATGCCGAAAAATAGCGTTGTTGCGAGTCATCCATACGGCCCACCATGACGAGATAAGCCAAGTTCGCCAAATAATACGCCATTTGTTGCAATGACGAACTTGTTGAGGACCCCACAACAAATCGTTGGCGAACGATTCCTGACGCACGCTGACCCCCGGCTTATTCCAAGTCACCTTAAAGATGTTCTGAAAGACAGAGCACTCCCAAAAAAGGTGAAAGGCAGATTCTTCAGCCGCCTCACACAACACACATTTACTCGGCAGATGATATCCGATGGATTTGAGGAAGTTGTCAGTCTGCACCCGATCGTGTAAGATTAACCAAGCCAGGAAACATGATCTCGGAGTGGGACCCTTGCCCCAGATCAGGTTCGTCGGGAACCGGTCCACCCCCGACGGAAGGAGAGCGAGGTACCCTTCTTTTGAGCGGAAAGATCCGTTCAGAGCAAGGTTACGACCAAAGAACTGAGATTGCGAGTCAACATTGCCATTATGTGACAGAACTGCAGACCATGCTTGGATCCATGACCGCCGAAGCTTAGACATAGTTCGCTAACGCACGCTTGTGGCCCCCACCAATGATTCCACACCACCGTATTTAGCTAGAAGCACACTTGCACACGGAGACCCAGGTTGTTGTGCCAGCCAGCTCTGCTTCACGACAAGAATCATACTCCTCAGTCGGGGATCCTTGATTCCCAAACCCCCCCTATTTGGGTTAGTCGAAGAGTGTCCCACCCTATTAGATGGCGCTTGTTTTTGGAACCTCGCCCAGACCACAGGAAGTGTGTCACTACCTGAGCTATCTTCTTACTAACCCCCATAGGCATCAGGAACATAGACATAAAAAATTTTGGCATAGCAGAAAGAACGTGCTTGATGAGAGTTAGTCTACCCGCGATAGAAAGGTACGACGCTTGCCAGCCCGATATTTTTTTCTGAACCCTTTGGATAGTGGTGCTCTAGGCTGCCGTTGATACACGACTGATTTGAAGCGGCAGACCCAGATAAGAAAAAGAGTTATCTGAAACCGAGCATCCGAATATCCGTTGGCCCATGTCCAACATTGATGGAGGGGCGTTGACCATGGATAGACAACACTTCTCGTAGTTCAAGGATAGACCTGACAACGATTGGAAAAAAAGAAGGACAAGCTTGAATCTTAACATTTATTGGATGGAGGCCCTTCCGAAGATAATTATGTCATCAGCGTAGGTCAGGATCTGACTACGACACTCTTGAATACCGAAAGATTCAATGAGATCACCCTCCACTGCCCTCTTAACCAAAACCACCAGGCCTTCAGAGACAACGTTAAAGAGTAACGGAGACAGAGGACATCCTTGTCGAAGACCACGACCAAGTTTGAACTGTTTTCCTTTGACCCCATTGATCTGAAACTGTGATTGGGCATTGGTTACCAGCTCATGCACCCAGCTAGAGAAACGCCTACCGAAGCCCAAGTTTGCCAACGTGTTGAAGAGGAACGGCCAATGAACCGAGTCGTAGGCTTTATGAAAGTCAAGCTTCAGAGTGAAAAAGGCCCCCCCGCTGATCTTGAGAGAGTGCAACACTTCTGTGGCCAGAATGAAGGAATGTTGAAGTCTTCTGTTAGGAATGAAGGCGAACTGTGCCTCCGAAAAAAATCCTAGGAGCAATTGACCGCATCCTGTTAGCTAAGACCTTGGCGATAATGAGATATAAACTCCCTAACACTGATATAGGTCTAAATCGTGAGATATCTGATGTGGCTTCCTCCTTAGGAATGAGCGACACAATTGCTAGGTGAGAGTGAACCGGCAATCGGCCATTACGATGAAACTCGGCGAAGACACTAAGAATGTCACTCTTAACGCATTGCCAGAATATGCGAAAGAAATCCACAGGATACCCATCAAATCCTGGAGCTTTCCACCCATACGACTCCCGCACCGCCGAGACGATTTCTTCTTCGGTGAACAACCCCTGAATCGAGTTGGATAGCGCTCGATCCATGGCCAAAAAATATGTTGAACCCATATTGCCACCTACAGCTTGGTTGCAGGAATACAGGTTAGAAAAATAGTTGAAGACAACATTGATTACCTGATCGCCCGAAAAGGAGACACCATTGATATACAGAGTGTGAATCACAAGTCTTCGATGCCTGTGAGACGCTAAAAAATAAAAGAACCTTGTATTCCCGTCACCTGCTTTAAGCCAAGTCACCCTTGACCGCTGCTTCCAACGAATCTCATTCTTTAGACGCCACGATTGCACTAGAAGAGTCAGCTCGGCTGATCTAGCATTGAGACATTCAATATCTGATGCACATATAGGACGTATCCAAGAGAGACTGATTGATAGAAGCCAGCTCTCGCTCCCAATCCCCCAAATTTTGGAATTTGCTTATTCTATTGAAGATAAGCCAAGATTTGATATCGCGGGATAGTCGAAAAAGCTTAACCATGCATCTTGTAGCCGCCCGGACTGCAAAGCAAGGTCTATTCCAAGATTGAATGACTAACGACTCAAAGCCCGCCTCCTTAAGCCACCATTGCTCAAATCTAAAGGATCTATCGCTGGTGAAGCCTTGACCCCATCTGATAACAATCTGACTATGGTCTGAGACAGATGGAGGAAGAAGGAAACAAGAGATGTCATTAATAGAACTCAGCAGCTCTGACGAAACGAGCACCCTGTCTAGCAGACAGAAGCACGGGGTAGATCATCGATTAGACCACGAGAAAGCTTCACCAACATGGGGAACGTGGTACAACCGCTTCATCTGAATAAAGTTTAGGAAGCCCCTCATAGAAGCCGAGAATTTAACCGGAATGCTAGAATCGATAGGAGGTAAAAGGCAGTTGAAATCTCCCATGATAATATGTTGGTCCCCGAATGAAGCAATTACCCGATTTAAGTCCAACCAAAACTCCTCCCGACGGCTTTGACGGTGGGGACCATACACCATAGTGACCACTGCTGGAATATTCTGAGGAGGTAAGGGAAGAGTGATGGATATGGAAAACGTACCTTCGTCCACCGGTTGAAAGGCTAGAGAATGTTTCCCGAGGATGAGGATGCCTCCCGCATAATGAGTCGCAGGCTTGAAGACGAAATCTGCACCACGCCAGATTTCGGAGACGACGGAGCTCGAGATATCTGCCATCTTCGTTTCACAAATTGCAATAAGGTCGGGCTTTTCTTGACGGATCCAACTCGCTAGGAAAAGACGTTTGGTGGGGCAATTCAGCCCCCGAATATTCCAACACAAGATCTTCATAACTGAAAGTCTGGAAATACCCGAGGAGTGCGGATCCTCACAGACCGCCTAAGAGAGACCCCAGACTCGTCGGAAGGAGATAGCGAAGGTCGACGACGACTCCTAATTGGGGGACCACCCCACCCAGGAAGAGATAACCCCTCGACCGAAGGAGATGGAGAGATGATGGACGAGATACGCCCATCATCCGTGACCAAGGTCGGTAAATGATCTGCGATCGCGGCAAAGGACTCACGCATAATAGAGTCGACGCTGAGTAGCTGGGCTTGGGAAAGCGCAAGCTTGAGCCGCCGAGCTGCATCGTCTACAGACAGACCCAAAAAGGATGAGAGTTGACCACTCCTAGATGACGAACCCGCAATTGACTGATAGACCAAGTTTGGGGAGCCCTCCAGGCCTGCGAAGTCGCCCTCTCGAATGAAAGAGGAGGTGTTCAATGCAAACGGCGTCCTGTAATACCCGACAAACAGAGGGGCACTTACCAAACTGATGGAGACCAGGCGAATCGGATAGACGATGCACTCGATGGAGATAGACGAAACCAAGACTGAAAGTCCATCAACCAGCTTGAAGAAAAAACACTGTCGGATTGGGACTCCGGAAGAAGACGACCTGTGGGCCCGAGCAAGGAGAGACTCCTCCGAGAGATGAGACCTCTTTCGCGAGAAAGGCCCAAGCTCAGATGCCCCATAGGTCGAAGCAAACGAAATATAGGATGATGCACCTGCCGAGAGGCATAGAGTATCCTTAGACGCCAAGGCGACACCTGACGGTCCCCGATCCCGAACACGCTCGAAGAAAGGATCCACCAACAGGATCCGCAACAACATAGCCCAATACTCAGACCACCCGGAAAGCCACGACAGCCAACATCTTCCTGATCGAGGCCAAGATGCCTCGTCACACCTGCCATTCCACCTGAAAGCCTGCCCCACTTCGAACAACGAGCCCAGAATGGAAGATACAACAGATGATGATGATGATGCCAGCAGACTCGCACCCCGAGGCTGCAAAAAGCCCCCAGCCGACACAGGTGCACAAACACCGCCAAGGAGCCGCGGTGGCCCGAACCCCAATGCCCCCGAAGGAGAGCAAGATGACAACAGCGGACGAAGAAAATCCCTGCTCACCCAAGAAGACCTCGCAACGTCGATAAAGGGCCCCACGCTATCCACCGATCTCTATACGGCTTGAAAACCGAGTGGCCAGCACGACCACCAAGACAAGGAGAGGCGAGATCTCGATGAATGAATCGGGGAGAGCCTGCTTGCCTCACCTCTTGCCTTAACAACTCTTCGCACATCAAAAAGAGCAAAAGAAGAGAAAAAGTACCTTCGTCGAACAGAAAAAGGAGAATAAATCGAAGGCACCCCAGAGCACGCGACCTGCATCCCCGATCTACGCCGAGGAGAGAAGGACGGATAAAACACAGGCACCCCAGAGCATGCCGCCTGCACCCCCGAGCATGTCGCAAGCACTCCATGCCTGCAAAAGTCACCGGACGCGGGACCCTTAGAGACGGAGGCAGCACAATAGACAGACGGGCCCGACACAGCAGAGCAGCAACTGTCCCGACCCAAGATGGCAGGCGAGCCACATGTACAGACATGACAAAGATGGTTGAGATTGAAATGCTTCCCTGCGAAAGACATCGGTGCAGCCGTTGACGGACGCATCAGCACCCAAACAGAGCCGATCTTGAATCCCAAAAATGACGACGAAGGATCTTCCAAGATACCGATTTGGACCCAAGGCGCGAATGAAGCTTTGCGAGGGCGGTGCATACCTCGCGAAGAGGCTCATCCGATGGAGGGAGGAGGGACTACCGCCCACGAGTGCCTGAGCACTGGGTGCCGCTGATACTGAAACAATGAGGCGCAATGGAGGCAAGCACGACGCCTACGAAAGTTGAGCGAAAGGCAACCCGCGCACCACCAGTCACCCGGCTTCGCCTTTGATAGACGAGAACGAGAAAGCGTTTTTTGGAAAGACCGCTGCCAGGTAGCTTTCACCTCCTGCCAGCCCCGACCGTCAATCGAGCTGGGCGGCCTACGGAAGAAAAACAGAGCCCGAAGAGTGGCGCAAACCGAGCATGCCTGAAGAGATTCCACCTTAACATCTCTGAGGAATCGCCCGACATCACGAGCCAGCAGTGATCCGGCGGCGAGGCAGGATGCGAAGGCCTCCGATAAAGAGAAGAACACACGAAAAGATAAGCGAAAAGGCAGGGCAACAGAGGCACCTTGGCGACGAAGGGCGAAAGCGAGCCCCCAATCGTTCAAAGCCAATAGGATAGAGGATAGAGCATGTTGGTTGACCTTCAGGGAGTTGGAGGCTCCTAAGCCCCAGAAGAAGAGGGATGAGGGAGGCATGGGTCACACCCAAAAGACAGAGAGACGCGGATGGAGCTGGCGCTAGAAGCCTGCGGAAGCTAAGTTAGAGAAGGAACAGGGTGGGTGGGGTCACGAGTGGAACCTCACAGAGTGAGGAAGAGGTAGGGTGGGAATCAGGAGAGGAGGCCAAACCAAGAGGAGTCTGCCCTGCAATGGCAGATCAAAAGACAGCGAAGAAAGAGTGATCGTGCTTGGGTGGGTTGGGTCAGTGGTGGAGCCTCGAGGATAGAGGAACATGGTGGGTGGGGTCCAGGGCACAGGCAGATGGGATCCTTCCGGCAGGCCACACCCGCAGATGATAGTCGGTGGAGATCAGCAAAGTCACGAAGGCACCACAAAAGGGGATAAGTGTATTGGAAGGGACAGAGGAGAAGCCTTCGATGAGCAACAGAGAGGATGCATTCAAAGAGAGAGAGAGAGAGATAAAACATGGAGCATCAGCCTTCTACACCGCCGGGAACACCCTCCCCATATGCGGCAACACCTTCCCCCTTTGCACTGTCCATCGAATCCACAAGGGTAAGCCCCAAAACCTCCCAACCTTCACCTATTAGACCTGATCCTCAGGGGATTGGCCCTGTTGTTCTCACTGATAGTGGTGCTGACCCTTGCCCTTGCATCTTCACCAAACAATGGCAAAGGAAGCCCTTGTTTCACCTTCTCCCATACCTCCCATGCATTTTCAAAGGAAACCCTAAACCACCTATAGAGATAGAGCCACACAGAAACTTACCTGACGAGTGCTTGCCCTTGAGTCACCGTCGATTTCCTCCTGAGGTAGCAATGAACGATCTCGGTGATGGCATCGTCTTCTCGATCACGGGCATGCCTATTTTGATTTGTGCTAACTACCAATGTCGAGAGAGTCACAGAGAGAGAGTCACCTCTGCTACCGCTGCTCTCTGGAGGAACGGCTGCAAAGGGGGGCGATCCTTCCGTTTCTCTTCAACCAAGCCCTAAAATGAATCCACAATGATGCAGACAGGTTGTCCTCATCCGAAATGATCTGCAATAATGAGTCCACGAAGGAATGCAGCCATGCCCTCTCCAACCAAAACGATTCTACTGCAAGCGAACCCGGCGCTCAGACAGGGCGTAGGGAAGGGCTTGCACAGGGCGCAAGAAAGAGCTTTCACAGGGAACTGGCAAAGGGGAAAATCAACTTCACAGGTTCTCAAGGCAACATCGATCACAGAGGTGTGGGTCTTCACGGCTATGCAACGATGCTCAAGAGGGCACTGCTCACGAGCTGGCTGCCGGTGGTCGCTGGTGGCTGCCGGCGGAGGACAGCAGATGCCGGTCACTAGCAAAGGCTACTAGTGCATGTCTCAAGAGAGAGAGAGAGGAGAGAGAGAGTACTAAGATGAGAGAGAGAGAGATAGAGTCCAGAGAGAGAGAGAGAGAGAGAGAATGTCTTCTCATATTATTGTCTCCATGAGAGAGAGAGCTGAGATCTACGTAGGTGAAATTGAGTGCCATAATAGATCAGCTGAGCTCCTTCATGAGTTTGGGATCCCCAGCGGGCTCCTCCCTCTCGACAATATAGTTGAGATCGGGCTCTCTCGGTTCGAGGGCTTCATATGGCTCAAGCAGCAGAAGAAGAAAGATCACTACTTCCAGCAGATCGGCCGGAGTGTCTCGTTCGCGGCAGAAGTCACGGCGTTCATCGAGCCACGGCGGATGAAGAAGGTGACTGGTGTGAAGGCCAAGGAGCTCCTCATCTGGGTAGCCGTCTCCGAGATGTCGGTTGACAGCCAAAAATCTGGGAATATTCTGTTCAAGACACATACTGGAATTTCCCGAACATTCCCAGTCTCTGCATTCGTGATAGAGGACAGCAAGAAATAGAAGTGAATAGAGATCTTGATAAACTTCAAGACGGCTTTGTATCTGTTTAATGGATAAGATCAGGTCTTTCTTTTTATTTGGGTATATGAATTAGTAACATGCTGACCATAGTGACTCATGTTTAAAGCATCACGTGAAATTCTTGGTAGACTCTTAAAAAATTTCCTTGTTTTTTGGGGAAAATGTAAAAAAAAATAAAAAATAAAAAATATAAATAATGATTATCCATGTTGCAGCCCCTGAAGCTTCTCATACAGAAATTCTAGTCTTCTAGGCGGGTATTCAGCTGGGGAGTCTTCAATGTTGTGCATCTTTGTAGTGAACATTGCTCAGGGTTCCTTGAATAGTATTTTGTCAAAGAATCCATGGAGCTAAATGAAGCTCGAATTGATTAGGACCTGATGACAAAAGGCAATGTAAACTATAAAGTAATGTACTCATACATGGCTTCAATGAAGAGAAAATCAAGAAACCTATTGTAGTTCCGTACCATGATCCCATACGGTGAAGCCAACTTTTGGTGGGAGGGTGGTGTATGTTCTCCCCCGATGATTCACTGAATCCCACGTCTGTGTTCGGGGGTCTGAATGAGCACCACGTATACAAGCACATGGGGCTCGTATTCCCGTGTATGTTGACATCACTTAGCATTGGAGTCTGGTGTGGTTGCAAAGACTTAAGTACCCTTTCTTGCTATTCTTTTCATAAAACGACGGTTTGAGAAAATGACAAAAATGCCCTTCATTCAAAAAAGAAAAAACAAACGGTTCACAAAAAGGTCCAACATGTCCTCCATCCAAAAAGTCGAGGATGATGTTGACTCTTCAAAGTCTACACAGCGAAACGAACCTTAATCGTTTTGTCGATGGTGATCCGGTGAAACGATGGTGAGTCGGTGATCCGATGGTCATCCGGCGAAACGAATCTGAGCCATCAAAAATGTTTGTTTGAACTTTTCATCGTCATCTTCTTCTTCTTCCTTCTCCGTAAAACATTGTAAAACTCTCTCTCTCTCTCTCTCTCTCTCTCTCTCTCTCTCTCTCTCTCTCTCTCTCTCTCTCTCTCTCTAGAGAAGAAATCAAGGGAGGCAAAGAGTTCCCCCTGGAGAAGGCCATGAACATCAACCCTCACACTCCCTCCCTTCTCTTTCTACTTCTGTGCACATCCAGCAGACAATCCTACATTGCTCCATCAAACACCAACTGAACTGCACACTAACTGTAGCATCGTTCAACTTGATGAGTTGTAGAGCCTGATTCATAGTTTTTGCCCTTACAGGAAGGGGTTTTGTGGCTCCTCCCAACGTGGGTAGCATCATTCAACTTGATGAGTTGTGGAGCCTGATTTAGAGTTTTTGCTCTTACAGAAGGGGGGTTTAGGGGGTCCCCCCCCTGGCGTGGGTCCCGTTGTGCGGTCAGCGGGCGAGGGTCTAGGGGGGGCTGTAAAAACCAGAATAATATGGGTCTGGTTTTTAGTTAAAATGGAGAATGAAATGACCATAGAAATCGCTGAAAATTTACAGGAATAAACTAGACTCAATAACGAAGACACCACTTTTTACGAATTTGGAATATAACCTTTGGTTAGGGAGATATAGCTCTGACAAGTTGGTCCTAATTCGGGTAGCGATTTACAGCGATTTGCTTACTGAATAACACTACAAATCGTTATAGTGATTTGTGGAAGACACTACAAATCGCTATAATGAGATCCAACAACACTATAAATCGTTGTAGGGCTTGATAGAGACCCAAAAACACTACAAATCACTATAGTGATTTGCGGAAGACACTACAAATCGTTGTTGGAAGATCGGATAATACTATAAATCGCTGTGGGGCTTGTTGGTGACCCGAAAATACTATAAATCATTGTAGGAAGGCCTGTCAATACTACAAGTCGCTGTTGGAAGACTGGATAACACTATAAATCGTTGTTGGTCTTGTTGGAGACTTGAAAACACTACAAATCGTTGTAGGAAGGTCTGACAATACTACAAATCGTTGTTGAAAGACCGGATAACACTATAAATCGATGTGAGACTTGTTGGAGACCCGAAAACACTACAAATCATTATAGAAAAACCCGCCAATACTACAAATCGTTGTTGGAAGGCCGGATAACACTATAAATCGTTGTGGGGTTCGTTGGAGACCCGAAAGTACTACAAATTGTTGTAGGAAGGCCCGACAATACTACAAAATGTTGTTGGAAGACCGGACAATAATATAAATCGTTGTGGAGCTCGTTGAAGACCCGACAACACTAACAATCGTTGTAGAGGAGTCATTGAAAAAATCGTGAAAAAAAAACAAAAAAAAGAAAAATAGAAAAATCGTGGGAAGGGGTGTTACGAAAACCTTGAGCAAGAAACAACCGAAGGAAACATGAGCTCCACGATTAAACAAAATGCTTTATTTTTCTTTTTCGATAGTTAAAAGAGGGGAAAAAATAAAAAAAAATTATACAGAGACCTGCGCCGGGGAGGAGCCCCCGGACCCCCCTCCTGTAAGGGCAAAAACTCTAAATCAGGCTCCACAACTCATCAAGTTGAATGATGTTACCCATCTGGGTAGAGCCCCCAAACCCCCTCCTATAAGGGCAAAAACTATGAATCAGGCTCCACAAATCATCAAGTTGAACGATGCTACCCACGCTGGGAGGAGTCCCCAAACCCTCCTCCTGTAAGGGAAAAAACTCTGAATCTGGATCCACAACTCATCAAGTTGAATGATGCTATCCACGCTGGGAGGAGCCCCCAAACCCTCCTCCTATAAGGGCCAGAATTCTGAATCAAGCTCCACAACTCATCAAGTTGAATGATACTACCCACGCTAGGAGGAGCCCTCAGACCCCTCTTCTGTAAGGGTAAAAACTCTGAATCAGGCTCCACAACTCTTTAAGTTGAATGATGCTACTCACGCTGGGAGGAGCCCCCAGACCCCTCTTCTGTAAGGGTAAAAACTCTGAATCAGGATCCATAACTCATTTAGTTGAATGATGCTACCCACGCTGGGAGGAGCCCCCAAACCCTCCTCCTGTAAGGGTAAAAACTCTAAATCCTCTATCTGTGTAAATCCTATAGCACTTTCATCTTTTACCTGTGTAAATCCTCGGGCAACGAGTCTAGCTTTCAACATTTCAAGTTGACCATTAAGCTTGAGTTTGGTCTTAAAAACCCACTTAGATCCAATGACATTCATGTTTGGTTCTTTTCACAAGTTTTCAAGTTTGATTATCCGCGAGTGTTAGAATTTCTTCATTCATGGCATGTTTCCAGTTTGGGTGAGAAAGAACACTATGAATGATTTTGGGCTCGACAGAGATTTCATCATAAAGTTGATGAAGTCCAGCATACTTAGGATTTGGCCTATAAATTCCACTCATGGATTGGGTGACAATAGTTTGATCAGCCTGATTAGGACTTTCAGTCAAATTGCCAGACGCAACTTCAACGACATGCTCAATGGATTCAAATTCATCTTGGCTTTATTCAATGACAGGTTCATTCAGTCTGTGTTCATCATAGGGAGTAGGTTGCATAACTGGTTCGTCTCTAGATTCAGTGGGTAGATTATGGCAAGGATCGGTATTGAATTCTACCAACTGGTTATGGAAAATCTAATTCGACTGAAATGTAGAATCATGATTCTGTTCTAAAGTGTCATTGATCTCTGTCTTAAATTCCCAATCTTTAAAAGAACAAAAATCATTTACAGATAAAGGCTTGGATATTGAATGACCAAACGACATCTCATGCTCAGCAAAAACAACTTGATGTGAGATAAAACACCACAAGAAAAATGTCAATTAGCGACGGATAGTAGCGACGACATTTTTCCGTCGCCAATTAGCGACGGCTTAGCGAGTGTCATTAATCCATCGCGAAGTTTCGTGATATTCACAGATGTAGCGATGGAAAATATTTCGACGCTAAGTCATCGCTACGTTGCGACGGCTTAGCGATGGACCATTTTTGTCGCAACAACACGCTGCGGTTAGCGACGGATTGGGCGACGGTATTTTTCCGTCGCTACGTAGCGACGCCGTTAGCGACAGACATATTCCGTCGCTAAGGAGTTGTATATATTTACGCCGGCTTAGCGACGAAATTATTCCGTCGCCTAATCCGTCGCTAATTTTTGCGTAAATCTGATCAGAAGCCCTTTTCCCTCTTTTCCTATTTCCTCTCTCCCGCCCTCCCTACGCAGCCCGACTCCTTCCTCCGTCGCCCGCCGCTTGTCGCCCCGCTTTCCGCCCGAGCCGTCGCCCCGCCGACCGACGCATTCCCCGGCCCGGAGACAGGTTCGCCCGCCGTTCGTCATTTCCGGCAGGGGGTTTAACCCCTGCGTTTCCAGCATGGGGGGTCGACCCCCTGCTGGAAAGGCAGGGGGTTAAACCCCCTGCCATGCCAGAAAGGCAGGGGGTTAAACCCTTTGCCGTAAAGGCAGGGGGTCGACCCCTCCTGACCCCCTGCCTTTCTGGCACGGCAGGGGGGGTTGACCCCCTGCGTTTCCGGCAGGGGGGTTCGACCCCCTGCCTGTTCCGACATGGGGTTTAACCCCTGCCTTTACGGTAGGGGGTCGACCCCCCCTGCCTTTCCGGCAGGTCGACCCCGGCAGGGGGGCGACCCTCTGCCTTTCCAGCAGGTCGACCCTGGCAGGGGATCGACTCACTGGCAGAAAGGCTGGGGGTCAGTTAACCCCTTATGTTCCGTAAGGGGGTCGACCCTCTACCGGAACAGCAGGGGAGTCGACCCCTTGCCGGAACAGCTTCCTTTTTTTGTGGCGACTTTTTTTTTAAAACTGCATTTTTTGTGCAGATTTTTCAACGAAACCAGCTCGTGCTCAGCCACCTGTGGTAAGTAAGTGACAAAAACAATGCAAATCGGGTAAATACCCGTGGTGAGTAAGTGATGCAAGCGTATCACATGTTATTTAATTTATTAGATATAACACTTTATTGTCCACACACTCACTTAGTTGTTGATATTTAGGGTTGCTTTGTTGGAGTTCGGAGATCATGCTGAGCATGATTTTAATGTATGAATATGGAAGTGTTCTTATTTTTGGAGTACGGAGTCCATGCTAAGCATGGTAGTAGTTAGTGAGATATTGAAGTGTGTTTGTTGCAGGTACATGTTTGTCATTTGTTTGATATGAATGATTACGATGTATTGCAATGTTTGATGTAATTGTATCCATGCTTGCATGTAGTTACTTTCAATTTGATTTTGACTTCCATGTGAAATTTTATAATAAAAGCATGCTTCAAATGATTGTATCGTGTCATTAATAGTTTGCACATGAAAATATTAAGTTATCAATGCATGTATCAAAATTCTTGTTATTGTTTGACATAGTATATTCCATGATAAATTTGATATTTTCTTCATCGTAGCATTCTGATTATTTTCTTTTAATTCGTTAGGATACTATTCGTAACATCATACGACAGAATGACTGCAAACCGTGAATGGATGTACCGTAGGATAGTGGACAATGAGTTATCGCATGAATATATGGATGGTGTTGACAGTTTTATTGAATTTACAACGGCAAGTGTCAGTACAGTGGATCCTACAGGTCAGATTAGGTGTCCCTGTAAGATTTGTAAGAATAATCGATTTGTAGAACCTCATAGCATTAGACATCACCTATACAGGAAGGGTTTTGTTAGTGATTATCAGAACTGGACGTTTCATGGAGAAGAATTTAGAAATGATTTTGATGCACGAGTGAATGTGGTGCACGATAATCCATATACGGATTTGATATTTGATGCCGCGGGAACAGAACTGGGTTCTATTATGAGTTCTAGTGATGTAAGAACTGCAGTAGATGAAGAATCACCAAACGATGCAGCTAGTAGATTTTATGATTTACTTAGAGATGTTGATGAGCCACTTTGGAACGGTTGTGAGAGTCACACTATCTTGTCTGCAGTTCTTCAACTAATGAATTTGAAGTCCGAGTATAATTTGAGTCAATCATGTTTTGACTGTTTGTGCATGATGGTGAAGAGTATGTTGCCCAAAGATGAGAAATTGCCACAAAATTTCTATCATGCGAAAGTTATGGTCAACGCTCTAGGTATGGGTTACAAAAAGATTGATGTTTGTCCAAATCACTGCATGTTGTATTTCAAGGATCAGGAAAACAACATATCATGCCAGTTATGTGGGCATCCTCGGTTCAAGCCAAAGACAAGAGGCAATGGTAGCAAGAGATCAAAGGAAGTTTCATACAAGTCGCTCCGCTACTTTCCTATCACTCCTAGATTGCAGCGATTGTATATGTCTTCAAGGACAGCTAAACACATGAGATGGCATGCAAATAAAGTTTGACACGATGAGATGACATATCTTATAAATATTTTATATTGATATTTACTGTGTAACAATTCATGTGCAGCACGAGGTTTGAGACACAAAAAGTAGTACGGGAGATTAGGAATTCACTTCTTCAACATCTACCAAGATCGGTTGCTCAATGGAAAGAGTACACAAAGGAGGTGTTAGACAGATTGTGGTCCTCATTCATGGTATACAGTTGTTCCTCATAGTTAATATGTTTCATATTTAATTTATTTAAGTAATGTCTACTAACTTTCTGAAAATATTTGTAGGCTTCGAATCGCTTCGCAACTACGGTGGAAGAAAATGATACAAGGAAGGTGTGGCAAAAGGTGGTTGTCAATCGATTTGCAGACATGCTGCACACTATGAAGACTGCAGCAAAAAAAGCATCTGGCGTAGTAGATGATCCATTACTGTGGAAGGGTCATGGCCCTATTACTATCAGGAGAGATTACTGGGATGAAATGTACGATAAGTGGGCGGGAGATGCATTTAGAAATCGCTGTGAAGGCTGCACAAAATCGATCGAAGATGCCCGAAGCCCATCTACACACAGGTGGATCTAAGACATTTGGGAGCCACCTGAAGAAAATGGTAACTCATCAATATATAATATTAATTTTATAAGTATTGTTGCAAACTTGTGTACTAAATCTTTTGTCATTTAACTTCGCAGGAAGCAGAAAAAGGAGGCAGTGTACCATAAAAGGATGTGTTTGTTGAAACACATAAACGGAAGACCACGGGAGTCTTCATATCAGAGAAGGCGAGAACGACAACGGTATGTATTTATTCTATTAATAATCATTGCAATATATATGCAAGTTATCATAATGTTATCATTAATTATTAATGAATACTTTAAACATTATTTTGTAGGAGGCATATGCGATGATGCTACTCAGCATCCATCATTTGATCCTACAGCATGGGTGACTGCAGCAGGTGAACCCAAAAAAGGTCGCGTGTTCGGGTTTGGGAGTAATATGAACACTTCACCAGTTATTGCTTCTTCCAGTTACGGCTCACCGACTTCTTGCGCCGACATAAGCTCCAAGCAGCAGACTATTCTTTCCGATGATGATGTACGCCAGATCGTTACGAATCACTGAATAACTACTTTCATGACACTGTCGCCCCCTTTCTTCGAAATGAGATCAAGGTCGCTGTTCTGGAAAGGGGATCTTCGATTCCAGGTCCCTCTCAGGTATAATCACATATTCAGTTTTTTGTCTGCCTTAGAACACATATGAGCATAATCGAATCACATATATAACTTTTTGCCTGCCTAAGAACACATATGAGCATGTTATAATCACATATTCAGTTTTTTTATTGCCTTAGAGCACATATGAGCATGCTATAATAACATATAGAGTTTTTTTATTGCCTTAGAGCACATATGAGCATGCTATAATCACATATAAAGTTTTTTTGCCTGCCTAAGAACACATATGAGCATGATAGAATCATATATAAAGTTTTTTTTACTGCATTAGAACACATATGAGCATGTTATAATCACATATTCAGTTTTTTGACTGCCTAAGAACACATATGAGCATGTTATAATCACATATTCAGTTTTTTGATTGCCTTAGAGCACATATGAGCATGCTATAATAACATATAGAGTTTTTTTATTGCCTTAGAGCACATATCAGCATGCTATAATCACATATAAAGTTTTTTTGCCTGCCTAAGAACACATATGAGCATGATAGAATCACATATAAAGTTTTTTTGACTGCATTAAATGTAAAACCCATGAATTTTAAGGAATTTTCAATGAAATAAAAATGTGTGTTTATGTGAAATAATATGGTTTATGAAATATTCAATGTGATTTTGAGGATTTCAGGCCAGTAAAGCGAACCCGGTAACGAATACTAGAAAGGGTACTTGGATCCGGACTTTAGCGAGATACGATGATCCGACCCAGTTCACGAGGCCAAGTGGAGAAATCCGATGTTTTTGAGATAATAGCGTGAGATCCGAAGCACGTTTATGGTGAGAGAGTGCAAGTTTAGAACCAACGGGTGAAAAACCCACTTGAAAATGGAAGAAATCCATCAACAAGGTAAAACGTCCAAATATGACATAAAAGGAATTTTCTTGCAAAAGTAAACACCAAGTGATGGTGTGGTGTAGTGGTAGGGCACATGGTTGTTTGGAGTCACAACCCAAGTTCAAAACTCATGGCGCGCCCACGTAGAAGTGAAAAACATTATTTTTTTTATGAAATCCAGAACGAAATTAAAAGGGTTATATACAATTTAATTCACACCCTTTGCAATGAAAAACAACATAGCACAAGTGGTGGGGTTCATTACCCCTTAGGTTGAAGACCCCAGTTCAAAACCCCTTGTGCACGGATTTGTGGGATCTTGGCCAAGCCCACTTCTTAGGCCTTTTCATCTCACTTTACCAACATTGGTGGGGAATCCCATCAAAAAGGGAAAAGGGTACCCATAAAGCAATCAAATGGGAGGTTAGAGAAAATCTTGCCAAAGGAGAAGTGGGGGCAATTTTGGAAAATCGGTGCACCCACCAAAAGCGTGGAATGGGGATGGAGTTTTGAAGTTTTAAAGTTATAACTCCCCTAATTAAGAGGAGTTAAAGGAGGGGCTCAAGGGAAACCGTGTAACTCTCTCTCTCTCTCTCTCTCTTGACGTTTTGGCCAGCCACCCTTTCCTTCCCTGCTGAAAGTGGGGACTCCATTATTGAAGCTGCGTGGGTTGCTCCAACGAGGAAGCGAGATTTCAGCCGGGCCGTCGCGAGACTCCAACGAGGTAAGGAGCATTTGATTTATACGTGTGTTTGGTGTCTTGCTGCACAAACATGTATAGTGTTTGCGATTTGAGGCTGGACATCGCTGCAAATGGGTAGTGTTCGTCGTCATGAGTCATGGTTGGGTGAGAGTACAACTTCTCGGTTCACCTGGATGGTGAGCTATATTAGGTGAAAACGATTGTCTTGGCTGGACAACTGCAGAGGCTGTGTGGTGCAAGCGCACGATTTGGCACATTACTAATATATATGTATATAGTTATGAGCCTTGCCTTCATGATGACGATGCAGTGGGACTGCAATCCAGAACTCAATAGCTAGGATGATATGCTCATTCAACTACCCCAGCTATGTTAGGATTTTTGGTCATATGCATACCGACACCTTGAGAAGGTGGGAATGGGTCTTCATTAAACATACTGTTAAAGTTTACTGATTGTAAATCTGAAACTATACAATAAAAAAAAAATGTGTACCATTAATAATTGTTGAACCTAGATCATAACTTAGGTTTGAATCTACAAAATAGAACAAACACAGAAAATATTGAAGCTTTGCTACCTAGATGCATGCTAGGGATCTTGACGTTGTGTGTTAATGGATTTGTACATGATTAATGACTAGTAGCATGTATGGGTGATTTCTACGGCTGAAGAGAAATAAGTACTTGAAATATTGTTTGAAAGGTAGGCATAATCCCAAACGTGATTTAATTCCCTATGGTAATGCTTACTTCATATATATATATAATACATGGCACCAACTGACTTTTTCTAAAGATTTATTTTAACTCATGGCTGGACTATGTGTTAGCATAGGTATGGACGTCACTATAATACAAGTGTTGCTCAAAAAGGGGCTGAGTATCATACACGGATGGACCTACACACACACCACTATCACGTCTTGCTTATAAAAAAGAAAAAAAGGATATTGCAAATAGTTGTAGATTTTTCTGCTCAGTTATTATAAGTAGCTTATCTTGAAATTTTAGTAAGCATACATGTAATTTCTTATAGGGGATTCGGTTAAAATTTTCTGATATAAATAGGTGACCAGCAGGAATATTGTAATGCTGTTGGTCATTCTATAAAGTGAAACACTTAGAAATGTTAGTGAACCATGGTGTAAATTTTGAATGCTAGTTGCAACCGAGGAGAAACAAATCCGGTGGACCATTGTGTTCATTTTGCCAGTTTTCTCTGATGTGTTTAGAAGTTGTACATTAACGTTCGACACAAAAATATAGGTTGAGAACAGTGGTGTTACAGGATGTTGTCACTTTATAAACATTAGTTACCATAGTACACAAACCCGATTGGCAGTAGTCTCAGATGGTCGCACCAAAACCACCGTGAGCACTGCCACAACGTCATTGTTGATGTTTCAGTAGGGTTAGTATCATTCTACAATATTCAATACACCATAAATGGTATACAATAGCATATTACTGCAGAAATCAAAGTTTTGGTTGAGTTGTAAAAAAAAAAAAAAAAAAGGAATTGTGTTGGATAATTAAATAGACATGAACTCATGCACATATTGTTAACACTAGTGGGTAGCACACGCATGAATATGACAGTGATACCTAGACGGTTTTGAAAGGGCCTTAATAATAATAACTGAGGGGGTATTCATCAATTTATTTTTGTATGTCTAAGCTATGAAAAATAATAATAATTATTATAATTTGTGCATGTTGGTAGGGGTCACTTGGCCCAGCCTCACTCGATTACCCAGGACGATGGGCCGACTGACCCATTCGGTCAACCTATTTCTGTTTTGCATCAGTGTGATTCGATGCATGATGGTCGGACCAATCGGTGTTGGAGTTGCTGGGTAACCCAACGTTCTGTTGGAGGCCTGAGTTGGTTCCAGCAGTGGCTGGACTGCTGTTGACTACCAGAACCGGATCTAAGTGAGTTCGGCCTGGGTCATCATATCTGGCCAGGATAGTGACCATTAGGGTGGGGCAGCAAGTGTGATCTCGTTGCTGTGTCCACACTGCCGATACGTTGGGTGAAGCCCTTGTGCCTTCATTGTGGGTGTATATATATTATGCCACGTAAGTGGTTTGATATGCGGGAGGCAAGTGCATACACCTTTGCTCCTAACTTAGATGCCACTGTGGGTTTCAAGTCAAGCCATGTTCTGGGAAATGTTATTATGAGGGTGCTCATAACACTCTGGCTCTCGAACGCATACTCTTTGTGTGAACCTCAAGTCGAGTTCGGGATTTTGGGAAATCCCTGTGGTGTGATGACTCACACGGGAAAATAAACAAAAAAAAAATGAAAATATATGCAACATCATAAAGTTCCGAGGCTCTGGGTACACCTGAAAGACGGTGTATGTTATTGGACCCCTCGTGGTGCGATGATTCGCACGTGATTATAAAGAAGATGTTAAATGATAACATAAACATAAAACTTTCGAGATTCTGGGTATACCTGAAAGGCAGTATATGTTACCGGATTCTCTAGGCTCTGGGTATACCTGAAAGGCGGTATATGTTACTGAACCCATTGATCTACCTTGGAGAGGGTATGTGGTACAAGCTTCGTAAACGTTCATGTTTTTGTGAAAGCTAGGCGTATCACTATAGGGTCTCAGTTTACTACGATGTCTATGCCTGTGCGTACCCACAGGGTAAGAGTAAGAGTATGAGTAAGATAAACAGTAAATAATTTAAGTTGACTGGAAACTAAATTCTGGAGATTTGCGTACTGTTGATATGACTTTCGTAAAGCTGGTGAAATCTAGCGCTTCTGCTAATGTACTGTTAGCTCAGTTAACTTTTACATTGTTTGATGAATTAGAAAGCATAATCATTTCTTTAGAATGTTATAAATTTCCATGCTAGTTATATTTGCAGATGTTGCACATATTTGTACACAGGACACTGAGCACCACATATAAATATAATGCTTCTTACGCAGACACAGGAGTCTGACTCTTCTGCATTAAAATTTTGCAGGTAGTAAATAAATGGAGCATCGTGGCGTCACATTTGGAAGTAGTCAAGAGATCTCAGTTTTCAGTGTTTCCTGTTAAACTCTGAATAGTTAGATTTGTAATTCCATTTATGAGATGTAGTTAATGACATTAATGTTTTAATATTTGAATGATATGTTTTTTGGTACTTCTCTGTTTTTTCCTGTAATGCACCCGACTTGTGTTTTCCGTACTTCCGCTATTTAAAAAAAAAAAAAATTACTCCAAAATTT
The DNA here is from genome assembly GCF_984573655.1 of Nuphar pumila. NCBI lineage: Eukaryota > Viridiplantae > Streptophyta > Magnoliopsida > Nymphaeales > Nymphaeaceae > Nuphar > Nuphar pumila. The sequence continues at coordinate 82,952,153 of NC_143258.1, forward strand.
TTACTATAAAAAGTTGGGGCGTTACATTAGAACACATATAAGCATGCTATAATCACATATTCAGTTTTTTGACTGCCTTAGCACACATATGAGCATGATAGAATCACATATAGAGTTTTTTTATTGCCTTAGAGCACATATGAGCATGCTATAATAACATATAGAGTTTTTTTATTGCCTTAGAGCACATTTGAGCATGCTATAATCACATATAAAGTTTTTTTGCCTGCCTTAGAGCGCATATGAGCATGCTATAATCACATGTTCAGTTTTTTGACTGCCTAAGAACACATATGAGCATGTTATAATCACATATTCAGTTTTTTGACTACCTTAAAACACATATGAGCATGCAAAAATCACATATAGAGTTTTTTTACTGCCTTAGAACATATATCATTTATGATAGAATCACATATAATTTTTTTTCCTTTGCCTGCCTTAGAGCACATATGAGCATGCTATAATCACATATTCAATTTTTTGACTACCTTAGCACACATACGAGCATGATCGAATCACATATATAGTTTTTTGCTTGCCTTAAAGCACATCTGAGCATGGTAGAATCACATATAGAGTTTTTTTAGCTGCCTTAGAACACATATGAACATGCTATAATCACATATTCAATTTTTTGACTGCCTTAGCACACATATGAGCATGATAGAATCACATATATAACTTTTTGCCTGTCTTAGAGCACATATGAGCATGATAGAATCGCATATAGAGTTTTTTTATTGCCTTAGAACACACATGAGCACATGATAGAATCACATATAATGTGTAATTTATTTCATTATATTTTGTTTATCAATACTGACTGTTGTTTTCTTGTGTAGGCTGATAGCGATAATCAGCGTAGCAGAGCTGAAGGGACAGATAAAGGCAATGAACAAGAAGACGCACAAAATCTTGGCGATTATTAGAGAACTGTGTTGAAGAAGTTCTATTTTTTTATGTTTCCTAATTGTAATTGTTGAATTGTAAATAATTAAAATTGTTAATTTTAAGGTGGAACGATTAATTATTGTAGATTCTTTTTATATGGAATTTTTTGTGTGGTTTGTTTTTTATTTACAGGAAATATAAATTGTACAGGAAATATAAATTGTACCGTTCTCGGTATTTAATTTTCAAATAAATTTTTTTTAATTTTTTTTCCTGTTTGCGATGGATTAGCGACGGAACCATCCGTCGCTATTCATATAAAGCTAGTGACGGACTAGCGACGGACGTAAATTTGTCGCCAAGCCGTGGTCGCCGTTTAGTACCGGCGGATTGGCGATGGAATACAACGCTCGTTAGTCCGTCGCAATTGGCGATGGAATAAATCTGTCGCCAGTTAGCGTCGAAAAATTTGCGACGTAAGCATACCATCGCCTCGTCGTCGCTAATCCGTCGCTAAGAGGCATAGCGACGGATTAGCGACGGAATGTGGTCGTCGCTAATCTACTGCTTTGTTGTAGTGAAAATGCATCCAGATTGCGGGTTCAAACACTTGTAGCCTTTGTGATAGATGTTGTGCCCTAAAAAGACACATAGGACGGACTTGGGTTCAAATTTGTTTTTGTTGTACCCTCAAAAATAAGGGTAACAACAACACCCAAAGGTCCAAAAAGTAGAATATTCAGGTTGTTTTTGAAAAAAATCATAAAAAGTAGACTTCATCTTCAAAGAGCTGGACGGTAGCCTATTTGTGAGAAAGACAGTTGTAGAAAAGGCTTCATACCAGTATAACTTTGGCATTTTGGCATGAAATATCATGGCCAGACCGAGTTCTATTATGTTTCAGTGTTTACGCTCAGCGACACTATTTTGTTCTTGAGTTTTCGAGCACGATAGTTGCCGCTTGATGCCAAAACTATCAAGATAATTGACAAATTTTGAACTAGTGAATTCACTTCCCCCATCACACTGAATTTTTTTTATTCTTTTGTCAAACTGGTCTTCAACAAAAGCTTTAAAGTGCTGGAAGCAAGGAAAGAAATCTGATTTCCTTCTTAAGGGATAAATCCAAGTAAATCTTGACCAGTCATCAACAAAAATAACATAGAACTGATACCCTTCTTGAGTAGTAATTGGAGCAGGTCCCCACAAGTCAGAACGAATTTTGTGAAGCAATTCGAGACTCTTAGTTTCATTATCAAGAAAAGGAAATCGACAAGCTTTGCCGAGTTGACAACTAAAATAAAAAAACTCTTTATTTTTCTTAGAAACATCAATAAGACCTTGAAACTGAGGAAGCCTAACTATACTTATTTGAGAGTGACTGCGCCCCCCATGCCACTGATCTTCACTGGCACATCTAAACCTGTTAGAAAAGAAGGTGGCATGACTTTGATTCTTAAGATAGAGTCCTCCTTGTTTAGTCCCGGTTGCTATTATACTTTGTGTTCTCCTGTCCTTCAAGACACATCCAACAGAGGTAAATTCAAAAGAACAAGGAAGATCATCTATTAGTTGACTAACAGAAATGAGATCTTTCTGTAACTGAGGTACATACAAAACATCTTTTAGAGAGAAACAACCTGATGAAGTCTTAATTTTACTGTCTCTTATGTGCGTAATACATATTTTGTTTCCATTGCCTACCATAACCAAGTCTTTTGCTTTATAGGGTTTAAGATTAAACAGCTTACTTGCATTTCCAGTCATATGTGAGGTGGTACCTGAGTCAGCAAACCATTGTCCATCTTGAGTTTCTTCAATAGTCAAGGCAGCTAAAGCTTGAGGAGCGTCACTTGCCTGAAACAAGTGATTGAAGCAGTTATAGCATTTGAGTGCATAATGGTATTTCTTGCCACAGATCTGACAAACTACATGATCAACTTTGTCCTTTCTTTGATCATTCTTGTTTTGATAAGAATTGAAGTTTTGATTTTTATTTTAGTGGATATTTTTTGATTTGTTGGAGTAAGTGTTCATGCATTGATTCAGAAAAGCTATTTGATTGGTGACGTTAGAATCAGGGAGCTTATGCATTTCATAGCTCTGAAGTAGAGAAATCAAGTCCTTGTAGGATGGCACTGAAGACTTTAACATACTAGTTATAAAAGCTTCATATTTGGAGCCTAATCCTTGAAGCAACCAGAATGCATGAGCCTTATCATTGACGGGTTTTACTATAGCAGAGAGATCATCACACACACCTTTAAATTTGTGGATGTATTCTGTGAATGTCTCATTGCCTTTTTTAAGGGACGTCAAAATCTAAGTTAAATGAAATTCTCTCTCTTGAGATTCCAGAGCAAAGGCATCGATTAGGGATGTCCAGATCTCTTGAGAAGACTCCAGACCTACAACCAAGCTGAGAACTCCTTCTGAAAGTGTGCTCGTGATCCACTCTTTCAGCAAGCGATCGGATCATTTTCAGAAAACATACTGAGGGTTAGGAGACACTTTGCAAATTCCTACAGTGTCTGTTGTGTGAAGAGTAGCAGTAGGTGTCGAAGTTTCTCCGTTAAAAAAGCTTTCCATGTCTTGTCTTTTGACAAGAGCCATGACTTGCGTTCTTCATAGCAAAAAATTGGATGAGTAAGCTTGAGAGAGACAAAGTTCAAGATGTTCAAAGTGGAAGGATATGGGTAAGGAGATTGAGATGAGGAAGTCATGAAAGAATACAAGAGAAAAAAAAACTTTCACTCCACAAGCTTTGATACCATAAAGAAAAAGAGAAAATAGGGACTTTTACGTGGTTCGATTCAGTTTAAACCTACATCCATGGTAACAACCTAAGCAGGATTGGTATCTTTCTCTCAAGCATTACATGTCTCATATATACAAGAGGATCCATTTTCAGCAAATGGAAATAGAATGATCTTTGGTTGATTCTTGGTTTCTATTTTATACGTGTGGTGATCTCTCCCTGATTCTCTCCAACCATCTCTTTTTATGTAGACAGGTTGCCAATCTCATCCTTGATATCTTTATAATTATCCTTAATGTGATATTCATGATCTTCACATGTACCAAAATTATCTTTTGTGATAACATGATCTTCATTTGCTTCTTCAAGTGTAAGACAATTCTCATGGGCTTGCACACTTTGGTGTGTGCTATCACATGGGCTTAGCTCTGGCAGGATTTTTTTAAAAAGTTCATTCCCGTGTAAAGCCTTTCCTTCACATGAGAATGAAACAAATGAGGCAAAGGATGATATCTTGTGAATAAAAGCAAAAAAAAAAATAGGAGGCATTTAAAATGATCTCTAACAATTTATGAAGTAGAAAGAAAGGAAAAGATCATGACTTTAAAAAACAATAACGTCTTTACTTGTATGCTATATATCCACCAATCCATTGGTTATTATTAAGAGGTAAAAATCAAGTATCAAAGTTTCGCAATTTCAAGGCATAACTTTTAATTGAAATGGTCAAGTAGACACCTCAGATGCAGTAACTAAGTTTAACCATGAATTTGGTATAATAAAATCATTAAAACACCCCTATCGTAGGTGCATACACGACCCAAACTCAGTTAATTGACTTTTTTTTATGACGAGTAACCTTCGTCACAGGGACACACCATTTTTTAGTCATGTCCTCGCATGACACGAGTAGACACACTCAGACACATGGACATGGACACTAACACGTACATCTAATATTTTAACATTATTTTAATATTTATAATGATTTTAAGTATTATTTTAATAAAAATAGTTTTAATATTAAATTATAACAATATCAATTTTTATTGATTAAACGATTAAAAAAATGTGTCATGTCCTGTTTTTCAAAAAAAAATCAAACTTGTGCATCGCCCCCCAGGTCCACGTGTCCTTGTGACATAGCTTCCTAAAGATGCATGTCGCCTGATGGGACCTACCACCCTAAGAAGTAAACCCCGGGTTAGTCCGTAGTCCCTCAGCCTTATGGAGACCTACCTCAAGAGAGAAATTGGGAACGGTCCTACCTAGCTCGATCGAGTCAATCCCAACTCCCTTCACCTTTTTTTGGATTTATAACCCCAAGAAATTACACTCAACATGAAGACCTAGTTGTGCTGGCTCAGCCTGCCATACCTACGGTGTGCTACCAGCGTAAAACTCCAAGGCTAGGACCCTTGCCCCTAGGACCTATGTTACAAGTTGGCTTGCACCGAGGGGCCACGTTGATGAGAATCAAACCTTGATTGTCATAGCAGCCGAGGCCTCCACCCCACTAAGCCAAGCCCCCCTTGGGGGATTTCACCTTAGAAACCCTTCCAAGAGACCAGGTGCTCTCAACCCGTGGGCGCAGTTAATTGAATTAATTTCCTTCTATTTTTTTTGGCTTTTAATACAAATTTTTTTGCCTGATTTCAAGGTTTGTTCATTAATGTTTCTTAGATTCTATAAGTTATTTTAATAGTTCAAGGCAAATCCAATGCCATGATGCAGAAAGAAGAATTGACAAGGTCATGTGCAAGCATGGGCTATGACATAATGCATGTTGAAAGTTAACAAAATTTCTCTAGGTTAGAAGCTTGAACTCAAGGGGGTGCTCCCTCAACTACCTTTTTCCACGTGGAATTGCAATTAATGGCCTTCCTTGTTAGCAAAAATGAGTGACTCTCGGCAGGACAACAGACATCCATCAAGTTGAAGGTCACAATGTTTGAAAGCCATCGATGCACTTCACCTGACTCATCAGATTATTGGTCAAGCATTTTCCCCATGCCAACTTGTATGCTATATATATATATATATATATATATATATATAGAGAGAGAGAGAGAGAGAGAGAGAGATGCATATAGAAGAATTGACAAGGGCATGTGCAGCATCATCAATCAAATTATTACAACATTACTTTTTTTTTAAAGGCAAGTTGGGGTTAGGCAGACCCCCAACCAGAATAACAGCCGCCCATGTGGCAGAGGGATTCGATCCTGAGCCTTCGGCTTGACACAGAACCCTGCATACCACATGGGATATCACCTCGGTGGTTAATATAACATTAATTGCTAGCAATACTTTTATCTAACATATACAAGCTTTGGCTCGAGCTCAACCTGAGCCTCAACTATCCTATTCAAGCTTGACTCGATCGGGTCAAGCTGGTGTGGGCTCAAGCTCATCTCTGGATACAATCCTAATCCTAAGCAAGAAAGTGGTAGGTTTTGAAATGAAAAGAGGGGGCTAGAAATGAACCCACCCCCTCCTTTTAAGATTGAGGGTTTGGTTTAATTGTTGATAGAGCAATAAACTGTTTAGATTGGGATCGGATGTGACCAATACCTTACTCAACTAATTGGATGTTGGTTAAACATATTCAAATTCAAATTTGGATTCAAATGGCGAAAAGCTCATACCATATTCGATTTTGTACACATAAGCATATTTGGGTATTCATCAAATTCGAATATTTGTTGGATTCAGTAGCAAACAATTAAATCCATATCTGTAACTCCCCAAAATCTTGAACTTGTGACTTTTTAGAAAAATTTGAAAACCTTAAAAACTTTCCTTTCTCAGAGTTTTAAAATAGCAGTTCAGCGAAAAATGAAATTTAAAATAACAAGCCGATGAACTTTGGGCGCATTACGGTGAACCTTTCTTTACACAATAAATTTGTATCTCCGTACAACCATTAAAAATCATATAGAAAAAATAAAGTTTTTGTTAATTTAGAGTTCATACAAAAGAGGAATTTTCTGAGAAAATCTTTACACAAAATTTATAAAAAGGTGTGTTCAGGAACAAAATTCCAGAAAATTAGTGGAATGTTAATATCATCTTGCCATCACGTCATCGCCTGCCTTATTGACCTAATCATCACTTGTACCCATGAAACAGGTTAGATTGATTAAAATCTGGTAGGTGTATAGATATAACAATTTAGAACAAGACTAACATATGCATTGCTCCTTTCGTGATATGCAATTTAACATAAATAAAATAAACATTATAACTTTGTTTCGATATTAATTATCTTGAGGGTACGCGCATGAGAAATGTAAAAATAACTCAGACTGCTCAGGGGTTTGTTATACTCTGAATTTTGATACCTCAGGCAGCTAGTTGAGTTTGTTCCAAAGGGAACGGCTAGTAACTAAGAGAGAATTTTCCATAGGCATTTGTGGCAAGGGATGCATCCAACTTCTATAGAAGTCCATGAGAACTACCACTTAGGATAATTTTTTGTAGCCTCATCCCCTAACTCTGATGACCAGGGATACCAAGTCAATTGCTACTCAAGAAGCGTAGTTGTTAACAACCTGCCCATCAAAGTTTTTATACCATCTCATAATCTCTCTTAACGGAACCAAATTGTTGCACCATATTGTCGCACCTTTCCCAAGAAGCAACTAATGATACTGGTTCAGTGGGTTTGGGGATGGTACCATCCACAAACCCCATTTTGTTCTTTGCATTGAGCACTATGCTCATCGCACAGTCCCATATAGTGAAATTTTTTCTTGTAAGGGGCTGAGAAACTAACATGATACCTTGTGAATCTGAGTGATGAATATAATATGGATTCACATATTCTTCTGTGTTGTTCCTTGTACTCTGATCCAATGATGAATTCGCTCCTTCGTTCGACATGGCTGATAGCAAATGTCGGCTCTGATAATAAACATGGCTATGTGATATACAAGGCTAGGTCAGTAATGATTATCATATGGTTACACGGGTTTGATGAGATAACATTTGCTTTATGATGTACATAACTGCAAGGTAAATGTGATAAGGATAAACGTGCCTTCATGGTGCACAGTAACAACATTTTAACAATCTTGGTGCTCCTTGGCGAAATGATGGTGGCCAAAAGAACCTCTCTAAGATGATTCTTCTTTTCCCAAAAGCTACAAGGTAATTGTCACACTTTTGCAAAACACTTTTGAACATATTAACAATTCCAAAATAAGTGGTTTGCACCTTCGTCTTCTCTTTTACACATGATACATTGACTAGGGAGGCTGAATCTTTTTCTTTTCATTACTTGGTCTGTGAGCAATTTGTCATGAAAGAGTAATCAGCCCGTAGAGATGCTTCTAATAGGAAAAGAATTATTCCATAAAACTTCTATGGGAAGTCATTGTGCCATTGGATTGCCAAGAAAGCGATAGCAATAAGAAGTGGAGAAGACACCATTAGGAGAATGCTTCCACCAATGGAAATTTCTCTGTATTCTGATCCACTGTAATAATTATCTATTAATAAAGGAGGGGTTCATAATCCCCCAACTATTTCTTCTGAAAAAAGAAAAACGTTAGGGAAACCTCAAACATGTTTCCTCGTACATTCGGTTTCTATCATCTTTTTTATTATCTTTTCTGCCCACATACATGTATACCAAGAAAACAGCCGGTGCATTGCACTTCACCTAACTTATATATCAAATAATTAATGGATGTGGTTTTGCCTCTTGCTAGCTTGACTATTGGAGATTAATTTTGTTCCACTCAAACTCTGTGTTATCCCTAACTTAATACCCTATCTTGAAATCTCACTAGTGCAAGTTGTTTTGATCAAATCTAACCCCGTACATCATGTTTTATTTAGTGACTATCAACATTTGAATCGCCAAAATCCAACCATTGTATAGGATTTTATGATTGACCCAAAAAACTAATGGATATAAACATGTCAAATTTTGTTGAATTTCAAATCATATTTTTTTGGTCAAAAAAATGCAATCCAAAGGTTGATTCCTATTAAATTGACCATGGTAAATCCATCTACATGGTCAGATTTGATCAAAACAACTTGTATTTATGGGGTTCAAAGATAGGGATGACATAGGGGATGATTAAAACTATTGATCAAAAGTCAAGTTGGCATGAGGCAAATTCACACTCATTAATTATTTGATAAGTCAGGTGAATTGCAAAACACCGATTATTTTCTTGGCATAAGGGTAGGTGGGCCAAACAGAGAAAAGGAAACATGTTTGAGGTTCCCCTAGTGCTTGAATATTGGTCAGCACACGCTGTATTGCATGTTTTTGTGTCATAGCTCTATTTCATGAAAGTAAGAAAGGAAAAAAAAACAAAATATTATGAGGATGTCGTCTGCTGAAGCTGAATATAGAGCAATTGCTAATGATGCATGTGAAATTATTTGGCTTAAAACTCTTTAAACTAATCTTCAAGTGGCTCACTCTCAACTTGCCACATTGTCTTGCAATAACCAAGCAACACTAGGGATGCACACGAGCCAGGTTCGAGCCGAGCCCCAAGCTTGGGATGGCTCCGCTCTTGAAGGAAAATGGGTTGTTCAAGCTCGGCTCGAGTCGAGCTCAAGCATGGCTCAGCTCTAGCTGAAAACCTTTAATTTTAAAAATATTCTTAAAGTTTTTGAAAATTGTGTAAAATGCCTTTTTGAAAGAGATAAAAACAATGGGATTTGAACTCATGCCTCTTACAAAGATGATCAATGAATTATCCACTAATGTGAGACTCTACTTTGTGTTATGAATATGAATAAAATACATAGATATATAAATCTATTTTTTTTATAAACTATGTAAATCGAGCCTAGTAGGGCTTACCGAGCTTATTCGAGCTGAACTACCAGTTCAAGCTCCGCTAATTTATGTGTTCCAAGCATGAAACCTTGTTTAAGCTCGGCTCATTTATTTTTCAAACGAGTTTGAGCTGAGCTTAAACGAGTCGAGCCCAAGCAAGTTTGGCTCGTTGTGCATCCCTAAGCAACACTGCATATAGAGCCAATCATGTTATATCACAAATGCATGAAACATATTAACATTGATTGTAACTTAATTCCTAAGAAAAAATCTTAGGGTGATGTTAGCACTGCATATGTTCATACCAAGAATCAAATTGCAGACTTATGCAAGAAAGCATTAGGAAAAGATCGATTTTTGAATTTGGTATTCAAACTGTGATTGTGACCTACACATTCCATATTGAGAGGGAGCGTTAATTTTGGAAGGTTCTCATTTGTAATCTGCGTAATTGGTGTGTTTTATTTTCTTTCCCTTTGTATTTTTACCATTCATTTGTAACTTTTACCTTTCTCACCATGTAGTGCCGTAGAAGATATGTTTCAATGGGAATCAGTTTGGTTGTATATTAGTTCAATTATGTTTCAATGTGAAGCATTCAAGCATTTTTCACAATCTATAAGATTCATGTTTGTAATCGAGGATGGGAAGAAATAAAATTGAAGCTGCATCGTGACAAATTTCAGGATATATTTTGTTCATGCATTTTCTTTGTTTATTTGCATTTTGGTATTTATCTAGATTTGTTAGATGGTAATAGATACGATGTTTGGTTGACAGTGGGAATCAGTTTGGTTGTATATTAGTTCAATTATGTTTCAATGGGAAGCATTCAAGCATTTTCCACAATCTATAAGTTCACGTTTGTAATCGAGGATGGGAAGAAATAAAAATGAAGCTGCATTGTGACAAATTTCAGGATATAATTTGTTCATGCAATTTCTTTGTTTATTTGCATTTTGGTATTTATCTAGATTTGTTAGACGGTAATAGATACGATGTTTTTTTTTTGTTTTTTCTCATTGTAATCAGTCGAATTTCCAAACCAAATGACAAAAATTAAAATGCATAATTTATTTGTTATGAAATTCTTGTGAGGATATTTTCGAATGAAGTCAAATCAAATTTAAGAGTGACAGGTGTCGCATCACTCGGTGTACCAAAATCTAAATCCTACTCAATAATATTTTCCGATAAAATTAATGTCTAACAAAAATCAGTAAGTTCAGAAGTACCAAAATTTAAAGATATTTTCATCTTATGTTTGTGATGGATCGAGCTTGCACATTTGGATTCAATGATACATCTTCCCCGAACATAACTTCAGGATGTGTTGCATCACTTTTAGACCTAAAATGCTTTAGTTTAAAATAACAAGGTTTTGAAATGAAAAGACGGGGGGTGGAGATTTCAATCATAGTCACAAATACCGGCAAATTTTTTAAAATCTCCTGAGTTTACTGTGAGATTTCAAAAATTGTTGAAATCTCAAAAAAACAATATGTTCAAAAAAATATTGCTTATTTTGAAAGTGGCAATGTTTTTTTGTGATATTACCATGTTATTAATGTGATATATATATATATAGAGAGAGAGAGAAGCCCATAATAGTGGACACACAAAGTGTTCACTGTTATCGAATTGCTATATGTCGCTGATCACGCAAAGATCGGCTATGGAGTGCCATTTTTTTGCTATAATACACAATGAGCGGTGGTCACAAATGCCACTAAATATGTATTTTTCACCCAACACATTAGTAGCGATCGCAACCAATGCTAGTGGGTTGATCTTGCGCAGATTGGATGCACAAGGCGCGTCTGAAGCAAGTTTGACGAGAAGCCCATCCACTGTAATGAACTTATATATAAGAACTCTCTCGAGCTGCTATACAAGTTCTTCCAAGTTGTGTCATTCACCTATGTTTGGGCAAAACTCTTTTAAGCTAAACAAGCTGCTCATGGCTCGGCTTGACAACTATATGAACTGATCACAAACGAGTTTATGAAAGCAGAACCGAGACAGTCACTACAAGAAAAATGCTAGTTAGCGACAGAACTTTGCGATGGATGTTTTTTGTCGCAAAGTTACGACGAATTAGCGAGAGAAGACCAGTTGTCGCTAACTTGCAAAATTTTTATGAAAATAACGACGAAAATATTTTCGTCGCTCACTCCGTCGCTAAGTCGTGACGGATTAACGACAGAAGTTTTTGTCGTAAAACCAGTCGCCATTTGCGACAGATGTAGCGACGGAAGTTTTCTCGTCGCTACTTAGCGACGGAGTAGGCGACGAAAATATTACGTCGCTAAATGTCAATGCTACTTAGCTATGGAGTAGCAATGGAATATTTTTGTCGCTCATCTGTCGCTAAATGTCGATGTAAAACCCCCCTAGGGCACGAAATCGATTTTTTTTACTCTCACTTGCGCCGCTCTCTCTCTCTCTCTGACACCGTTGTGATCATCGTAAAGTTTTTCCTCTTTCGTTGTTTATCTCTCTTCCTTCTCTTTTCCCTTTCCAACCTCTATTTTCCTCCTTTTTGAAGGGAGAAGAATAAAAGAAAGAAAAGAGAAAGAGAAGAGAAAAGAAAGAAAGAAAAAGAGAAGAGGAACTCTTTTGCGCGGTTTCACTTGACCTTAATTTGAAAATATTTAGAAATTTAACTCGCCTCTATTTTGAGATATATTGCGGGAAAAATGGAGAGACGGGATTCGCTCGTTGGTACGAAATTCGACCGTTCCTGGTGCCTTTACCAGGGGTAATCGAACCAAGGATCGAATCTATGCCTTTTGCTTTGCCTAAATATAATCTAATAATTTATCCTAAAAATCTAAATGCACAAAGAATCATGCTTGTGGAATGCAAGGATGTATGCTCTTTTTGAAAGATGTTTTAAAAATTTTCCAAGTATTCTGAGATGGACTTGATAATGGAGTGAAGAATTGGTTTCTGAATGGTAAAAATCTAACTTAGAACTTAAGATAGATCAGAGAAGTTCTAAGTCTTTTGAAATAATCAAAGTTGGGAAAAATAAGTCTTTGAATTTCGGAAAGAATGATTTGAAGATGATAACAAAGGAAATGAGGCTTCAAAGTCAGAAATGGATTTTGAAGTTGAATTCGAATTTTGGGAAAGGAAATGAATATTTGCGATGGAATTGAATTTAGAATGGATCTGAGAAATCCAAATGGTATTAAAAAAAATAGAGATGAATTTAAGAAATTCAGATGTGATCTGTAGATGGATTTAGATTTGAAATCTGGAAATGAAATGAAATTGGATTTGAAAAGTTGGACTTGGAAATGGAATTTGGATTCTGGATCCTAAATAGGATTGGATCCAAGATCCGAATCCAAGATGGAATTGGATTCTGAATCCTAAAGATGGATCTTGGATCTTTTTAAAAATGGATTTAGGATCTGAAATCTAAGATCCAAGATAGAATTGGACTCTAGATCCTAAGATGGATTTTGGATCTAAAGTCTGAGATCCAAATGTAGAATTGGGTTTTGGATCCTAGAAAGGATTTTGGATCTGAGGTCTGAAATCCAAAGTGAAATTGGATTCTGGACCCTGAAATGGATTTGGATCTGAAGTCTGAGATCCAAGATGGAAGTTGAGTTCTGGATCCTAAAATGGAATTTTGGATCTGAAGTCTAAGATCCAATGTGAAGTTGGATTATGGATTCTAGAATCCTAAACGGAAATTAGATCCAAAATCTGGAATCTGAGATGTGATTTGGATCTAACTTTGGAGTTGGAATTCCAGACTTGATTTGAGAATGAATTTCAAAGTCAAATTGGACTTTGATTTTGGAGCTTTGAATTTGGGATCAAAAGATGAATCAGAATTCCAAAGTTTAAATTAAACTTTGAACTTTGATTTGAATTTAGAATTTGAATTTCGGATATACAAATGAATTTCAAAGTCAAATTAGACTCCGAATTTAGAATCTAAAAATGATATTTGAATTTATAAGAGTTGAAAAATTGACTTGAGAAGTGAAGAAGATATCTGAAGGAAATCACTTGGATTTATGAAAAAGAATTTTGAAAATATGATGCAGTTCTATCCTAAATGATGAATGAATTTAAAGAATTTGAAATTGGATTTTTGAAAAGCTATTCCATTCTTTAAATGAATCAAAACAAGATTGAAGATATAATACATCCTTGACTATGGTCATTGAATATATTATATAATAATCTATATTTAAATTCAGGTGAAGAATGAAACATATTTTTGTGCTTTTATAGAGTTTAGAATGAAATTAACTCTCAATATACCCTGACTATGGCCATTGGTATATATTTTGAGTTAATTTTAAGTTAAACTCTAATAAAAGAAGGAAATATTTGAAAATATGATGATTTTTGAAGAGGATCCAGTGTGGATCCAAATGTTATTTTATAAAAGATAAAAATCTTAAGTTTTGTTTACATCCTAACTATGACCATTGATGTAAATCATCAACTTAGGATTAGTTACCTCTTACGAAATGGTGCACGTGTCATTCGTGTTCCCATTTGTGAAAATTTTGATAAATAAGATGAAAAATGATATGAAACAGACAATCTATGATATTTATATGCTCATCCATTCTATCTAAAACAAGGAAATGTAAATTTCTTATTTATACCAAATTTATTATAATTTGCAAATAAAATTTCTAGTCAAAAAGAGAAACTCAAACTTCTTATATCTTCCTGCAAAATAAAGTCAGCATGGGATATTGAGTATATAATAAGCAGATGTTACATTAAGAATTGATATATATCTACGTAGGCAATGTATATACATACATATATACATATATATGCATACATATGTATATATAGGTATATACATATATCTATATATATATACTCATATATATACATGTATAGAGATATATGTATATATACATATATAGAAATGTATATATATGGAGAGAGAGGGTGAGAGAGAGAGAGAGAGTCACATGCATGCTCGCAGTAATGTATTACAACTGGATGCTAGCATGCAGTTGATTGTGTTATTTAGTTTTCTTACCTAAAAGGGAAGGAATTTATTGGTAACCCTGCCACTAGCATCACCCTGGACCATAAATTGTGTGGAACTTTAGGTAAAATTCTTTTCAAGGAAAAGCACGAGTTTCAGATACACTACCTTAGATCTTTCTCCATAGCAGTACAAGTTTCTTTTGCAGCTAATTGAAGAACAATATGTGCCAAAAATAAGTTTCTATGACAATAATTAATTTGGAGGTAACCAGCAAGAGCTATAGCAATTTACAGAGGAAACATTAATCATGATACAAGGAACAAGGTGAACTAATTCAAGAGATCTTGTACAGTGATAGAATTTCTGGGTACACACAATACAGCTACAACTTATGGTATGGACATTTTTCTGGAGTTCTTGCTAAGAATCATATATGGTGGTGGTAAAATGTGAAATACCTGAGATACACAGATTTCAAGGCATCATATAAGTAGAATCCAGATGACCAATATCAAACAGCTAGTATGATCTTCAATCAAGAATAACACATTGATGAGTATAGATTTACGCAATTGACTTGGACAAACTATCTGAGAATGGGGACAATCCGGTTCTTGTTGAGCCACAACTCAATGGATGATGGGGTCCCCATTGACAAAATAGTAAAATATAACCACAAAATCTGATGTTATGAAATAATTTCTAAGATATAATTAGTTTCAAAGCTGTGTGACTTCCGCAAGGCACCAGACCAGAAAACACGATGTTATCCTTACAGGGTAAAAAGAACAAATTTACACAAGGATACAATCATACAACTATTAAAACCACACAAACTATACTTACTCTTATGGCTGGACAAATGCAATAGTCAAAGTCTATTTAACAAAATATACAGTGTAGTGAAAAATTAAATCTAAGATTGATCATATTTGTACTAAAAAAATATCATACCTGGGATTTTGTCAGGGGAACGACATTATGTGAAAATTTGCAGTCATTACCCTTGGATTCAGAGGAGAGCGAGATCTAAAGAGGTGATCTCTCTGTTGGCTGAATGGCATAGGTGGCTAAACCTTGTGATTGCAGTACTGGCGCCAGCGATTCTTAGCAAAATTTTGAATCAATGACAGTACAATGGATCTTTGGCAAATAAAGAGCGATTCTGGTGATCTTGCTTGAAGCAGGGGATGTAAATGGGGAAGACAGTGTGGAGGATGAATGGGTGTTGTTGCAGATAGTGGTGACACTTATCTCAAATCGACATATAATAGCACGATGACTTAGTGAGCTGCCTTCAACATCACTCAAAGGATTTCTGCAATCCTGTATAATCATATCCCACATAACAAACCTTAGCTGACAAACCTTAACAAACGATCAATGGATCAGGGTGATCATACACCAGGGATCGAATTTCTTGTGAAATCGGTTTAGCAATTCCCCTTTTCCTGACAGCAATGACCCAATGAACTTCTTCCTTGACAATAAGACTGCTTCCACCAAATGGTCACTGTATCGGCTGGGAACTTATAGAACAAATGGTTATACATAAATAGTGTACAGGAGAACACATGAAATAAAAGTATTTACATTCGTAGTGAGAGGCTGTGCAATTTGCTAAAAAAAATGGTCATGATAATGTGCAGGAAATGTAGATATTATGTGGGGTACTATGAAGGTGGCTGTATGAAATTACAGCAACTGCCGTAGGTGTGGATGGTGGTGGAGATAAAGAAGTATATGGGGGTGGCAAATGAATATGTGCACGCCACAGGAGATCACCTCTGTGCATGTGTTGAGTGTTGGGGTTTTGTGAAAGTAAGTTCAGAGCCATCATCCCAACACCTCCAAACTCAATTCAAACTCTCTTCCTTTACAGAATATTCACCTATGGGGCAATAAAAGAAAATTCTTTCTGGAACAAAACCCAACATAACTTGAATGCAGTAGATATATTCAATATTTTTATAAACTTACAAATTTTCCAGCCTGGCCAATACCACCACACATATCACGAGATTTTACTTCCAGCTTTAAAATGAGCATCAAGCAATGGTCGTGCTTGAACTCTCCTTTTGTGTTTTTGATGCAAATGGCTCTTCAAAGTTGGATATGTTCTTATCTTCTTGAAATGACTTCACAAATGACTCGCAGATGATGCCATTCCACCAACTCTAACATCATTTTGTTCAAAAGACACCAGATCCATCTTTCTTCATTGTGTGGGAATTTCTGCAAGGCACACCACCTACTTACTGAACTAAATTGAGAATTTTGCTTCTACCGATGAGGTCCTTATGACTGGAGGTCCAGCCGGCGCCCCTTAGGGGATTACATAGATGGAGGATGCAACAGGGGATTGGAATATCCCAGCGAATCAGTGATATCGTAGCTAGGTATCTCCTGATTAGCAATATTTAAACAATCGCAGGGGTTTACTTTATCAACTATTGCAAGGGATCTTTAACATCTGAAGCCATCGATGATGTTGGGAAGCCCAGAACTCTGATGTACCTCACCAAAGTATTTGTATGGTGTGATGGAGTCATTGGATCCAGGAAAATACATAACAAATGTAAGCCATGACAAAATTTATGAAATATTTAAAACATAAGTCGATGGAATGGGGATTAACCGTGATACGGAGATTGCAATCAAAAGAAGCTACTATAAATACAAAGGAAATTTTGCAGGAAAGGAAAACAGATGTTGAAACTAGAAAGTTTCATTACTGTAGCCATAGATGGGTCGGTCCTGCTATATGCAGGTCGACCCTATCGTTGGCACTATTTGTGATAAAAAGAAAAGTATAAACGAAAGAGAAGGTCTAAAATAGAGGAAAAGCAGTAAAAAAAAAAGGAAAGAAAGAAAATCTTTTACCGAAGATTGAATGAGGGAAAATAGTGACTTACCTGTAACCTTACTGCAGAGATTTGCTTCTTTCAATCGACAGAGAAAGGAACCAGTGGGAAGAATTTGACACAAGGGAGATCAGAGGGAAAGGGGAAGGAGAAAGAAGAGGGAAACACGATCGATCAAAAAGGGGAAGAAGATGGAGAGGCAGAAGATGGACCTGATGCTGGACGAAGAGAGGTGAAGCGCGATCTGAAGGAAAGAGGAAAGGAAGAAGGGTGGAAACAGATCGAGAGTGAAGAAGGGTGCGGGGGTGGAAACGGATCGCGTTTAGGGTGTTCTGTGTGCCTCTTTTAAAGGGGAAAAAGGAGGATGCGGTTGAAGATGGGGGGCTGGAGAGGCTGAGAATGGAGATTTTTTTGCGATGGACGAAGAAGGAGAGAAGGAGGGCCATGGAGGAGTGCGGCTGAGGGAGAGGGTGCGATGGAGAGAAGCCTCTCGAGAGTGAGAGAGAGGAGGGCGAGAGTTAGGGTTTTAAAAACCCTAACGCGGCTTTTCTTTTAAAAAAAATAAAGTTTTCACAAAAAGGGGCCTCTTTAAAAAGTTTCTTTCCAAAACGGGTTTCCAAAAACTATTTTTTTTTTTGGAATTTCCTTTTTCTACTTTTTTTCAATATTTTTATTTTTTTATATTTTTGGAATGAAAAACTAAGATTTTTCGAGGAAACAAAGATTAAATAAAAAAAAAATTTGTATTTTTCTGAGAAATATTTACAAAAGTATTTTTCTGAGAATTTCCGACCATTTCAGGGAAATTTCTTCAGAAGAATGGGTTCGGACTCGAGTTTTGAGAAAATGTTCGAGTTTTAGAATTCGAATCGAGAAATACAACATGATGGATCCAAATGGATGTCGGATGGACTGTCCGAGCTATTTGAAAACTATTTTTGGTATTTTCTTAAAAATTAGACAATGAGACTCAATTTTGGATTTGGACAATGGATCCGGATCCAAAATCAATTTAAGCATATAAAATAAATTTAATTTCAGTAAAACTTGAGAAATGAATTTAGATTTAAAAGTGGCTTAATTGCTCAGAAAATGATATTAGGGGCAAAAAGGGAATATTTAAAAGATTTTGAAAAATTTGGGGTGTTCACAACCGTGTCGGTTTTCGTCCGCTCTCCAGCAACCAACACCTCCCTCTCTCCGGCTACCGACGACCCCCCCCCCCCCCCCTTCTGCTCTCCGTCGACCGCCCCATCCTTCTCTCCAGCTATCGGTGACCGCACCTCTCCCACTCTCCGTCGACCACGCCATCCCTCTCTTCGGCTACCTTGGATTTGGGCCCCTCTCCCGGTTTCTGTATATTGTCACCATCGTCGTCGCGACCCCTGACGTAAAACCCTCGTTGTCTGTGTATTTTTATTTTTGCTCAGAGAATCCGGCAAGGGGGATGACCCCTGCCTCTTTTTTTTCGGCAGGGGAAGGGGAGGGGGGGGGGGGGGGCGACCCTCTGCCTCTTTTTTTTTCCGGCAAGGGGTCGCCCCCCTTGCCTCATTTTTTTATTCGTGTAGAGGGTTGCCCCCTGCTTTCCTGTAGGGGGTCGGACCCCTATTTTTTTTTCGGGCAGAGAGGCGACCTCCTGCCTCATTTTTTTTTCGGCAGAGGGTCGCCCCTCCAACCTCATTTTTTTTTCGGCAGGGGGGGCACCAGCCTCATTTTTTTTTCAACAGGGGGTCGCCCCCCTGCCTCATTTTTTATTTCTGACAGGGGGGTCGCCCCCTTGCTTTTCCAGTAGGGGGTCGCCCCCCAACCTCCTTTTTGTTTTTCGGCAACGGGGGGGGCTTTGCCTTATTTTTTTTCGGCAGGGGGTCGCCCCTCTGCCTTATTTTTTTATTTCCGGCAGGGGGGGTCTCCCCCCTGCCTCTTTTTTTTCTGGCAGGGGGTGGGCGACACCTGCCTCTTTTTTTTTGGGCAGGGGGGGTCTCCCCTCTTGCCTCATTTTTTTATTCGGGTAGGGGGTCGCCACTCCTGCCTCATTTTTTTTTTCGGCAGGGGGTCGCCCCCTTGCCTCGTTTTTTATTTCCGACAGGGGAGGCTGCCCCCCTGCTTTTCCGGTACGGGGTCGCCCCCAGATCTCTTTTTTTTTCCTTGCAGGGGGGAGCGACCCCCTGCCTTATTTTTTTTTCGGCAGGAGGTCGCCCCCTGCCTCATTTTTTATTTTCTGCAGAGGGGTCGCCCCCCTGCTTTTTCAGCAGGGCGAGCCCTGCCTCTTTTTTCCGGCAGAAGGTGGGCGACCCCCTGCCTCTCTTTTTTTCGGTAGGGGGTCGCCCCCCTTGCCTCATTTTTTTATTCGGGCAGGGGGTCAACTCCCTGCCTCATTTTTTTCCCGGCGGGCAGGTGGGCGACTCCTTGCCTCTCTTTTTTCGGCAGGGGGTCGCCTCTCCTGCCTCATTTTTTTTTCAGCAGAGGGGGCACCCAGCAATCGCCGGGTTCCTGAACCACGGCATCATCCCGTGCCTGCCGCTCCGATGGATGATCACTGCCTCCAGAGACCTCGTGCCATGGTCGTACATCGCTGGCCTACTGACTGGCCGATCGAACTTGAAAACTTGTTGGGCCAAACTAAGAGGTGGTCGACGCCTGGGAGGCGTTCCACCTCGGCGGAATCCCGTCCGACTTCGATATTTATTTTAAATTTTTTCCTTTCGGCAGAGGGGGACTTCATTTTAACACAGTGTCTCTTACAAATTTCTCAACGAATCTCACTTGTACCCCGCCACCCGTGGTAAGTAAGTGACAAAAACAATGCAAATCGGGTAAATACCCGTAGTAGTAAGTGATGCAAGTGCATCACATGTTATTTAATTTATTAGATGCAACACTTTACTGTTCACACACTCACTTAGTTGTTGATATCTATGACTGCTTTGTTGAAAT
This sequence comes from Nuphar pumila, assembly GCF_984573655.1. Classification (NCBI taxonomy): domain Eukaryota; kingdom Viridiplantae; phylum Streptophyta; class Magnoliopsida; order Nymphaeales; family Nymphaeaceae; genus Nuphar; species Nuphar pumila. The sequence goes on from NC_143258.1 coordinate 82,972,399, forward strand.
TTGGAAATCATGCTAAGCATGATTTTAATGTATGAGAATAAAAGTGTTCTTATTTTTGGAGTACGGATTTCATGCTAGGCATGGAAGTAGTTAGCGGGATATTGGAGTGTGTTTGCTATAGGTACATGTTTGACATTTTTTTGATATGAATGTTTTTGATATGTTGCAATGTTTGATGTGATTGTATCCATGCTTGCATGTAGTTACTTTCAATTTGACTATAACTTACATGTGAAATTGTATAATGAAAGCATGCTTCAAATGAATGTATCGTGTTATCAATAGTTTGCACATGAAAATATTAAGTTATTAATGCATGCATCATAATTCTTGTGATTGTATGACATCATATATTGTATGATAAATTTGATATTCTCTTTATCATAACATTCTGATAATTCTCTTTTAACTGGTTAGGATACTATTCGTAACATCATACGACAAAATGACTGCAAAGTGTAAATGGATGTACCGTAGGATAGTTGACAATGAGTTATCGCATGAATATATGGATGGTGTTGAAAGTTTTATTGAATTTGCAATTGCAAGTGTCAGTACAGTATATCCTACAAGTCGAATTCGGTGTCCCTACAAGATTTGTAAGAACAATCGATTTGTAGAACCTCATAGCGTTAGACATCACCTATACAGAAAGGGTTTTGTGAGCGATTATCAGAATTGAACGTTTCATGGTGAAGAATTTAGAAATAATTTTGATGCACGGGTGAATGTGGTGCACGATAATCCATATATGGATTTGATATTTAATACCGTAGGAATAGAACTGGGTTCTGCTATGGGTCCTAGTAATGTAACAACTGCAGTATATGAAGAATCACCAAACGATGCAGCTAGTAGATTTTATGATTTACTTAGAGATGCTGATGAGTCACTTTGGAACGGTTGCGAGAGTCACACTATCTTGTCTACAGTTCTTCAACTAATGAATTTGAAGTCCGAGTATAATTTGAGTCAATCATGTTTTGACTGTTTGTGGATGATTGTGAAGAGTATGTTGCCCAAAGATGAGAAATTACCATAAAATTTCTATCGTGCGAAGGTTATGGTCAATGCTCTAGGTATGGGGTATAAAAAGATAGATGCTTGTCTAAATCACTGCATGTTGTATTTCAAGGATAAGAAAAACAACATATCATGCCCGTCATGTGGGCATCCTCGGTTCAAGCCAAAGACAAGAGGCAATGGTAGTACGAGATCAAAAGAAGTTTCATACAAGTCGGTCTGCTACTTTCCTATCACTCCTAAATTATAATGATTATATATGTCTTCAAGGACAGCTAAACACATGAGATGGCATGCAAATAGAGTTCGATATGATGAAGACAAGATCACGCATTCTGTTGACGCGGAAGCTTGGAAGCACTTTGATCGTACTCATCAGAACTTCATAATGAAAGTGAGAAATATTAGACTCGGTCTATGTACAAATGGATTTAATCTATTTAGGGGTAGATCAGCTCCATACTCATGTTGGCCAGTATTTGTAACTTCATACAACCTTCCACCAAGCTTGTGTATGAAGCGTCCAAATCTTTTCTTGTCTCTATTGATCCCTGGTCCGACCTCACCTGGCCAAAATCTTGATGTATATTTAAGGTCATTGATTGATGAACTAAAAGTACTATGGGATGACGGTGTTACCACGTATGATGCCCACAAAAAACAAAATTTTGATATGAAGGTCGTTGTTCTATGGACAATCAGTGACTTTCCTGCATATGGTATGTTATCTGGTTGGAGCACACATGGGAGGTTGGCATGTCCGTACTGCATGGAAGATATAAAAACTTTTAGATTGACGCATGGAAGGAAGCCTTGCTGGTTTGAGTGTCATCATCGATTTCTACCCACCGCCCATCCATTCCGATGACAAAAGAATGTGTTTCGAGCAGGCACAACTGAAATGGAAGGTTCACCCACAAGATTGTCTGGCATAGAGATTTTAAGAAGATTGCAATACTTTCCAGATATATTAACAGATGCTCGTAGTCATATCTTCATTGGTCAATGAAACATTCATAGAAGAATGTGATCCAAATGATATACCAAGTGGATGAGCAAACAATGAAGAAGAAGAAGAATATGAAAGTCAAACAAGTGATAAGGAAAAATTCATATCTCCATTGGTCGATGAAACATTCATAGAAGAATGTGATCCAAATGATATACCAAGTGGATGGGCAAACAATGAAGAAGAAGATGAAGAAGAAGAAGAATAGGAAAGTCAAACAAGTGATGAGGAAGAATTTTCCAGCTAGTGAGTAAAATCTTATAATACAAACCTTTATTTGAATGTATTGCAATACTTCATGTGAATGATTTGAATTATTTGAATATATTGCAATCTTGATGTTAATGATTTGAATGTATTGCAACACTTGATGTGTATGATTTGAATGTATTACAATGATGTGAATGATTTATAGGTATTCCAATTATTTGAATGATTTGAATGTATTGCAATACTTGATGTGAATGATTTAAATTATTTGAATATATTGCAATACTTGATGTGAATGATTTGAATTATTTGAATGTATTGCAATACTTGATGTGAATGATTTGAATGTATTGCAATACTTGATGTGAATGATTTGAATGTATTGCAATACTTGATGTGAATGATTTGAATGTATTGCAATGATGTGAATGATTTGCAGGTATTCCAATGATTTGAATGTATTGCAATACTTGATTTGAATTATTTGAATATAATAAATATTGTATATTGATATTTATTGTATACCAAATCATGTGCAGCACGAGGTTTGAGCCACAAGAAGTAGTACGCGATATGAAGAATTCACTACTTCAACATCTATCAGGACCGGTCGCTCAATGAAAAAAGTATCTAAAAGAGGTGATAGACAGATTGTGGTCATCATTCATGGTATACAGTTGTTTGTCATAGTTAGTGTGTTTCATATTTAATTTTTTGTTAGTTATGTCTACTAACTTTCTGAAAATATATATAAGTTTTGAATCACTTCGCGACTATGATGGAGGAACATGATGCAAGGAAGGTGTGGCAAAAGGTGGCTATCAATCAATTTGCAGACATGCTGCATAATATGAAGACTGCAACAAAAAAAACATCTAGCGGAATAGATGATCCACTACAGTGGAAAGGCCATGGCCCTATTACTGTCAGGACAGATTATTGGGAGGGAATATGCGACAAGTGGGCGGGGGATGCATTTCGAAACCGCTCAGCGAAGGCTGCACAAAATCGAGCAAAAATGCTTGAAGCCCATCTACACACAGGTGGATCTAGGACTTTTGGGAGCCACCTGAAAAAAATGGTAACTCATCAATATATATTGTCAATTTTATAAGTATTGTTGCAAACCTGTTAACTAAATCTTTTATCATTTCACTTCGCAGGAAGCAGAAAAAGAAGACATTATGTCATACAAGGATGCGTTTGTTGAAACACATAAACATAAGACCACAGAAGAGTTCGTATCAGAGAAGGCGAGAACGACAACAGTATTATTTATTGTATTAATAATCATTGTAATATACAAGTTATCATAAACATTGTAATTCTTAATTATTAATGCATACTATAAACATTATTTTGTAGGAGGCATATGAGCAACAGATGATAGAGCGATATGGCAATGACTCTACTCAACATCCATCATTTGATCCTGCAGCATGGGTGATTGTAGCAGGTGAACCCAAAAACGGTCGTGGGTTCGGGTTTGGGAGTAATATGAACACCACACCTGTTGTTGCTTCCTTCAGTCACGGCTCACACACTTCTCCCGTCAACATCAGCTCCAAGCATCCTATTTTTTTCGGTGATGTTGTACGTCAGATCGTTAAGGACACAATGCGTGACTACTTTCATGAAACAATTGTCGACGTTCTCCGAGATGAGTTCAAAAAATTTTTGCAGAACAGAAGAACTTCGATTGCAGGTGTCTCTCAGGTATGAAAGTTTCATGTGATATATTGCATGTCGTTAGATTTTATATAACTTTGATTGCCTTAACTTAGGTGTATTGGATATAATTTATTTCAGTATATTTTTTTTATCAATACTGACCTTTTATATAATATTTCAGTATAATATTTTTACTGCCTTTGAAAACATACGAGCATGATAGAATCACATATATAGTTTTTTTACTGCCTTAGAACACATATGAGCATGATAGAATCACATATACAGTTTTTTTACTGCCTTTGAACACATATGAGCACGATAGAATCACATATACAGTTTTTTTACTGCCTTAGAACACATATGAGCATGGTAAAATCACATATACAGTTTTTTGACTGCCTTAGAGCACATATGAGCATGATAGAAAAACATATACAATTTTTTTGACTACCTTAGAACACATATGAGCATGATATAATTACATGTACAGTTTTTTGCCTACCTTAAAACATATATGAACATGATAGAATCACATATACAGTTTTTTGACTGCCTTAGAGCACATATGAGCATTATAAAATCACATATAAAGTTTTTTTGACTGCCTTAGAACACATATGAGCATGATATAATCACATATACAATTTTTTGTCTGCCTTAGAACACATATGAGCATGCTAGAATCATATATACAGTTCTTTGACTGCCTTAGAGCACATATGAGCATGGTAGAATCACATATAGAGTGTTTTTGAATGCCTTAGAACACATATGATCATGATATAATCACATATATAGTTTTTTGTCTGCCTTAGAACACATATGAACATGATAAAATAACAAATAAAGTTTTTTGACTGCCTTAGAGCACATATGAGCATGATAGAATCACATATACAGTTTTTTTGACTGCCTTAGAACACATATGAGTATGATATAATCACATATACAGTTTTTTGCCTGCCTTAGAACACATATGAGCATGATAGAATCACATATAAAGCTTTTTTACTGCCTTAGAGCACATATGAGCATGATAGAATCACATATACAGTTTTTTTGACTGCCTAAGAACACATATGAACATGATATAATCACATATACAGTTTTTTGCATGTCTTAGAACACATATGAGCATGATAGAATCACATATAAAGTTTTTTGACTACCTTAGAACACATATAAGCAAGATAGAATCACATATAACGTTTTTTTGACTGCCTTAGAACATATATGAGCATGATATAATCATATATACAGTTTTTTGTCTGCCTTAGAGCATATATGAGCATGATAGAATCACATATAAAGTTTTTTGACTGTCTTAGAGTACATATGAGCATGGTAGAATCACATATAGAGTTTTTTTTACTGCCTTAGAGCACATATGAGGATGATATAATCGCATATACAGTTTTTTGCCTGCCTTAGAACACATATGAGCATAGTAGAATCACATATATAGTTTTTTTACTGCCTTAGAGCACATATGAGCATGATAGAATCACATATACAGTTTTTTACTGCCTTAGAATACATATGAGCATGATAGAATCACACGTATAGTTTTTTGCCTGCCTTAGAACACATATGAGCATGATAGAATCACATATACAGTTTTTGACTGCCTTAGAGCACATATGAGCATAATAGAATCATATATACAGTTTTTTTGACTCCCTTAGAACACATATGAGCATGATAGAATCACATGTATAGTTTTTTGCCTGCCTTAAAACACATATCAGTATGATAGAATCACATATAAAGTTTTTTGACTGCCTTAGAGCACATATGAGGATGATAGAATCACATATAACGTTTTTTTGACTGCCTTAGAACATATAAGAGCATGATATAATCACATATACAGTTTTTTGTCTGCCTTAGAACACATATGAGCGTGATAAAATCACATATACAGTTTTTTTACTGTCTTAGAGCACATATGAGCATGGTATAATCACATATAGAGTTTTTTTGACTGCCTTAGAATACATATGGGCATGATATAATCACATATATAGTTTTTTGTCTACCTTAGAACACATATGAGCATGAAAGAATCACATATAAAGTTTTTTGACTGCCTTAGAGCACATATGAGCATAATAGAATCACATATACAGTTTTTTTGACAGTCTTACAACACATATGAGCATAATATAATCACATATACAGTTTTTTGTCTGCCTTAAAACACATATGAGCATAATAGAAATACATATAAAGTTTTTTTACTGCCTTAGAACACATATGAGCATGGTAGAATCACATATAGAGTTTTTGACTGCCTTAGAACACATATGAGCATGATATAATCACATATACAGTTTTTTTACTGCCTTAGAACACATATGAGCATGATAGAATCACATATATAGTTTTTTTGAGTGCCTTAGAGCACATATGAGCATGATTGAATCACATATAAGTTTTTTTTACTGCCTTAAGAACACATATGAGCATGATAGAATCACATATATAGTTTTTTTACTGCTTTAGAACACATATGATCATGATTGAATCACATATAAAGTTCTTTTACTGCCTTAGAACACATATGTGCATGGTAGAATCACATATACATTTTTTTTGACTGCCTTAGAGCACATTTGAGCATGATTCAATCACATATAAGTTTTTTTTACTGCCTTAAGAACACATATGAGCATGATAGAATCACATATACAGTTTTTTTACTGCCTTAAAACACATATGAGCATAATAGAATTACATATACAGTTTTTTTACTGCCTTAAAACACATATGAGCATGATAAAATCACATATACAGTTTTTTTACTGCTTTAGAACACATATGAGGATGATAGAATCACATATAGAGTTTAATTTATTTCAATATATTATGTTTATCAATACTGACCTTTCTTTTCTTGTGTAGGTTGCTGGCGATAATCAGCGTGGTGGAGCTGAAGGGACAGATCAAGACAATGAACAAGAGGACGCATAAAATCTTGGCGATGATTAGATTAATGTGTTGAATTTGTTCTACCTTCTTTTTGTTTCAAAAATATAAATGTTGAATTGTAAATAATTCGAACTTGCGAATTTTACAGTGGATCGGTTAATTGTTTTAGTTTCCTTTTATATGTATTTTGATGTGTACTTTATTTTTTATTCACAGGAAATATAAATTGTATCACGAGAAATTTTTTCTCGATATTCCTTGTTTGTGATGAATTAGCGACGGATATATCCGTTGCTAATTACTATTACCATTGAATGTATCGACAGATTAGCAACGACTATAAATTTGTCGCAAAACCAATGTTGTCGTATAGTAACGACGACCTTGAGACGAATGTTGGCATTCGTTATTTCATCGCAACTTAGCGACGGAACTGGCGATAGATACATTCCGTCGCTACTTAGCGACGGAATGGGTGACAGATATATTTCATCGTGAATTAGCGTCAAAAGATTCACAATATAAGTTATTTGTCTCTAATCTGTCGTTAATCTTTTGCTAAGTTGTTTAGCAACGGATTAGCAGTGGATTAGCAACAGATTTATGTTGACGCTAATCCACGGGTTTCTTATAGTGAGTCACGAGCTGCTCTGATCATTTACCAGCCCTGAGGACAACAGCCACCAACCAAGCTGAATGTCACAATCTTTGAAAGCCACTAATGCATTTCGCTGGACTCATCAAATTGTTGGAAAAGCATTTGCCTCGTGCCAACTTTAATGTTACTAAGAGAGATGCATGTAGAATAATTGGCAAGCCCATGTGAAGAATCGATGAACCATCAAATATTTTTTGAGATGAAAGGCAATTCAGATTTATCAATTAAAAGATCTTACAAGGTTCAAGAATAATAAATGATGGACCAGCAAATACAACCCTACAAGTTAGGGAAACTTATATTAAAAGCACACGAGCCCATGTTGAGCCGACATTGGTTTGTTCAAGCTTGGCTTATCACAGACATGTTTGAGCTTTGGATTGAGTTCAACTTGAGTTTGAGCTACCTTCTTCAAGCTTGACTCGATCGAGTGAAGCTCGTGTGAGCCCGAGCGTGAGCTCGTTTCAACCTACAATGCTTTAGTTTAAAATAATAAGGTTTTGAAATGAAAAGACCATAGTCACAAATACTAGCAAATTTTTCAAAAATCTTCTGATTTTGTTGCAAGATTTCAAAAACCGTTACAATCTAAAAAAAACATAATATTTTGAAAAATATTGCGTATTTTGAAAGTAGCAATGTTTTTATTGTGATATTACCATGTTATTATTGTAATATTTGTATTCTCATATATATATAGATAGATAGAGAGAGAGAAAAGTACATAATAGGGTGTTATCGGACTGCTAGTTGCAGCTGATCACACAAAGTTCAGCTGTGGAGTGTCATTTTTCTGCAATATTAATACAGATTTAGTGGCGGTTGCAACCGCCACTAAATGTATATTTTCCACCCAATGCATTTAGCAGTGGTTGTGACCACTGCTAAACTGTCATTTTCTGCCCAAGTCATACATTTCACCCGACTAATCAAATAATTAATGGTTGCTGATCTGCCTCTTGCCAACTTGACTACTGGAGAGAGAGAGAGAGAGTTAATCGTGGCGCATATAAATATAGCCACGCGCCTGCAATTTCCTCACTGTACTCAGAACAACAAACAATACTTTATTAATAAACAGAGAGAGCAGAGGCGGAGCTGTGGGGGGGGGGGCAGAAGTCCTGCCTCCCGAAAGTGTTAAAAAAAATTAAAAGCCCAGTCCTAGCCCAGCCCTGATTCGATATGAAATAGATTTTTATCCATTTTTTTAGCCCAGCCCTGACCGCAACAAATATTTTGATTTGTCCATATGAATGGATTTTTATTAATAATTGTAGTTATTTTTTTTTATCTCAAAATTTTTTTTTTGGGGTAGCGCCCGTGTTCGAATCTCTCAGCATTGGCAACGATTGGGTTTAATAATTGGAAGAGGGTTAGTCAAAGAGAAAATTATACTTTTCTTAGCCATGTCGGTTCTTCACCGTCTTCATATTATAATGTATGTGTCAGAAATACAAGATTTTGATGAGACCGGGTCATCACATTGACAAAGTGATGAATGTTGTATCCCAAGAGGAACGTGAGAAAGCTCGTTTGAGAGTAAGAACCTCATTGTTAGCTCTCCAAGGTTGAGCATTTAGGGGCCATGATGAATCTTTATCTTCATTGAATCGAGAAAATTTTATTGAACTGGTTGATTATTCTGGAAAAATGAATGCAGATGTTGGTAAAGTTGTTTTGGCTAATGCTCCAAGAAATGCCACATACACTTCTCCAGATATCCAGAGGGAGATTTTGCACATTATGGCAAACCGAGTACAAGGTATGATTCATAATGAAGTTGGAGATGCACCGTATTGTATCCTTGTTGATGAAGCACGAGATGCATCTAAACGAGAACAAATGTGCATTGTATTGAGGTTTGTCAATGAAGAGAAAATTTTAAGAGAATGATTTTTTTGCAATTAAAAGTGTTAGTGATACTACCTCGTTGAATCTGAAAAATCAAATTTTTGATATTCTTAGTAGTCACAACCTTCAAATTCAGAATATGCGAGGACAAGGGTACGATGGTGCTAATAATATGCAGAGTGCTTGGAATGGTCTCTAAGCTTTATTTCTGAACGATTGTCCTTATGCATATTATGTCCATTGTTTTGCGCATCGTTTGTAATTAACATTGGTTTCTGCAGTTAAGAATGTTTGTGACATTTGGCAATTCTTTTCTCATTTGGATAATGTTGTTAAACTTATTACTTCTTCATCTAAGCATGTTGGTGAGTTGAAAGCTGCACATATAAAAAAAATTGAGCATTTGTTAGAAACTGGAGAACGGTCGACAGAAAGTGGGGCTAATCAGATTGGAAACTTGCATAGAGCTAGAGCTACTCGTTAGAGTTCTCATTATAAATCTGTAAAGAGCTTGATGGATATGTACATTGCAACGTGTAAAGTATTTGAGTGCCTGATTGAAAATTCTTCAAGTGCTAGATCTCAGGTTGTAGTTAATGGTGCATACACTTGCATTACAAGTTTCAAATTTGTATTTATCTTGCATTTGATGAATCGAATATTTGCAGTTACTGATATTCTATGTCAGGCCCTTCAGAAGAAAAATCAAGATATCTTGACTGCCATGAGATTTGTCTACACTACAAAGATTGTGCTTCAAGCTTTGAGAGAAGATGGTTGGGAAGAATTCGTTCAAGAGGTAACATCATTTTGTTCAACAAATGATATTTGCTTACCTGACTTCAGTGGTTCATATATAGTTGGTCGATCTCGTGGTCGTGAGTATCCCTCAGTTGAGCATCACTATCATTTTGATGTTTTCAATAAAGTTATAGATTTCTTGTTGGTGGAGTTAAATACTAGATTTAATGACACATCAGTCAAACTTCTTTCTCTCAGTGCGATATTGGATCCTAGAAACTCATTTGAATCCTTTAATATAGCTGATATTTGCAATCTTGCAGAGAAGTTTTATCCTAAAGATTTTTCACCATAAGATATATTTTACTTAAAAGCAGAGTTACAACATTATCAGATTGATGTGGTTTTTGATTCACGATTTCAACTACCTACTCTACCTGATTTGTATCAAAAGTTGGTTGCAAGTGGAAGGTCAGAAAGTTATGTCATGCTAACTAGATTATTTCGTCTTGTATTGATATTACCAATTTCTACGACAACTACAAAATGAGCATTTTCAATGATGAAGCATGTGAAGACGGAAATTCGTAACAAAATGGATGACGGTTTTCTTGTTGACTGTATGACATTGTACATCAAACGAGAATATACTATGACTTTAGTTATAGATTCTCTTATAGATGAATTTTATGATGCGGGTAACTATTGGGGTCTATTTTAGCTGGTACTTTTGTATTTTGATTTATTTTGTCATAAATAAAATTTATGCATTGTTATGAACTTCAATTTATCGCACTAATGTTATATATTGCCATTAAATAATGTTTAAAAACTTTCCATTGAGGTTGAGAAAGACTGCAGCAGATAGTTTGATTTGTACATATGAAATAGATTTTTATTAATAATTGTATCCATTTTTTATTTTATCTAAAAAAAAAATTGGGGGCGTTGCCCCCGAACCCCCAACTATCACACCAAAATTTTTTTTTTTTGCTACACCCCTGTTTCCCCCTCCCCCCACCCCCAAGTTTCGAATTTGTATTTATCTTGCATTTGATGAATCGAATATTTGCAATTACTGATATTCTATGTCAGGCCCTTCAGAAGAAAAATCAAGATATCTTGACTGCTATGAGATTTGCCTACACTACAAAGATTGTGCTTCAAGCTTTGAGAGAAGATGGTTGGGAAGAATTCGTTCAAGCGGTAACATCATTTTGTTCAACAAATGATATTTGCTTACCTGACTTTAGTGGTTCATATATAGTTGGTCGATCCCGTGGTCGTGAGTATCCCTCAGTTGAGCATCATTATCATTTTGATGTTTTCAATAAAGTTATAGATTTCTTGTTGGTGGAGTTAAATACTAGATTTAATAACACATCAGTCAAACTTCTTTCTCTCAGAGCGATATTGGATCCTAGAAACTCATTTGAATCCTTTAATATAGCTGATATTTGCAATCTTGCAGAGAAGTTCTATCCTCAAGATTTTTCACCATAAGATATATTTTACTTGAAAGCAGAGTTACATCATTATCAGATTGATGTGGTTTTTTATCATCGATTTGAACTACCTACTCTACCTGATTTGTATCAAAAGTTGGTTGCAAGTGGAAGGTCAGAAAGTTATGTCATGCTAACTAGATTATTTCGTCTTGTATTGATATTACCAATTTCTACGGCAACTACAAAATGAGCATTTTCAATGATGAAGCATGTGAAGACGGAAATTCGTAACAAAATGGATGACGGTTTTCTCGTTGACTGTATGACATTGTACATCAAACGAGAATATACTATGACTTTAGTTATAGATTCTCTTATAGATGAATTTTATGCTGCGGGTAACCGTCGGGGTCTATTTTAGTTGGTACTTTTGTATTTTGATTTATTTTGTCATAAATAAAATTTATGCATTGTTATGAACTTCAAATTATCGCACTAATGTTATATATTGCCATTAAATAATGTTTAAGAACTTTCCATTGAGGTTGAGAAAGACTGCAGCAGATAGTTTGAATAATTGTAGCCATTTTTTATTTATCTAAAAAAAAAATATTTGGGGGCGCTGCCCCCGAACCCCCAACTATCACACCAAATTTTTTTGCTACACCCCTGTTTGCCCCCCCCCCCCTTCTCACATGAATCCTAGCTACGCCCCTGCTCTCGACAATATAGTTGAGATTGGGCTCGCTCGGTCTCAGGGGTTCATATGGCTCAAGAAGAAGAAGAAGAAGAAGGTGCAGATTGGCTGGAGTGTCTCTTTCGCGGCAGAAGTCACGGTGTTCATCGAGCCATAGTGGATGAAGAAGGTGACCGGTGTGAAGGCGAAGGAGCTTTTCATCTGGGTAGCCGTCTCCGAGATGTCAGTTGATAGCCTAACTTCTGGGAATATCCTGTTTAAGACGCATACTGGGATTTCCCGAACATCCCAGCCTCTGCATTCTTGATGAATTATGACAATTGAAAAAATATGTGGTAAACTATGCTTAGTTCGTGTTTGGGTTGAATATCTGATCAAACACGAATCGTTTTGTTTCGATAAAGAAAGTGGCACCCGATTAACAATCATATTCATTTGAATTTGAATCCGAATCCAACTCTAAATCTGATGAGATCCAACATCAATTACATTTAAACGCACTTCTAATTTGGATAAGGATAAGGGATTTCTCCTTCGGACTAGGTGCGTCTAACTTTATCCAACCCGTTCACATTGTTATTTTCAATCCAATTGGCCAATGAAGTACGGATGCAAATGGATCAGATTTGGTCAGACCTTTGATCTGAATCCAACACTTTATTTTCACATTCGGATCACAAAAATAAGATCCAAAATTCTATTCAAATCAGATTCATATTTACACCCGGATCAATTTCATATTTGGGTTGGTGTTTCATGTTGGATCCATGTTCAGATTTGGATTTAATCCAATCTGTTTGCATATCTTACATAGGGCTGGACAACAGGCTGGCGGTCAGTGGCCAGGCCTGAGTGGGTCGAGCCTGGGCTTAGCTTTTGGAAGAAGGCACAACCCGAACCAACATGATCTCGGATCGGGTTTGGACAGAATGGGCTACACGCGGGTTGTAAGTCATAGTATATTTTGAATATACTATGACTTACAACCCGGACCGACCGGGTTCGAATTAGGGTCATGGGCCTAACTGGCAGGCCGTGGGTTTTATGTTAGACCTGGGCCCAACCCGAACCGGGCCTAGGCCCGACCCAGTTGGTAAACGGGTCGGGCTTGACCAGGCCTAACCCATCAATGGCCGGGTCAAGCCCATCCACTAACCTTGACCTTGGACCCTTGGTCCTCTCCTACCGGATCCAATGGCACCATAAACATTTCGGACCCGGATTCAATCCTATATAATCAAATTTTATATGAATTCAGACTGGAATTCTGATGGACTGCACGAAATTCCGATTCGAGTTCAGATTCTGACCTTACAGGACCCGGACCGCATCCGAAACCGTTTGCAGCCATACAATGAAGTGGTATTTTGGTCATTTCCCCCTTCCACCCAATCTTATATGATTATATCTCCGTCCCCTATCTCTCTCCTTCGTTATCCTCACTTTCCCTTTCTTCTGAGCCATCCGTTTCTCTCATGGCGTCCGCTTTTCGTCTTCCCATTCTGCCCTTCGTCGTCCTCGTCCTCCTCACTGTCTGCACCCACTCTTCATCCTCTCGGGATCCCGTTTGGAAGAAGAGGAAATCAGGGTCTATACCGCCCTCGTGCGAACGAATAGAGTGCCCGAACTACGAGCTGGTCCACGAGGGGAACGGGTTCGAGATCCGGCGTTACAATTCCCCTGTTTGGATTACCACCTCGCCCATCGATGACATCTCCTTCGTCAACGCCACCAGAAAAGGGTTCTTCCAGTAAGCCTCTCTCTCTCTCTGGTTTTTGGCTAATGTTATTTATTTGTTTTTATTTACTTTTGAGTTTTAATAAAGTCTTTGTTCCTTTTTTCCTGATATTGGGTGCCTCTAGAGATTTCCAAGACTAAGTAGTTACTGTTTACTGCTAATGACGAATGTACCCCTTGATGTGCTTATTGTTTTCTATGTTGTCATGGTTGATATGTGTTGGTTTTTCCGGGTTAAGTACTCTTTGATTTGGATGTCCTAATTGCTGGACAAACAAAAGCAGGGGTAGTCTTGACAAAAAGTTTATCTCTTTATAAACATTTTTAAAATCGACATAACATTTCAAAGGCATTTAGTTGCATTTAAATTTTGCTTTGTGTATGCTATTTTTTGTAGATGAGGTGTTTAGCATAATCTTTTTATAAGTTATATAGCCTTTAAATTTTCAACGGCCACATCGCTTCGCAAATACCATCCAAGTGATTCCTACATTAATTACTGTGGCCGTACGGATGGGACATATATATATATATATATATATATATATATATATATAGGATTGTTCTCTACCGTGATATTGTGATCATATCGTATGGTGGTATGCATTCTTGTGGATTTAGTTATCAATGTGAGATCCAACGGTGCAAATGTATTTAGCCTGTTTAGTTACTGTTCTATTTTTAAGACGCTTTATCATGTCTAATACACTATGAGGTTTCATTTTTTGAGAGTGAAAAATCAATGGCTCACAATGCATGAAGATAAGGGTGGTATAAAAATGGTAAAAAAAAAAAACATTATGTTGGTGCCAACTTTAACACGTAAATAATAAATACAACACGCTAAACATGGCTACAAGAACTAAGATTTTTTTCACTTTCTAATTTTTTGAAAATCTGACAGTAGGAATGTGTTCTACATGCTAGATTTTGTACTGATCAGCTCCTACATCATCCAATTATGACATATAAAAAGTTTCTTTAGGGCTTGAAATCAATGGCTGGGACTTTTCTTGTCATATTTTTTTATTGAACAAACATGATCCAATAGCATTTTTCTTGTCTAGCTCGAAATTATGGGATGTATCAACCCAATAGGACCTTACAGATGTATTCAGCGTAGTCAATTTGGTAGGAATTGCACCTTGGATTGTGTTTTCTTGACATAAAAACACAATTTTTTGAGTGGTGAAATTTAGGTCAAATGCGGGACTACAATTTTTAAAGTTGCATGTGTGTGCGTGCTTAGCAAACACTTGGTTTAGGAAGAGGGTGTCTCACCTAGTAACATTTAAGAGTGGGGTTAATACGAGTCAGATAGATTTTTTCCTACTTAGAAAGAGAGATAGGGGTTGTTGCATCGATTGTAAGGTTATACCAGGAGAAAGTGTAGCTACACAACATAGAGTCTTAATTTTAGATCTTAGAATTAGACAATGCCGCAAAAGGGATAGACATAGGATAGATCCTAGAATTAAGTGGTGGGCACTGAAAGGAGCTAAACAAGGAATGTTTGTAGAGCAGGTAGTTAAGGAAGTTGATTGGTGTCTCGAGGAGGATTCAGAATCAATGTGGAATAAGATAGCGGGTGGTATGAGAAAAGTAGCTAAGGAGGTATTGGGTGAGTCTAAAGGCGGTGCACCACTAGGTAAGGATACATCATGGTGGAACGAGGATGTCAAATTAGCTATTAAGGTTAAAAGAGAGTGTTATAGAAATCTAAGTAAGAGTCGTGATAGTGAGAATTTGGAGAAGTATATGATAGCAAAGAAGGAAGCTAAAAAAGTTGTTCGAAACGCGAGGGCTAAGGTATATAAGGAGGTTTATGACAAGTTGGATACCAAAGAAGGCGAGAAGGATATTTATAGGCTTGCAAAGATGAGAGATAGGAAATCGAAGGATTTGGGTATGGTTAGATGTATCAAAGATGAAACGCAAAGGGTTTTAGTCAAAGATGAGGAGATTAAGGAGAGATGGAAAGATTATTTTGATAAGCTATTTAATGATAGTCATGCTCAAGATCTTGGAGACTTCTCCATTCCTTTTCATGAGATAAATCGTGACTTCATGCGCAAGATTCAAAAGAAAGAAATTGCAGAGGCTTTGAAGAAAATGAAATCAAGAAGGGCAGTTGGCCCAGATGGTATACCTATCGAGGCTTGGAAATGCTTGGGAGAGAAAGGTTTAGAATGGTTGACAAATCTTTTTAACTTGATTTGGCGAACAAATAAGATGCCTAATGAGTGGAGGAAGAGTACTTTGGTGCCTTTATATAAGAATAAGGGTGATATACAAGATTGCACAAACTATCGTGGTATAAAACTCATGAGTCATACTATGAAACTTTGGGAGAGGGTGATTGAGTCTAGGTTGAGGAAGGTTGTCATGATATCGGAGAATCAATTTGGTTTTATGCCTGGAAGATCAACTATGGAAGCTATACATCTTCTTAGACAACTTATTGAAAGATATAGAGAGAGGAACAAAGATTTGCATATGGTTTTTATTGATTTAGAGAAGGCATACGATAGAGTACCTAGGGACGTTCTCTGGTGGACAATGATGAAGAAAGGTGTTTCTCTCAAGTACATTAGTATAATTAAAGATATGTATGAAGGAGTAGTAACCAATGTCCGCACTTGTGGAGGGGTGACAACCAATTTTCCGATAACGGTTGGGTTACATCAAGGATCTGCTTTAAGCCCTTTCCTATTTGCGATAGTGATGGATGAGCTTACGAGATCAATTCAAGAAAATGTACCGCGGTGTATGTTGTTTGCTGATGATATTGTTTTGATTGATGAGTCTAGAGCTGGGGTTAATGCTAAGTTAGAATTATGGAGACAGACATTGGAAGCTAGAGGTTTTAAGTTGAGTAAGAGTAAGACTGAATATATGGAATGTCGGTTTAGTAAGCAACGAAGTAGTGATGGGAGTGTAGTGAAGCTTGGTGAGCAAGATATACCGGTGAATGATTATTTCAAATATTTGGGATCCATCATTCAAAAGTATGGAGAAATTGATGGAGATGTAAATCATAGGATAAAGGTTGGGTGGATGAAATGGAAAAGTGCTACTGGAGTGCTGTGCGATCGTAGAATGCCATTGCGGTTGAAGGGAAAGTTTTATAGGACGACTATTAGACCCGCTTTACTATATGGTACGGAATGTTGGGCTGCCAAGAGACATCATATTCAAAAAATGAGTGTAGCTGAGATGCGGATGCTTAGATGGATGTGTGGAAATACAATAAAAGATAAGATTCGGAACGAAGAGATACGTAAGAAGGTAGGTGTTGCACCCATTGAAAATAAGATGCGAGAGAATCGTTTACGGTGGTTTGGACATATTCGGCGAAGGCCTAATGATGCTCCAGTTAGAAGGTTGGAGAAATGGGAAAATATATTAGTTAAAAGAGGTCGGGGTAGGCCTAGGAAGACTTGGATGGAGATGATAGGAAAGGATATGAATGCTTTGAACCTCACCAAGGACATGGCGTTGGATAGAAATGATTGGAGGAAAAGGATTCATGTGGAAGACCCAAAATGAATTTCTTTTTTGGTTCATATCACTGACCCCAATTGTTTTGGGATGAAGGCGTAGTTGTTGTTGTTGTTGTGTGTGCGTGCTTGTTTTCAATGTATGGAGAGGGGAGAGAACAGGTGTGCTAATGATAGTGATTCCAAATCAAGAATAGATCCAGTTCACAACTTGGTCCATGGAATGAAGTGATGCTGTTCTCTGGCTTCTTGTTGCTTCGTTTTTCTTTTTTCTTTCTTTTCTTTGGTGGTGGGACCAATGTTGTTAGCATCCGTGGCCCTCTATCGTTTTGGCCAATTATTCAGGTGAATTGGCCAATACCGATACTCAAGTGAATCGTTCTGAATTCGGTCAAAAAAATAAATAAAAATTATTGCTTGTCAATCAGAACGTGACATGTGTTAAAGCTATTCAAATAATATTTATAAAACAATTTTTAAGTATTTTTATATTATTAAAAAAAAACGATTCAGGGGTGAAGTCGTATCGATTTTCTGCCTATACGATCACAGATACTGACAACATTGGGTAGGATCAGGGGCGTAGCTAGGGGGGGGCAGGACTGGGCTGTAGCCCAGTCCTGCCTCCCCAAACAGTTAAAAAAAAAAAAAATTTAAAAGCCCAGTCCTAGCACAGCCCTGATTCCATATGAAATAGATTTGTATCCATTTTTGTAGCCCATCCCAGTCCTAGCCCAGCCCTGACTGCAGCAAATAGTTTGATTTGTCCATATGAAATAGATTTTTATTAATAATTGTAGCCATTTTTTATTTTATCTAAAAAAAAAATTTCGGGGGCGCTGCCCACGAACCCCCGACTATCGCACAAATATTTTTTTTTTTGCTACACCCCTGTTTGCCCCCCCCTCACATGAATCCTAGCTACGCCCCTGGGTAGGATGATTTTGAGGACTACATGAATGGGACCATATCCGGAGCAGATTCAGTAATCGGCTGCAAAGGTACTCTGCCCAGTCACTGACTGCCACATCCCACACCGCCCCAATCCTTTAAAAGGGAGGTCCCAGACCTCCCCCACTTCTTCAAAAAGTCCGAGTACCTTGCAAAGTACTCGGTCCGATCACTGGATCCCCTCTTAACCATATCCCTCTGCCGAAATCCAATTTGGTAGACTACTACCACTTGTGGAATTTTTATAGGGAATATTCTTTAATACCATATGGTAGGGGGGAAATTGATAAATTACAGACACATAATAATATAGTGATACAGTAGCCAAGCATCGAACCTCCATCATTTATTCAGATTGAAGGGAACTTTGAAATTAATAAAAATATAAGACTAATTTTATGAAAAAGCCTTGCATCAAAATTAATAAAAGTGCAGAACTAATTTTAAGAGAAAACCATACACTGCGCTGTATATGGAGATTCGACCATCTTCCAAACCTGAGGCTGAGTCAAGAAATCATGTCGCATAGTATTGCTTAATTAATTTGACAGTTAGAATGGGGTGTTAGTGTATCTTAATAAATAGATTGATCTTAATAATAATATAATAATCTTGATTACTTCTGTGAAGGCTGTTTGATTACATACAAGGGAAGAACAAGTATGGTGAGAAGATAGAGATGACTGCTCCAGTGATCACAGAGGTTTCACCAAGCGATGGACCATTTTGTGCATCATCTTTCACAGTGAGTTTCTATGTTCCGGTGAAAAACCAGGCTGACCCGCCGCCTGCAGATATTCTCCATGTTCAAAGGTGGGGTGTCCGTTATGCCGCCCTCCGGCAATTCAGTGGCTTCGTGACCGATTACAACATTGGTGAAGAAGCAGCAGCATTGCAGGCTAGCATCGCCGGGTCCAGCTGGTCGGAAGCCATTGCAAAGAGCCAGAAAAGTGCGGAAACAAAAACAATTTACACTGTGGCTCAGTACAACTCCCCCTTTGAGTTTGATCACAGAGTGAATGAGATCTGGTTGTTGTTTGACATGGAAGCATCTTATGGAATGTAACAGGGAGCATGCTCTGATAATTATAGGGATTGTGAGGTCGTATTATATAAAATGTAGTATGTTTAGCTGTAAGACTTGGTTGAAAAGTGCCAGGTTTTTCTTAGAAATCTTCTTGTTTTAGTATTGATATTTGTATTAGGCTGGAGATGGTTCATGATTTTATAATTTCTGGTAACTGACCGAGCTGCTGAAGTTGCTAAAGTAGTGATAAATCCTGTCTGAAAGCACTTGAATCATAGTATTGTAGGTTCTGATTTTCCTTTTAATCACAAATATCATCAGAATATATTGTGATTTCTTTTTTGGTTAGACGGAGTAAATCCTCTTATCATCGACCGCACATTAGCAGGCTTTTAGTTGGTAAAACCCTTGATAAACCACAGTCGCCCCTAAGGCAGGACCATTGTGAGCAAAAGTATTGAGATTTTGTTGTGATATATTGAGATGATGATAAAATACTGATCAAATTGTGGCTTTTTAAAAATTTCACCTTTTTTTGAATAATATAACAAGATTGACATTCTAAAACTTTTTAATATATATTTTTATAATTCTTAATCCTATTCGGCACTGGTTATGATCTCACATGCATTCACTTGGTCTACCCCAAAGGGGTTTGGCGTAGTGGAAGGTGACCTAGGCTGCTAGAGAGGTGGGTGAGGTCCCATTCCTATGGGTGTGCCCTGTGACCCTGTCTATTATGGAAACTCGTTCCGCAAATGAGGAATTAGCTAAAGAAATTGGTGGTGGTGTACATGAGTGCCCAAGTGTTCAATAACCTAGCGTTGAAGTAGGTGGCTTAGTTTAGAGTTTTCAAGAACAGTTTATAGATGTGCACTTGTCCATAAAAAGAGAAATGTGATATTTGCTCATTGTAGTAAATTCTCTTTCTAATGGATGGTGTTGTAATGGACTGTTTCTGTCATGGGCTTAAAAGCAAAGGCTCCCAGGATGGCGTCTCGATTTATCTAAACACAAAAAGCAAGTCTTTTAAGCGCACAAGAAAAACTCTCAAACACACACAAGAGCCAAAGCAAGAGTACATGTTAACTACACAAAAACTAACCGTTGGGAAGCCAAGCCTAAATTCTACTCGTGTCATCACGACCCAAATTAGAAAAACTAACCATTGAGAGTACAGTAACTCAACTCATGACATAATCTGTAATAAGAACAAAGTATAACTAAAATGAAAACTTGAATCAACAGTACATGAGCATTTTAGTTCACCAATAAAGGAAATTAGTAAGAGTCAACTCTATAAGACCTAATAAAGATAATTACTCTTTGGGCCATCTATTATACAAGGATGGATCTGATAAAGGATCATATGTACCTCCATTATACCATGTTCTTTAACTAATCCAAATCTATACAAAAAACAAATTATCTTTTATTTTTCAAAAATTATCTAAATTCTCAGGTGTTACATTTAATATTTCCCCTTCTGTTTTTATTTCATTTTAATTGATTTTTGTCTTCTGCAGATGTGTATAATAAAGACTCACATTGATATATATATCAATGTGCAATGCAAGGAGTTGTTGATGGGGTTGTAGATCCCTTCGTGAACAAAACAAAAATGCTAATGTTGCCTGTTTTTTGTATTGGAGATGATACATCTGAGAAATATACGCTAGTGTGCTGCTGCACCTGATAACCCACCATCTGCTGTTGAGCCCATAGCTGATAGGTTGTATCCCAAAGATGGAGGGTAATCCGGTGCAGCAGCACACTAAAAGTGTGCAATCATATTGCACTCGAGCCTAACTCAAAGTTAGAGTCACCACAGTTGCCAGCATGGAACTTTGAAGCCACAACCTGCTGCTTTGGTCTTGTAGTAAGGAACCAAGTACTGAACTCTTGCCTTCAACTTGAAGTCTTTAAGCTGATGGAGCCCTTGTAAACATAAGCTTTGCTTGTGCAAATGAAAAACAGTGGTGAAAGGAATTGATAATGACGATCTCATAACACCAATGCTCGTGATTTGGCACATAACCAGATCTACTCTATACTGACTTTGACAAGTAAATAAGCCCATCTCACACAACCATACATTTATATATATATATATATATATATATATATATATATATATATATATATATATATATATATATTAATGTATATGAATGCTTTGAACCTCACCGAGGACATGACATTGGATAGAAATGATTGGAGGAGAAGGATTCATGTGGAAGACCCAGAATGATTCTCTTTTTGGGTTCATATCGCCGACCCCAATTGTTTTGGGATGAAGGCGTAGTTGTTGTTGTTGTTTATATATATATATATATATATATATATATATAGGGAAACTGAAATATGTTTACCAACCAAATATGTTTGCTGGTATGAATAAAGATTTTTATAGGTTTTTTTACAAATCTAACCCTATAGATGTATTCGACGTGGTCCATTTGCTAGAAATAGACGGTTGGATCATCTTAATCGGATTAACAAATATGATTTTTTATTCTTGAATATTTATGAAAATTATAAGCCGCTAATTTTCAACCCTTAAAAGATCCTTCTTATACATCATGATTGGATGATCCAAGAGTCTGTTTCTATAAAACCAAGCGTCTAGATCACATCGACAGTGAAATTTTAAAAAAAAAAATAGAAAAAAACTATGAAAATCCTAGCTCATACCAATAAACAAGAGTTTGTTTCTTATACCTCATTTTTTTTTCCAGCAAGGGGGGGGGGGGGGGGGGGGGGGTGGGGGCGACCCCCTGCCTCTTTTTTTTTCCGGTAGGGGGTCGCCCCCCTCCCCCCTGCCTCATTTTTTTTTGGGGGGGGGGACCCCTGCCTCGTTTTTTTTCTGGTAAGGGGTCGCCCCCCCCCCCCCCCCCCTGCCTCATTTTTTTATTCGAGCAGGGACAGGGGGTCGCCTCGCTGCTTTTCAGGCACGGGGGGGGGACCCCAGACTCTTTTTTTCTGGCAGGGGGTCGCCCCCCTTGCCTCATTTTTTTATTCGGGCAGAGGGTCGCCCCCTGCATCTTTTTTGGGGGGGCAAGGGGGCGGCCCCCTGCCTCGTTCTTTATTTTCGGGAAGGGGGGTTGCCCCCTTACCTCTCTTTTTTTCCTGGGGGGGGGGGGGGGGGAACCCCTGCCTCATTTTTTTTTTTCGGCAGGGAGTCGCCCTCCCCCCCTGCCTTGTTTTTTTATTCGGGCAGGGGGTCGCCCCCCTGCCTCGCCGAACAGAGAGGTGATAGACGCCTGGCAGGCGTTCCGCCTCACTGAAATCTCGTCCGACTTCGATATTTATTCTAATTTTTTTCCTTTCGGCAGAGGGTGACTTCATTTTAACACAGTGTCTCTTGCAGATTTCTCAACGGATCCTGCTTATGCCCCGCCACCCGTGGTAAGTAAGAGACAAAAATAATACAAATCGGGTAAATACCCGTAGTGAGTAAGTGATGCAAGCACATCACATGTTATTTAATTTATTGGATGCAACACTTTGTTGTTCACACACTCACTTAGTTGTTGATATCCAGGACTGCTTTGTTGGAATTTGGAGATCATGTTGAATATGATTTTAATGCATGAGAATAGAAGTATTCTTATTTTTTTAGTACGAATTACATGCTAGGTATGGTAGTAGTTAGCGGGATATTGGAGTGTGTTTGTTGCAGGTACATGTTTGACATTTTTTTAATATGAATGTTTTCGATGTATTGCAATGCTTGATGTGATTGTATTCATGCTTGCATGTAGTTACTTTCAATTTGATTATGACTTATATGTGAAATTGTATAATGAAAGCATGCTTCAAATGAATGTATCATGTTATGAATAGTTTGCACAAGAAGATATTAAGTTATCAATACATGTATCATAATTCTTGTGATCATATGACATCATATATTGCATGATAAATTTGATATTTTTTTCATCATAACATTCTGATGATTCTCTTTTAACTGGTTAAGATACTATTCGTAATATCATACAACAAATGACTGCAAACCGTGAATGGATGTACCATAGGATAGTTGACAATGAGTTATAGCATGAATATATAAATGATGTTGAAAGTTTTATTGAATTTACAATGGCAAGTGTTAGTATAGTGGATCCCACAAGTCGGATTAGATGTCTCTGCAAGATTTGTAAGAACAATCGATTTATAAAACCTCATGGCGTTAGACATCACCTATACAAAAAGGGTTTTGTGAGTGATTATCAGAATTGAATGTTTCATGGTGAAGAATTTAGAAACAATTTTGATGCACGGGTAAATGTGGTGCACAATAATCCATATATGGATTTGATATTTGATGTCGCATGAATAGAAGTGGATTCTGTTATGAGTCCTAGTGATGTAACAACTGCAGTAGATGAAGAATCACCAAATGATGCAACTAGTAGATTTTATGATTTACTTAGAGATGCTGATGAGTCACTTTGGAACAGTTGCGAGAGTCACACTATCTTATCTGCAGTTCTTCAACTAATGAATTTGAAGTCTAAGTATAATTTGAGTCAATCTTGTTTGGACCGTTTGTGCATAATTGTGAAGAGTATGTTGCCCAAAGATGAGAAATTGTCACAAAGTTTCTATCGTGCGAAGGTTATGGTCAACACTCTAGGTATGGAGTATTAAAAGATAGATGCTTGTCCAAATCACTGCATGTTGTATTTCAAGGATTAGGAAAACAACATATCAGGCCTGTCATATGGGTATTTTCGGTTCAAGCCAAAGACAAGAGGCAATGGTAGCACGAGATCAAAAGAAGTTTCATACAAGTCACTCTGCTACTTTCTTATCACTCATAGATTGCAACAATTGTATATGTCTTCAAGGATAGCTAAACACATTACATGGCATGCAAATAAAGTTTGACATAATGAAGACAAGATCACGCATCCTGTTGACGCGGAAGCTTGGAAGCACTTTGATTATACTCATCAAAACTTCACAATAGAAGTGATTTGAATGTATTGTAATGATTTGAATGATTTGCAGGTATTCCAATAATTTGAATGTATTATAATACTTGATTTGAATTATTTGAATGTATTAAAATGTATTGCAATGATTTGAATGATTTAAATGATTTGAATGTATTGCAATACTTGATTTGAATTATTTGAATGTATTGAAATGTATTGCAATGATTTGAATAATTTACAAGTATTTCAATGATTTGAATGTATTGCAATACTTGATTTGAATTATTTGAATGCATTGAAATACTTGATGTGAATGATTTAAAACAATTTGAATGTATTGCATGACATTTTTTATTTGTTAGAATATGGTTCGTGGAGCTTACAGTGGTCGTTCATCCAGTAGTAGTCAGTCTCAGCCTTCATCTTCACGGGCTCCTTTGATAGGTATATCATTTAACTAATTGGATGCTTGATTAGTTGAAATACACATTCTAAGAATTTCTAACGTATTTTTTTACAAATGATGTTTCGCCTGTACATAACCCACCTATACCAGTTGATCATACAAGTCAGAAGCCAACATAGGATGCAGAGTCTTCTCAGTCTGGCACAAAAAGACTCATTCAAATAGTGTATATTGATAATCGACCGTAAGTATTTCATTTTCACTTATTAAATATCTTATAAATATTTTATATTGTTATTTATTGTATAGCAATTTATGTGCAACACGAGGTTTGAGACACAAGAAGTAGTATGCGAGATTAAGAATTCACTTCTTCAACATCTACCAGGACCGATCGCTCAATGGAAAGAGTATCCAAAATAGGTGATAGACAGATTGTGGTCCTCATTCACGGTATATAGTTGTTTGTCATAGTTAATGTGTTTCATATTTAATTATTTATTTTAGTCATGTCTACTAACTTTCTGAAAATATTTGTAGGCTTCGAAGCTCTTCGCGACTACGATAGAGGAACATGATGCAAGAAAGGTGTGGCAGAAGGTGGCTACCAATCGATTTGCAGACATGCTGCACAATATGAAGATTGCAGCAAGAAAAGCATCTGGTGGGATAGATGATCCACTGCAGTAGAAGGGTCATAAACCTCCTACTATTAGGTCAGATGTTTGGGATGCAATATGTGACAAGTGGGCTTGGGATGCATTTCGAAACCGCTCAGCGAAGGATGCACAAAATCGAGTGAAAATGCCCGAAGCCCATCTACACACAGATGGATCTAGGACTTTTGGGAGCCACCTGAAGAAAATGGTAACTCATCAATATATAAACAAATCAATTTTATAAGTATTGTTGCAAATCTGTAAACTAAAACTTTTATCATTTCAGTTCGCAGGAAGCAGAAAAGGGAGGCATTGTGACATACAAGGATGTGTTTGTTCAAACACATAAACGTAAGACCACGGGAGAGTTCATATCGGAAAAGGCGAGAACGACAACGGTATGTATTTATTGTATTAATAATCATTATAATATATAAGTTATCATAAATATTATAATTCTTAATTATTAATTCATATTATAAACATTATTTTGTAAGAGTCATATGAGCAACAGATGGTAGAGCGATATTGCGATGACTCTACTCAACATCCATCATTTGATCCTGCAGCATAGGTGATTGCAGCAGGTAATCCCAAAAATGGTCGTGTGTTTGGGTTCGGGAGTAATATGAACACCTCACCAGTCGTTGCTTCCTCCAGTCACAGCTCAGAGACTTCTCCCATCAACATCATCTCCAAGCATACGACTGATTCTTGGGATAATGTACGCCAGATTGTTAAAGACACAATGCGTGACTACATCCATGAAATAATTGCCGACGTTCTCCGAAATGAGTTCAAGAGTTTTTTGTAGAACAAGGGAGCTTTATTTGCAGGTGCCTCTCAGGTATGAAAGTTTCATGTGATGTATTGCATGTCGTTAGATTTCATATAACTTTGATTGCCTTAACTTAGGTGCATTGCATATAATTTATTTTAGTATATTTTGTTTATCAATACTCACCTTTCATATAATATTTCAGTATAATATTTTTACTGCCTTAGAACACATATGAGCATGATAGAATTACATATACAGTTTTTTTACTGCCATTGAACACATATGAGCACGATAGAATCACATATATAATTTTTTTACTGCCTTAGAACACATATGAGCATGGTAGAATCACATATACAGTTTTTTGACTGCCTTAGAGCATATATGAGCATGATAGAATCACATATACTGTTTTTTTGATTATTTTATAGCACATATGAGCATGATATAATCACATATACAGTTTTTTGTCTGCCTAAGAACACATATGAGCATGATAGAATAACATATACAGTTTTTTGACTACCTTAAAACACGTATGAGCATGATAGAATCACATATACAGTTTTTTTTACTGCCTTAGAACACATATAAGCATGATATAATCACATATATAATTTTTTTGACTACCTTAGAACACATATGAGCATGATAGAATCACATATAAAGTTTTTTTACTGCCTTAGAGCACATACAAGCATGATAGAATCACATATAAAGTTTTTTTAATTGCCTTAGAACACATGAGCATGATATAATCATATATACAGTTTTTTGCCTGCCTTACAACACATATGAGCATGATAGAATCACATATACAGTTTTTTGACTGCCTTAGAACACATATGAGCATGGTAGAATCACATGTACAGTTTTTTTTACTGCCTTAGAACACATATGAGCATTATATAATCACATATACAGTTTTTTTTACTGCGTTAGAGCACATATGAGCATGATATAATCACATATACAGTTTTTTGCTTACCTTAGAACACATATGAGCATGATAGAATCATATATATAATTTTTTTGACTGCTTTAGAACACATATGAGCATGATATTATCACATATACAGTTTTTTGTCTGCCTTAGAACACATATGAGCATGATAGAATCATATATAAAGTTTTTTTACTGCCTTAGAACACATATGAGCATAGTAGAATCACATATACAGTTTTTTTACTGCCTTAGAGCACATATGAGCATGGTAGAATCACATATAAAGTTTTTTTACTGCCTTTAGAACACATATGAGCATGATAGAATCACATATAAAGTTTTTTAACTGTCTTAGAACACATATGAGCATGATATAATCACATATACAATTTTTTGTCTGCCTTAGAACACATATGAGCATGATAAAATCGCATATACAGTTTTTTTTACTGCCATAGAGCACATATATATGAGTTTGATAGAATCATAAAAACAGTTTTTTTACTGTCTTTAAAACACATATGAGAATCATTGAATCACATATAAAGTTTTGTTACTGCCTTAGAACACATATGAGCATGATAGAATCACATATAGAGTATAATTTATTTCAGTATATTTTGTTTATCAATACGGACCTTTCTTTTCTCGTGTAGGTTGTTGGCGATAATCAGCGTAGTGGAGCTGAAGAGACAGATCAAGACAATGAACAAGAGGACGCACAAAATCTTGGCGATGATTAGATTCATGTGTTGAATTTGTTCTACCTTCTTTTTGTTTCAAAAATATAAATGTTGAATTGTAAATAATTAGAACTTGTGAATTTTACAGTGGATCGATTAATTGTTTTAGTTTCCTTTTATATGTATTTTGATGTGTACTTTGTTTTTTATTCACATGAAATATAAATTGTATCACGAGAAATTTTTTCTCGATATTTATTTTTCAAATATTTTTTTTTAAATTTTTTTCTTTGTTTGCGATGGATTAGTAACAACTATAAATCCGTCGCTAATCCAAAATCGCCGTATAGTAACGACGGCCTTGCGACGGATGTTGGCATTCATTATTCCGTCGCAATTTAGCGACGGAACTGGTGACAGATACATTCTGTCGTTACTTAGCGACAGAATGGGCGACAAATATATTTCGACGCTAATTAGCGTCGAAAATTTCGCGATGGAAGCTATCCGTCTCTAATCCGACGTTAATCCATCGCTAAGTTGTTTAGCGACGGATTAGCATCGGATTAGGTCGTCGCTAATCCACAGGTTTCTTGTAGTGTAGAATATGAGAACTAATGTGTGAACCACAATTTTTATGGATTTTTTTGTTCTTTTCTCTTGAATCTAATTGTATGGATGTGATCTATATTCTTGGTTTTATAAGAACACGCTCTTGAATCATTTGATTTTAATGCATAAACAGGATTTTTTTAAACTTTAAAATCAATGGCTCATAATCGTCATAAATATTTCAAGCATTCAAAATTGCATTTTTTAATAGAAAATACGCGATCCAATGGTTGATTCCTAGCAAATTCACCCTGCTAAGCATATCCACATGGTTGGATTTGCAAAAAAAGTGTTGAAAATGCTCATATTTCTAGTTCTCATGGCATGATGAATTTACTAGGAATCAACCATTGGATTATGTATTTTCGATGAATAAATACGATTTTTGAATATTTAAATATTTATGAAGATTACGAGTCATTGATTTTAAAGCCTTAAAAAAATCTTGTTTACGCATCAAAATTGAATGATTTAAGAGTGGGTTCTTATAAAACCAAGCATGCAGGTCACATTTGTACAATTAGATTCAAGAGAAAAGAATAAAAAAATCATGAAAATTGTGGTGCATACATTAGTTTTCATATTTTCAGTTCTCATATTCTAGTGACTCATATATATATATATATGTGTGTGTGTGTGTGTGTGTGTGTGTGAGTGAGAATTGGAATATGAGAACTAGAAATGTGGGCATTTCCAACATGTTTTTCAACCATGTGAATGTGCTTGCTATGTTGAATTTGTTAGGAATCAATCATTGGATCATGTATTTTCGATGAAAAAATGTGATTTTTGAATGCTTGAGTATTTATGAAGATTATGAATGGCTCATATTCTTTATAAATATTCAAGCATTCAAAAATCATATTTTTTCATCAAAAATACATGATCCAATGGTTGATTCCTAGCAAATTCATCATGGCAAACACATCCACGTGGTTGGATTTGCAAAAAAAGTGTTGGAAATGCCCATATTTACAGTTCTCATATTTTAATTCTTATATTCTAGTGATTATATATATATATATATATATATATATATATATATATATATATATATATATATATATATATATATATATATATATATATATATATATATATATATTAAAGTATACAAAAATATTTCTCCCCTAAGTGCATGCATACAAGGCCATCTTCACTTGTGCATGATGGAACCCCACTAACCATGTTCACACATACATACATGTACACATGCCCCATATTTAAAAAAAATGATGCATGCTTTATATATATATATACGCAGTCTACCCTTGAGTAAATACATGAAAAAAGCACAAAATATACAAAATCACCACCCTAGGAGGCATCAATCACCTCGTAAATATCTCCTTTAATCATTGAGTATACGCTACGAAACACCTACACCAAGCACATGCCTTAATACCAAATTAACCCTAAACCCCCAACAACCCTTCTTCACACCTACCACCAAACACATCAAGAGAGAGAGAAAGAGATTTGAAATCACGGACGACAAAAGAAGACCAAGAAAACAGTGTGTAAGAGCATCACATCTTTACAAAGTAGTCGAGAAAAAAAAAAGAAATTAAACAAGGTGGAAAACTCACCACATATATCTTTGAGTCCGGATAGGGTACAATCACATGGCACAAAATTTGTGCATTATGCACCTGATTGCCCTCCATCAGGCCTTGAGCCCCACAACTGACAGGGTTGTCTTCAAGATGGAGGGAGAACAGGTGCTTAATGCACAAATATTTGTGCAATCATATTGCACCTGATCTTTTCACTATATCTTTATTGAATACAATAACCAATATAGCCTTCTTCTGCGTATTCTATAATAAATATGAGGAAAAAGCATAAAAACATATAAAGAATTAATTGGAAGAGAAGGGGAGGTGGGGAAACGCTAGGGATTCGTGGCGGAAGCGCTCTTGGCATGATAGAGGCTGGGGATGTTGTTGTGGTTAGGAGATGGACCAGAGGGGGGCTGGGGGGTGCCCTTTGGTAGCATGGCTGAGAACGTCCTCACGTACCCGTTACTCATCTGGCCTGGTGGTATTGGTTTCTTGGCTCTGGACCCTTTGAGATCGTCTATCACGTGCTGTGGAAGCCCCGAACGCATGTTCTTTTCTGCCGAAGAAGCAGAAGGGAGAGAGAGGAAGATGAGTAACAGTAGCATGAGGGCGTCCCTCCTAGAGCAGATTGAATTCTTGGATCTCATGTTGAAAAGAGGATGCAGGTAAAAGAGAGACTTGATGGCAATATGGTTCAACGGGATGAATCAGAATCATCATCGTAGAGAGAGAGAGATCAAAGAGGTCGAAGACGGAACCTTATTATATATGTCTGCTTTTCTTTTCTCGCCTTTTTTGTATTACTAATATGTCCTTGAACTAATCTAGAATGACCAAATCAGCCTTAAGTGAACGTCTTGGTCTAGTGGCCAACCTGAGCATCTCTACACAGTAAGAAGTCATCTGGGTTTGGACTTGATAGGATCCTATGTTTTTGGATTCGGATCCTAGTTTAATTTCAGAGGCCAGTATCATATATTTGATAGGGGTGCACAATCGCCCTGCTAAGCCCGGGATTGAACCAGGCTTGGCTTGTTTATATAAGCTCGGCCCGGGCTTGCTTGATAGAATAAGTGTGCTGAGCCTGGACTTCACATTATAAACAAGCTGAGCTTGAACAGGTAACCAGGATCAATTATGCCCAGTAAGCCCGATTAAGCTAAGGATATTTGTATATATTTGTGTACATGCATGAGTCTGGTCAAGCTCGAGCCTTTTACATTTTGGATGAGTCGAGCTTGTTAAACCCATGACCGAGCTTGGCTGGGTCCATGTGCAGCCATATATATTGCTCTAAGCAAAACAAGTAGTTACATAGCAGATCGATTGGACTCAGGTCTATGTGGCTTCGTGATTTGCATAACATAACTTGATAAGCATATTGGACAAGCTTGGAAGAGTTTGGCTCTTGGCATTGAACTCAGGATCCGGATCTGATCTGACCCTAGGACAGGCCGAGCATGACAACGCAGGGCAAGAGAGAGGGGATAATACTTCATTATATATGTTCTTACTACTATACATAGTATCTAAAAGGACATTACAAGTGAGAGGTTGTTTGCTCAATCAGATCTCATAGAAGCGTTCAGCATGATTTGTTCATTCAAAAAGCATACTTAGATCAAGTTATTCGAGCATAAACCCTTGGTTTTTTTTGGCTTGTGAAAGATTGATGCATTATAGGCTGTTGATTTGTGAAGCATTTAAAAAAATACATTTAAATATTGCAACCTGGTCTTTCCATTTTGAAGGCTCTTCCCTTTGACGAGTAAGGGGGTATGGAGGATTCATACAAGTAATACGTGGGCAGCAAACGTTCGCAAATGCCATCAGAGATTTTCTTTGGCAAATACCTTGATCGTCCACCATGACTTGAGGACAAGGTCCTGAGTGAGCTCCATCCAACTTCAAAGGTCTGAATCATGCAAACGGGACCCACATGGAGTGTCCCCTCTAGATGCCTCTCATGCCAAGTGGGCCCCACCTGGTTGGCTCTACCCAAGAGGCCTTCAAGGCCCTTAAAAAACGTATAGACCCTTGGGCTTCCCTCCTTTGTGGCCTTAGAGCCCAAGAGCCTCATGTATTAGTGGACCTCATTATAGTGATTTGAATATTGCTCATCTTAGTAGGTTTATTTGCTTTGAATTTTATAATTAAGAGAGAGTTCTCTTGACCTATAAAAGGAACTTCATTTGTGAAGAAGAGTATAAATCAAAAGCTCTCTCTCTTTTTCTTACCCATGCGAGTCTCAACTCCCTAATCGTTCACCCTTTTTATAAGGGTTCTTCGCTTGATCAGCATAAAGTGGTACCAACCCTTCGTATGACTGGAATTACCTAAGTACTAAGTAGACTCAATTCTACTTAGTGTTCATAGACAACATCAATGAACGTGGAGGACTCGAATCAACCAAGGCATGTACATGGACCCTTGGCCAACATCAGATGAACCAAACCTCTCCCCACCATAGAACACTCTCCCTAAATTGTAGGGGTCATCAAAAACATTTTCTTAAAGCCTCTCGCAAGCTTAGCTTCTCATAAACTCGTTAAACCCAAACCTGAAAACAATATTTTGTTGCTGAGATTTGTAGAATTTTGCTCAACTTTAACCCAATGTTTCTCTCAAACTGTAGCTAGTCCAACCTTGCAAATTTAAACCTAGTTTAGCCCATCCGTCTGTCCTTAATCTACTCATCAAAAAACAGATCTAAATTCATCCTCAGTGAGGAGTAATAAATCTGACATAGTAACCTATTTTTTACCAAATCTCAGTCCAGACTTAAACCTATTTTTGGTGTTCCCTTATTTTTATCTCCCTGTCCATAAAGACTCTAAATCTCAAATTTTAACCAAATCTTTTCTAGCCTATACCAAGTCTTACCCAATTTTTTTATATTTTTATGAGTGGTATTCTAAGATGAATAAATTAACCTCTCAAGGTCTATCAAAATCCAAACAAAACCCTGTCACTAAAAATCCCAAAACTTTCCAAATTTTTTATCTCCCAAACGACAGATCTCAAAATCCTAAAAATTTTATTCAAGCTTGTTTCACGTGTCTCGAAGTCCCTCCAAAACTTTTAGCATTTTATCTATTGTAAATCGAGTGAACCAAATTTTTTACTGAACTATGTAAGTAGCACCCCCTTGTTACTGATTTGTCTTTTTATACTTGACCCTAAACTTGACCTAACCTACCTAAACCTCAAACCTAATTCAAGCCCACAAGAACGCATCAATTATGGTGCTATTTATGAAGGAAAGGATAATCTAGGCCATTTTTAAGAAGCTGGTCACATACCTTGCACGACACGATGACTGGTGGTACCAACCAGGGGCGTAGCTAGGGGGGGGCAGGACTGGGCTGTAGCCCAGTCCTACCTCCCGAAACAGTTTACATTTTTTTTTTTTTAAAAGCCCAGTCCTAGCCCAGCCCTGATTCCATATGAAATAGATTTTTATCCATTTTTGTAGCCCATCCCAGTCCTAGTCCAGCCCTGACTGCAGCAAATAGTTTGATTTGTCCATATGAAATAGATTTTTATTAATAATTGTAGCCATTTTTTATTTTATCTAAAAAAAAAATTTTGGGGGCGCTGCCCCCGAACCCCCGACTATCGCACACATAATTTTTTTTTTTTGCTACACCCCTGTTTGCCCCCCCCCCTCACATGAATCCTAGCTACGCCCCTGGTACCAACGGTGTGGTCAGTGCAACTTCAAACATTGGGTTTGTTATTTTAAATATTGATTTTCGTGTCAAAGCAACAACCCCATCTCAATGGCAATATGTACACAAGACTGCATGACTTTTAGGTCTGATGCAAAAAGGGTGCAAGCTTCATAGCCTGAATCACAGGGTCTGATACTGCTCAACTCTAATAACAATCAGAGGTGCATTTCTATGTGGGATCGATTCCAACACCCAAAATGTGCCTATCATAACAGCATGCCCTACGTCTCTATTAATAAGGGAGGTGATAACTACGGGTAAGGCCACCTCACTTCCGATCGTCCAATTGGAAAAACATGACAAATCACCTTTGATGGCAGGCAGTTTCATAATTACGCCTTGCGTAACTGCCTGCCCCTCATCTTTCTTAATGAGGGAGTTGATAACATGATGGCCAGCTATCCACCCTGAACAAATGGTGATTTGAATTCTCATTACACGTTGTGTAACAGCTGCTCTGTAATCCTCTCCCAATGTGACACCCCAAAAATCTTAACCAAAATTTTAGCAAAAAATTGAAAATTTTCTTTTTAATTTTAAATTACAAAAAATGATATTTTTTATGCGGGGGTTGAAAAAATTTAGTGTGTTACAGGTATGAATCAATATCGTATAATTAGAGAACCATTCATGAATCATTTATGAAAACCAAAATGATTTAATTTCTAAAAGTACTCATTTACAAAATGCAGTAAGATAGACAAAAAGGTCAAAGTTATACTTACACAAGCACTTATGATCAAAATAAAACAAAATCCTAAGTCTGACTCTGGTTCCTTAGAGGTCTTGGTTTTTGACATCGCCCCTGCATCTCGTCATCTATTGTGCAACATATTAATCACTCGAAATCCCTTTAAAGGGTTAGACTTGTGAAATCTTGGTAGGTATACACTAATCCCAGGTAATTATATAACATTTAAATATATATATATTCATATAAGATATCATGGTTTATCAAGGCATGATATTTTTAATATAAAATATCACAGTTCATCAAGGCATGATACAATTTAACATAATTTATCAAGGCATGAAGTAGTTTAACAAAAAACAGTATGACATGTTTCAAAATTAACAATTGTGAAGTAACATGCAGCTTTATTCATAATATGATTGTGTATTATCAAGGCATATTCTCATTTCAAGTCTGTGTAAATAAGGTCTTTGTTTCTCTGGATTACAGCCCCTTCGGGTACACGGGGGTATACAATGCAACAAAAAAAAACACTTCGAGTGAGCACCGCCCCCTCATCGGCTTCTCTACCTTCTTCTTCAATTTTTTTAGAGAACAACAACAACCATCAACTGATGTCGCCCTTCATTTCCTTCCCTTGTTCCTCAGTCTTCCACTCCTTCATTTCCTTCTTCCAAGTGCCTTGTTGCACCGCCTGAGGTGGGCAAGGGCCTGTGACAACAACATCAACCCTTCTACTGCTGCCACATGCTAGGTAGAGAGGGTTGGTTGGAGGCCACCCTAACCCTCGGGTGCCTCCATTGCTCTTCCGCCCTGCTCCCTTCCACACCCAAGTTGGGAGAATCCCGGGAAGTTGGCTAGGCTCCACTCAGTCGAGCCCTCCAACCCCCGAGTCAGTGTGCCCCTAGGTCTCAGATGAGGCCGATTTAGGCCCGACTCAATCAAGCCAACGAGCTGCCCAACCTTGCTCCCTCCCCCTCCCCCTCCCCCTTCCCCCCTCCCTTTCCTCTCTGACTCGCAATGGCATTGCTAGCGCTGTCGTCCTTAGTCTGCCCCCTATCAAGCTAAGGGCTCAAGTGGGGGTGGGTCGAGCTCAACTCAGTCGAGCCCACCAACCCAACTCAGTCAGATCTCGGGTAGGTTGGGTTGGGCTTGACCCAATCGAGCCCACCAGCCCAACCAGGGTGCCCCGAGCTAAGGTGCACCCTAGGTCTTGAGTTGAGTTAAGTCAAATATACATATATAAATAAGTATTTATTTAAAGTACGTGGATTTGCGTACCTCTGCTTTGTTTACGATGGCCTTTTGGTGGATGATACTTTCATATATATGTATATATTTACACTGAGTGCGCAATTTTGTGTACTCTTTCTTAATTTACATTATGCGAGCATTTATTTAAGGTACGTAGTTTCGTGTACCTCTGCTTTATTTACAATGGCTTTTTGATGGATGTTGCTTTTATATATGTGTAAATATATACATATATATTTATACAAAGTGCACAATTTTGGGTACTCTTGCTCTATTTACATTGCACGAGCATTTACTTAAGGTACGTGGTTTTGTATTTATGATCGCCTTTTGGCAGACAATACTTTCATATATGTGTAATATATACATATATATCTATGCACAATGCGCAGTTTTTTATACACTTCCTCTATTTACATTATGCGAGCATTTATTTAGAGTATGTAGTTTTGCGTACTTATACTTTAATCAATTTTCCAAAGGCTTACATGTGAGATTTTGAGTTTGCATGCCCCTAACACTCCTTCAAATCAAACAAGATATTTTTGTTTACTCTCGTGCGCGACTCCAAGTCTACATGCCTTGAGGTTTTGCAAAATAAAACAAACATTTTCATGTCCATATGCATTAGACACTCACTGAGTGATTGAAGTGTCCTTCGAGACACTAAAAGTTCAAAAGGGTGAGGTTGTCACGATTTAGACATTCACAACTAAATGTACCCTATAAACTAGTTAACATGAGACTTTGACTACATAGACTTGGTTGTACTTACATCAAGTACTTTTGGTTGCATTTGGAGATGACTCGAGTATGCCCCCTACCCGAGGTTCGAGAAGTCATCAACTTCCAGATTGTTCGGTTGGTTTTCTTTCTGAGAAACCAGTTTAATTCTCATCACAGTGATACTATCAGACATGCATGACTAGCTCGTATGCCAATGAATAA
The DNA here is from genome assembly GCF_984573655.1 of Nuphar pumila. Taxonomy (NCBI): domain Eukaryota; kingdom Viridiplantae; phylum Streptophyta; class Magnoliopsida; order Nymphaeales; family Nymphaeaceae; genus Nuphar; species Nuphar pumila. The sequence continues at coordinate 83,009,078 of NC_143258.1, forward strand.
TTGAAGGTTTATGACAAACCTCGATGCATGTTAGTGCACAATATTATGAGATAATCTCGTATAATTGCACATATCGCCTTCATAAACAAGATACTCGATTTGTTTTAAAAGACCAAAGCATGGTGAATAGGTTGTTGTATAAAAGAATACCTCACACACCCATTCATCTTTCAATTCTACCAAGAAAGATGATAGGAGGTACAACCTCCAATGGATAAATTTGTTAACAACTACGCTACTCGAGTGGCAATGGCTCGATGTCCCTAGTTATCAGAGTTAGGGGACATGACTACCAATTATTATCCTAGGAGGTAGATCTTACAACTTCTTCAGAAGTTAGGATGTATCCCCCACTTATTCCTACTTTTAGAAATTTCTCTTTTGGTCTCTGAAACCGTGCCCTTTAGATCAGACTCAATTAGCCATTCAGGTTATCAATTCACATAAAATAATAAACTCCCGAATGGACTCAGTTGTTTCTATAATTTTACCATGTAAGTACCCATAGGTAAATTATCAAAACAAAGTTATGATGTTTACTTGGCTTATTCAATCTAGAAACGATACACTCTTACACCAATTTGCGGTTCATTCATATATGATCCAACATTTTGAAATATGCTAATGCAAATATTAGACTTGTTTGCTTGTCTGATATTGTTGCACTTACTAGGCTTTCATGAGTCTGGCCCACTTTATAGGATATAAGTGATGATTAGACGAATGTTGCAGGCGATGACATGATGATGCGATGATATCAAGAATTCATTCTCCATGTTGTTCGCTTCTGAGAATATTTTGACATTTTGTATGAGGATTTTTGTGTAACCTTGTTTCTATATAAAACCTTGCTTTGAATCTTCATGGTTTTTTGGATGTATGAAAATGTAGGCTCAAATCTAAGACATTTAGGGACCCAATTCGTTTGTTGGAATTTTTGCCCGCTTGTTCCTTGCAACTATTATTTTTGTTGAGCTATCATCATAATTCTGAAAAAGAATTGACTTTTAAAATTTAAATTTTTTTCTAAAATTTACAAGTTAGGGATTTTAGATTGTTAGGTCAAGTATAAAATTTCATAAACTATACCCAGATCCATTTATTAATTGGACCTTTGAATCCGAACTCGAGACTTCTTATTTATCACCATACCCTGACCTTATAGGGTTTGGTTCAAGTAAGGTCCAGGTAAACCTGACCCGTTGACACCCTTGCCTATGTCACAGGGACACACCATTTTGGGTATATATCATTGGTGGCAAGAGCAGACATGCTGGCACACCGCAGACACAAACAATGATGTACAAATAATTTTTAATATTATTACAATAAATTTGTATCTTTTGTTATTAAAATATCAAAAAACATAGTTTTTTATTTATTAAATAAAAAAAAGTTGTATCCTTGTGTCCTGTTTCTAAAAAAAAACTCAAATTTTGCATGTCGAACTCGAATCATGTATCCTCATGTTGACGTATCTTTGTGACATATGGCCATTCTTAAGAGTGGTCATGGGTTGGCCCGACCCACTCAAAGCTCGGCCCAACCCTTGTCTTCGGCTCAGCTCAAAAGTTATCAGTATGGGTTTGGGTCAGGTCGGTCACGCCTTCCCAAATCCTGATTATAATTTGGTGGGATTTGGGCCAGGGTTCATTGATGCACTACTTTACCCTTACCCGATCCATTTACTATTTATTCTGAGTTAAGGCTAAAATGGAACCTTTTTTGGGCTGCTGTCTACACGTAGCTCGTATCAAGTCAGGTACCCGATCCACCCCTAGCCTTGGCCAGATTTTTTTTTCCTTAGAGCCACTGGTAGGCCCAAGAGTGGACCTTGGTCAGAACTACCTGCTCTAGCTTGGATCCATATTCAAGTTGCAGGGTGCGTGCCTAACTTTTATTGTCCACTTGAAAAAATGGATCAAGTGAGTTTTATAAGATTTACAACCACTATCAATGGGGCTTTTTATGCTACTTAAATTTAATTAACTCTTTAAAATTACACTTTTAACCTTTTTTATAATTATTGAATGCCATTTTTTGGTAAGTTGATAGAGTTAGTAGATGTTATGTGTAGGAGAAAGATTGATATTTTATGTCTACAAAAGACCAAATTGGTAGGTGAGAAGGCAAAAGTGATAGAACCTCGGGGATATAAGATTTGGTATACAGGAATAAATAGAAATAGGAATGGAGTAGGGATTGTTATGAGTCCTGAGTTTATAGATAATGTAGTTGAGGTCCGTAGGAAGGGTGATAAGATTTTACTTATTAAATTAGTGTTAGGTACGGATATTATTAATATTATTAGTATTTATGCACCTCAAGTAGGTTTGGATGATTCCATTAAGCATCAATTTTGGGAAGATTTAGATGGAGTAGTATAAGGGATATCTTATGGTGAAAAGCTTTTCATCGGCGGTGACTTTAATGGACATGTAGGCATTAGTAGGGATGGATTTGAGAGTATCCATGGAGGCTATGGTATAGAAGAAAGAAACCAAAGTGGAGAAAGGATTTTAGATTTTGGTTTGTCCTATGATATGATCTTAGCAAACACTTGGTTTAGGAAGAGGGAGTCTCACCTAGTAACATTCAAAAGTGGGGTTAATACGAGTCAGATAAATTTTTTCCTACTTAGAAAGAGAGATAGGGGTTGTTGCATCGATTGTAAGGTTATACCGGGAGAAAGTGTAGTTACACAACATAGAGTCTTAATTTTAGATCTTAGAATTAGACAATGTTGCAAAAGGGATAGACATAGGATAGATCCTAGAATTAAGTGGTGGGCACTGAAAGGAGCTAAACAAGGAATGTTTGTAGAGCAGGTAGTTAAGGAAGTTGATTGGTGTCTCGAGGAGGAATCAGAATCAATGTGGAATAAGATAGCGAGTGGCATGAGAAAGGTGGCTAAGGAGATATTGGGTGAGTCTAAAGGCGGTGCACCGCTAGGTAAGGATACATCGTGGTGGAACGAGGATGTCAAATTAGCTATTAAGGTTAAAAGAGAGTTTATAGAAATCTAAGTAAGAGTCGTGATAAATGAGAAGTTGGAGAAGTATATGATAGCAAAGAAGGAAGCTAAAAAAGTAGTTCGAAACGCGAGGGATAAGGTATATAAGGAGGTTTATGACAAGTTAGATACCAAAGAGGGCAAGAAGGATACTTATAGGCTTGCAAAGATGAGAGATAGGAAATCGAGGGATTTGGGTATGGTTAGATGTATCAAAGATGAAACACAAAGGGTTTTAGTCAAAGACGAGGAGATTAAGCAGAGATGGAAAGATTATTTTGATAAGCTATTTAATGAAAGTCATGCTCAGGATCTTGGAGACTTCTCAATTCCTTTTCATGAGATGAATTGTAACTTCATGCGCAATATTCAAAAGAAAAAAATTGCAGAGGCTTTGAAGAAAATGAAATCAAGAAGGGCAGTTGACCCAAATGGTATACCTATCGAGGCTTGGAAATGCTTGGGAGAGAAAGGTTTAGAATGGTTGACAAATCTTTTTAACATGATTTGGCCGACAAATAAGATGCCTAATGAGTGGAGAAAAAGTGCTTTGGTGCCTCTATATAATAATAAGGGTGATATACAAGATTGCACAAACTATCGTGGTATAAAACTCATGAGTCATACTATGAAACTTTGGGAGAGGGTGATTGAGTCTAGGTTGAGGAAGGTTGTCATGATATCGGAGAATCAATTTGGTTTTATGCCTGGAAGATCAACTATGAAAGCTATACATCTTCTTAGACAACTTATTGAGAGAAATAGAGAGGAACAAATATTTGCATATGTTTTTTATTGATTTGGAGAAGGCATATGATAGAGTACCTAGGAACGTTCTCTGGTGGACAATGATGAAGAAAGGTGTTTCTCTCAAGTACATTAGTATAATTAAGGATATGTATGAAGGAGTAGTGACCAATGTCCGCACTTGTGGAGGGGTGACAACCAATTTTCCTATAACGGTTGGGTTACATCAAGGATCTGCTTTAAGGCCTTTCCTATTTGCTATAGTGATGGATGAACTTACGAGATCAATTCAAGAAAATGTGCCGTAGTGTATGTTGTTTGCTGATGATATTGTTTTGATTGATGAGTCTAAAGCTGAGGTTAATGCTAAGTTAGAATTATGGAGACAAACATTGGAAGCAAGGTGTTTTAAGTTGAGTAAGAGTAAGACAGAATATATGGAATGTCGGTTCAGTAAGCAACGAAGTAGTGATGGAAGTGTAGTGAAGCTTGGTGAGCAAGAAATACTGGTGGATGATTGTTTCAAATATTTGGGATCTATCATTCAAAAGTATTGAGAAATTGATGGAGATATAAATCATAGGATAAAGGTTGGGTGGATGAAATGGAAAAGTGCAACTGAAGTGTTGTGCGATCGTAGAATGCCATTGCAGTTGAAGAGAAAGTTTTATAGGATGACTATTAGGCCCGCTTTACTATATGGTACGAAATGTTGGGCTGCCAAGAGACATCATATTCAAAAAATGAGTGTAGCTGAGATGCGTATACTTAGATGGATGTGTGAAAATACAATAAAAGATAAGATTCAGAATGAGGAGATACGTAAGAAGGTAGGCATTGCACCCATTGAAAATAAGATGAGAGCTAATCGTTTACGGTGGTTTGGACATATTCGGCGAAGGCTTAATGATGCTCCAGTTAGAAGGATGGAGAAATGAAAAAATATATTAGTTAAAAGAGGTTGGGGTAGGCCTAGGAAGACTTGGATGGAGATGATAGGAAAGGATATGAAGGCTTTGAACCTCACCGAGGACATGGCATTGGATAGAAATGATTGGAGGAGAAGGATTCATGTGGAAGACCCAGAATGATTTTCTTTGTTGGTTCATATCGCCGACCCCAATTGTTTTGGGATGAGAGCGTAATTGTTGTTGTTGTTGTTGTTGTATTGAATGCCATTTTTATAGCTGCACTTAAAGCCCAATAAGTATTTTTAGAGAGCAAAAGTCATCACAACAATTTCAAGAAAAAATAGGAGCCTATCTTAAATATGTAAAATTGAGAGAGTTAGATGTTAAATTTGCCATACCCTAGGTGCCTATATGTAAATTACCCATTTAAAAATATGAATTTTACCGGGTCTGGGTTTTGTCATGGTACAGACTTGGATCTGGTCCTGCATAAATCCGGTCTGATTGAACCCATACCAAGGCATGGTTCAAGAACTCCTCAAATCAAATCTGAATCCCGATCTATAGGACCCATACTTCAAAACAATTGACAGCCTAATAAACAAACCCGTTTGAAATGGGACTGACTTATGAGCATTCCAATCCCATCTTAAATTTGGATCTGGATTGGGTTTAAATCTAACCACAACACTACTGGTTTTGGCTTACAAAAATGGAAAGAAACAAAAGAAATAAATAGCTCCTTTGAAGGGATACCTAAATATGGATCCTTATCCATGCACTTATTTGGCTATCGATATGGCATGAGTGACCCTCAAACTTGCCTGATATGAATTTACTTCGCTGGCCCTGAAAGCCAGTTGGATCTAGATATGGTGGATCCAACCCAAATGAGGCTGGTCGAGCCCTCGGCTCTCTGGGGTACCAATCCAGTATGTGCATTCCTACCTTCTTGGCAATGGTATAATCATATTGGACATTTAAGCTAGTAGGATCTGAGTTTGGTTTTATTTAATTTTTTCATCTGAATCTGAATCCAAACCCTTATCTGAATCTGATTAGGCCAAACCCAATTCAGTCGGACTTGGTAATGCCTAGATCCGACCAATTTACATCCTGAGCTGGATCACGTATGCTTCAAATGCAAGTCTTAAATACAACTAATAGATCCAAATCCTAATGTGGATCAGTCCAAATTACGTAAGTTAGAGTTGAATTGGATCCAAATCTTACATGGTAAATACTGGATCAGGTAAAAGATGGTTTGAAAGTAAAAACTGTCAGAAAATGTTCTTTGTGATCCAAAACCATAATAAGTAAAAGCTCCACCCATATATGTTCGAAAGCTGATTTGGTTAAATCTTATTTTAAGATCGTCATATAAGAAAATATTTCGGATCATGACAGGAGGGCCTACCAAACACAATCCATTTATCCGGTTAGTGCTTTAATAACTACACGTTTGGATAAAATGATGTTACTAATTATTCTAAGAAACTCATCTTCAAACGCGTTATTTTCAACTTAACGGAGCCGTTTATTTAACTACGCTTCGTAACTGTAACTATCTGACTACTATAAAAGACCGCCAAAGATATTAAATATGAAAAAAAAGGAAAAAGGCATGGACAACATAGTAACTTCTGAGCGCGTCCAAAAATCAAGTATGCAACATATTGACGCCACGTCTGCAAGCTAGAGGATACAAAAGAAATATAGACTGAAAGAGGGACAATAGATTTGTTAAAAACCGAAAATGTTTCATGCAAAAGATGTGGGACTTTTTTCTAGGAATGTAAAGGTTGTCATGCAAGGATTCCCCTACACGGCACGACGTACGTGGGAAGACGAAGTAGCAGGTGGTGAAGTAGAAGTAGAAGTAGAGCGGTTTGGCAACTCTCTCTCTCTCTCTCTTTCTCTCTGAGCCTTCCGCACTGGTAAACTCTCCATAACACCATCTTCGTTTCCCTTCCTCTTCAGGAATTCGTGGTTTCTCCTTCCCATCGTCGTCGTCGTCGTCTCTATGTAAGTTAGGGGTTCCGACGCCCTGCTGCGATTTAGGGAGCTACTTTCTCCGAGTTCCTGCATCGAACGGGACTTTCGTTTCTTCGAAACCCTAACTTGTTCGTAGCCTGAGATCTCTCCTCTCTTTGTTGTTTCTTCTGGGTATGTCTGGTCACGAGTTCTGCGGTCAGGGCTTCCGTGCTCCGTCGACGGATTATGACGCGGTTTTCTCGGTTTCTCGTCGCGGTGCGTGGCAATCGTCTTTGCCGCTAGCGACGGAGCCATGGATGCTTCGTCGAGGGATTTTTCTTCTTGTTTCCTGTTTTCTTCATTCATTGTCGTTGTCTAATTTGAATTTTCGGTGTGGTTTTCGGTTTGCATGCTAGGGTTTCGTCGTCGAGTTAGTGACTTGGGATTTGTTTTCGTGGTTTTTCTTCGCCTGATTCGCGTCTCGCTGTGAAACAACAAGTTTCTTGCTCGAGAAGCTTTAGAGTAGATTTTCCTTTATTTTTCATGGGTGGATTTTCGATTTCCAGAGTGATTTTCAGTATGCGTGCTACTTTCTGTGGTTGCATGGGCTAATTAGGGCACGGATTTTCGGTTTTTCTTTACCGCATTGACCTCCTGTGACGGGATTCTGTATCTTCATCTGCCGGAATTTTTCTTTTTCGTTTTCATTGATGAATTTGGAGTCCACTTATACAGATATATAGGTTAAACTGAGAAGTAATATTATTACAGATACGAGAATATGCCATCTTATCCCGTTTATCTGGATAAGTGGGTTAAAGTTTCTTTGGATTTCCTGGAATTCAAGATATGTGAAGGAACTCGTTCCAATCCAGAAATCATGTGTTTGGTTTTGTTTTTAATATATGGAGTTCTCTGTCCGGAAAATTCCAAAATATGCAAATTCCAGGTTCTGAATTCCTGGCCAAGTATGTGGGAGTTTGAAATCGTGGAGTTTGTAAAAGAATGAACTGAGTTGGATGCCCAAGTTAGAGAATTCAATGGCTTGGGGAATCCAAAACTGATGTCATTCCAAGTCAATGTATCAAAGATTTACTTTCATGTTTTCATTCAGTTTGCATCTGTTTTATTGTAGAGCAGGATCAGGAAGGCAAATACATTTCTGTTCTGCTCATTAATCTGAGAGCTTTCATCCAAAATGTCATCGTCTGATGAAGAGGATGGTTATATCCCAGACAAGGTGTCGAATTACTATTTTGTTGATGAGAATGAAAAGCCTATCTCGTTTTCTATCTTACCTTTTCAATGGCGCACGAGTGAATTGGCAGGAAGCATAGGGACAAGGATCTTCGTGCGAGGGGATGCTGTGAGCGGTCCAGTGAAGATGTATGAGCCAGTTGTTGCTTGGAAGTTTGAGCTGTCAGATTTGAAACCTACCATCTGTGCTCTAACCTCTGATGGAAAATGGTGAATCTTATACCATTGTCACCGTTACTCTCTGAGTGAAGATGATTTGGTGGTTTGTGACCATCAGTTCAATTTATAGAGCTTGTTGATTTGTTTGGCTTAAATAATGGTTTCAGGATAGAGCTGTTCAAGCCAAGTCCATGCTATGAGAAAATTATGAGGGCAGTCATGGTCACAGTGCATTACCTTCGTTTTGCTTACGTGAATCCAGAAACTGCAGCAGAAGATTTGTGGTCACATTTGCGGGAAAAATTCAGGTTTGGTGCTTTTTCTGTGCATGCTGCATGTGCATGTCTTCGTTAATTAACTGCATTTCTTGTCATTCCCCCATTCACCTACTCAAATTACTATGGTACACCTCCCATATCCGTCATTTGTATTGCCTATAGTGACCAATTTTTTCCTTCTTTGTTTTTTTATTACACAAAGGTGTAATAATTTTGTGTAATTGGCAGCATGTATGAGCCTGAGCCATCTGATCATGATTTACGGGAGCATCGATCTCTGATACGTGATATGGTTTTCAGAGATGAAATGCTTGCAAAAGCGAAGGTTTGTATGAAAGAAATGCCTTGCATTCTTTTCTGGTTGTATATGATTGAATTCCACATGATTCCAGCCACCAACATTTTTCCTCTCTGATTTCTTTGGAGTAGATATTGGAGGTGTTCTTTTGGAACTTTCATATGTCAATGACCACCTTTACCTTCTAATTTGCTGTCTTCAATTATAACAAAGAGGTCCCATAGAATATGTACTGCCATGTCATGATTATGAACCTCATGGTAGAATTGAGAATGGAAATATTGTATCACTTTATTTGTCGACTTGGGAGTAGCGGTAAAACTTAAAAGCATTAGAGGATCTTTGATGATGACTCAAGTGTAGGAGAGGTTTACAGAAAAATGAAATATAATAATTATAGATGTCATCCAAAGCTTACCAGTGAATATAAATGTGATAATCAATTTAAAAAATCAACCACAGTATTAGTTTTCTTTAATTGTATTTGTTTTTTCCTCTGTCACAGATATCGGCGATGTTTTCAAAATATCGTGATATTATCACTGTATTTCAGCAAACAATACTATAGGTAAAATATCGTGATATTTTGAAAATATCAACAATTTGATTATATCACGATATTATCAATCATTTTTACTGTTTTTATTTATTTTCTACATCTTAAATGTGTTGTTCTTTATTTTGCATTTTTTACTATTTTCTTTTATTATGTATGTATTTATTATCTAAATATGATATTTTTTTTACTTATTTTTGTTACTTTTATACATTTAAAAAAAATTCTAAGCCCCAAAATTTTCCCGAGATTTATCACCAAACCTAGAATATCACAAGAAATAGCCTCGCTGAGATATAGCCGATACCGATATTTGTGACTATGATTTTTTCTAAACAATAGTTTTCTTCTTCTTAAGCATGTATGGTTCAAGGGTGTGGAATGTGGGTAAGGTGTAGGGGCGTGGTGTGTGGACGGTGGTCCATTCATTTGTCATTCTTGCCGGAATTCACATTATATGCATTCCCGATTTGTGGGGGTGGTTGAATTAGGGTTGGAAACACAAACTTCACAACTAGATGCTCTAAAGTTGCTTATATTTTGAAACTCTTTTAGTATCAATCCAGTGTGATACAAACTTGTTATACGAGTGCTAAGCTAGTATTTGGATACTTGGACAAGGACATCCAACACAATAAAGATGTCCAAAGAGTGCCATTTTCTAAATATTTATATCATGTCCCAGGAATGACTGTCCAAGAGATTTCTAAAATGAAACCAATCGCACCTGGGCATCATGTATATATATATATATATATATATATATATATATATATATATATATATGAGAGAGAGAGAGAGAGTACACCTGGTGCAACATCGCCTTCTTGTAAACTTTTTACTGCAAAAAGATATAAACTTATAAAGTTTTCTTATTTTGTATGAGTTGTGACTTTTTTTTAACCATTTAAATCGCACTTTTGTTGTCAAAGCATAGCTTGGTAGGCTCTTTAATTGTGATCCCCATGTCTTCTAGCAACTGATGAATCCATACAATTTTCATGGTAGTAGTTGCCATGACACGATATTCGGCTTCAGTTGATGATAGAGACACTTTTTGCTGCTTCTTGCATCTCCATGAAATCAATGAGTCTCCTAAGAACACACAAAAACCAATGGTGGAGTGACGGTTATTTGGGTCACCTCCCCAATCAGAGTCAGTATAAGCAATTAATTTTAAAACAGACGAAAAGGATAAAAAAACTTCCTTATTTAGAGTACCCTTAATGTATCTTACAACTCGTAAGATAGCACTCAAGTGGACAAATGTTGGTGCATGCTGGAACTGACTTGCAGTAAGCACTGCATGAGAGATATCTGGTCTAGTAATACTCAGATACATCAACGATCCTACAAGTTGTCTGTAGAGAGTAGGATCGAAGAGAAGAACACCATCATCAATCTTCATTTTAGCTCCTACTATAGTAGGAGTTTCACAAACCTTATCATCTATAATACCTGACCTGTCAATAATCTCAGATGCAAGCTTAGTTTGAGACAAAAAGTACCCTCTATGAGAGTATGCTACTTCAATACCTAAAAAATAAGTTAGAAATCTCAAGTCAGACATTTCAAACCTATCCTTTAAAATTGTTTTTATGCTTTTAATCCCTTTAGAGTCACTTCTGGTTATAAGCATGTTATCCACATAAAGAAGTAAAATAACAATCCCTGCATTGGATTTTCTAACAAACAAAGCAGTATCAGTAAAACAGGATGAAAAACCATTTTCTAACATTACAGAGTTAAACCTATCATACCAAGCCTTGGGGGCTTGTTTCAAACCATAAAATGCTTTTCGAAGGCGAAACATTTTTTTTAGGAGACTCCATTCCAGGAGGAGCATCCATATACACTTCTTCATTTAGATCTTTGTTTAGAAATGCATTCTTAACATCCATTTGATAGATGTTCCACTTATTGATCGAGGCAACGGTTATAAGACATCTGACGGTGACCATTCGAGCTACCGGGGAAAAGGTTTCTTCATAATCAATCTCATATTCTTGACTATATCCTTTTGCAACTAAACGAGCCTTGTATCTCTCGAGGGACCCATCACTCCTAGTCTTAACCTTAAACACCCATCTACACCCTATTGCTTTCTTACCTTTATGAAGGTCTTGAAATTCCCATGTCTTGGCTTTTCTTCGAGCTTCGAGTTCATTATCCATTGCGACTATCCATTCATGACATTTTCGTGCTTTCTCGAAGTTTCTAGGTTCTATGTAAGAATGAATGGCGCTTAGACAAGCTCTATGTTTAGGTGAAAAAGAAAAACTAAAATTAAGTTACAATCACATTCATAAAAGTGAATGTGTGTAAAATAGTGAAAAAGACTAAACTACCCTACGGCTAAACAAATAGAAATATATATTTATATATATAATAAGTAGATACATATACATATATATTAATATATGTATATGTATTACCTTATATATATATAATATATATATTACATTACATAATTTAACAGTAGCTCCCACGGACTTCTGCAAAAGTAGGATGCATCTGTGGCCACAAATACTTTTGGGGAATTCTCTCTTGGTCACTGGCCATCTCCTTATGAGCGGACTCAGTTACTGTCCGGGTTATAAAAAATACATGGCATAATAAACCTCCGGATCAGTCTCGGTTGTTTCTACGTTTTGCGTCTGTGCATACCCACAAGCCAGCTAATATTGAAACTAGAGAATCCTGTTCACATTACTGAATGTTGTGCACTCTTAAGTTTCATGAACTGCTTACTGTGTTTGCTCATATCTTGGGTTGGTTATATGTTTTAGTTAACTGCTCTCTGCATGTGGAATCAATTGTACATAAAGTACTTGCATGCGTAGTTAATTATTCTTGCTATAACTATTAAATTCAACTGCTTATCTTGCTTTAGTTTTTGTTCCTTATTGTCTTATTTTGCGCACCTACCAGTTTTTCGCAAAACTGACCCATTTTATGGGTGCAGGTGACGAGTAGGTTTTTCAGACAGCCGATGATGGGGTGCGAGATGGCCTGAGACTTCACTCTTTTGCTCGCGGTTTTGTGTTTGGGACACCTGTTTTGGTTAGAGTTTTGTATAAGGGAAAACCCTAACTTTTGTACACTTGATAGTTTTTATAATGAATATTTGGCTCACTAATTGTCTTGCTAGAATGTTTTAAAAATGCTTTTGATAATGATGGCTTCAATGGTGGATTTTTACGGTAGCGTGCCCAAAGTTGTCAACTTGTTTTCATTTTAAAAAAAATTGTTTTCGCTGATAAAAAAACTCTGAAAAATGAAAGGTTTTATAAGTATTTTTAAAAGTTTACAAGTTTGAAATTTTGGAGCTTTACAGGGTGTGGCACGGGTATGTGGGCATGTGGGTTGGGTTGGGTCCAATTAAGACCCAACCCAAAACTCACACTTGTTTTTTTCTTGTCAAACCTCCCCCTTCCCATCATCGGCAAAAGGAGAGAGAGAGAGAGACACACGGTGGGGAAGGGGGTTATGAGGTACCCCTTTCTCTTTATATAAAAACTTTTCATTGTCTCTCAATTTTTTTGAAAATTACACGTATAGACCTATGTCACAAGGACTCGGCTAGGGAGGTGCCGCACCCGAGTCGACACGCCCCGACACGGGTGCGGCTTCGGACTCGGCCCGAACTCGGTCAACGCCGATTCAGACTCGGTCAACGAGTCAAGGCCGAGTCCGTCCACATTTTGGACTCGGTCAACTTTGATCGAGTCCAAAAATGTCCATTTTTAAGACAAAAAAAACATTTTTTATATATCTTTTTTTTTAATATATAACCAGACTGTGCAATGCAGTTGCACAGTCACAGACTGTGCAACTGCAACTGCACAGTCACTGCACACAGTCTGTGACTATGCACAGTCTGTGTGACTGTGCACAGTCTGCACAGTCACAGACTGCATTGCACAGACTGTGTGCACAGTCTGTGTGACTGTTTCACAACTTATGTAAAAATATGTATAAAACACGATAAAAGGTAACCCAACCATTTGAGGTAGCTAAATAAATGCTTTTCCAGTTTAAAAAAATACTAGTTTCACAAGTATTAGAAAAGCTAGCTTAAGAACTACCATAAAGAAATGGGAGTGCCAAATTGAAACTTTCGAAAAAATTAAGGTCATAGTTTTGGCTACTTAATTTACTGCAGACTTGAAGTTTACTATTACAAGTCAATTTAAATTATATCTGTACAATGATAATATCCTTTTATCTTATATAGTTTTGGCTACTTAATTTTAATTGTTTACTAGAATTATTGTTATATATATATATATATATATATATATGTATATATATATAGCCGAGTCCCCGTGTCCAAAAATTTTGAAATTGCGCCGCACCCGTGTCGCACCCGCACCCATGTGACATAGGTATAGACCTTGTTTTTTAAAATTTTATTCTCCTCCCCCTTTTTTCGAAAATTACACATACAAATTTTTTTTTTTTTTTAATATAAACCTTAATATGGATCCACATATGCTCCATACCCAAACCTTTATATATCTATATCTATATCTATATATATATATAGTCATGTCCCCGTACCCTCATTTTTTGAAATTTACGTGTTGTATCCTTTGTACCCATACCCAGGTGGCATAGCTTCTTATTGAGTTTTTTTAGGGAGGATGACATCAGATGATCCGGCATGGCAATAGGGCACTCAAGTAATGACTGAAAATCAATTAAAAATTGAGTGCAATAATTATTGCCATAATATTTTTTAGGTGGTATTTCTCAGTTGAAGCATTATTTAGCTGGAACGCGTATCAATGTTGTGGCCTGCATGTCAAGAAATATGCCGGATGCAGTGAAATAACAATGCCAACAATTATTCACTTGTTTGAGAGAAAAATAAGAAAAAGAGATGAGTGAAGCAGAAATGAGGTATGCGCAGTTCTTCTAGGAAGTGTATGATGAAAATGCGCAGCCCTAGGAGGATGTGTATGACGAAGATGCACAGTCTTGGGAGGATGTGAATGATGAAGATGAGACATAAATGCTTTATATGTAATTTTATGGTTGTATTTTGTGCAATTCATCATTGTTTCTTGTGTTATGATTTTTTTATAATTTTTGCTATTTTTTCTGATTTTTTTGAAAAATTTGGAATTTCTGTTTTTAAAAGTTATGATTTTTTACAATACAATATGTATCTTATTTTGGGCCTGACTGATACGAGTAACGATATGATACTTACAACCTTGGAAATGTTTACTCAATCACTAATCCCTGAATGTCTTCTACTAGATTACACAAATGAGTTTACATGATCATCACTGTGCAAGTTATCTGTTGAAAAAGTAATGTGCTCAAATCTGCGGGTTCCTTGATTGTCTTTTCTTTTTTCCCTTATATCAGATTCATATTTAGTTGGTTCAATATGTTGAGTTATGATGACATACAGTAAAACAGGCCCATTCCTGTACCCAGATTATGTGCTTTGGCCTGTACAGCCATGACCCCCTCAATGCCATTATTCTGTCGAAGTCTTGAAAATATTGAGATGATTAGAAAGTAATAGAGATGGCCTAATGATGCCATTTGCATAGCTTTTCCAACAAATTGGCCTATTAACAGTACGTTGCAAATTTGATTCTATTAGTTTTTATACTGAATGAATCATTTATATTTATTGCTGCACGTATACAAGTCGGTTACTCTCAAATTGTTTACTAGTTTATTAGTAAATTAGGTGTACACCATTTTCATGCTTAATCCAAGACAAAATGGATAACTTGTGAAAGAAAGCAAGATATAGGATACTGTGAATGGAATGGAGTAAACTATATTTCTGTTAGGTACCAAAAATGAAAGAAAACCCGTCAATGGATTTGGAATTGTACTACTATTTCCTGTATTTTCCAAATAGAGATGATTGTGGAACATAGCATTGTTTTGAAATTTGGGCTAGGGTACACGATTGACAACTATCCATGAAATCATTGATGATATCATTCTTGCTGTGTGTGTGTGTGTGCGTGCATGCACATGTGCATGCGCATGGGTGTGGGTGTGTGTGTGTGTGTGTGGGTGCACGCCTGTCCGTGCATGTGTGTTGACATCTTGGTTCTACCTGCTTAACCAGTCAATATTAGAAGCTAGTGCATCTCTTTCTAGTAAAGGTAGTGTACCTTACAAGCACAGGTTATGATATGCAATGTTTTTTTTTCCGTCTTTTTAGCTTCTCTGAGTAATAGTCATGATTGATTGGCGTTACTTTATCATCTTATCATGTAAGAAAGATTCAGATCCTGGATTTGGTATTGTTGGTCAGTCGCATTGGATCAGCATTCTCAATCCCATAGATGCCAGTGATATCATGTCTGATATTCTGCTCATGTTGTGCTCCTGTTCCAGCATAGCTGACTTCTATTTTATCCTGGTGACAATTGTGCAAGGAAATTTGATATCCTTAAGAGTTCTCTAAACTGAAATGTGAACCCTAAATAGTTAAATCCTTTATTATCTTTAAGAGATGTTTAAGGATAGAAAGTGTGGTGTTAGCTGAAAACAAGAAGTTTTGATGGTTGATGTAACTTGTCTGGTAGTACAGGCTTACTGATATTTCATTTAAATCTATCCAAGGTACAATACAACTCATTTATGAAATATACTATGGTTGCCTTACTGCAGAATGATTTTGAGTTTGAACAGAGGGATTGGATGACAGTGTCCCAGAAGGAATTGCCAACAGGATCCAATCTGGTATGGTTCTAAAAGCCAAATTTACCTTTTCACATAACTATGTAATTCTGAATATCATTATAATATATTGGTTTCTATATTTGAAACCTGATTTGATTTTCTTCTTTTGTTGGTTTGAAATCATTAAGATCATGGGGCTTAATCCTCCTTTTGGGGTTAGAGCATCTCTAGCAAACAAATTTATTGATAAAGCGCTCAGCTTCAGGCCCAAGCTCCTTGTGCTTATTGTTCCTCCTGAAACAGAAAGGTATCATCTGCTGACTGTCAACCTCCTCTCATGTAAGTGTTTATGAAGGCCATTCTGTTGTGATCTTTTTTTAACAGGTTAGATAAGAAGAGGGATTCATATGATCTAATTTGGCAGGATGTAGAAAAGTTAAACGGAAAGGTATTTTGGCAGAACTCCACTTCCCTTTCCACTTTCTGCAAGCGAGCCCGTGCTTTTCCAAGCTGCTCAACGGCTCCTCCAGATTTTTCTTCTGAATTGCGAATAGTACTCAAGATCCTCTGCTTTTAATTATCTAATAAATCACTTAATTAAAGTGGATTATTTCTCCATTAATTCCACAACTTCCACGGTCTCTTCCCGAACCAAACATGAATCTTTCGATTCATTTGGCTCTCACACTCAATTAAATTACTTTACTTTTGGGGCATTCCCATATCTCTTTCTTAATGAGCCCAGCCTTTCTTCTCTGTTCGCATTCCACTATATCGAAACTGATACAAGAAAAACCAAGATCTCTGGAGGGGACATAAATAAGCTGAATTCAATTTGACTGTGGCTATTAATATTTGTAGGCTAATTGGATTTGAGTTGTGGTTTGGACATGGTAGAGACAACCCCTAACTGATTCAAATCTGGCCAACTTTTAAGCCTAATATGTACATGGGTTTCAGATGTTAATCAGACTCTCTCTCTCTCTCTCTCTCTCTCTCTCTCTCTCTCTCTCTCTCTCTCTCTCTCTGTTTTGGATGTGAAAGTTCCCAAACCTGATCCCATTATTTAGCTAATCAGTTGTGGAAGTGGCTCAGAGGCTGGATAAACAGTACCCAGTTGGTTAGATTTCTCGAGAGGCCTCATTAATTTTACATTCTTATTGCTTGTCCATGGCTTTATTCTGTAATGCAGTATGCCTTTGACGAGTTTCTGTCTAATCTGTTTGTCTGTCTAGTCCTTTTACCTACCAGGATCTACTGATGTGGAGAACAACAAAATTGCTCAGTGGAATGTGATTCCACCAGTCCTTTATCTTTGGAGTCGTTGGGATTGGACATCTCATCACCGGACCATAGCCATACAGAAAGGTCATGCATCTGAAAGTGGAGTTAGATCTCCTATAAATGACAAGCACATGAAGGCAATTAAGGAACAAAGGGAGAAAGCAACAAAGGCAATTAACTTTCAAGGGGATATGCTGGGTTATTCATCTGGCCTGCCGCCCAACTTCCCACAGCCATAACCACACAAATCCGCTGCTATCAAGGAAGGTGCTCTGCAAGGATCTTTTGCTATCTTTCATGCGTCATCACAGGAGATATATCGTTGGATTGTTCATACTTGATGGTTTGAACAATGAACAATCCGGTGTTATTGACTCTCACAGGTTGTATACATGAGATGATCGTTTTTGGTTCCTTTTTGGTTTTGTTTTCCTGATAGTGAAACAGGGGTTAGTCAGACCTCGATCTTACTGATAAGTCGTATCTGTAAACGTAACATGTATTTGGATGTCACAAAGCAGTAAATACGTCAAATATCATATGCTTCATCTCCGTTAGTGTGCATATATTAGGTGGCTCCAGGATTTCAAATTACAGTAGAAATGTATGAAAATCAGTTGTGAAATCTATCTGGGCTGGTGGTATTGTTTACTGTGCGGTGTGGCCAAAACAAGGCCAAATGATGCTTGATTTGATCTGCACTCTCTTTTCCTTATATTGATCCAACCTGAATTTAGGTACAGGGAAGGATAGAGAGCGAGAGAGCATGTTCCTGTGTGTGTGTGTGTGGATGGGTGTGTGAATGCATGCATATCGGGTTTATGATCAAAGGGGATACTTTTTACCATCAGATGACGCCATAAAAAATAAAAAGGTTTAAAAATGATAAAGAAATATTAAAAATTGAATTTGAGCTGACCTTGATTCGGCCTCCTTTTAATCATCCTTGGGCCAGCTGATTCGATCTGAATTGGTCGATTCAGATTGATTTTGACAACAGTGGTGATACTGGTTGAAAATCATGATCTCATTCAAACGCTCTACAAAATGGCGCCATAATTACAGGACTGTGTCAATTACTCGGTAAATGCATTGATTCCCACCGCACCCTGACCAAGCAGTCAGCCACTGATTCTAATAAAACTTGGGATATAAGATATTGTCTTCTTTAATGCTAAATATTAGGAACTTAATAAATATTGCAGAAATTAAGTACCAAAGTACATGGCATAATTAAGAGCCTTAAACCATATTAAAATGTAACAGCTAGGCCATTAGAGTTACACTACTTCCTGAGCACCAAGTTTGGCTAAAATAAGAAAAAGAAAACTTTGAAAAACATACTGCTATACTTCAAGTTTCTATTCTACCACCAATAACCATATTTTTGTTTTACAAATTTAGGATCCACGAATCCTCGATCCATCGACCATTGTTCATAATTAATCAATTGAGCAAGTATGCATCAGATTTTCCAAGTAATTATAATTGATGCTGGAAGTCTTAGCAGCTAAAAGTTTCAATATACATGTACCTAGGTAAGACCAGGAGCCGAGACAGAAATCCAAGTTAGGGTAGGCACACACACAGAGAGAGAGAGAGAGAGATGCAATGGTACGGTGTGGACTCGGTACACACCAATCCACGATCTAGGATCCAAACGGATCTAAATGCACACGGAAGCTTAAACGATAGAGAATCTGGACAAAACTCTGAGTAACGGGTTTTTGGGACCCGAGCACTATACTTCGACAAAAACAATCCAAATGAAAGTTGTGCGCGACTCGCACAACTTTCCAACAAATTCAGAAATACCGGATTCAGAGCAGGAATGTCTGTTTCACGGACTTAGAACTGGGACTGTTAGACAAGTCCAACACAGACTATCGGATTCCACAGACAGACTGTCCGAAGAGATTTTTGGACCCACAAACGTTAAAGTTTGTGAAAACTCTCAACTAACAAAATGAAGATCAGATCCAGACCTTTTTAGAACACTAAGAATCGAAATTTTCATATTTTTTTACAATCCTCTACGAATTTTTGAATTTACAAAATGATATAAAATATTGTCAAAGAATTAACACTTTAGATATACGACAACAACAAAGAGATAGATCTTTTTGATAAACAAAGATAATGATTTATTGAAAACTCAAAACACGAAAGATGTAGGATTAGACCTTAGCTTTTCATATAATCAAAAAAATCTATATTTCATGCAGAGAATCTTCAAATAACTAAAATATACTGAACACTACTACAAAAGTTCTGTAACAGGAATGTAACAGTGGACTTCCGTCAGTCTGACACCTTGACAACAAATTTCAGGAGTTCAAATGAACGAATCTCGAAAAATGTTCAACTACAAAGTTATAGAAAATTGTTTTAGCTTTCCAGGAAGCTAAAGAACGCGAAACTCCATTTAGTATTGAGTCTGACACGGATGTTTTATCAGAGACACTTCTGTTATCTCATAACAACGTTTTGGTCTTTTGACAAGATTCGAGTTTCAATCACACACATCAATATTCTGAGAAAACTCAAGATCAATGGAGACAAATCATAACATAAAAACACTGCTCACATATATTTGCAACTCACTAAAGATCCAATACAACTTAGCAACGATAAATCATGAACAATCGCAAAACAAATGTGAATAAAAGTAGCAAATGACTAGAACGAAGAACCGATGGTGATATCCGGGCTGAAATCAATAATGGCCGTCATTGGGAAGCAACCAACGCCACAAGTGAATCACGAACAATAGAAATAGATTCCAGCAACCACGAACAAGTTATCACAACCACCACGAGAATGACTTCTCAAAAGCTCACTCTCCACACTCACAAGGTGATACACGATTCTCCTTTTATATAAAGGCGTCTTCCTCCAAGCAACCTCACTTACAAATTCCAGCCAAAAACCACAACCAAGAACCCATGAATTTTCAAAAGAAGGAGCAGCCTCCCTCCCCTTGGTCGACCTCCCCTAATTAAAGGCCTTGGTCCTTGGGAAGGGCCACATTAAAGGGGCAATGGGCCTTCCTAAGCCTTGCACCAAAAATGTGCTTGCATGAGTCTCATTTTTCCCAAGGGCTATTAAATATCCAACAACCCATTTTTTTTACTTTAGGCTGGTCAACTAGATTTGAATGAGGTCCAAGATGGACCACACCAATATGACGCCAACTAGGACCCCTCCTTGAAAGCGGATCTCGATCCAGATCCGAATCGAGCAGTGAAATGGATCCTGCACCAAAATACATTAGAGAAGCGAATTTGCGAAAATAAAAAAATCTACCCATATACCCTCTAGTACCACAAAAATATCCTACAGGGTACCAGAACTATCCGGATTCGTAAAATTCGGCTCCTAAAAAAACAAAAAAAACATGTTTAATGTGATTCCTCACATGTCAAAATGGAATCAAAATAATAAAAATACAATCTCTGAGAAAGATGCAAAATATCTCAGAAATTAGCAATCATATCTGGCAAAGGAGCACGACAACACACCTCCTTCCTCTTCTTCTTTTTCTTGGTTTTTTTTAAGGGTTTCGGTTTTTTTTCAATTAACAATTAGCCTTTTTATTTTGTTTTTCAAGGTGAATCATGAATGTTTATTTTTGTTGTGTTTTTTACTTTCA
Organism: Nuphar pumila; assembly: GCF_984573655.1. Lineage (NCBI taxonomy): Eukaryota > Viridiplantae > Streptophyta > Magnoliopsida > Nymphaeales > Nymphaeaceae > Nuphar > Nuphar pumila. Next base: position 83,029,873 of record NC_143258.1, read on the forward strand.
ATTAACATGAAACATGACTCCACATGATTCAAAATTAAGTTAAGTTTAATTGAAATAATTAACACTAGGATTGTTATATCTATGTTTTCTTTTTTTTTCAAGTAGCATATAATATGAAATTATTGTTAGGACTTAGGATTTAGGTTTTTTATTTACGTTTTATTAATAACATGAATATTTAATTAAGTTTTAGGGTTTTTTGTGTTTTTTTTAATTAGCATTTAACATTTTTATTTTATTTTTTTAATGTGGTGAATATTTAATTATATATATATATATATGTTTTTAATCAATATTAAACATAATTTCACATGCTTAATTTTGGTAGTTTGGTTTTCTTTGTTTCATCTAGCATATATATGAATACTATTTGTTAGAGTTGAGGTTTTTTAGTTAGTTTTTTTAAATATCATTTAGTTAATTAGTTTTTTTTGTTGTTTGTTAGGATCAGGGATTTTAGTTAGGTTGTTAGGATTGAGGTTTTTTAGTTATTTTTTAAATAACATAAATATTTAATTATATATTTTTAAATAAAATTAATATTTAATTAAGTATTTTTGTATTTTTTAGTTAACATTTAGTTATAAAAGGTATGCTTTAGAATATTACTATAAAAGTGCTACTGGAGTGTTGTGCGATCGTAGAATGCCATTGCGGTTGAAGGGAAAGTTTTATAGGACGACTATTAGACCCGCTTTACTATATGGTACGGAATGTTGGGCTGCCAAGAGACATCATATTCAAAAAATGAGTGTAGCTGAGATGCGGATGCTTAGATGGATGTGTGGAAATACAATAAAAGATAAGATTCGGAACGAAGAGATACGTAAGAAGGTAGGTGTTGCACCCATTGAAAATAAGATGCGAGAGAATCATTTACGGTGGTTTGGACATATTCGGCGAAGGCCTAATGATGCTCCAGTTAGAAGGTTGGAGAAATGGGAAAATATATTAGTTAAAAGAGGTCGGGGTAGGCCTAGGAAGACTTGGATGGAGATGATAGGAAAGGATATGAATGCTTTGAACCTCACCGAGGACATGGCGTTGGATAGAAATGATTGGAGGAAAAGGATTCATGTGGAAGACCCAAAATGAATTTCTTTTTTGGTTCTTATCGCTGACCCCAATTGTTTTGGGATGAAGGCGTAGTTGTTGTTGTTGTTGTATATTATATAGTTTATGAGAATTTATTTTTTCTTTTCAGTATATATTTGTGCCAACCCTAAGTTAGTTTCCTTGCTCTACCACTGGCTGTATTTGCACCAAACAAAAGGTAGACATGTTGAATATATATATATATATATATATATATATATATATATATATATATATATATATATATATATATATATATATATATATATGTATATATATAAACTAAACATATTAGGCCTCATTTCTTGTTTTGCCTCATTTTGCCCCATAGGTTTTAAGTGTTTTATGATACATTTGAACTCTTAGATGTGTTTAGCATGCTCAATTTATTATAAAGTAATGTGTTCTTTAGGCCTTTTTTTTGTAAGGTCTTGTTAGGTTTCTTTAAAAAATTTAGTTTAAGTATTTTTTTCATGTCTAACACCGTACATGTGATCTCAAAGTCCGGTGATCCAAAATCAATGGTTATGAATGTACCCATTTTTTTGGCTCATAAAAGCATGTATTTTCATAAAAAAACATGATCCAAGATTCTATTCTCACTAAATTGATCATGCTAACCACATCTAATGGTTTAGGTGCCTAATGTTCAATTCTCACTCTAACCGGGGAGTGTTTCTCTTGGTCGAATAGGTGGTCTTGCCCTTGCTGTAGGGTCCTTTACAGGGTCTTTGTCACTCCTAATTTACTGGACCTCATTCCCGATGTTAAGTGTGTGTTGCTTGCTCCCTCAATTTTGGACCATTGGCAGATCATTACTCATTGGGGGGATGAATTTAAATTCACCAAGAGCTTTACGTTTGAAGAATGATGGCCCCAGGAGCTAGATTTTCTCACGGTTATTGCTAATTCTTGGAACAAACATTTTGATGAGCATTGGGTAGCTCTTCGGGTTCAAAATAGGCTTTCTCGTCTAGCTAAGGATATCAAGGTCTGGCTTTATAGTTGTAATGTAGAGAAATTTTAGCAAATGGCTGCATGGGACAATGAGATTTCTGTGTTGTATTAGTCTATGTCTTCGCCCGACTCTCTCTGATTTGCAACTTCTTAGTTTCCAGACCAGGCCCTTAGAGTTAACTATGCTCTTGAAAAGCTAGAGGGTCAAGGAGGAAATTCGTTGAAAGCAGAGGTCTAGGGTCTATCTCAATCAACACGTTAATCTGGCAGTCACACTATATTTTAAGGCTTTATATTCTATTTCGTTCGTTGCGGAGGGTGTCATTGGTAATGTCCAAGTTGGGTTGATTCAGCATGAGCAAGCCAGATCTATGCAAAGGAGGTTCTTTGAAGATGAGATTTTTAGGGTCATTAAGGATCTGCCAGGTTAGCAAGCGTCCGGTATTGACAGGTTTCATGTCGACTTTTTCAGAATCTTTTGGGATTGTGTTAAGTGAGACGTGGTTAGAATGTTTGATGAGTTCTATCGTAACTCCAGTCTGCCTTATCATTTTCACTTAGCTATTAATTTGCTAATTCCAAAAGATGTTGAAGCCTCTAGTATTTCTCAGTTCATCTCGATCTCGGTTATGAGTGCTCTCTATCGGATGTTTGCCAAGGTTTTGGCGAATAGGCTGAAATCAGTGGCTCACCAGATTTTTTCAGACTCTCAATTTTCCTTCATCCATAATAAGAGGGTCCAACACTTGTTCATCATGGCATCCAAGGTTGTTTATTCCTTGCAACATAGCGGCCAACCTTATTTTGTCCTTAAATTAGATTTTCATAAAGCTTTTGATTTTGTGCATTGGCACTTCTTATTTCACATGTTATCAAATTTCGATATTGGTCATCATTTTTATGATTAGGTGAGGGAGTTGATCTCAAATGCCCAGGCCATGTTAAATATCAATAGTGTTAGAGGAGACCAGTTTAAGTTGGGTCGGGGTCTACGGTAAGGGTGCCCTCTCTCGCCTTTGTTGTTCAATGCGGTTGCTAAGGGTCTTGTGGTCTTGCTTAAGCAGGTCACAGTATCATGATTCATTGATCCTTTGTATGTTTCGGACTTCTCAGGTCATATTCTTACTTATACTGATGATATCATCATTTTTTATCGTGCAAATGTTCAACAGATATGCTTAGGTCCAAGCTTATCCTTCAGTTTTTTCTCTCTCTCTATCTGTGTTTTCTCCGAATAAGAACAAATGCTCTCTTACTATGTTCAATGTTTAGTCCACTATGCTTGCAACTGGGAGGAGGATTTTTAATTGCATTATTTTTGAGTTGCATTTAATGTACCTAGGCTTGCATTATAAGTGAAGCGCCTCTCATCTGCTGCATGGATTCTGACACTTCAAAAAGTGAAGCACAAATTACTATCATGGCAGTCATCTTATCTCTCCATCGCTGGTTGTCTGACTTTAGTCAGACATGTTCTTTCCACTATTTCAGAATTTTTCATGTCTATGTTTGTGATGCCTATGAGAGTAGAGAAGCAACTGATGCGCTTGCTAGCAGGTTTCCTATGGTCTGGGTGTCAACTCAAGGGTAAGTCTCACTTGATTGGTTGGCGTTCAGTGGTCTTACCTCAGCGTGTGACTGACTTAGGTGTTCCTACGCCCAGACTGCAGAGGATTGTTCTTCTTGCCAAGCAATGTTGGTTGGCCCACCAACCAGATAACCCTTGTGCTTGTTTGCTTCTTGCTAAATATAAGGCTCCTGCTCTTATCCCGGTTCACCTGGGTACCCAAGGTTTGGCATTCTCGCATTAGCGTAAATCGTGATTGAGGGCTTTAGCCTTCTTCAGAGACCATTTTGAGGACTCCAAAAATTTTGGTCAGTGGTTGCATTGGGCGCTTGCACCAAGTGGGAAGTTCCTCACCTCCAAAGTCTATAGATCGTTGTTCCCCTCGGGGGCTGATTGGTTGCCCGAGAGTGTGCTTTGGGCGAAGGGTCCTTCTCTTCGTTCTCGGGTCCTGACTTGGTTAATTTTGCATGATAGGATTCAGACCCATAGTAATTTAAAGAATTGGGGCCTTCAGCTCCCGAGTTGGTGCGTGCTTTGTCAAACTGCATAAGAATTTATGTTTCACTTATTCTGGTCTTGCCCAATATTTATGAATCTCTTTAACAGGATCTGGAGGCATCCAGAAGTGTTTGTTAAGGAGGAGTTCTTTGTGCTCGATCTGATCTTGTGCCCGGTTTGTATTAGGCATAGCACGAGGTGAAGATTGATATGACGAACGTGGTTGTTTGCCTCTTGGTGGTTTGTTTGAATGGCATGCAATGATGCTCATTTCTGTCAAATTCTGGTTAACATTCATAATCTGGTGTATAAAATCTTGGTGGATGTTTATCTGATCCTGCGTATGCATCTTAGTGATCTTGCGCTCCTTCTTGTTGACGCTCTTCCTCTTTTGTCAGCCTTTGGGCCAATGACTCCTGTGTGAGCCCGTTTTGTCTGTCTGATGTTATTTTTCTCTTTTGTGTTCTTTTATTTGTTTTGGCTTTTGCTCTTGTTCAGTTCATGGGTTCAACATTTTGTTGATCTTCATGAGTGGTAATATTGTATTTCTCTCTCTCTCTCTCGCATACATACATAAGCCAAATGCATGCCATCGTCTCCATTTACCAATTCTCAGAAAACCGACAAAACCATTATCTTTACTGTCTCAAAAACGAACATCTTATTCACCAAAAAGAAAAGATTAAAATTGTCATTTTTAATGGTTAACGACAGTTAAATTAATAGGAAGTCAGTGAGTCAGTTGAGTAACTTTTTTAAATGTTACGCATGTGTCTTAAATATTTCAAGCTAGAAGTTGTTACTTATAAATTTTTTGTACTTCAGGCACCTATATTGAAATTGTCATCTTTTCTTTCCTTTGTTTTTATTCTTTGAAAAAATGTACATTACCATTCATAGGCTTCATGATCAAGAGGACATTTGCTGTATATCTTTCCCATGAAAAAAAATACTTTCAGCAACACAAAGCCTGATACCTCAAATAAACATTTTGCATGCACGCATGATATAATTAAGAAATAGATGCTCAAACGGCACTGAAATGCATAACATTTTGTTAGATAGCAAAGAAAGATACATACACCATTGTTGGGAAATAAGGTGTCCCTTCGTATGTGCCTCTTCCCATGCACCATACCTTTTGGTATAATGCATGGTCCCTTCGAAGGTATCCTTTGGATACCTATATATACACCACATGATGGGCAGCGGTGTTACGTGAAATTGAAGGCTTACAAAGATCGATCCCTGCTCACCCACTGCTTGAAGGTATGTACTCATCAACAGGAGCAATTCGGCTGAGAAGATCGCACGTCTCTCACATCAACGCCATGGCAGGGACAAGTATGTGATGATATTCCTTCATCTATGTGTTATACATAATGTGTTTACTCTTTCGATTCTCCATATTGTGGTATCAGAGCCACAAGTTTCTCCATCCGGGTCTTCTCCATACAGTCCCTGTTTTTCTCTCCTCTGTATTTATGTTAAAACAGAAAGAAGAAAAATAGGAACCGGCGTGCCTTTTGGGCTAGGTCCATTTTTGGAACCGGCTCTGACTCAAATCCTTTTGAATCTGAGTCAGATTCAGTTGGACCTGACCTGTACAGAGACCCGGTTCTACTAAACTGGGTTAAATCGCTCATCTCGAGAATCAAACCGTTTTGGTTCAAGACTCGAGTCGGCGACTCGGCTATTCCCTTTTTCCTTCTCTCCTGTCACGGTCGACGACATCTGTTGCAGGGATACTGCTTAAAAAAAAATCAGAGAGGGGAAGGGCTTTACCGCCAGAATCACCAGATCCAAAGAGCCTCGGGTTGACGTCGGGGAGGGGGATGCTTTCACCATCCGGCAACATGCGGCATCTGAGAGTTTTTTTTGTCGTCACCAGAGTCTGTCGACGGATCATCACCGAATGAAAGTGGGTTTTCGATGGTAATCACCGGGGAGCTGAAACCCTTGTTTGTCACCGTGAAAAACGCCGACTGTCGGTGTCTATCATCGTGGGGTGAGATGGGCGATCATCGGTCGATGGAGATCAAGCCAATGCTGCTATCATTAGGAAGGTCGTCGGCCCATGGTGTCACCAGCAAGTCAGGGTCAAGAAGCGATGTCGGGAAACCCCTTTTCCCGGTGTTGTTATGCACCCCCTTGCTGGAGACGCCGATCGTCGGTGGTTTACCCGATGCCTGCACTTTCGGTCTGTCCGGCGTTTTTCCTTTTAGGTTGAAGTAGCATCGCTGGGAAATGGCATTGTTTTCTGCTCCCCCCCCCGCTACCAGAGATGCCCATCGTCTGTTGTCCTCCCGTCGGTCGTCGGTGGTCCTTCCGTCGCCCGTCATTTCCCCCTTTCTCTCTGAAGTTTTGAGAAGAATGAAAAATAAAAACCGTAATGGGTTTTATTTTACATTCTGGATTAGGTCTGGAGATGACAGACCCGATCTGGGGAGGTCCAGACCCGGCCCATGGTGGGGTCTGGGTTTTGGACCTGTAACCTGGATCCATTTATGTTTTGGATCCGGGATTACTACAGGTTCAAGACCCGAAATCGCAACCTGGATCTAATAAAGTTTTCTAGATCCGGGTCTGCCACTGTCTCCGACCTGAATCCATTAATTTTCTGAATCCCGGGTTGGCGGAGCATTTCGAGATCCAAATCCAAGAGCCGAATCCATTTGATTTTCGGATCTCAGGTCCTCAAATTTCTTGAATTCGGTTCTGTTAATCAGATCCATGAGGTATCAGATCATGAGACCCGAGTGATGCCCATTTTTTTTAGACCCGATACCCAGATCCATTTGGATTTTGGATCCTAGATATTGTTCCTCATTGAACACGACCCGATCTAGTTCCCCTACCGGATAATAGGGAACAAATCGGTTCCAGAACCGATCTGTCTGAAACTGGAAAAGTCGTTTCCAAAACAAATATGTTCAGAACTGGAAAAATCGGTTCCAGAACCAATTCATCCAGTTCTAAGACCAGTTTTATCAGTTTTAGACCGGTTCCTTGCATTTTGGGATCAGTTCTAGGCAGTATAGAACCGATTCGAGGTGTTTGAGGGCCAGTTTAGAGTTTTTTGTGACTAGTTTTTGTCTGTTTTAGGTTGTTTTAGTGTATTTTGGACCATTCTAAAGCTTTTTAAAACCGATTCAGGTGTTTTCTGAACTGGTTCACTGCTTTTTTGACCAGTTCAGAGGCCATTTTCACTGGTTCATCATGTTTTCAAATATTTTTATGTATTAAATGATCGATTTGAATGGTTTTTGGTGTCAGTTCAATGTTTTTGGGGCTCTCTTAGACCATTTTGGAGTATCGTTGTGATTGATTCATTCAGTTTTAGAATCAAGTAAGGAGTTTTAAGCACTTTACATGTATAACACTTAGTTTATTTCACTCGTTATGTTATGATGCATGATGTTTTCATTAATGTCTTAGAAATATATATTTTTTGTGCATCGTATAGACAATGTTGACATAAAGAATAGTATTTGAATATTGATTAAGATGCATTTGTAATCACCAAAGTGGTCAAATGTATGCTTAATTAAGTTATTCTGTACCAATAATAGGATGAGTCAATATTAGAATTGTATTAGACTTGATGAAATGATGAACTGCCCAAAGACAGTGATGTCATGTTCAAAGTTTAGCAGGATAAAATGAAAGGAATGTATCCCAGCATATGAAACATGTAGCACCAAAAGGTGCCATGTCGACTTGTCTCTGGCTACATGTCTTTTCAGTTTTATCAAATAGTGGGAGGCGAAGTGCATTTGCGTGTTATGGGTACTCACCAAAGTGGGACCATAATGACCTCTAGCACTTGGTTAGAAAAGTGTAAATGATAAAGAGGTCTTATTATTGCATTTACCTTTTCAAATCTTGAATGTGCTTGAATATTTATGAATGTCCTTTTGCCATTACAGTGTCCAATTATGTGGTTTCTGATGGTCTAAGTCATATTCCTTTTCTAGATGGCTCAAATTTTAATGATTGGAAGGAAACTGTACAATTCACATTAGGTTATATAGATCTGGATTTAGCCCTGCGTAAACCTGAGCCTGCACCATTAACTGACAATAGCATAGCTGAACAGAAAATTGATTTTGATAAGTGGGAGGGCTCAAATAGACTTTGCCTACTGCTTCTGCAGTCTCGTGTGGCTAAGAATATCAGGAAAGCCATACCCACATACAAAACAGTAAAAGAATTTCTAGAAGCTATAGAGGCGCAATTTGTCAGTTCACATAAAGCAAGGGCTAGCACCTTGATGACAAGGTTAATATCTATGAAATATACTGGTGGAGGAAACATCAGGCAACATATTCTAGAAATGAGAAATATGACAACTCAATTGAATGACATGAAGGTCAACATATCTGATTCCTTCCTGGTCCACTTAATAATTACTTCTCTGCTTAGTGAATATGAATATTTCAAGATCTCCTACAACACTCATAATGATGAATGGACATTCAATGACTTGATGTCCAAGTGTGTCAAGAAAGAAGAGAGACTGAAAGGAGAGAAGATACATAGTGCTCACATATCTTCTCATAAAGGTCACAAAAGGCATGAACCAAAGAAGAATGTCATTAAGAAAAAGGCAAAGAGGAACTCAGATGCATCTATGTCCAATAGGTCAGGCGCCAAGTCCCATGAGAAATCTTCTATCAAGTGCTTCTTTTGCAAGAAGAAGGGACATTTAAAGGCAGACTGCATGAGGCACAAGAAATGACTGACAAAGAAGGGTAATTTGTCATTCGTTTCTCATGAATGTAATTTGATCAACATTCCAACTAATAGCTGGTGGATTGAATTGAGTGTCACTGTTCATATTGCCAATACCTTGCAGATCTACCTGAACAGAAAGGATCCAATAGATCATGAAAGGAACATCTTCTCAGGAAACAAGATGCGCTCACATATTAAGGTCATTGGAACTTGCAGAGTGATTTTAAAAAATGGTTTTATTTTGGATTTATTTGATACATTTTATGTACCTACATACAGTAGGAACCTCATTTCTGTGTCAAAACTGGATTCCATTGGATATTGTTTTAAATTTGAAAATTAAAAAATGACTATCTATAAGAATTCAGTTCTTGTTGGTTCTGCAAATGTATGTGATGGATTGTATCGTCTGGAAACTAAAGTCCAATTTTATGAAACCCTTTCCTCAGAAAATATGTTGATTGACAATAAATGTGGCTTATTAGATGAGCAATCCTATATGCTCTGGCATCGTCATCTCGGTCATATATCTAAAGATAGGATCCAACGACTTGTGAAAGAAGGGATTATTAAATCCATTGATTTCACAGTTAAGGAACCGTGTTTGGATTGCATAAAGGCTAAGCAAACCAACACATAGAAGAAAGGTGCCAAAAGAAGCAACCATAAGTTGAAAATTGTTCATACAGATGTATATGGACCCTTCTCTCCTTGTCATACAGGAGAAATATACTTTGTCACCTTCATTGATGATTACTCCCGATATATGTATCTCTATTTATTATTTGAAAAATCTGAAGTCTATAATGTTTTCAAAGACTTCAAGAAAGAAGTAGAGAAACAAACAAAAGACATAATAAAAATAGTCAGTTCAGATTGAGGTGGTGAGTACTATGGGCGTTTCACTGAGATGGAATAACAAGAAGGACCATTAGCATGATTTCTTAGGAAAGAAGGAATAGTACCTCAGTACACCATGCCAGGAAGTGCATACCAGAATGGTGTAGCTGAAAGAACAAATAGTACGCTTAAAAAAATGGTACGTGCAATGTTGAATTATTCAACCCTTCCCATCACCCTGTGGGGTGAAGCTCTGCGAACAAACTGTACATGTCTTAAACAAGGTCTCTACTAAGGCTGTCTCAACAACACCTTATGAGTTGTGGGCATGTAGGAAACCATGTCTAAGTTACATGCACATATGGGGTTGTCCTGTAGAAGCAAAATTATATAATCCCCACATTAAGGCTTTTGACACTAGGACAATCAGTGGTTTCTTCATTGGTTATCCAGAAAGGTCAAAAGGTTTCAGGTTTTATTATCCCTCTCATACACCACAAATAATAGAAACAGATAAAGCTAGATTTTTAGAAGATGATTCTGTTGGTATAAATGTATTGCAAAACCTTTCTTTTGAGGAAATTCAGGATAAAGTAACTCCACCTGAAAATTTAAAACTGCCTTTCATTATTCATTCGAATGATGAAACAAAAGTTGATTCTGTTAGTGATGCACCAACTCAAGAAGAACCATTTGTGGATCATGCTGAAGAGCATCCACAGGTTGATCAAGTTAGTTCACCTGTCAGGAGATCCACAAGAATTAAAAGATCAACTATTCATCCAAATTATGTGGTGTATCTACCGGAACCCAATGATTTCATAGATATTGAATATTCATCTTCTTTTAAGGAAGTTGTTGAGTGTGCACAATCTTCATCTTAGATAGAGGCCATGAAAGAAGAACTAGTCTTTATGGCCAAAAACCAAGTATGGGATCTTGTCGAATTGCCTAGAGGAGTCAAGCCCGTAGGGTGCAAGTGGGTCTTCAAGACCAAACAAGACTCTAAAGGCAATATCAAAAAGTATAAAGCAAGGCTGATTGCTAAAGGTTTCACTCAAATGGAGGGCATTAACTTCAACGGGACATTTTCTCCTGTCTCGACTAAGGAGTCAATGAGAATTATTTTTGCCCTAGTAGCTCATTTTGATCTAGAGCTACACCAAATGAATGTAAAAACAACTTTCCTAAATGGTGAATTAAGTGAAGAGGTATACATGAATCAACATCTAGGTTTCTATAAAGATAAGTCTGACCGTTTGGTTTGTAAGTTGAAAAAGTCAATATATGGACTTAAACAGGCCTCTCGTCAATGGTATATGAACTTCACCAAAGTCATTTTGACTTTTGGATTAACTGAAAACATCGTTGATCAATGTGTATACCTCAAGACAAGTGGAAGTAAGTTCATAATTCTAGTACTTTATGTGGATGACATCTTACTTGCAACCAACGATAAGGATATGTTGACAAAAACCAAATAGTTTTTATCATTTCATTTTGAAATGAAAGACCTGAGAGAGGCTGCCTATGTTCTTGGCATTGAGATCCATCGAGATAGGTCTAAAGGTGTACTAGGTATCTCTCAGAAAACTTATATTAATAAAATTCTCAAAAGATATGGGATGGAGCATTGTGCTCCTACTACGACACTCATATTAAAAGGGGATAAATTGAGCCTTAAGGACTGCCCATAGACTCAAGAAGAAAAAAGACAGATGACCATAATACCATATGCATCAGTGGTCGGCAGCTTGCAGTATGCTCAGACATGCACTCGCCCTGACATATCATTTGCAGTGGAGGTTCTTGGCAGTTTTCAGTCGAGTCCTAGTCTTGCTCACAGGAAGGCTGCTAAGAAAGTCATGCGTTATTTGCAAGGGACAAAGGATTATATGTTAACCTACAAAAAGATGGACCACCTTGAGATTATTGGCTATTCAGATACAGATCTAGGAGGTTGTCCTGACAGTAGAAAGTCTACCACAGGATACATTTTTCTACTAGCCGGTGGTGCGATTTCTTGGAGGAGTGGGAAGCGGTCCACTACTGCTGCCCACACCATGAAGGTTGAGTTCATAGCTCTATTCAAGACAACTTCACATGCCATTTGGTTGTGAAACTTTATCTCAGGACTTCAGGTGGTTGAATCCATTGGGAGACTACTGAAAGTATTCTGTGATAATGAAGTCGTTGTATCTTTTTCCAACAACAATAAAAGTACTACATCTTGTAATCATATGGAGTTGAAGTATTTTATTGTAAAGGAGAGGACAGAGAATCTTTTGGTGTATATTGATAACATAGAGACTAAGGAAATGATAGTTGATCATCTTACTAAGGGTTTGGCCCCGAGATTATATGCCGAACATGTTAAGAGGATGAGTTTGTTTGAAATCCTGCAATCATATACATTGACTTTTCTGTGATTACATTTTGGTAATAAAGATATGATTCTCTCTTTCTTTCTTTTGTTGGTTATGCATCAAGTTTACTCATAAAGTTTAAGAGTTTAGCAATAACAAATTTGGACTGATAATGTGGACTTAAGACCTATCTACATGAACTTTCACATACTCGGGTCAAGTGGGAGAATGTTGAGAAATAAGATGTCTCTTCGTATGTGCCTCTTTCCAGGCACCATACCTTTTGGTATAATGCATGGTGAGCCTTCGAAGGTATCCTTTGAATACTTATATATATACTACATGATGGGCAGTGGTGTTACGTGAAATTGAAGGATTGCAGAGATCGGTCTCTGCTCACCCACTGCTTGAAGGCCTGTACTCATCAACAAGAGCAGTTCAGTTGAGGAAATCGCCCATCTCTCGCGTCAACGTCATGGCAGGGACATGTATGTGACGATATCCGTTCATCTATGTGTTATACACAATGTGTTTACTCTTCCGATTCTCCACAACTATAACATGCCTGTGATGGACTCAAGATAGAAGTCACTAGAACACAGTGCATGGCTTTTATTCAAGCATCAACCTCAAGTTGACACACATCGGACAGACGCAACAAAGGTTGCAAAACACAGTTCAGTTCAGTTCTCAGGAACCTCAATTCCCAGCCTGCACAAACTCAGCATACTCCTCAGCTGAGCAGCACCTGTATCCGCAGCGGTATCGGCAGTACCCGTTCCCGTATCCAGGCCTGGGTCCATATCCATATTCGGGTTCATATCCATCATGCTTCTCATCACTGAAGCCATTCACGTTAGCATTCATCTGGTTCTGAGAGTACTCAACAAACTCTGCCTCAGAGCAGCATCTGCGCCCACAGAAGAATCTGCATGGACCAGGCCGATATGGACCAGGTCCATATGGACCACGTCCATATTGTTTGTCATCACCAATATTCTTCACTTCGGCATCTTTCTCATCTACATGCAAAACAAAGATCCCAAGAAGGTCCATCAAACGCAATTCTATGCTAATACAAGAGAGATAATTTGCAACGGTTTTGAGAAAATGCCCAAGAAAAATAAAAGCATAATCAGTTTCATAAATCATATTGAGATAAAGGAGTTAGAGCAAATTGTTTGTTTTTAACACATTAACAATTGTAAATAAGCCTTCTTAAGTAGCTAATAACCACTAGACATCTTAACAGAATAATACTTAAGCTGGCTTTGGGTATAAGAACTATTCTTATTGCAGCGCTCCACTACTGCATGTAAGTGCAGTTTACTCATTCAGAGATCCAAGTCTCCTTGCAATGATGGAAGTGTAAATTTTCAGCTACATGAAGCATTAAGCCATTGGCATTGGCAAGTGCAGACTTAGCTACTTTAAGGTCTAAATGAATTATAAAGCTATTGTGGGCTCTGTTCAGCCATTTGCTTGCAATTAGTAAGGCTGACAGGGCCTTATGGCTCATAAACCAGAACATAGAGATCCAAAAGAAATTTCAGTTCTTCTTCCTAACTTTTTTAGGTGATTATGTAACACAATTACATGCTTCTCTTGGGGTGCATTTGACATGGGAGCATAATGAGATTTGTTCATCAAAACAAAGAGCAACCCCCCATACAGACACTACTATACCAAGGAAACAACATTATTGAAGCAGTTTACTTCTTATAAAGGACTATAAGAACATCAAAAGGTTTCTTGCTGCTCCTTTAGTTCCAAAATAACATAGGAAATTTCAATCCAAACTCATCACCAAGTTGGACAAGGGCATGGGGAGTTGGAGAGTGACCAACAGGAAATAGGGAGTATAAAGCTATAGAGTATAGATTATTTTAGAGCATTGACAAGTTTAAACAAGAAGCAAAGAGGGAGAACCCACCTGGTTTCTCTTCCAACTCTCGTGCAGAGACTTGGGAAAAGACCAACAGGACAGCAAAGATAATGGGGATGGAAAATCTTCTCAGAGCCATGCCTAACTGCTATGACTATTGGGGGGTAGAGAAAGCGAATGGGAGATGGGAATAATGGCACCACATTTGTGCTATTTATGGTGCATGGCTCGATATTTCAGAGAGAGAGAGAGAGAGGGGGGGAGAGCGATTAATTGGGAGCAGGGGCAGTTGACAAAATTAATGTGATGTGATTGGTATTTGTTTACTCTCTCTCTAACACAGGAGCACCTTAAAAGAATAGGCTGAACCTCACGCTTATGCGATCATATAACTTTCAATTAATAAGTTGCTTTGCTAGATGAGTTCAAACAATCTGAACGCTTGTACAACATACCCTGCATGAATAGTATGCAATGGTCGGGTGGACGGGGTACACACATGAATGGTTTGGCCAGCAGATTAGGGCAGCGGATATGGTTCGCTGAGGCCCTTGGTCAATTGACAACGTTACTTTTCATCGATAGGATTTTATATATTAGATTTTTATCATTCCAGACATGTTTTGGATTATGAATTTTTTATGTTCAGATACGTTTTTAAAGCACAAAAAAATCAACCGTCCATAATACTTTGTATTGTAAAGTTTTAAATGCATATGAGCTGTTAATATTTTATGTTTTTGAAAAAACATGCCTATCTGTAGTAAAGTTTTTGTGTAAACCATATTTTTTACTAAATAAATTACAAAGAATAAATATATGAGATCCGATTGATGAGATGATCAAACATGGGAGAGCCATTCATTCATCGTTGGCTGTAGATTTTGGACCTTTTATATATATATATATATATATATATATATAGTAACTAAAATATGTTTACTAAACAAATATGTTTAGTAGAATGAACCATGATTTTCATAAGTTTTTTTTTACTTTTTTCAAAAATTTCACTGTATAGATGTGATCTAGAGGCTTGGTTTTATAGAAATAGACTCTTGGATTATCTAATTACGATGTACAATAAGGATCTTTTAAGGGTTGAAAATCAATGGCTTAAAATTTTCATAAATACTTAAGCATAAAAATCATATTTCTTGATCTGATTATGATGATCCAAGGAAATGGGCTACACCGAATGCATCTGCAGGGTTAGATTTGCAAAAAACTTATGAAAATCTCAATTCTTACCAGCAAACATATATATATATATATGTGTGTGTGTGTGTGTGCGCGCGCACGCACACGCGTGTGAGAGAATAATGATAGGCTGCTTCAAGAGTACCTACTTCCAAATATTAGAAATCATGGTTGTAGGTTGTATCTTATCAATTAAACCTCAACATAATTTATTTGATAGGAATCATGTTTTGCATCTTGTTTTTTTCGACATAAAAATAAGATTTTTTAAGTAATAAAATTTTAATACATTATGAGTCATTGATTTTTAAAGGTCTTAAAAAGCATACATGTATGCCATAATCACATGACCCAAAACTTGTTTTCTACTAAATAATGCTTATAGATCATATCTATAGGGTCTGATCAATACAAAAAGTTTAAGAAATTTGAAAAATCTAAAGCTTCTATTAGGTGAAAGTAGGTACTTCAAGAACACCGTATAATATATATATATATATATATATATATATATATATATATATATATATATATATATATATATATATATATATATATATATGGAGAGAGAGAGAGAGAGGTTGTCTAAGGCCTTAGGTGCCTAATGTCGCCTACCATGAATGAAGGGAGGGTTTTCAAGTTATTTTCCCAAATATGACCATGCAAATGTGTTCAGCGTAGCTAATTTGGGAAACAACACTTTGATAATGTTTTTTTGATTAAAAATATAATTTTTTAAGCCTTAAATATTTATGATATTTAAAAAAAATTACACCATCAATTTTCAAACCTTATATAAACCTATACCTGCATGTCAGAATCAAATGATGCAAGAGTCCATTTCTATACCAAACACTTACATTCAAATAACCCATACTCAACGGTAGACACATATCAGTTTAGACAACTTCTCTCTCTCTCTCTCTCTCTCTATATATATATATATATATATCTATCTATCTATCTATCTATATATATATATATATATATATATATATATATATATATATATATATATATATATATATATATATATAAAGGGGGACCCTCTAACCAAAGAAAGGTCCAAAATCTACAACCAATGACGATCAAATGATTCCCTTTCTTTAATGTTTGAGCATCTCATCGATCACGACCTCGTATATTTGTTCTTTATAATTTATTTAGTAAAAAATATGCTTTACATGAGGACTTTACGACATATAGTCATGTTTTTAGAAACATGAAAAATCAATGGCTCACAATGCATTTAAAACTTTACAATACAAAGTATTGTAGGCCATTGATTTTTAGTGTTTTGAAAAACACCTCTAAACATCAAAAATTCTTAATCCAAAAAATGTCACTCACTAAATTAATGATAAAAATCCAATACGTAAAGTCCGATCGATGAAAAACTTGATCATTTGAGAAGGAATGTCGTCGATTATCGGTTGTAGATTTTGGATCTTTCTTTGGTTTGATGGCCCCCTTTCTCTAATAGATATAACTATTAACTATGGTACTAACATTCTGTCATTACCATAAGCGAGCTTCATTTGCTCGTATCCTATAGACACATTCAATGCAATTTGTTTAATAAAAAAAATATTAAAGTGGGTAGTTTTGCTGTAAAACCCCAATCTTTCCGATTGTTAAACTTTGTTGCGCACTGCGAGACATGCATTTTGGAGCACCGAAAGATTTGTTTACATTTGATTCATAATGTTTTATTAGTAAACAAGCCACGAGTTCATATTTGTTCTCTCTCTCTCTCTCTCTCTCTCTCTCTCTCTCTCTTTATATATATATATATATATATATATATATATATATATATATATATATATATGGTACTAGTGAAGGTGTCATGGATCCTCATTGTATCAACTTAATCATACTACAGATATGCATTCAGCAGGGTTTGTTTGCTAATAATGGAACTTTATAGTGTTTTATCCGATATAAAAAGTAAATTTTTTGAGACATGAAATTTTGAGACTATGATTATCTGAATTTTAATGCTTTTCAAAAACTTATTACATGCCACAGTCACACGAATCAAAACTAATTTGTAGGATCTAATGTAGAAGATATCGAAATATTATGATAGTTCATACGTTTTGTAATTCCAATATTTACCCACGTGCATTTAAGAGAGAGAGAGAGTAATCAGCAGCAGCAGCAAAACCATGGGGGCACAGAGATCAGTCCCCGTCCCATGTCAGCATATCTTGGACATATGTTATTTAATAATATTTGACAAGTGGTTGAATGGAATAATAGATTGAAAACTTGTGTCCATTCCTCTGGGTAACTATCCATGAGTAAAGAGAAGGGGTTTGGTGTAGTGGGATATGGGCGTAGACTGTTAGATGAGCAGTCTAGGTTCAAATGCTATCTCTGCATAAGTTGAAGCTTAGAGACTCATTGGAGTTGAGGAGTAAGCTTTCAGAGTTTTACTTTGTATTGTTGAACATTTGTTGACCAAAAACAAGATTTAAAAAAATAGAGATCCCAAGTTAGAGGCACGATCTTAAAATCACTATCTTTAGAACTTCAATCCCCCCACTTCGAGATTTTTAAAGATACGAAAAAGTTTGTTTGCGACTGAGTTCTCAGAATACAATTAGTCTCGGACCTCAAGAGCATCACTGCTTTGCAAGATCAGGTGACCTCTCCCATACAAAAACTTTAGTCAAGCCAAAGCAAAATAATAGAAAGAAAGTTTTGAAAATAGAAAAAATCTGATGATCCAAAAGATGTAAAGAGATTTACAGGCTTTTAAAAGGCCAAAACAATTTTTGTGATAAATGAAATTAAAGGTCATAAATCCAACAGTTTGAAAATTGAACAAAAATGATCTTAAACGGTCACCCGCCCTTGACCAATGGTCAAGGACCTCTAAAACCGTCCAATAATCACAAGCCCCATAAATACCATATAAATATCTTTTAAAGTCATCTAAATTGCCAAATCAATGGAGAAACATAAAGTTAAAATAACTTGGTCAAAGATTAAATTTATGTCAAAATAGACCTTGGCACCTCACATGCCCCTCGCACTGTTGCAAGCATGCGAAGTGCAAAGTGCATAATCAAAAGTCACGTTGCGTCTCAAGCGTGCTTGCACAAAGCAATATCTAAAAATCTATATGCTTTACTATGTTCAGCATACCCAACAAATGCACATTTGAATGCTTTAGGTTTAACCTTCTTTCTTTTATTTTTTAAAAGTTTAATATATGCTAAACAACCCTAAACAAGAAAATAACTAACATTAATTTTTTTACCAAAATAAATAAAGTAAGAAACACATTTTAGAATATAGCAAACATTAAGTAGAGCCTCTCCCCACAAGTTGGGATGTAGACCCGTATTAAGAAGAATAGCATTCATCGTTTCTACAAGTGTTCAGTTTTTTCTTTCTGCTACACCATTCTGTTCAGGAGTTTTTGAATAAGATGTTTGATGAATAATGTCATTATCTTCACAAAAAAATTTAAACTTTTCGCATAAGTATTCACTTCCTTTATTTGTTCTTAAATATACAATTTTGGTTTTAAATCTATTTTATGCTTCAGCAAGATAAATAATAAATTTGAAAAATGCTTCATATTTATGTTTCATCAAATAAACATAACGAAATTTAGAAGTCATCCATAGAGGTAATGAAATACTTATTGGCATTACAACTTAAAACATTATTCATTGTACATACACCTGAATACAGTAATTCAAGTAATTTATAATTCTTTTCTACTCTAAAAAATAGAAGTTTAGTTAGCTTAGTTTGAATGCATGTCTCACACTTATGATTATGTTCTATTTTGACATGGCAAGAAAGCAGATAAAAATAATTCATATTATGAATGTTGAGAGAATTAATATATCTTAATCATGAATGCTAAAGAAAATAGAAGTTAACCATGTAAACAAAAGTTACAGATTCATTTATGATCATCTTGAACATAATTGTAAATCTTTTGACTATAAAGATTTTTTCTTGGGTTACAGTTACAATCCCAAACTCAATAACAATTTTGAAATCATTTTGTGACAATAGATCTACAGAGATTAAGTTCTTACAAACTTCTGGAGTATAGTAGACATTTTCAAGTGTTAGGACTTTCCCGAAGGTTAACTTAATTTTCACACTCTCTTTTATCAGTACTTTAGTTGAAGAAGAGTTTCATATAAAGAGATTATATCCCTCCTCCACTACTTTATACGACTTAAACAAGTTCATGTCATTTACCACATGAACAATACTTCTAGTATTCATGTACCAGTTCCTATTCGTAGCTACCATGAAAGTTTTAGAGATTACAACAACAAGTCTCTCTTCTGACTCATCTGGCTTGGGTCCAGTCCTCTTCTATTATTGGTATTCTCAAGCAAAATTTCCTAATTTACCACAAACATAACATCTAATTTTATTTTTATTAGTTACTTTTTTTCTTTCACTAAATTCTTTTTGTTCTATTACTAATAATAGTCACTTTAGGATAACACTCTTTAGGAATTAATTTTTTTTGTCACAAAGATGGGTCTTCTCCACAATTCGAATGTATTTAAGAAGACTATCTAAAGTGATTTTATCATTTTTATGTTTTAGGTGATTCCTATATTCTTTCTAGAAATCAAGTAGTTTTTTAATGATGATTGCAACTTGAAAGTTATCATCAAGATACATACCTTCTTCATTGATCTTATGAGCTAATATTTGCATCTTATGATTTTGAGCAAGTATAGGCTTATTATTAATAATAAAAAAATTAACACACTAGTCTACGATGAATCTTTTATTTCTACCATCTTCTGTATTATACTTGATCGTCATATCATTCTACAATTCTTTAGCCGACTACAAAGGAGAATATATGCCAAACAAATAATCGACTAAAGTGTTTAGGATATGCCTTTTGCATCTATAGTTATTTGTGTGCCACTTCTCTCTCTCTTTTTTCTGTCTCAACTTCTTCAATCGCAACAATGAGACATGACTTTTTGAGTATATAGTCAATGTGTAGCTCGAACAATAAGAAGACCTTTGATTGCCATCGCTTGAAGTTTGACTCATCAAATCGATAGAAGTTCTCAAGGTCATAACTCAATAGATTGGTGGAGTTGGATATTAAACCAATGTTCTAAAATTGTTGAAATAATGTGTGACCAAAAACAAGATTTAGGAAAATTGAGATCCCAAGCCTAAAAGCACATTCTTAAGATCGCTATTTTTAGAACTTTAATCGTCATACTTCGAGATTTTTGAAGATATGAAAAAGGTTTATTCGCGACTGAGTTCCCAGGATACAACTAGGCTCAGACCTCAAGAGCTTCACTACTTCGCTAGATCAAGTGATCTCTCCCACACGTGAACTTTTGTAAGCCAAGTGATAGTAAAAGAATAGAAAAAAAGAAAGTTATGATAATAAGAAAATCTGATGATCCCGAGAAACATAAGAAAAGTGGAGAAGAAAAGGTTCTCATGGAAAGAAAATCCTGAGAAACCTAGAAGGCATGATGCTTAAATGGAAAATTGATCGTGGAGAAAGAGCTAACCCCCCAAAAGGAAAGATTCCTAAATTAGAAAGAGGGGTTGGATAGTGGGAAAGTGAAATCTCATAAGAAGAAGTCATATATCATCACACAGATCTCTAAAGCATTAGAGTATTCAAGTGAAGTTGAATCCAATGATGATGATCAAGAGGATATCAAGAGGAAAATCAAGGCCCTTGAGAAAATCAAATATCTCAAAAGAGCATTAAAGGATAAGAAAAGAAAAATGAAAGAAAAAGAGGACAAAATAATCTATCATTCCGACCGAGAGGAAATTGAATATTTCAAACAAGGTGAAGAGAAAATAAGGAGAAAAATAAGAGAGGACAAGAAATCTTAGATTTCGACAATGTGGAAGAACTTATCGAAAAAATAATTTTTTACCTAAAATCCAAAAAGAAGAGGGAGGAAGAACCCAAGAAAAAAAAACTCTAGTGCTTGATAATGAATCTTCATCAAATGAAGAAAATATCCCTAAGAAAATTAAGTATTTAAGAAAAGTTTATGAGTTTCACTCGGGTCAATACCCATAAATTTTATGTTATTCAATCATGCATCATGAATAACGTAAACTTAACACAATAAGCAATAACTTGGCTCAATACTCATAAATTTATGTTATTCATCAATGGCATATGCTCGCAAAAAAAATTTTAAGGTCCACTATTATATGCAATCGATTAATAATTAAATATTGGTTTTATATTTTTATGTTTAAGGTACAACTTGCAAAACAACACACTTTTAATACCGATTCTACGAATATACAACCCATTCGCCAAACCCAACTCATGTTAGTTCACTAAAATATTTTAACAAGTATAAAAAACCAAAAAGAATTGTGTTTGGGTTCTAAAAGCATCAATAAGTAACTACGTACACACTCACAGGGTAATTAGAAACCTGATAAGTGTAGAGAATCGTACCTCGAGCTTCGATAAGGATTTTGAGAAATTATACCTTTAGATATGTGTCCTTCGCTCGAGGATTTTTCAAACTTCTTGAATACAACATGTACTCTGGTGGTAGATCGACAATGTGAGGGGGTGCATGATAGTGAGGGCGACTGCAGTACGGACCATGAGGCAACGTGCCCATAGGGCAATAGCGACATAGTTTTTGAGGCAACACACATGGTTTACGCAACAACGTGCGAGATATAGTTTACGATGCAGCACACGGTTCCTGAGGCAGCACCAACGATGCAACTGCAACAATGGTGGTTCAGCAGCAACAATGGGTCCACAGTAGCGGCGACGACAACTAGGTCTGCTGCCTCACGTACACCTTGTGCCAAGGTAAGTGCAAACTGCAAATAAAGTGCATACATGCCTGCACAAAGCATAATAACATCCATAAACCATCATAATACACCAGGGTTACCAAAATAAATAATAAAGAACAAAAACCCTATTTAAATCATAAAAAAAAAACTTTCATTCTTAGATATGGGACAAAACATTTTCAAAGCACCTTTAGTAGGAAGCAATAAAACATCAAAACTTTACAAAATATGTTATATTTTGAAACTCAAAAAAAAAAAAAAACATATGTAAAGTGTATCATGGTACAGTAGGAGCAATATCTTCTTCTTGTGCTGCCTCAATGTGTAGCCTCTTGGCGCTGTCCATTCAACCTTTTCAAATAACCTGATATCTTATTTGAACATTGTTATCCCAACAATCTTTTGTTTTATGAAAAACGAGTCTCAATGACTTATATATAACTAAATTTTACTGTAAACCAAGACGTATATATCTCAAATTTTAGTTAACTAATTAGTTCCCATATTTCTGCTTGTAGTGCTTCTGTATACAAGTCAATGAATGGATGTCATGATAAAGGCATTATAGTTTCTCTCTCTCTCTCAAAATGCGATCTTGAAGATTTAAAACTTTAATAATTTTAAGCTGTTGATTTTTTGAAAACTTCAAAAGCGTTAAATACATGTTGGAATTGAAATATTCAAAAGCCGATTTTCACTAAATCTACCAAGTATAAATTACTTCTTTTATATTTTTTTTTGTAGAACATACTTTATGGATGTAATTTATGAGATTTATTTAGTAGGACATGTGATTGTGATATTTTAGCAAATTTTTTAAGTGCTCCCCTAAATGTACTAAAATTTCATAACTAAATAAATTCATATTTTTAAATTGAAAAAACATGGCGTAATCTTCAATTATTATCTTTCATGAGATCGAGCCAATAAATCTTGAACCTTATGGTTTTCTTTTGGATAAGGTTCAAACCTACGATCCAACGTGTCTTTACTGGCACGCCATGCCACGCGCACACGGTTGGTTGGCTGATGTAAATTGCTGGACAAAAGTGTCGGTGTGAAGTGATAGAGATGGTGGTGGTGACGTATGTGGTGACGTTTACTTTTGATTTTCTTTTGCATTTTTTGTCGTTTAGTTGATGGTGATGAATCTGGGCCCACTGGGTTTGACAACATTGACTGCCACGTTGCCATGGGGTTGGTTGTTGCAGCTCTTTATTAGTTGTGCAGCGGGTTGGATCTAAATACCCGGGTTTGGGCATGCAAACAGGACCGAAATTATTTAGATCTCGAACCCGATCCGAGCAATATGTGAGTCAGGTTTGGGATGTAATTTTGCCTGGTAACCCAACCGATCGGACTGGCCTGAGTATTTTATATATCTTTTTATAGTGAAATATACATTTTAAGCACCATTTAAATAATACAGGTCAGGTTTGGGATTCGTTTTCATGACCTGACACAATCTGAGTCGGATATCCCAACACGACCTGGTTCAAATTTGGGTGGATCCAACACAGACCCGATTGTTTGGCAGCCATAATCCCCATAATAATTGTTGATGTTTTCAGAACATCTAACGCTTCCAAGTGAGATTTTTTTGCCATTAAAAATGTGATACTTCAACACCTTTGAAAATATCATGTTTTTAGCACGCTAAAATTCGAGTTGAAAATACTTTTCAAAATTTAATATTGTTTATATGTTTAATTGGATATATTATATTTTTATCTACATCAATAATTTGATATTTTTCAGGAAAACCAACAAATTCGAAACTATTGCAAGATTTTACCTTGCCAAGATTTTCCTGAGAAAGAGATTTGGGACTGTGCTCCGGACCAGTGACAGGTTTTGAAACCAAGGGGTACAAACAGATTCTATGCGAGCTGGATCATGGTTGATCCAAATCTGAATCCAAAATTTGAGGTAACAAATCTAAATTAATCTGAGTTCATACACAAACAAGATCGATGAGGTAGCATTGAATCCCAATTGAAAATTATAAACAACACAGGATCCAGTAATAGTTGGGAACAAGGCTTTAATTTTCTGTTTAGAATTTATAAATGGTTGGGTTTAATTTGAATATCAATATAAATCCAAGAGAAAATATTGACCATGATCTGGGTTTGAATCCAAAAAAAGGGTCTGATCACACAAGCCCAAATCTGATCTGATTACATTTCAGATCTTATTCTAGGATCCACAACTAAGAAGAATATGCATTATGAATTGCACTGCATATAATCCCAATAAATTGCAATATTTTCAGAATACCACTCTTTTGAAATAAATGAGTTATATATAAGGGTTGATATTTAGTACTAATGAACGTATGAAAATATCGAGTCCGAATCATGTATTCGTATTTTTAAATTTTTTTTTATATACTGGACTTTATGGATGTGATCTACAAGGTTTGTTTCACAGAAAATGAATTTTGAATTATGTAACTATGACATGTAAGTTATTTAAAAGCTTTCAAAATCAATGTGTCACAAGTTACCAAATTTTTACTACTGAAAAAAAAATCATATTATTACAACATAGATAACATGGTCTAAGGTTGATACTTACTAAACCGCGATTAATACATTTATATGGTTAGATTAAGTTGACACAGCTTGAATAGTTTAGTAATGGTGCATGATCACTTTCGAACATGGCCAAAATGAGCTTGCACGGAGCGTCCATCGCACGTGTGATGGATGTTCCACATGTTGTTCTGCCAAAGAAGACACGACTTTTTGTTGCCGCTAAAGCTCTTATTGGGCGAAACAAGCTGGGAGCGTCCCGTGCGACTTCATTTTGATCATGTTTAAAAGCGATCATGCACTTAGGTGTTAATATATATATATATATATATATATATATATATATATATATATATATATATTTAATGGGTCCATGCTAAACCAATTTGATGCTAAACAACATGTTAAATGTGTTTTTTGAGTTATTTTATTTTATTTTTTAAATTCTGACCCTACAGATGTGATCTATGTACTTGATTTTAGAAGGATCAGATCTTGAAGCATTTGATTCCAACACGGGTGGGTTTTTATAAAGTTTGTAAAATCAACGGTCCAAAATCTTTATAAAATTTTTAGGCTGAAACATCATTTTTTTCATCAAAAACACATGATTCAGGTGTGAATTCTTAATAACTCGACCATGCCCAACACATTTATGAGACTGAAACCGCATAAAATTAAAGCACAGAAGAAGCTCGAAAAACCTATTTAGCATGCGACCCATTTTGTTATATATATATATAGAGAGAGAGAGAGACAGAGACAGAGAGCTATGGTGTATACTCGAGTGCAATGCACTCAGTACAATAACTGTTGATTACTTTTATTTTATCATAGCATGAGGTTTGTGTTTCCTCGCCGTGCAATTGCCTGCCCCCACAACACCCCCTCTTTCTCTCTCTCATGTGACGTTGACAGTACTAGTGCCTTTCCTTTCCCTGCTGCAGCTTTGCGGCGGTCCCCATGCGGTGTCCATTTCACCTCTGTTTCTGTTACCCATGCCACATGCCTCCCTGCCCTCCTCTTCTCCTGTGCCCGAAAACCATGTAGACTTTGGCCATCACAGATTCTAAGGTTGATAAATTCAAAACCATTGTGAATTTTACTGTAATGAAAACCGTTTGAATTTATCACAGTTTTCGTGGGTTTTTTGTCCTTTTTTGTCAATATCACGATAAACTAAAAAACATGGGGATTTTATTGTGATGAAAATTGTTTGAAATTGTCACACTTCTAGTGGGATTCGGTCTTTTTTGTCATTAATATGACAAATTCAAAATATCTGCATTAGGTCTATGGAGTGTGCACATCTAACATGATAAACCATTAGGTCCAAGTGCCTGAAATAGGAGCAGAGCATTCAGCCAGTTGCTTTCGTCGATCCCCACTTTCTCATCACACAGTCTATCACTCCTGAATCCATTCCCCTCCATCACAGATCGTCATGATCTACCTATATGGGTGCACCCTGTAGACGGATGTGCGAGAGAATGATTTACAACCTGTTTCAGGAGGGGTTTGCACTCACTCATTGTTTTTCAGTATATCTTTATGTTCCAGTGAGTAAGTGCTTTCTTACTTAAATGAGAGAAGTTAGAGATTTACTCTACCTAAGTAGCTGATAACTCATCTTAAAATGAGTAACTGTTTCACAATCTGAGCTTATTCAAAATGAATCATGCTTTATTTTGAATAAGGCTTTCCTCTGAGCGGTTTTTACCTGTTGGAGAGAGAGAGAGTGGGTCCACCTCTCTCCTCAACGCGTAAGACCTTCCGTAAAACATGGTCACGGAGGTGACGCATGACCAACATCTCTCACTTGGTCATGTGAAACTAATCATGATGCAGGATTTTACCTCTTACTATTGGAGTATTTCACTTGCATCAATATTCCTGAAATGAGTTATAGTTTTTAGTTCTTCATCCAACTATATGTCTTTATTAGACATCTTAATCACATACATGATACATGTTTCGAGAATATTTCTTATGCTATGCCATTTGTCAAAGGATCAACAATCATATCAGATGTAGGTAAATAACTAACTTTGATTTCATTTATTTCAATCATATCATGAATATAATGGTATTTTACCATTATAGGCTTACTTTTAGAATTATCTGCTTAAATTTTTATACGAGAGATCGCGGCCTGATTATCACAATAAATCTGGATGGTCCTATTGGTTATATCCTATTTCAAATCATTAATTAAGCGACTTATTCAAACGACAAATGTGGTAGTAGCATTGCATGTAATATATTCACCTTCCTAAGTATGCTAAGCTACACGATTTTGTTTCTTACAAGACCATAAAACTGCTTCTCCTTCGAAGAAAAAACACATATCCAAAAGTGAATTTACTATCATCTTTGTTGCCTGCAAAGTCGGCATCAGAATACCCAGTTAATTCTAAAGAATCAGCATGAAAACATAGTTTCAAGTTTATAATCCATTTTAAATATCAAAATATTTTTTTACTTCTTGCTAGTATGGCAAACTAGGATTACTTTGGTAGTGACTAACGAGTCCAACAATAAAGTTGATATCAGACCTTGTGCATAGCATATATCAAGCTTCTAATAGCTTATGTATAAGAGACATTTAACCTTTCTTGTCCATCAGCAGGATTATCATTCTTATTCAACTTGACACCTTTTAATACAAGTGTTCTAATAGGATTACAATCACTTATTTTAAATTTCTTGAGTATATGATTTAGATACCTTTCTTGACTCAAGCTTAAAAGTTTAGAGTTTTTATCTTGAGTGATTTAAATTCTAAGAGTATATGATGCTTCTCCCATGTCTTTCATTTTGAACGGAGAATTCAACCATGACTTGGTTTTAATAATCATATTGTTATCGTTTCCAGTCAGAAGAATGTCAACTACATATAGTGAGAGAATAACAAATTTATTCTCATTTTTTCAAACATAAACACAGTAGTCAAATTTATTTGCCACAAACCCTAATAATGTAATAGCCTTATGAAACTTTAAGTACTACTGACATGGTGATTGCTTGAATTCGTATAGAGATTTTTTCAACCTATATACTTTATCTTCTTTCTCTTTTATTATATAGCCTTAAGGTTGCTCCATGAAAATGATTTCCTTAAGCTCATCATTAAGAAAAGTGATTTTAACATCTATTTGATATAGATCTAGGTCATAGTGAGTTACAATAGAAAGAATTATACTTATCGAGGAGAATTTTGCAACAGGTGAATATGTGTCAATATAATCTAATCTTTCTTTCTGAGAAAAACCTTTAGCAAGTAATCTTGTTTTGAATTTATCAATACTACTATCAAAATTTCTTCTTTAAAATTCATTTACATCCAATGGCTTTCCTTTTCTCAGGTAAATCAGTCAATCTCCAGACCTAGTTTTTCTGAATGCACTCAATTTCTTCATCCATGGATTTTACCTAGTTTGTTGACTCACATGAGTTTATTGTCTCACTATATAACAAGTTATCTTCCATATCATCCATGTCTAAAGCATAACACAATTCCTCCGACAACTAGACATAATAGTCATCTAAGTAAGACAGAGGATCGCTAGACCTTTTATGCCCAACTTGAGATTGATGAGAAAAAGATGGAGAGATTTCAAAAGGTTCATCATTCTTATAGGTTCTTGCGAGTCATCAGAATTATAATACAAATCAAGATGATTGTCTTTATTTATTTTGAGAATAATTTCTTCCATGGTTTGATCTTCCAAGAAGATAACATTTCTAATTTCGATTAAACTCTTATCTGAGTGGTAAAATCTATAGCTTTTAGATTCTTTGGGATATCCAATAAATATATACCTTATAGATCTGGTATCGAGTTTATCTCTTGATCGCTCTATCACTACAAGAAAAATGTCAATTAGCGATGAAAAAAATCTGTCATAATTTTACGATGGATTAGCGAGAGAAAATGAGTCATCCCTAAATTTAGAATTAGTTGTGGGATTTGTGACAAAATCATTCTGTCACACAATCCGTCGCTAAGTAGCGATGAATTTGCGACAAATATTATTTCATCGCAAAATATGTCAAAACTTAGTGACAAATATTATTTTGTTGCTAATTAGTGTCGGTGTTGGCGACAGAATTGTGCCATCGTGAATTCCTCGCTAATTTTTTATGTAAAACGCCCATCTAGGGCACGAAATTGTGTTTTCTCTCTCTCTCTCTCTCTCTCTCTCTCTCTCTCTCTCTCTCTCTCTCTCTCTCTCTCTCATCCGCGCTACTCGCCCCGGCCACCTACCGCTCTTCGGCGACCGCCCTGGCCACCTTCCGCTCTTTGGCGATACCCCGGCCACCTCCCTTTCTTCGGCGACCGCCCCGGCCCTCTCTGCACCCGTTCTTCCGCCGACCACCCCGCACTGCTCGCCCTGGCCACCTACTGCTCTTTGGCGACCGCCTCGACCACCTCTCGCTCTTCAGCGACTGCACAGCCACCTCCCGCTATCCAGCGACCGCCCCGACCACCTCCCGCTATCCGACGACTGCCCCGATGATCTACGCACCTGCTCTTCCGCCGACCACCCTCGTGCTACCCTCCGACGACGACCGCCCCGGCCATCTTTGCCCGCGCTCTTTCACTGATCACCCCCGCTCTCCGGCAACCCATCGATAGGAAAGTGTGTTGGTGAGCTCGCCTCTCGTACTCGTGCCTCCCCTCTGTCCCTCTTTCTAACTTGTCGGTAGGGGACCTGCCACCTGCTGCTCGTATTTTTCGGTAGGGGGCGGACCCCCTGTCCTTATTTAAGCAAGGGCGGCAGGGGATCCCCCCCCCCCCCCCCTGGTATTTTTCGCCAGGGGGGCGGAGCCCCCCCTGCCCTTGTTTAAGCAAGGGCGACAGGGGGATCCCCCCCTGTCGTTCCGTTTGCTCGACTGACAAGGGCGGAAGCCCCCCTGCTGTTGGTATTTTTTGGCAGGGGGCGGAGCCTCCCTGCACTTATTTAAGCAACAACGACAAAGGATCCTCCCCCCTTTGTAGTTGTGTTTGCTCGGCTGGCAGGGGCCTCGCACCCCTGCCGCTGGTACTTTTCGGCAGGAGGCTCCTGCCCCCTACCCTTGTTTAAGCAATAACGGTAGGGGAATTTGTCCCCTACCATTGTGTTTGCTCTATTGGGCTGGTACTTTCTTGTGTCTTTGTCTTTGGTGGGCAAGAGTAATGTGCATTGCAGGTGCGTAAAAGAGCAAAATGCTTAATGCTAAGCATCACATGCGAATTAAAATGCTATGCAAAAATAAACCAACAAAATGCAAATCGGGTAAATACCCGTGGTGAGTAAGTGATGTAAACACATCACATGTTATTTAATTTCTTAGCTGCAATACTTTTCTGTTCACACACTCACTTAGTTGTGAATAACTAGGACTGCTTTGATGGAGTTTGAAGATCATGCTGAGCATGATTTTATTATATAAAAATATAAGTGTACTTATTTTTGGAGTTCGGATTTCATGCTAGGCATGGTAGTAGTTAGCGAGATATTGGAGTGTATTTGTTGCAGGTACATGTTTGACATTGTTTTGATATGAATGATTTGAATATATTGCAATGTTTGATGTGCATGTGAAATTGTGCAATGTATTGCAATGTTATTTTCCATTTGATTATGCCTTCCATGTGAAATTCTATAATGAAAACATGCTTTAAATGAATGTATCATTTTATGGAATGTGATTTCATATTTCTAAATATCCTTGTGATGTGTATAAATATGATATGATGGTGTTACACACGAAAATATTGAATTATCAATGCATGCATAATAGTTCATGAAATTGCATTTTATGTTAAGCATGTTTGTGGTCTAGAAAAAAAAATTATGCATTAACTGAAACAAAAAAATTGCTCACAAACAATCACCAAACAAGAATTAATAGATAAATTAGATATTTTTTTATTCTAGCATTATTATGATTCTCTTTTAAGTGGTGATGATAATATCTGTAACATTATAGGACAAAATGACAGTAAACCGTGAATGGATGTACCGTAGGATAGTTGATAATGAGGTGTCGCATGAATATATGGATGGTGTTGACAACTTTATTGAATTCACAACGGCAAGTGTCAATACAGTAGATCCCACCGATCAGATTAGATGCCCCTGCACGATGTGTAAGAACAATTGATTTGTAGAACATCATGGCGTTAGACATCACCTATACAGGAAGAGTTTTGTTAGTGGTTATCAGAATTGGATGCTTCATGGTGAAAAATTTTAGAATAATTTTGATGCACAGCTGGATGTGGTGCACGATAATCTATATGTGGATTTGATATTTAATGCCACAGGATCAGAAATGGGTTCTGCTATGGGACTTAGTGATGTACCAACTAGGGTAGAGGAAGAAACAACAAACAATGCAGCTAGTAGATTTTATGACTTACTTTGAGATGTTGATGAGCCACTGTAGAATGGTTGCGACAGTCATACTATCTTGTCTGCAGTTCTTCAACTACTGAATTTGAAGTCAGAGTATAATTTGAGTCAATCATATTTTGACCGTCTGTGCTCTATTATGAAGAGTATGTTACTCAAAGATGAGAAATTGCCAGAAAATCTCTATCATGCGAAGGTTATGGTCAATGCTCTAGGTATGAGGTATCAAAATATAGATGCTTGTCCAAATCACTGCATGTTGTATTTCAAAGATCAAGAAAATAGCAGATCATATTCGTCATGTGGACATTCTTGGTTCAAGCCAAAGATAGAGAAAAATGGTAGCATGAGGTCAAAAGAAGTGTCATACAAGTCACTCTGCTACTTCCCTCTCACCCATAGATTGCAACGACTGTATATGTCTTCGAGGACAACTAAACAAATGATATGGCATGCAAATAAAGTTTGACATGATGAAGACAAGATCACACATCCTGTTGACACGAAAGCTTGGAGGCACTTTGATCGTACTCATCAAAACTTCGCAATGAAAGTGAGAAATGTTAGGCTCAATTTATGTACAAATGGATTTAATCCATTTGGGGGTAGATCAACCCCATACTCATGTTAGTCAGTATTTTTCACCCCATACAACCTTCCTCCAAGCTTGTGTATGAAGCGTCAAAATCTTTTATTGTCTCTATTGATCCCTGGTTTAACTTCTCTGAGCCAAAATCTTGATGTATATTTAAGGTCATTGATTAATGAACTGAAAATACTATGGGATGAAGGTGTTCTCACGTACGATGCCCACAAAAAATAAAACTTCAATATGAAGGCTGCTATTCTATGAACAATTAGTGACTTCCTTGCATATGGTATGTTATCTGGTTGGAACACACATGAGAGATTGGCATGTCCGTACTGCATGGAGGATACAAAATCTTTTAGATTGACGCATAGAAGGAAGCTGTGTTGGTTTGATTGTCACAGTCGATTTCTACATAGCGATCTTGCATTCCAACGATAAAGGAATGTGTTCCGAGCATACACAATTGAAATAGAAGGTCTACCTGCACGGTTGTCGGGCATCGAGATTTTAAGACGGTTGCAATACTTTTCATATAGACTGACAGATGCTCGTAGTTTGAGGCCCTTCCTTGGATTTGGGAAAGATCATAATTGGACAAAGAAATCTATATTTTGAAAACTACCATATTGGCCAACCTTATTGATACGACATAATCTAGATGTGATGCATGTGGAGAAAAATGTGTTTGATAATGTGTTCAATATAGTAATGAATGTCAAAGAAAAAATGAAGGATAATTCGAAGGCCAGTATGCATTTAAAAGTAATATGTAAAAATCTAGAATTAGAACTCTAAGAGTACAATGGCAAATTATTGAAACCAAAGGCAAAGTATATACTTGGACCAGATCAAGTAAAGTAGGTATGGCAAATTATTTATTAAATGCAGACAATTTGATATGGAGTTGCGAAGAAAACTTTCACATCTAACTGATTCAAAATTACAAAAAAGAACGTGAAAATAAGTTTGTGGCATGGATGAAAGAGTTGGTAAGGATGATGACATGCATTCTTTTCGTGTGAACAACAATGTTACTTAATTGGTCGTATTTATAGTCATTATTTATGCTTGTAGGTCCGCCATGGTAGTGTTAATGATCAAAGAATATGTGATTTATAAAATGGTCTGACCAAAGTTGTGTAATGTTATAATGGATATATCGTAAATAGTTATCGATTCCATACAAAAGACTACGGTGCAAACAAGTCAATAATGAATAGTGGCGTGTGTGTCCAGGGTAGCAGTTAAAGTAAAAATGAACTTGACTACTATGGTGTTATATAAGAAATAATGGAGTTCACTTACTTAGGTATAAATAATGGATTAACTTTATTTAAGTGTCATTTGTTTGATCCCACAGCAACAAGAGTCGACAAAGCCTCAGGCATTGTGGAGGTGAATCATAAATCAAGGTTTGAAACATATGAACCATTCATATTAGCATCGCAAGGTCAACAAGTTTACTATACTTCATATCCGAATATAAGGAAGTTAAATAGAAATGAATGGTGGGTAGTTTGCAAGGTGAAGTCTAAACTATACCCCGAGTAT
The DNA here is from genome assembly GCF_984573655.1 of Nuphar pumila. NCBI lineage: Eukaryota > Viridiplantae > Streptophyta > Magnoliopsida > Nymphaeales > Nymphaeaceae > Nuphar > Nuphar pumila. The sequence continues at coordinate 83,062,924 of NC_143258.1, forward strand.
GATTAGTTACAAGAAGACAAGATTGTTGAATACTATCAATCAGATGATATGCATGACTTCTCTTATGGTCACGATGTCACACATGGTCTGCATGTCATATCTTCATTGTCTGATGGCACACGTATGAAAGAATGTGATTCAAATGATATACCAAGTGGATGGGCGCCCAATATAGAAGAAGACAAAGAGGAGGAGGAAGAAGAAGAATATAAAAGTGAAACAAGTGATGAAAACACATACTCGATCTAGTGAAATACATGTTTGAGTGCTATGAATGATTTGAATGTATTACCATGTTTGATGAGGTAGTAGTTAGCAGAATATTGAAGTATATTTGTTGCAGGTACATGTTTGACATTGATATGCTATGAATGATTTGAATGTATTGTCACATTTGATGTGACTGTATCCATGCTTGCATGAAGTTATTTTCGATTTGAATATGTATCCATGAAATTGCATATCATGTAACTGATCCAAATAACATTTTTATTTGTTAGAATATGGTTCATGGAGGTTACAGTGGTCGATGACCAAGTGGAGGCCGTAGGACATCATTAGGTAAATGTCTTTGTGTTATATTCAAATATAGGCATTCATTATGTTTTTGCTTATATGTTGATATAAACATTGTTACTTGTTAATCATCTTTATAGGATCCTAGCTTAGTGATAGGTAGTCTCAGCCTTCGTCTTCACGCAATGCTTCGATAGGTATATCATTTAAATAATTGTATACTTGATTAGTTTAAATATGCATTGTGTGAATTTCTAACTCATTGTTATGTAGGTGATGTTTTGCCTACACATGACTCACCTACACCAACTACTCATACACATCACGAAACAATGCTAGATGCATGGTCTTCTCAGTGTGACACATGATTACTCATTTAAATAGTGTATATCGATAGTCGATCGTAAGTATTTCATTGTCACTTGTCCAATACTTATCTTATAAATAGTGTATATCGAAAATCGATTGTTAATGTGTATCAATTCATGTGCAGTGCGAGGTTCAAACAACAAGAAGTAATACGAGAAATTAGGAAGTCACTACTACAACATCTTTCACGACTGGTCGCGCAATGGAAAGAGTATCTGATAGAGGTGTTGGATAGATTAATGTCCTAATTCATGGTATGCAATCATTTATCATAACTGATGTGTTTCATATTTAATTTTTTTTATACTTATGTGTGCTAACTTTCTGAAAGTATTTATAGGCTTCTCATCACTTCGCTACTGCAAACGAGAAGAAAGATGCGAGGGTAGTGCGGCAGAAGGTGGTTGCCAATCGATTTGCCGACATGTTGCACAATATAAAGACTGCAGCAAAAAAAGCAGCTAGTGGGATAGATGATCCATTGCAGTGGAAGGGCCATGGAACTTCTATTATCAGGAAAGATTATTGGGAGGGCATGTGCGACAAGTGGGGGAGCAATGAATTTTGAAACCGCTCAGCAAAGGTTGCACAAAATCGAGCGAAGATGCCTGATGCCCATCTACACACAGGTGGATTTAGGACTTTTGAGAGCCACTAGAAGAAAATGGTAACTCATTAATATATATTGTCAAATTTGTAAGTATTTCTACATACTCATTAATTGATTTTTTTATCATTTAACATTACATGAAGTAGGAAAAGAAGACATTGTGCCTTACAAGGATGTGTTTGTTGAAACACATAAACATAAGAGCATGAGAGATTTTGTATGAGAAAAGGCGAAAGCGACATCGATATGTATTTATTGTATTAATAAACATTATAATATACAAGTTACTATGAATTACGTTATCATAAATATTGTAATTCTTAATTATTAATTCATATTCTAATCATTACTTTGTAGAAGTCATATGAGCAACAAATGATAGAGCGATATGGAGATGACTTCACTCAGCATCCGCCTTTTGATCCTACAGCATGGGTGACTGCAACCGGTGAACCCAAAAAGGGTCGTGTGTTTGGGTTTGGGAGTAACATGAACACCACAGCAGTCGTTGCCTTCTTCAGCCATGGCTCTCAGAGTTCTCCCACCAGCATCAACTCTCAACATCTGATTGACCCTGCTATGTCTTGGGATGGTGTCTGTCAGCGTCTTGAGGACAAAATATAATACTTTTTAAAAGAAGTCATACCCAACATTGTCCATAATGAGTTGTGCAACTTTTTTCAGGACAGGAAAACTTCGTTTTCATTCAACATGAGCTCTGGTGCCCGTCAGGTATAAAGATTCATGTCATTTGTTTCATGTTGTTAGATTTCAAGCTAGTATATGCATGATTGAATATATATATGCATGATTGCCTCACTATGATTTTTTTTGACACCTTTAGAATACATATATGCATGATTTATTCACTATATAATTTTTATGACACTCTTATAACACATATACGCATGATTGAATCATTATGAAAGTTTTTTTTACAACCTTACAACACATATATGCATGATTTCATCACTATAAAATTTTCTTAGTGCCTTATAACACATATATGCATGATTGAATCACTATGAAAGTTTTTTGACAACCTTAGAACACATACAAGCATGCTTTTATCACTATGACAACCTCAGAACACATATAAGCCTGATATTAGCATATATGAAAGTTTTTTAATGCCTTATAACAACTATATGCATGATTGAATCACTATAAATTTTTTTGACTGCCTTAGAACATGATATGCATGATTGAATCACACATAAAGTTTTTTGACTGCCTTAGAACACATATGAGCATGATTGAATCACTATGAAAGTTTTTTGATTGCCTTGTAGCACATATAAGCATGATATTAGCATATATGAAAGTTTTTTGACTGCCTTATAACACACATATGCATGATTGAATCAATATGAAAGTTTTTTGACAACCTTAGAACACATATATGCATGATTGAATTACTATAAAAGTTTTTTGACAACCTTAAAACACATACAAGTATGCTTTCATCACTATGAAATTGTTTTACTGCCTTAGAACACACATATGCATGATTGAATTACTATAAAATTTTCCTTAGAATACATATATGCATGATTAAATCAATATGAAAGTTTTTTTACTGCCTCAGAACACATATGAGCATGTTTGAATCACTATGAAAGTTTTTTGACAACCTTAGAACATATATAAGCATGATTTCATCACTATGAAAGTTTTTTTACTGCCTTGTAACACATATATGCATGATTGTGATACATAACACATTTATTTGACAGCCTTATAAACCATATATGCAAGCATGTGAATCACTGTGACATTCTTTGACAACCTTAGAACACATATCTGCATGATTGAATCATTATAAATTTTTTTTCCAGTCTTAGAACACATATCTGAATTATGTTAATGTCCTTCAGTTTATTGCTAGTCTATGTGTCATTCAGCCATTTACTTTGTTGCATTAGATTAGACACATTGCATATAATTTATTTCATTATATTTTTTTTATAAATACTAACATTTTGGTTCTCTTGTAGAATGTTGGAGATGATCAGCATTGAGGAGCTGATGGAGGTATGGAGGGAGGGGTAGATCAAGAAAATGAAGAGGATGATACCTCGAATCTTGGCAAGGATTAGATTCATGTGTTTAATTTGTTTGACGTACTTGTAACTAATTATAACTTGGCAATGACTGTATTTGGTCGTTAAAGTTGTTTAACTTAGAACTTGTGTTAAAGTTGTTTCACCTGTATATGTATTTTTTATATTTTTTATAAGCAGGTTATATGAATTGTATAACGAGAAAATTTTCTCGAGTTTAATATTTCAAAAAAAATATTTTTTTAAAAAAATTAGCAACGGATTAGCAACAAATATTATCCATCGCTAATTCGTCACTAATTTAAATTAGTCAATGGATTGCGACAGATATGTATCCCTCGTTATAGTTTAGCGACAGATTAAATTTTGTCGCATAACCAAATCAGTCTGTATTTAGCGATGGATTAGCGATAGACATAATCCGCTGCTAAGCCATCGCTAATTAGCAACGAATTCACGATAGATAAATTTTGTCACAGTTTAGCAACTGGGATTATGTAACGGACACTATTCGTCGCTAAACACGTTAGTGCTGGATTTTGTGACGGATAGCGTCCGTCGCTAATACGCATTTTTCTTATAGTGTATAACCTTTATATGAGCTACAAAATCCCATCTAAAAAGGTGACTTAGATTAAGTTTTCTTTTTTTTTCATGATTCATAAGGTATATAGACAATAACTTTATAAGGAACTCTATTTAAAATATATGTTGCTTCATGTATTGCTTCTCTCCAAAATATTGTAGGTAACAAAGCATTAGATAACATACATCTAACTATATCAAGAAGAGTTTTATTAAATCTTTCCGCCACACCATTTTGTTGAAGTATGCCATGAGTTGTAGTTTGCAGTCTCATCCTATTAGTTTTGCAATATTCAAAAATTTTATTTGAGGTATATTCTCCTCGATTAGACCATAAAACTTTAATCTTTCTACCAAGTTGATTTTCGATTTCTTGACGATGTTCCTTAAATTTATCTAATGCTTCATATTTATAAGTTATAAGATATACATAATTGTATCTAGCAAAATTATCAATAAATAATATAAAAAATTATATTCATTTATGAGTTTGAGTCCTGAAAGGACCACAAATGTCAGTGTGTATGATTTCTAATAATTCTGATACTATAATAACATTTTGTGGAAAGGGTTTTCTTGTTATTTTTTCATAAATACAAGGTTCACATCTATGAAATGAATATGCATTAAAGTCAGGTATTAATTTTAATTTAACACGTTTTTTCATCTTTTTTAAAGTTAATGTATCCAAGTCTTTGATGCCAAACATTTATATTCACATTAAAGACATTATTGATATAAGCAAAAATAGAAGAAATTTTATTCATATCAAAATCATCAATTTTAAACAATCCATGATGTTTATCAAAAACTCCATCAAACAAAGCTAGACCATATTTTCCCATAGTAACTTTTTCTAGAAGAAAACTAACTTCAAAACATTTGGTAACCAGGGTCGGGACATATACTAAATTGTATTTCATGGACAATACAAATAGGACATTAGACAATAATACATTATTTTTAAAAGTTTCAATGCAATAGACACTCATAACATTAGAGTAGATGTTGTTGCCCATATACACTCGATGTTCACCAGGCTTATACTCGACCATGTTCATCATTCCTTCCTTATTCATTGCTATATGATGTGTTGCCCCAGAGTTCATCTACCAACCAGAAAGCGCTTACTCCGCATAAGAGCATTTTGATATCATGTAGATTATATCTCGCCTCTCTTTTTGTTGGTCATTTTTGTTGTTTCTTCCAGTATTATTGTTTGACCGACTCCTACAATCTCTCTTGAAGTGTATAGGTTTTTCATACTTGAAGCGCTTTACTTAGAAGGCGACTGTCTGTGGCTTGCAGAATGTTGGACCTTTCTTCTTATCAATTTTTTCATTGCCCTTTAAAAAAATTCTTCTTAAACTGTGGACGTCTAGAATGGGCTATATAATTATGATTGGGAACATCTTTCGCGAAGTGTAATTTGTTTTTTCTATCTTGTTGCATATATTGCTATTAAATTTTTAGTTGAATAAGAAGTTCTTCCAAGGTTAAGAGCAGTTTGTACCATCTTCCATGAAGATGAGAGACTATGCAGAATGGTGGATATTTGCATACAATTAGGGATTACATTCTCAACTATTGTCAGGTCTTTTGCCATAACAAACATTTTTGTTTACATGATCAACAATATTATCATTTTTTTGCATCCAACACAAATTATATTATTCTAGTAATAATTAAATGCATGTTTCAGAAGTAGTATCATATTTCTTAAAAATTGCATCAAACATTGACTTAACTATAGGGTAATATTCAAATACCCTAATAAGGTCATCATCCATATATATGAGCATGATGGTTTTGGCTAACATGTTATCTCGTTTATATTTTATAAAAGCAACTTTGGCTTCTTTGGTAGCTCCAGCACCAGGGTCCCTAATTTCAGTAGCGAGGGCATTCTTGATACCCTCTAAAGTTAAAACAAGAGGAATCCTTCTCTTCCAAATATAAAAATTGGTGCCATTAAGTTTGTCAGTTTTGAAAAGTTCAGTGACACAAACCCTACTTGTCATTTTTTTTTATTTTTGGTTATTTTAAGATAGCAAAACATGATATGAATAAATTCAACATTCAACAAGTAGATGAATAAAAGAACATTAGCCATAAACTCATGAAATATAGCTTTCATAATTAGCAATTTCATGAAGAACTACCTTATTATTTCATGTAAGTGCAAAAAAAAAATATATACGATAATCAATTGCTTGATTTTTAGAGAAAATGAGCAAATATGCACTTTTCAAGCACTTTTATGTAATTTTAGAAAACTACCTATTTATTTCATGCAAGTACTAAGCAAATATGCACTTTCTATGCACTTTTTTTGTAATTTCAGAAAAACTACCTAGTTATTTCATGCAAGTACTAAACAAATATGCACTTTCTAAGCACTTTTCTATAATTTCAAAAAATTCAGAAAGGAGCACTGCAATAAAAAATATTTTCTAGAAATAAAAAAAATTACAAAAAAAAAGAAAGAGGTTTTCTGCAAAAAATAAAAAAACTAACCCTATTCCAGATAATACTTCTTGGTTTAGGTCCCTGACTCCCTTTCTAGAATTAGCAGAAAAATCGAAGACCTGTTTTATAATTTTGGGATACTGATGTCAAACCTAATAACGTGCAGGGGCTTACCAATAATTCTATTGTAGAAGGACAAAATAGACAATAACTAAAATGCAAGGTCAAACATGTAATATAACTACGCAGGGACTTAGCCAGAAAAGACAAGGGTCTGCAGTAATTTCACTAGGCAGAGACTTGGCTAGAATTACTGGAAAAGACGAGGGGTAAGGTTATAATTTCTCACGGTAAACAATATAAAGTGTATCCATATTTTCTAGAAAAGCCAGAAGCTTTCGATGGAAGCTTCTGGTAGTCCAGTGTGATAAAATGTCGGTGCTCTTGAGGACGATGTCGACCAGGTTTGATCGACTTGCCAGATCTGTTGCTGGAAAAAAAATTAGATTGGCAACAAGTTTATAACCTGCAGGTGCACATATTTTCAAACCTCTGTTTGGATCACTGTGAAAAAAAAATTTAGACTGTGAGAAACACGCCATTCAGTCTGCCAGTTGAATCATCGAAAAATGATTTCAGACGACGAGAGGCACGCCGTTCAGTGTACCAAAAAAGGTTAGGCGTGAGCGACAAAAAAAAAACAAAACAACTATGTTTTTCTATTTTTTTTTAGCGAGGTTTCTGGATATCGACAACAACAACAACAACAACTACGCCTTCATCCCAAAACAATTGGGGTCAGCGATATGAACCAAAAAAGAAATTCATTTTGGGTCTTCCACATGAATCCTTTTCCTCCAATCATTTCTATCCAACGCCATGTCCTCGGTGAGGATCAAAGCATTCATATCCTTTCCTATCATCTTCATCCAAGTCTTCCTAAGCCTACCCCGACCTCTTTTAACTAATATATTTTTCCATTTCTCCAACCTTCTAACTGGAGCATCATTAGGCCTTCGCCGAATATGTCCAAACCACCGTAAACGATTCTCTCGCATCTTATTTTCAATGGGTGCAACACCTACCTTCTTACGACGACCTCCAATTTTTTTTTCTTATGAGCGAAAGGAAAAACAAAATAGGTCAGTGTTCTTATTCTTTTGCCTCTTTTCTCCTTTTTATAAATCTCCGTATCTTTTGTTGTTGTTTTTTTTAAGAATAGGGGTCGCTTGATTCTGGCGACCCATTGTACTTCTCCCCTTATTTATGGAGGTCGCCCGATGCCAATGACCTTCTTTTAAAAGAAACAGAGGAGAGAGAGGTCGTTGGTAACTAGCGACCCTTTGAAGAAAAAAAACTTTTGAAAAAAGAAAAAATTTTGTTTCTTCCTCTCCCTATTTTTTATTTTTTTGTAGAGGTCACCTGCATTAGGCGACCTTCCACAAAGAGGAAAAAAAAGGAGACCCTGATTCCCTTTTTTCTGTGTTTCTTCTTATTTTTTTATTCATTTCTTTTCCTTTTTTTAATTTTTTTTGTTGAGGTCGCCTGTAACAGGCGACCTTTCAAAAAGAAATGGAGACCCCAACTAGTTTTTTTTTGTTATAGAGGTCGGGGGATCAAATCCCTCTTGTGCAAAAAATTTGGGTTTTTCCCAAATAAAAAAAAATGAAAGAGATAAAACTTGTTCTTTTTCTCTTTTTTACTTTCACCGGCATACTCAAGTTGCTAGGAGCAAGAGTGGTCAGAATCCGGTGACATATCTGATGTGCCTAAACAACAGAGAGCACTGACCTGTTTTTACTGATTTGATTTTTTTGGTGACGGTTGATCTGTGATTCATGACTCTGGGCATCAGACATCGATCCAAAGATGGTGTTGTGCACACTGCCTACCTCTGGCTCTGATATCATTGTTGGATTGATGCAGACAGATATGAGAGAGAATGATTTACAACGGGTTTGCACTGACTCATTGTTTTTCACTATATCTCTACGTTCTGGTGAGTAAGCAAGAAGAAAAGTTACGCTGGAGATTTAATCTTTACTTGGTAGCCGATAACCCAACGTGAAAAGGGCCAAAATGAAGCATAAAGCATGCTTCATTTTGGATAAGGCCTTCCTCTAAGTGGTTTCACCCGTTGGAGAGAGAGTCTTTCAACGCGTGAGATTGTTTGTGAAACATGGCCACGAAGGTCATGTATGACTAACACTCCCATCCAGCATGCAGCTCCGCTTTTTAGTATTGAGATAAGCGCCAACAGATTCCACCACTGTAAATGCCTTAACCTTTCCACGACGGTGGGCAAACCAACTCTGATAACTCCTGCTTTTCTCTCGGCAGAGACCATCCTGGATTTATATTTCCTATGGATGGATCCATCTTTGAGTGATATATCTTCACTGTCAGAAACAACTAACATGGAGTAACCAAAACCATGAACGTCGGAAACAGATGATGATCCCTCTGAAGCTGCTTTTCGGCTGCAATATTTGGTATCATTGAGGGGCCATGTTCGTGGGGGTGTAAGTCAAGAATGAACAGGTATTGGGTCCATTTGCTAGGAATCGATTGTTGGATCATGTATTTTTAATAAAAAATATAATTTTTGGATGCTTGAGTATTTATGAAAAATCTAAGCTTATGATTTTCAAGCCTTAAAAGATCTTTCTTGTGCATCATAATCGGATGATCTGAGAGTCATTTTCTTTAAAACCAAGCATTTATATCACACTCAGCAAATTTTTTAAAAAAATACCATGAAAATCTTGGTTCATACTCTCTCTCTCTCTCTCTCTCTCTCTCTCTCTCTCTCTCTCTCTCTCTCTATATATATATATATATATATATATATATATATATATATATATATATATATATATATATACAAGATTATGTTAATTGAAAATAGGTGAAGTATTTCTAATGCATTTTAAACAAATCCCACCATGTATATGTGTTTGACATGATCCATTTGCTAAGAGTCGACAGTTGGATAGTTCATTTTTATGAAAAAATGTGATTTTTGGATGCTCAATATTTATGAAAGTCCTGAGGTGTTGATTTTCAAGTCTTAAAAGATCTTTGCTTATGCGTCATAGTCAAACGATCTGAAAGTCAGTCCCTATAAAACAAAGAATGTAGATTGCATCTGTACGGTAAAATTAAAAAAAAAAACTAAAACTAAAAAAACCCATGAAATTCTCTGTTCATATTTTGGTTCACATATTTTTAGTTAACATAGTTAATTTAGTGGCTCATATATATATGTCATGCTTTTCTTGAGATTTTCATAAGAACGTCTTTTCATAATTTACAGTGAGATTTTCCCTCGCCGAAAAAGAAAATGTGATACCCAAATTTATAACATTGACGGAACCTAGCTCATTCATGATTTCCTTTGCAATTTCTAACTTTATTAAGACTTAAAGAGGTAAGCTAACAGCTTTGACTGTTTTTGTAGTAAGAATTCAGAAAAATTTTCCAGGAAGGAATATTATTGTTATGTCAAATTTCAAGAGTGATTGTTAAGGAAATAGCGGTGATAGGAGGGGATGGTCATGGAGTTTTATACCACTAGGATGGCAACCATAGGTACGGCAGGCTAAGACAAGTGGGTTAGGTATCTAATGCTGGGTGCTGTTGTTTTTTGTGTAATAAACGAAAAAAATAAAATAAATTAACAGTGATAAGTTTATTCGAACTGAAAAAAAATACAAGAACTTCAAAACAACGCAATTCTCGTTCAGCGCAGAACTTTTTTTTTTTATTTATAACTCAAAGAAACTGCACCTAGCACAAAAACTTGGTCGCACTGGCTCAGCCTTCCATACCTACGGTCCTGGTACTGGCAGCATAAAACTTGGAAGGCCTATGTCGGGTATCAGTTTGCGCAGAAGGACAACGCCAATGAGAATCAAACCTTGACCACCCATCTAGCAGTCAAGGCTCCACCCCACTATGCCAACCCCCTTGAGGGGCCATGTCTGCATAACTTGCAAGCACAACTTGTACCAATTAGAACATGAAGATCATACTTTTGTCATGACTAATGTGCCAAAATCATATACCAATTTTTCTTTACTTTTATGGTATACATTTTTTTTATAGTCAAACTTTTACAGTACACTTGGCATTACTGTATGCACCCATATCTCTTGCGCACAATCAGAACACATTTCAATATTATTTGATCTTCACAATATAAAGAATCTCAACCCCATATGCAATTGTAGGGATGGCAGTAGACTGGGGAACTGGGCCAGCCCACCTCACCCTGTTTGGATGGGAGATGGAGGACATGAAATGGGGCATGGACCGGAGATGGAGGTTAAAATCAAAACCTCTGCGGAGATGGAGGCGGGGATGGACTTACTCTTGCCCTTGCCTCGTCTTGCCCCCGATCTCTGTTAAAGAAATTATTATTATACCCTTATACATATTATAAAAGTATATACATATATTTCTAATCTTAACATCAAACTCTTTCTCGAATCTTTCCTCTCTCCTTCTTCTAATGAGTCGCGCGAGCTCTCATTTCTCTCTTATCATTCCTCTAACAATAGAAGATGACAACAGCAGAAGGACCGAAGAAACGAAGCCCTGCCCTGCCTCTCTCCATTTGAACCGGGGATTGAGGACATGAAACGAGGAATAAACTACGGATGAAGATTAAAATCAAAACCCGTGCGAGGATAGAAGCAAGAAAGGAGGGCAAAATTTTGAGATGGGGCAGGAGTGAAGTCCTTGTCCCCAACCTCCACTCGGGTCCACGGCCATCCCTATGCACTTGTTATGACCAATTAACATTTAATGGACAGGAAAGAATGATTGGTCTAGATCGCACTACATTCACTTCCTCAATGAGTATTACATCAAGAGCATACAATCATGTAGCATCGATGCATGTAACCAGAATATTCGAGAATATATACTCCTGTGAACTGGAAAGTAGGCACTTTTTCCTGCATGGTAACGGTGATAAGTGATGAAGTATATACATTTAATCATAGAAGCAAATATCACGAAGATATTGAGTTTCCCTTTTATGCGTTTTACAAGCTGTTAACTTCACGATAAAATCACAAGAAATTCAAAACCCTCCCTATTTTCCTATACAACGTGCTTCTATTACAAATTTATCATGGTTTTATTTTTTCATGATCCTTTAAATTTTATTATATTTTTAATTATAATTTTATCCAGATTTTGTCTTTTTTTTTAAATATAGATTTTTTTAATTTATCATAAGTTTTGTTTCGTTGTTGAGAAAACACACCGTGAATGAGAATTTTTAGGATGGTAGATGCAATTAGGGCTGGGAAACAAGACGAGCTACTAGTTGTTATTCTCATAAAGAGCTTGTTCAAGCTCATAAAATAGGCTTAATGAGCTGAACAGAAAAAGCAATTGCTCAACTCAGCTGGCTCATATAGAATCTTAAAGTAGTAACAAATACATTTTAGATATGTATTCACATTATATGTAGTGTCGCTGCATGCTTGCTTGACAGCTACCCATCTTGGCATTTCTCGAGATGGGTGTGGCATCCATCTCGAGAGCGGAGCTGCATGCTAATCGCATCGCTGCTGCATAAAAAATGACCTGTTTGGATATATCTCTCATCAAATGTAATATAAAATAAATGGTTGAGTTCAACAGGTTTAGAGTTGAAATCTCATTGCTTCCAGCTAGCGCTGGTAAGGGAGCCGAACGATCCTTAGGCTGTTCAGGATCCGCTTGGTAAGGGTATACTCCAGCTCGAGCTCAGTGGCTCTTTTTAAAAAAATATTTTTAAATTATTTTAAAAGCTTGATAATATATAAAATATAACTTATAATACATATATATATATACATATATATATATACATATATAATATGGAAAACAAGCCTATACGAGCCAAACCGAGCTTGCCATGTTCTTGCTCGGCTCATTTACCTAAACGAGCAGGCTCGTGGCTCGTAGCTCGGCTTGCCAAACCCAATTTCTGAGCGATCTTTTTGTTTTCTTCTTTTTTCCATAAACGAGGCAGCTCAAGTTTGGTCCAATAGGTCTATGAGTAGAAATTCCTATTACTTCCAGCTTTACAACTATGCACCTTTTGGTAAATGGGCCAGATCAAGCTCAGCTCATTTAACTTAGGCTCGTCATGAGCTGAACGTAAACACCTCAAGTTCAGCTAGTTTACCATCCCTATTTAATGCCATCCCCATTTACAATCTCACGGCTTGTGCATGGAAAACTAAAATATGCAGTAGGGATCATCCTTGGCGTTAGCAAGATGAGCAACATAAATTCCTGAACAAAACCACCACTTGCGTGTGAAAAATGAGATCTCATATGCTGCATAAACCAGTCTAAAGATAGCATGACATGCAACATAAATTCCTGAACACCACCATCAGTGGGGTGCCAAAATAAAGTCCCATATGCTGCATAAGCCAGACTAAAGATAGCACATGAATCATAAACAGAGAGCCACAGTCAGATTTCTTCAAGTATGCTGCTTATCTTATAATATCAAAGAAAAAGATTGCCCATCTACCCATGATACCAAATCATTTTTCATAACATGATAAAGGCGATGCTCAGCTTTTGGCATGAGGGATGCATGAAGTGGTATTTGCTAAAACTATGACAATTTAACGGCTGGTGGTCTCAGCTTACAGAAATATGGGAAAAAAACATTCATAGACACGGATTGCTTTCTTTAAGGGGGGGTTTGATAGTCTCGGATCTCATATCCAAGGACCTGATATGGCGTGAGATGTGTTAATGTGGCACAGGCTCGATGCCAAGATCCAAGGCGTCTCAAATGCTGGATCTGCGATCCCTCGTATCAAGGAAGTGAGAGAGAGGGAGGACGGACATCAAATCCAAGGATCACCTTCGGATTTGAGTGATCCGAGCATTTCAAACGCAGTAACTTGCATATTTCAAAAGAATAAATTTGTTATGATAAAAAAAATGAGACAATGATTGCTCTCTAAAATAAGCAGCTTATCTTAAACAAAATTCCACATTATTCCATGGTAATAAAAATTAAGACATGGATTGCTTTCTTTAAAAATAAACAGCTTATCTTGTATTTTCAAAGAACAAAATTGCTCATCATCCCATGATAATTTAATTTACAGCCCCATTGGACTCAAAAAAACAACACGGGGCATGCTGAGCTCTTGGACTAAAGGGATGCATTAACATACAAGGGCTTTGCACTAAAACTACAAGAATCTAGAGACTACAGGCCACAACAGTCTGAAGTATGGAATAGACTATCTTTGGGGTAATTCTTATGCCTTAAAGACATGCTGCAATGGCTTCCAGAATTCATCGAGTCCTTGAAAGAAGCACCCACCTGTTCTGAACGCTTTACACTATGTACATTGCCAGGTAGTTGAGCCTGCATCGAAGCATCCACAACAAACGCATTGCTTTCTGAGAAGAATCTCGTCTCCATTCTGCAAGGAGAGAACATTTTGCAGGAGGTGGCATGATGGAGATACTCTGATATGTTGAAGCTGTTAAAAATTGCATCAGTCTCAGAATGATCCATAGTAGTGGTGGAATATCTATCACTGTCCGTAGTAAATGATCCGTCGTCCGAGCTTGTAAAGATGGAACTGCCATCGCTTGAAGTTATATCTGAAAAGTCCATGCTAAAAGACTTTGGATGTTTTCTATAGAGGAATGCTCCGTTGGAAGTGCCCATGACAGGATGACCCACACTTTTGTTAATACTATTGTTTTCTGTCTTCTCGCTGCTTCTTAAATAGGGAGGTCTTAGAAGTTTTGAATGCCTATGCTGCAGAGGATTCTCCACAGAGGTTTTGCAATGACTATCAGAAACAGGACAATGTGATGACTTTGCTTTGCCTGTGTAAACTCTTGGGGTGCGTGGAAAAGACCTGATACATAACAAAGTAGAAGCAAATATGATTGGCATGCAGGAATAGCTTTGGTAAAGGGGCAGATGTGAAAAAGTTTTGTAAAACAGAGTATGCTAGTTCAGAGGCCTCAGGACCGTGTATAAATAAAAATGTCAGGATTACAAAGCTGTTTGGATCTGTTTTTATTTATTGTTTACAAAAATAAATTAAAGCACATTTATAAAGAAGATACTTGCCTTTGTTTTTAATTAAGTAAATGTTTGGATCACCATTTTTTTATAGTAGAATGAAGAAGAAAAAGAGAATAATAGTGAAGGTGGTGGTGGTGGTGGTGGTGCTAATGGTGGTGGTGGTGAAGAAGTGGTAGTGGTGGTGGGGGTGTTGATGAAAAAGATGGTGAGATGGTGATGGTGTCACCATGGTGGTAATGGTGATGGTGATGACAGTGGTGATGGGTGGTGGTGGTGAGGTGGTTGTAGAGACTAGAGAAGTGGTTGTACCCGTAGTGAGGTGATGATGGTGGTGGTGATGTTGGTCATGATGGTAGAATGGAAGAGAATAAGTAGTTGTAAAAAAGTGATATCTTATTAAATTTATAAAAGCTTGTAAAAAAATAAAAACAAAAGAACCAAACAGCAAAACTTGCTCTTTGAAATAAAAGTATAAATAGCAAAGAGGTATTTATAAACTCATCCAAACATGGGGTAAAAGCATGTACCTGGAGTAAAATAGGATGTAGGCCCCTTCTGACATAACCTGACTAATAGGCACTGGCTCAACCTGTGAAACAAAAATTACAACTTTATAGTGGTTGGTCATATATCAATCAGTAGGTGCGAGATGTTGCCATGTAGCACACAGAGGCAAGAGAGAGAGAGAGAGAGAGAGAGATCTGATTTAGACTCACTTAACTGAAATCAAAAGGTGATAAAAAATCTTAAACGAACAAAAGAAAAAGCTAACAAAAGAAGGGACTAATTTCTTATGGGTGAGTGGAAATTTAGTGCAAGAACACAGTGGTTAAGATGCCACAACACTGCACAATCATCATATTTAGCCAAAAGAAAATGAGAACACCCATTAAGTGGTGATAGACAAGCACAATATTTCAAGGAATGAATTTTGAAATCAAGATTAATCAGAAATTTGACATTGGGATCAATTTCTTTTGAATTCATATAGTAAAAAATTATTAAAAAGGAGAAGAAAAAACCGAAAACAATTTGCAGCAACTCTTTGCAAGTCCATGTCATGTCTGCTAAAGACTCCATGAAACCATTGACATGATAATCTGTACTAGTGCTGAGTCCCACCAAATAGATATGAGACTGGTTCATCTCAAAGTCTACCAGGAACATCAACAAAGCCAATGGGTTCTATACCAACACAGACCATGTGATTCGTCATAATTTTCCCTTTGTTACATACAAGGACTGCAAATTATCACTTCATTAAAGATTGTGCATCTTATCAGACAAACAATTTTACTAAAACCTTAAATACGTAAAAATGGAAAAATTTTAGACAAAATTACCTCAGTGTCGTCAACCCTGAACCAAGCACCTTGCAGATCCTTCACATATGATACATAGTGCCCTGAAAAAGAGGCATTGTGTGTATCCAAATGCACAACTACGCCATAAAGCATGTAAAGAGGTGGGGAGTCGCTGGTTCCTGTCATGTATGGAATCATGTCCAACATCTCTGGGAAAGTGATGCATTTATTAATTTTGCCGTACTTCCCTGTCTGATTGAGAAAGCAGAAAACATCAGATGCATCAAAGCAAAAAGACAAGTGTATGCACCTCTGGTCAGGTGTATCTGTGTTTGGATACATAATAACAGGTGAAATGAAAAAGTTCTACCTGGAACCTTTTGAGAACAATTGTCAAAACATTTGGTGCCTCATGAATATTCAACTGCTTCCTTGCTCTAACGTAAGCGGAACACCTTATGTTATGAAAAAAACACAAGTTAGTGAAGAGAATGGAGCCATCTGCAAGGAACGTGTGACAAGAAGAATTTTAAAAACATGTAGCAATTCAGGACTTAGAAACACAGTTGAAACCGATAGCAACTCAGTATCACACAGAACCCAGGGAGGGGCTCGGAGTGAGACAGTTGATGACAAGTCGCACTGGGTTGAATCAAATTCTTTGACTAGGCTCAAGTTTGAATGTCAGGCTTGGCCCAAGTCTTTTCAGATAAGTCAGTCCTGAATTGAGTTATTGCATCTTCTCATAATGAAAAATCAAGCACAAAATGTTTGCCACACCTTCCACATCTGTACTTGTTCTCCCCATCCAAATCCTCAGGAGATGTGAATTGAACTAGTGCGTCCTCCAAAGACTCAACCCAACCAAGGATCTCCAATGTAAGGTCCATAATGTTTTCATATCTTTCTGACTCATGATGACATCTTAAACATTTGACCTGATATTGGCAGTGGAAAAGTGGTCGTTTTAAACAAAATTCAAAGGACATTGTGAAAAAAGATCAGGAGGATGAGTCACCAAGAAAAAGACCCAAAACTAAAACTCCAAAGAACAGAGAAAAAAGACTGATTTTTCAAAATGCAACAACTACATCACCTTTGATCTAAGGCAACCACCAAATGTCTGCTGTATGAAGGTTGTCTCTTGCAATCTGGCATCAACATTCATATCACCATCCAATCCGGAAAGGCATATGGATTGCATTGAAGCAACTAGAAGCCTGAATAAAAACGGCTATGTCACACACAAAAGAGAGAGGCCCAGTAAAAAAAATTGCAAGAAGATAATGATCCAAACTGCTACTTTGCAAGGGTAGAAGACAAATAAACATGAACAAGCATCTTACAAGTTACAAATTTAAGTACCCTTTGATAGCATATTCACACACCTCAAGAACTCATGAGCATCTTCCTGACTTCCACTACCCATTCGACCGCCAACCTTCTGCAAGCATGACAGGATACCACCTGGAGATAAAGGACCCCCACCCTCCCTAAGTTTTGATACATGCCGCTCAAGTTCGCACATAAGACACCAATCTCTCACACAGCCTGCAAGAGCACATAATTAGATAAACAATGATATAAGTTTCAGTGTTTATTCTTTGTAGAATGAGAAACCCAAGAGAACAGAATACAGTACATGTCCTGGAATGATATCTCTGAAGTAGGTAACTGATGAGAGGCTTTGTGTAGGTTAAGCATTGCAATATGGCATTGGCATAGCAACTGCAAAGTAAACTATGATTAAATATGGTAAAGAAACGTTGAGAAATACGAACAGACAATTTCTCTTATTAGTGAACTGTGAAAAGTATAAAATCAAAAGAAGGGGCCTTATCCTCTGCTTGAAGAGCATCAGAGATAACTTTCAAACTATAATCACACAAATACATTGATTGTATGAATTCAAAATATGCTTAAGTTGCTAGGTCATGTATGCAACAATAAATGTCCGTAAACAAATATAAGCACACCAGTACCTGTTTCCACAATTCAAAATCCCTCTAGGAGACAAGTCCAGGACATCATAATTAAAGAACTTGACAAATTCTTCATAAGGAAAGAGCATCTGCTAAATTAAATCAAATCAAACATGTCAACCAGATTAGAACAAAGACAAGAAAGTTCCAACTTTGCAGCCTTACAAAAATCAACCAGATATACCTTCTTCTTTGAACTATCTTTGTCTTCTGCAGAAGCCCACATAGGATGCTTGAGCGGTTTTCTTGAACCCGTCTTATCTTTGATATTCAAGATGTCATTGACATCTTTAGAGGAAGCACTTACTGGTGCAGATGTATTGGAGATTTCTGCGGTAGAAAGTTACAAGTAAAAATCAGAAAGTCGATCCCTTGTGGAGCTTAAGACATATACACAGAAGATGAAAGCAGATCTCTCTCTCTCTCTCTCTCTCTCTCTCTCTCTCTCTCTCTCTCGAGAGAGAGAGAGAGAGAGAGAGAGAGAGAGAGAGAGAGAGAGAGAGAGAGAGAGATCAACTTCTGATAAATTGCAGAAAAATGAAAACATCCTCATTGCCCACCAAAATGTGGTATCTCTTCAACTACACTAGAGATATTCATGTAAGTTTAGAATTTATGTTGCATCGCCACCTTTCTAAGTCACATAAGCACCAATTTCAGATGTACCTGGAGCATAGATACAAATTCCACCAAGTAACATGCACAAGAAAGGCATCTGGTAATCTACTTCAGTAGCACGTATCTCAATAGAGTCCATGCTAGTTAATTGTACATATATGCTCACCAATGCTGCTAACATTTTTTTAGTAGGTTGAAATGGCTTCAGAGTTATTTGAGAAAAATGCATGGTGTTATTGGCAAGTATGAAGGTGGCCACCAATTTAGGCAGGAATTAAGAGTTCTCATTTGCTATTGCACAGAAAGATCACACAAGCTCATAAACAGAATTTCATGTGGAATTTCCGACAACATACTTGAATCCATGGTGATCTCAGCCTTCTCCATTTCTGAAATAGAATACTTTCTGACCTCTGATTTCTGCCGTACAGAAGCTTTAGTTTCTGTCATGTTCAAGGCACCATCTGTCATTGTTCTTCCCTTAAATGGTTTCTCTAGTTTGGAAGAGTTCAAATCACCATCTTCTTTATCAAGATACAAGGATTCCTTTCTATGACCACTTCCAGAGTTAGAACTAGGATCTGTCTTTTGGCATGGACCCTGTTCATTTCTCTTGGACTGGTGGTTCTGCAATGATGATCTCTTTGATGCTAAGATGCCAGATGAACAACCAGTCTCAGAGAAACTTTCATTATTTTGGTGACTGATTTTGAGAGGATCCTCCTTACTTTCTCGGACAGGCTGTTGGCAGACCATCTCAACAAAGCTTTCATTTTCTTCTTTTCTGGAAACTTCACAAGGAGCATTTGCTAATGATGCAGATACACCATGTTTGCTAACAATTCCTACATCCTCCTCAGGAGTTCTTTTAATAGCATTGGCAGGAATTGGTTCTTCAATGGTCCCAAACGCAGATCTCATCTTCAAGTTCAAGCTTTCTCCATTGACTTTAAAATCAACCCCAGTGTCTGGAAGCTTTCTCTCCACATTCAATATATCAGACGTATAGGTTGTAGCACCAACAGTAGCATTAGAATGACTGGTCCTTTTAGACAAGACTCCATCCCTAGGACTCATGATGTCAGACTTAAGGACATTCTCATGAAGTGTGGCCCTTGGGGATAGTGACCCCGACTTTTCTGAGCTACTTGTGAAGCAGGTATCTAACTGCTGACATTCATCTTTATGCCCTTGCCTCCAGTGAACTATTTGGCACTTCCCAGAGCTGTAAACAGGGAATTGGAAGTTAACATTTCTTATGGTTACAAAGATCCAATTCATGCAATGCAAAAGAGCAATACTATAGCAACCACAGATTTGATGAAAGGCTGAAAATAACCGAATGCAGCTTCAAAAGTGTAAACGTGAAACATGATTTGGGAGTCAATGTCTTGAAGTAAGTCTCAGTACCATGCCAACTTGGTGAAACTATGATTCATGGCAGTACCCTGAGCTGAACAAGATCAACATCAGTCACCCTTCTGCTTATCTCACACTTGAGGCCTGGAGGCAAGCTGATTTGAGCCAAATTGACAGAGCTTTTTAAGTCTCAAACTAGGTGAGGTTGACGGATGCTACGTGGTTTTGATAGTAAATACATCCATATGCTGATCTCAAACAATATGACATAATAATTGTTTACTGTCGATGTCAAAGTTCAATTTTTGCTAACTAGGCAAACTTGAAGATTGACCGACTTCATAGACAGTATATGTTGTTATGATGCTCTTAATTCATGTATGAACTACACAACCCTTATGTAAAAGAGTATCTTATTAACAATGTTTTCAATTTTCTGGCACTAGTTGCATCACAGTTTGCCCATGCATTTCACAGAGGTGTGTAGATTATTTATGGTGGATTTGCCAATTTATAGTTTGATAAATTATTTGACTTTTGAGTGCCTCTTAATTCAAATAATGCACTAGAACCCAAACAATGGAACATCCCTATTGTACTGTTGAGAAATGATCCACAAAAATATTGTTTTGTTTCCTTTATATCTTCCATACAATTTTAGTCGATGAAGACACTTTCATAATCAAACATGTCAAAACTCGAAATCTAATAAAATATGTCATGTCTAACTTGTTTCAGAACTAGCACTTGACCTATCACGCAAAGTTTTATGGCAACAGCCACTTTTGGGTACTCAAGGTAGTATAGAAGTGACAATGCGACCAACATCAGGGATCATCTTTACTAGCTATGGTGCCAAAAGCAAATAAACACCCTTGATGGTCGCTACCCGTATTTTCATTCTAAAATATAGAGCAATTGAAGATTTAAAAGGCACATTTTCTCCATTTTAGTGGTGTAGAAAAGAAGGTAGACAGATTTTGATACCAGATCTAAACTTCTAAGCATCTTGCGACAAATACCTCTAACAGCCTAGGACTTGGCATTTATACAGGAAACATGGTAATCAACTAGGGCAGCAAGTCAGCTGTGTAACATCATGCCACAACTGGGCATGGGATGTCAGTCTAGTCAGGAGCCTGTCAATTAATCACCTAAATCGACAATCACAACCTTATTTTGACTACAAAGGTTCCTGAAAAATAGGCCTTTCGGAGGAAAATGCTGACAAAAATGTGGGAAGATCGCACAAAGTAGGCGCAGCCAAAATGTCATGGCAAGCAATGAATTATGACTGTAAATAATTCTATTATGCTTTCATCAGATTGCATTTAAGCTGTTGCCGAGTATTTATATGGGCTATTTTTATCATTTCTCTTATACGTATGAAAAATGAAAATAGGTCAATTACATGAAATTACTATACTTATTCAAAAAGTAAATGTTATTAGTTTGTTATGGTGAAAAATTTGTCACCACAAAACTGGGTTGTCATCCAAACAATAAATTTCAGAAAAGAAGGTTAACTGCTTGTCATACAAACAGAAAAACAGGTTCTCATGGTTTTCAAAAACATGGCTTTGCACCATGTTTTTCACATTACTAGTTCTCCAGAAAACCAGGCTGAGAAGAAAGATGTTGATCATGCTCATATCATCTCTCCCACCTGAACTGCAAAAACACAACAAATAAAAGAAGCAATACATAGATGAAATGCATTCAGGATCTCAATCAGACCTTTCACCCTCTGAAAGAGGATCATATCATGTATCATTTATACAGTACTGTATTGCAAATATCCACATAGTTCAAATAGCATCATTGGTTCTAAACTTGATTGCTACATGAAAATAAAAAAGAAAAGAGAAGAAAAAGAAAAAAGGGAACGTATAAACGAAAGAACATTAGCCAGTAAAAATGGATGCAAGGTACAACGGCACATAGATGTGTATCTCAACGAATTAGGAAGTGGTATAATCAAGAAAGACGTCAAAGAACAGACACGTGAAAAACAGGAACATTTGGGAAAGGGAAGATTAAAGAACAAGAAATCTCAATGCCAAAAATTAAGTCTGCCAAGACTTTAATCCACAACAAGCATGGTATTTAGAAGAAAACACACCAGTATCTGACGGACTTGCATCTGGAGCATCGAGTAGTTGCAGGCCCAAAGCATCGAGCACAAACATAAGGACCAGCCTTGAAAGGAGACCCAACCGGGGGAGAATCAGATGGGGGAGGCAGAGACTCCACTCTGAAGGCTTCTTCAGATGCTAACTGAGCAAGAATTCTTATCCTCTCCTTCTTCTCCAATCCTTCCTTCCATTTACCAAGTAAGAAGTAGGCAACCAACGGAAGCACAACCAATGCCACCAAGAGGCCAGGCACATCAGCTTCCCTCTCAAGCATGTCCCCACCAACATACTCATGTCCAACCTCTCCCTCCCCAACTTTCTACAAGAAAGGCCCTACTGACTTGAATGAGATGCCACCATTTCCCCTTAGGAAAAGCAAAGAACAAAAAAAAATCACTCAAGATTAAAATTCCCAACAAATGAAAAAAAAATGTTGTAGGCAAGCCCACAGTTGAAGTACTAGCACAAACAATAACCCAGATCTTTTGCAACACAAATGATCCAACAGACTGCACAAGCTGCAGACATGGGCATTACCTGATTCATGGTTTCAGGTAAAAGCCCAGAAAAAGCAAAAACTTTTCAGGATAAGAAAACCCAAGATGAAATTTATCCCAGAAAAAAAAATATCCTTACTTTTAGGCACATCATGACAAGTCCTTTGATGGAAATGAGAAGTGCTAATCAAAACGAGATGCAACAACGAAGGGAACCCATCACACAATTTTCAGGAGATTAAAAGAAAGAAAGAAAAGGAACCAACTTTCCAAGAAAAACGGATTATACAAAACGTTTTTAATGAAATACAGGATTTCATTAAAAAAGCACTTTTTTGTTATCTCCCTTATTTCTTTTGATGGATGGAATTCATGGTTTTCTCTAACATCACAAAAGAAAAGCCCAAGAGAATCTTTGCTCTGTTGAAAACATCTATGCTAACCCTTGTTAAAGGGGAAAAGGGCAGGATAGAAGTAACGGAAATGCTTTAAAGGACACTTTTTCAAAGAGAAAGAGGATACAGGAAAGAGTCTCCATTTGGAATACCAAGATGGTCTTTGTTGTTCAATCATAAATGGAGTCTTGAGAGAGAGAGAGAGTTATACCTTGAACAATCAAAGAAAACAAAAAGGACAGACTTCTTCTCAGTCATCCTTGGGACACCCAGCAACTTGGTCACATGCTTCCCCACTCTCTATAGTCTTGAGTCTCCTCTACTCAAGACATTCATTCCTCTCTCTCTCTCTCTCTCATGTTTTCAGGAAAAAAAAAGTTAATTACAAAAATGCTACTATTTCACTGTTCACTGAGAAGGTCTTCATATTTACCCTTAAGATAAGAAAAACTAACCAAAATTGGTAACGCGAAACACAACAAGCGCTCAAGTCAGTATTTCTTGCCATTTTGTGCAGTCATGGCAGGAACGTAAGAGAGGACACAACTCGAAAGTCTTTGCCATTGAAATGCAGAGAAAATAACTCAAAGGCCAACTTCATAACATGAAGCAGAGGACATAGTTACGTAATTTTCCAACCCTCCAGTCGCAGTCAGTGATTCAGAGTCACACATAGAGAAAGGTACAACAAGAGAAAGAGATGAGATAAGCCCCTACCTTCCCAACCATGTGACAGCAGTCCTTTTTAATTCCAAAAATTTGTCCTAATTAAGACATTTTATACCATAAAACAATCAAAATGAGATGCTTATCTATGGGTTTAAATAGTTGTGGTTTTATCTTATTAATGGGTTTTTACTTCTTTATTAGTATTCCCTCTCATGCTTCTTTGTCACCTAAGCTCATGGACAAAACTCACATGGGGACTCCCCTGAGGGGTTTTGAATGGGGTCATCATTCTCCCTGGTAACTTAGCTAAAATAAGGCTTAGAAGCCTGCCTCTCTGGCCAGTGGGGCACCCCAAAAATCGTCACCTGAATCCACTAGGAGGGGATGTCCCATATCTTGGTATGTTCCTTAAGAACAAGGGAAGCCATATATGAGTTTTTACTGGTATTAATCCAGCTTTGGACTTTTAGTCTCCTACTCGGATCAGGTTTTTCTGTCTAATGAAAAAAAAAACTTGGTCAAAATCACATTTAACGATTCTATGTTGAAAGCACATCTTTTTAATAAAATTTTGACAACCACAAAAATTGAAACTGCTTTTTTCAAAAAATCTGAGGAAAAAAACTTCTTGTGAAAGAAACATTTAGAATGCAATAAATTATATTTTAAAAAAACAAATATGGATCCAATTTTATTAGATATTAAGTGACTCTGAGTCTTGAATTTGGATCTCACGATTCTTATACTCTTAACTTGCTTTTAAGTGAAAATTCTATAGGTATTTCTCTTTTTCTGTGGACTTCCTCTTTATAAAGTTCCATTGAATTAAATCCCCTGTATACTATTTTTCCCTTTTTCAAAACTCACCTTTTTTATGTTGTTCATTTATCCATTTTTTTCTAATTGTAAGCCTTTTTAATCATGTAGCCCTTCATTAATGAATTTTCGTCACATTGAATATCTACCACACATCTCACTTGGAATCAAGTGAGATATTAATAGCTTGGTCATCACGGGCCAATCTTTTATGAAATCAAATGAACCTAATGCTAGTCTTAAACCAAAGGCCGCTTGTTATATTAACTACTTTTGGTATGCTTGAGCCCTTGACCATCAATTCTTCACAACCAACAAAATTGTCTCTTTATCTTTTTTATAATAAATTAAGAGATAATTATGATTGTCGAAGATGGTTAAGTTGACAAGACGACCTAACTCCAAACAAGTATTTTGAGGGCAGATCCGGGACTCATATGGGTACCTAACCAATTTATCGGTTATATTCAATCTCCACTGTGCATCACACATGTGAAGTGTATGTGGCCCTATTTTCACATTTTCCAAGACAGATGTGCGGCGGGGATTGAATATAACCAATGGTCCATGATTATATATAACCTTATATGCACTAAACTAATTACACTAATAGATTATTTGGTTCAAATTTGTCTAAGTTGATTTCATTAATATAAAATACTTCATGTTTGTGTCATGCAAGGGTGTGGAGTTATTGGTGGAGGCTATTTGTCAACCCTGCTCCGCGGCGCACAGTTGAGGTCATGAATTCAACTTTTTAAACAGCTTCTTGTTTTATTTGTGTCTGGATGATAAGTTTTTTTTTTTTAAATATATTATTTGGAAAAAAATCGGATCTTGTATAATCAGATACTGGGTCGGATTTGGAGTATATTTTCTAAACTTTCAATCCAGATCCTGGTCCATCTAATATTTGGATCTTATGAATAGTTTGTCAACTTACTTTTTTTTGGATAATCCAGGGAAAAAAAAACCCATCAGACATTGGCTGGCCTCGGGTTGGTAAAACCCTAGAGGCCCTCTCTGGCCACCAGGGAGGAGTACACCCAGCTTCGACCTTGCGGCAAGGGACACCACTAGCGGTTTCAACTTGGTGACATTCACACCAGATGAGCAGAGCAATTGTGGGTGTCAACTTTAATAGGCCTTACCCTAATTACCATATCAGCTGGTCAGTCACACATAGGGATGGCAGTCAACCGGGGGAAAGCGAGGCCCCGCCCCGCCCCGCCCCGCCCCGCCTCGCCCTGTTTGGACCGGGGATGAAGGGTATGAAACGGGGATGGACGTGCACTTTTCCCCGCCCCGCCACTATTCCCGCCTCATCCCCACCCCAACCCCGCCCCAACCACTTTTCCCCGCAATATCCCCGCCCCGCCTCATCCCCGTTTGAACCGGGGATGGAGGACATGAAACGGGGATGAAGGCGGGGGTGGAGGATAAAATCTTGAGGCAGGGCGGGGGTGGAGACCTTGTCCCCCGCCCCACTGCCATCCCTAGTCACACACACTCGCTTGCACATACAAACAAACACACCGGCCACGCAAAAATAAATGGCTGTAAATAGGGATGTAAACGGGTCGGATTTAACCATTACTGAGTCAGATTTAATCGAGTTTGGCATAATTTGATCCAGATTCTTTTTAGTATTCGAAGTAGGATGGGATTAGACAAAATTGAATCCAAGACCCAAGACCTACTAGCTTAAAATCTGATATTTACATAATTGGATTTGAATCGTAGTCCGATTCTAATTTGGACTATGATGCAAAACTCAGTACCGAATCTGACTAATCGGATTCAGATTTGAGTAGGATGTTGGATTCCTCCCGCCTGCTTTAAACAAAATTTCATGGAAAAGAGAGCGATCTAGGGTGGATCCTTTGCAAATCAATCATGTGAACACATCTATAGTGCCAGAATGAGTCAAAACAATTTCACCTGTGAAATTTCAGGCCAATTGTACTTGTAGTCGACCACTTATGAGTAGGGGTGTCAACGGGTTGGTTTGGTTCGGACTCAGGTAGAACCAGACCTGGCCCTGATTTTCGGGTATGGTATCGGGTTTGTACTCGGGTCTAATTGGATCCATTATAAGAAAAGCCATACCTACACCCGATAAGAACAACATGAATTCAGACCCAGTAAAATAATATTTTTTTATCATTTTTACATTGAAAAATTACATGTCTTAATCAGAACTCGGATCAGGACCGGGTCTGGTATAAAATTTCACAAACTATACCTGGCTCCATGTATTAATCGAATATTCGGGTCAGGACACGGATCTTAATCGGGTCTTATTATTTATCACCATACCCAGACCCTATAGGGTTTGGTAGGGGTCAGGTGCGGGTAAACCCGACCCATTGACACCCCTACTTATGAGACCCCTTTTTAGGTTTTAGGCTGGACCAGATTTAGCATAAACTAGACCCAGTGACATCTTAACTTTTTCTTTTATTATTTTATTGAGAATTATAGTACCACCCAGTGACATCTTAACTTTTTCTTTTATTATTTTATTGAGAATTAGAGTACCTTCTGGAAATTGAATTTTACCCAAATTCTCATTTTAGAATTTTATGAATAGACCCTATTTTGTATATGACTTTCATACTATGAATCTGACCCGATTAGCTCAGACCTGGGTTTTTTCGGATTTGGATCATACCCGACCCGCTGACAGCCTCAGATCGTCAGACGTGACTAGGTGCTTTTTCAGACATTCACAAGAAATAGTACTTTAATGGCATTAAATGTCAACTATCTCTGTTTTGTCAAAAAAAATGTCATCTATCTTAGGCATGCATTATTTTAAATAATTTATACTCCAAAACTTTCAACCAAACATTAATTTTTTGAGTTGATGGGATGGAATGCTTCCAAAGACAAAGATTGGCTAAGATGGCAAAAGTGTTTAGCTGACCAATCCAACTCCTTTCCACCATAAAATAAAGCCTACCTAGAACAGTGATACCAGCCAAATTTTAGAATATCACATATGCCCTTGGTTTGGAAGAAATGCCAACTTAGCCAGCTTGTTTATAGTTTAAAGAAAAATGTGTTGCACCAGACCTAGGGTAAGCTCCAGTTATGGATCCAAACGGGTCGGATCTGGCCTGCATCATGGGAATCTAAATCCAATTTTAAGAATCAAATCCAAGTCCAAATCTGAGCTAGATCAGCGTAGTAGGTTGAATCATGGTCTGAAATTTATGTGGTGACACTGAATCCTATATGAAAATGTTGGAATTATCGAATCCTAGTCTCTTTGGTCAGATTCAGTAAGCATAATCAGATCTACTTGTTAAAACTCAGTTGCAGCATTCTCTGTATTTTCACATTTATCTCATAATCCAAATCTAAATCCAAATTCAACTTAAAGTCCAGCAAAATCCAACTCCATTATTATATACACCTTTCCAATGCATTAGGGTATATTCACTAAGCCGGCGTTTGATAGCACTGGAAGTTTCTCCCCGAGGAAGAAACTTTCGGTTTTCGGCCCACAGACCCTATCAACTGTCTCTCTCTGGGCTCCGACCTGAGTCTGATCCGTTTACATCCCTATTTACTGCTAATTGTTTTGGACATAAGAGAACCTAGACAAGAGGATGCTTGTGCACCATAATCACAGGTTGCCAATTTTACCAAGCCCCAGCCAAATACTGACCCTAGCAGATGAAGCATTAAAATTTTTACCTAGATTGGTTGGTTGATTCAGCCATGTTTTTGGTTCAAGCCTACAAAGATGAAAGAGTGAGCAGGCGCATAGACTATCGTAGCCAACTCAACATTGATCAAGTTAGTTGAGCAGTAGGACCAACTAAGCTTATTTAGGCATGGGCAGACTTGAGCAATTCAAGTCCTTACCTTTTCTGTTACAGGCTTGAGTTAAACATTGAATATGCACCCCCACTAGAATTGCAAACAGATCGGGTTCGGTCAGACCTCCAATCCTAATCCGACACTTTACATCTATATATGGAGCAGTAAAGTAAGATTCGTATTCAGACCAGATTCAGATTTATACATTTGGATCATTATGGGATTTGAATCAAGCTTGATCGGTGTTTTATATTCAGTCTATGTCTTGATTTGGATCTAAACCGATCTGTTTTGCATATTTTAAATTTACAAACCCTGATTTTCTTCTTCTTTTGCCGGATTTAGTATTGCCATATATATTTCAGATTTGGATTCAATCTTACACCGTCGAATTTTGTTAGTAGTCGGACCGACCACAAAATTCAGATTAGGATTCGGATCAGGTAGGATCCAGCCTGTATCCGATCTGTTTAAAGCCCTAACCAGTATCAGCCTTGGTTTGACTAAGTACAGTTTGAACCTGAAAAAGTTCTGGGTCCAAGATCGTACATGGAAAAGGTTTGAATGTTGGTGCCCTCCATCTTAGCAAATCTGAAATGATAAAAGCTACATTCTTTTTTTCAGTTTAATTTGGTGGGTGCATGGAATTAATTATTTAACTGCTCATCTAGAAAATTAATATATAAAACACTGTTCCTAGTTTGAAATAACTCAAAATAGTTGTGATGATCCTATGAATTTGGTTGTACATGATGGTAGCCTTTAATGTTAGTCGGTTGTGATGATACTGGAAAAAGGTTGGTTGATACTTGGTAACATCTTTAAAGACTTTCTTGTTGCAGGGTCGTAGCTAGGGGTGTGAACAGGTCTGGTTTACCTGGACCGGGCCCGAACCAAACCCTATAGGGTCCGGGTATGGGGATAAATAAGAAGACCCAATTAAGACTCGGGTCCGGACCTGAAGATCCGATTAATACATGGATCGGGTATAGTTTGTGAAATTTTATACCCCACCTGAGTTTTGATTATAAGACATGCAATTTTTTAATGTAAAAAGGATAAAAAATATGGTTTTACCGGGTATATATGGTCCGGGTTTGGTTCATGCATGTAGTTCTTATCGGATCTGGGTATGGTTGTTCTTATAGTTGATCTGATTAATTAGACCCGGGTCTGAACCTGATACTATACCCGAAAATCTGGTCCAAGTCTTTTCACTTGAGTTTGAACCAAACCCGACCCGTTGACATCCCTAGCTAGTCGTAGCTGGGTGTACTCTCTGGTGGGAAGGGGATGATTCTCCTGGTGAAAATCGGGCTCAAGGAATTCATTTGGATTCAACTTTAGTTTATATTTTTTATTTAAAATTAAATCTTTTTTATGCAATGGATCTATTTCAGCTCTAAATTTAAAATTAGGGTTTTTCTTTTACATTATAAGTACTCTTTATAGATTGTTAGAGGTAGTTGATGGATGAAACCGTTGATCATTTTCTTTGATTTATTGATTTTTAATTGTTATTTTTTTATTAATTTTCTGTCTTCCTAACACAACTTCCTAGGAGTAGGTGCAACGTAGCGATTTTTTTTCTGTCCTCAGGATCAAGGGTGCATCAGGATAGCTCAAGGGTTTAACACAATGTTGTCAGTATCGATATCAGCCCTGAATCGTTTGGCCAATGATTCTGGTGAATCGGCCGATACCGATTCTCAAGTGAAAAGTTCTGAATTGGCTAAAAAATAATTTAAAAATATTTTTGTGTCAATCAGAATGTGTCACGTGTTAAAACCATTAAAATAATATTGAAAATTTAATTTTAAGTATTTTTATATTGATTAAAAAATAGCCGATTCAGGTTAGTATCATATCGATTACATACCGATACTGACAACAATGGTTTTTGCCAACCGAAGGCCAGACAATGCGGCGGACGGTGACGGAGGATTTTGTCCCTTGGATTATCCAAAAAAAGAAGAAGATAAGAGTAGGAAATATTTTTAAAAAAATGGCCGATTTATTTTTTCAACAAAAACAAGGCCTTATTACTGCTTAAGAACTTGGTAAAAAGTATGTTTTTTGACAAGCACTATTCTGATAAATTGATTGGCTGTTAGCTGGTTTGGAGGCACCCTCATGATCTTTCTGATTCTGTGAGGAAAATAATTCATTTGTGCAGATTAACCAAGTAGAGCTCTGCCCACCTAGCTAGGTGGATCAGTTTAAGGCATTCAAAGTTGATGAGATT
This sequence comes from Nuphar pumila, assembly GCF_984573655.1. Taxonomy (NCBI): domain Eukaryota; kingdom Viridiplantae; phylum Streptophyta; class Magnoliopsida; order Nymphaeales; family Nymphaeaceae; genus Nuphar; species Nuphar pumila. The sequence goes on from NC_143258.1 coordinate 83,093,467, forward strand.
CATTTGTGCAGTGTATGGTTTGTATAATTAACTGGTAGGAGTCGCCTAACCCAAGCTCTCTGTAAAAAAAAAAATATCATTAATTCTCCCACAAGCCCATCACCTGAACCCTGGTTTTCCCACACGTTAAATATACATCTAATTTAGAAAAGTTTTTAAATTTTATGCAGTGTGCTGCATGCCACCATGCAGAGACCTACTTTTTTTGGTTGGAGTCCAAGGGAAATGCCCTCAAATAGCTGGCTGACAGCACATTGGTTGGCTTTTAGTTGGTAAAACCCTTGACGTCTCCCTGTCCACCAGGGAGTACACCCAGCTTCGGCCTTGAAGTAAGGGATATCATGGGTTTCTAACTTCTTTTTGACGTCTGTCAAATTGGCATCATGCATAAGTATCCCCTACAAGGTCATTTCTTTTTTATGCAGCGACCTGCTGCTGTGCCATCAATCTTGTCATGGACAACCAATGCTAAAAATTAATATGTAAGTGCTTGAAATGACACCAAACTATTTTCAATGTACAAAGAGATAAAAGAGGCCTTTATTTATCCTTTCATTTTTTGTAATGTTAGCTCCAGTGGGATTCGAACCCGAGGCTCCTTCTTTAGGATACTGTGACTGTATCCCTCTATCATGCCAAAATTGGGGTCTTTTTTTTTTTCCTTTGAATAGAAAACTACCATCTTAGCATGGTGACCTTTTTTCACCAAATAATCCTTGCAAATCTTCAAAACGGATGTCAAGCAACGGTTCACAAGAAGACTACACCGAGTCATCAGCACATTTTGCAGCCCATACAGTGTAAAAAAGAGTTAGCTTACCGAAAGTACAAACAAATCATGATGTTTCTAAGTGTATCATCTATCTATTTCTATATATATATATATATATATATATATATATATATATATATATATATATATATATATATATATATATATATATATATATATATATATTGATTGGCATACTTAAGCATGGCCTTGAAACAAAATTAAAGACGACAGTATGTTAGAATAAAATGGATCACAGAACTCACCGGATGTGACCTTGCATGATCCAAACGGCAATTCAGTGGATGCGAGCGATCGACGTTTTCCTCAACCATTCGATGCCCTCAATGAGCTCAGGCTAGAATCTTGAGAGATAAGCAAGACCCTTGAACCTAGAGAGTGAAATCAGAAACGAATATGACACTCAACAACTACATATGCCCTCATGGTAGTCATCATCAAGCTACAATGGATCTTTTCTATTTATACAGAAGCTCATAATGAGCACAAGTGGAGGTCTCTAACCGGTAACCTATAAAACCCAAGAGCCACACTCATATATATATATATATATATATATATATATATATATATATATATATATATATATATATATATATATATATATATATATATAGCCTTTGATGTGCTCATGTCAATATAGGTAACATCCAAGCCAAAATCCAACATTCTCTTACTTAACTCATTGACATGAAAAAATATATAATTTAGGTTTTTAACCGTTATCTCGATTTAATTTTAATGTGGGTTTAGATGCTATCCTGTATCACAAGAATGAATCATACAAATTATGGAGATGAACACCTCTATATGAGGTGTCATATTTTCATGTACTATAATATTATTTATTTTCAATATTTAGCATGTTAAAAATACCTTTATGAATGAATTAGTCTCTGACCCATTCTATTGGTTCTTTTAATATTGTTATTCTGCTATTTTCTCTTCACAAAACTTTACACATAATCAATAATGCACAAAACCATAGAGAATCAATTTAGATTTATAAATATGATCATATATAATCATAATGTATTATCATACATCAAAAGGAACCAAATAGACTCATCTTTGTTACATGTTGGGATTATAATCTCGATTCTAGCCTTTTAGTAAAAAGATTTACTCTCATTTCCTTCGTACTGATTGTATCAATGCATACTAAATGATTTTCAGCGTACTGATTGTATCAATGCATACTAAATGATTTTTAGTCTTTTATTTAACAACAAAGTACTTTAACTCCATGTGTCGATATGAGGTAGTGCTCTTGTTGTTATTTAAGAAGAATAAGACAGTTTTATTATCATATAAGATATTTAGTGGTCTCTCAATAGAGTCAACTATACCAAGACCCATAATAAAACTTATAATCCATATGACCTGAGATAAAATCTCGTTTAAATCAATAATTTTCGTCTCAATGACTTTTAAAAATTCTTTCATTGTCCTATAGTGAGAGATGACATTTCGAATATTCTTAATCACTCGCGATTGCAAAAGTAACACGCTAAAATTATTTGAGCACTCTCACTTCTCATAAACAACCTTCAGAGTGGCTATTTTATTCTTTGTATAAGTGAAAGATTAATCACTCTATACGAGATTCATATCAAAAAGAAAAATGTGAGACCTTTATTATTTACTTTTTCTAAGGCAAGCATAATAGTCATTATCATTTCACTTTAGTGAAAACAATGATACAATGAGTTGTTTTGCCTCATCAATTCTCAAGAAATTGATTTTAATTGACGAAACTAGTAGATTATATAACCATATATAATTTGGCACTGTGCCTTTGGGTATGAACATGCTTCATGGGCTGGTGCACACATCTACTATTACACCCTGTATGAATTTGGAACAAAATAACCTACCTTTGGGTATAATCATTGTTTCATAAAGTCAGACACAATCTCAATACCAAATTTCAATATCAACACGATCCAAGAAACCCTCAATCAACAAAACACAGATCACTTTGGTGATAACCAGAGTGAGTTGATCAAAATCTTTTATCGTAATCTCATGTAAAGTATGTCATAACACAAATAAAATGCATATATTTATAATCTCATGCTTAAATAATCATGGATAACTTTAAAAAAAATATGAAACACACCTTATATCAAGTTAAAGTTATAAAAAAGTATGAGATCAATGACAAAGACATGCATTTATGAGTCATATTCCTGATTGAGGTCTTAAAACAGCTTAAACAGATCCTTAGTAACCCTAAACCAGTGACAAAAAGTCTAAACTTGTCTAGAAAACTCCTGAACCAATCAGAGTAGGTCCGAACCAGTCTTATAAACCATGTACAAAGGCATATAAACCATATACAATGGCCTATAAACCCATAAAACCAAATAAAAAAACTCATGTTCCTTCACTAATTCATCAAAATAGGGTCTCTACATGCAGGAACCAGTAAAAAATTGATAAGAACTGACCAAAAAGAGGTCTGAACCGGTCTCGAAACACCTTGTATCAGTCACAAAACTGGTTCAGCCTCTTAAAGGGTTTAAATAGTGTCTGGACCCTATTTCAGATTTGATCTGAACCGGTTCAGGTCTAGTTCTATTAAAAAATGAAACTTGGGTTAGATCCTACAATCTGAATCCAGACCTAATCATAATAGGGTCTCAGGTTGAATCTCGGGATCCAAACCCAATCCAGATCCAAAACTCGATCCAAACCAAATTCTAGGTTGGATCTTATGATCCAAACTGGATTCAGGTCAGATTCATTTCCTAGGCCCGATCCAAACAGGATTCGGGTCAGATCCAAATCCTGGGTCCAGTGAACTCGAAACCCCTAACGGGTCTGAGTCCTGGACCCAATCCCACTAGATCAAGCGCAAACCCAATCCACTAGTCCCTTAAATGGGTTCGGGTCTAGATTGGGTCCTATCGCATCGGGTGCATACTCGATCCACTCGGACCCACCAATGGGTCCAAGAATGCTCATCTCGAAGTACAACCTATTGGAGATCTCAAATGTCGACAAGGTTTGAATGAAAGTTGATTAGAATTCAATTCTGAACAACTTTTGTTTTAATGTCATTTCCGAATTTTGTACCGGTTCACCAAAAAATGCAAATCAAGGCATCAAACGGTGCATGGACATATTTTTGTCAAAATTTTATAGAGCTGCCAGAAAACAGGCCAGAATCCCTTCACACAATTTTAATGATGTTCAAATCACTCAAACAAGATCCTCACATGTCAATGAACTCAGATCCAAAGGCGGATTGTCGATCCTCTGTCAGATATGTCTAGAATCTAAGGATGTACAATAATGACCGCCTTAGCAGTCGTTGATGGACAACCAACCGAATGGCTAGCTGAAACGATTGTGGCATCCCAAAACCAAACAGAAGTTTAGTGAGAGAGAACAACGCTGACAAAATTTTTTTACAAGCATCGCATGAACGTCGATGCACCCACACTTCGAATATGTGTAGCAGATGTGCAGCATTGGCCCATAACCCAATGTTAGAATAAAATAGATCTCAGAAGAGCCACTTACTAGATGCGACCTTGGACGATTCAAACGACACTTTAGTGGATGCGGGTGGTCAACGTTCTCCCCAGCCAAACAATGCTCTCAATGAACCTAGGCCAAAATATCAAGAGGTATGTAGGACCTTTGAATCCACTCAATAATTACGTATACCCTCATGGTAGTCCTCATCAAGTTATCATGGATCTCTCCTATTTATAGGAAGATAAGAATGAGGCCCAAAATAAGTCATAATGTGTTCATAATGGACACTAGTGGAGGTTATAAGACCTCATAACTCTTCTCATATATGTCCCTTGATGTACCCATGTCAATATAGGTCACATCCAAGTTAAATCCTATCCAATCCAAAATTCAACACCCAGACCTTATGAATAAGTGGTAGTCCAAAGACCCCACGAGATAAACATTCACTGCAATTGACAGAGAAGGCAACCAAAGAATTAAGGGAACACTCCACACCCTTGGATTTCTCGGCTTAGTCAGTCAAATATAACTTCCCAAAGTGCCCAAGAACCACAATGGAATAGTGATGACAAAACCAACCAACCCTTTTGGACTAAGACCCCAATAAACTGATGTCCCAATAGAGGAACCAACAATCACAAACAAGAACACCAACTTGATCACATTGGCTTTAAGCATAGTTCCTCTGAGGTAGTATCTCCTCACAAGCAAGGCCACAACCATCATCATAAATATGAACAAAACACTAATTGAAAGAAGGTTGGCTAAAATGTCTAAGCTAGAGAAGAAAGCAATGATCCCATTGAAAAATGTCACTAGCATTGTTGCATAGATTGGTGTCTGAGTTCTTGAATGAACCAGAGCAGAGGAGGTATCATATGTGCTCTTACTATATGAGTCGTGTACCGAGCCTGCCCGAGTGCTGACAAGCAGGACTGTCGTCATCCCCTTGATTGCATCTAGTGCAACCAATATCTTAATCCAGTGCATCCCCACCCTGTCAAAAGTTAAAGAGTATGCTACATTAGAATCAATTACTCTGAAATTCTGCATCATAGCCAGAGACAGAGCCATTAAGCATTATATTATAGTGATAACTGACATAGAACCAAGAAGGCTTAGTGGTATATCTCTTGAGGGGTTCTTGGTCTCTTCAGCCATGGTTGCAATGTTATCAAATCCACCATATGCAAAGTAAATAATTGTTGCTTCTATAAAAACTTCTACAACACCAAATGGGAAGAAGGGATGCAGGTTTGAGGTGTCAGCATGCCAAAAGCTTGCCACAATCACAAGCAAAATAGCTAGTGTGTTAATAAGAATACGAAACCAGTTGATCAAGGATGTTCTCCTGGTGCTAAGGATTGCAATTGCAACTGCAATCCAGAGCACAACAACTGTAATGGGGTCCAAGAAACTGAAGTCTTTCACAAGGTCGTGTACGTGTATGCACAATGAATTAGGCTCTTGATTCAATAATGTAGCAAAGTATGAAGTCCAAGACCGAGCGACTGTGGCATTACGGATGAGGTTCTTCAGCAGTATGTTGGCAACAACTATGAAGGATACAAAGTCTCTGAGCTTGACACACAAGTAAGCAAACAAACCACCCGCTACCGAAAGCTCAACAACAAATTCAGTGTAACAAAAGACAGTCAGCATAGCACAGATGCCTAAAACAACGTATGATAACACAATAGTCAGGCCGACATTCTCATGAGCTTCTTGACCGGCAAGAACGAAGATCCTGACACCGATGACAAATCCAAATTCAAACCAAGTAAGATCCCACCAATTCAACCACTTTTTTATGTCAGTCATGTTGCGCTTCCGGATCTCGGATACTTCTTGAAGTTCATCTGATTGCGCTAGAAGGCGGTCTTTGAATCGATGACATGTTTGCGAGAGTGAAGCTTCATAGCTGGTCCAGCTCTGGAAGGACTCTTTTGGTATGAAGCATCCTTAGTCCATCTCCGGTAGTTTCTTTCTTTAGTCCATCTCCATCAGTATTATTATTGCCTCCAATTGACCCCATCTTCTCTTCTTTTCTTTTTCTTCTTATGTTTGCTTTCTATGTGGACATATGTTGTTCTTATAAGATACAAAAGGAAAACTATGAATATAACAGTTTTGGCTCGTGAATGTGTGTTCGTCCTTTGAGATATGAAAGAACTCTGTGGAATACGCAAATTTCAGCTTGCTGGTATTCGTCTACAAAGAGATGATGGTTTTTACAAGAGTGGAGAATAACGAAGGATGCAACAAACTGGGTGGAGAATAAAATGCAATAATATTGATGTTTGCACTGTGGGTGTCAATGAATTGAGAATTCTTGAGGATAAGGGTGCTAGTCTTGGATGAAGACATATTAAGAGTGAGCAAAACTTCACAGACTGCCTCTGTGAATTCCAATTTGCAAAGATGGAAATTTTCATTTAATTAGTCCCACATTTTGTCGGGAAAAGTGTAAATGAATAGTAACAAATACATCATCTGCAGTTGCAAAAGCTCCCAACACACACACACACACACACACACACACACACACACACACACACACATACAGAGAGAGAGAGAGAGAGAGAGAGACGAAAGAAGATCAACATTACCACTCATGAAGATCAACAAAATGTTGAACCCATGAACCGAACAATATAGAGAACAAAACAAAAAATAGCTAAAGAAAAAGAAACTAGAGACAGATAACAACCGACAACAAAGCCAAGCTCAACCAAGATCTGTTGGATTAGAAGAAACCACCCATGAGTGAATGTTGTTAAGAGGGAATGAGAGGTCTCTAAGATGCATACGTAGAATCACATATACATCAACCAAGATTTTATGGACAAGATTATTAAGGATGACTGGAATTTGACGGAAAGTTGCATCATTGCATGCCATCCAAATAAACCACCAAGTAGTAAGCAACCACGTCTTCCAGATTAGTCTCCACTGCTTGCAACGTCTAATTCCAATAGGGCCCAGGAGCAGATCAAGCACAAAAGACTCCTCTTTGACAATTACGTCTGGAGATCTCCACGTCTTATTAAATAGGGCCACAAAGATTGGGCAGGACCAGAATAAATGAGAAGTAGTTTCTTCAACAGCTTGACAAAGCACACACCAACTAGGAAACTAAAATCCCAACTTCTTTAAATAACTGTGAGTCTGAATCCTATCATGCAAAATTAACCGACTCAAGACCCGAGATCTTGGGGAAGGGCCCTTAGACCATAACACACACTCAAGAAACCAATCTGCCCCCGGGGGGAGCAACGATCTATACACTTTATGGGTGAGGAACACACCATTTGGCGCAATCGCCCATTGCAACCACTAATCATAATTTCCCACATCTCCAATTTGATCTCTGAAGAACGATAAGGCTCTCAGCCACATGCTTCGCAAGTGCGAGATCGCCAACCCCTGGGTTCCATGACAAAAAAGAGATAAATCAGGAGCACCATATTTAGCATGAGGCAAACTAGCACATGGAGAATCTGGATGATGGAACATCCAACATTGCTTGGCCACAAGAACAATACTCTTTTGTCTTGAAGCAAAAACACCTAAGCCAGCCATATGCCTAGGTAACACCACCGTTCACCAACCAACCAAATGACGCTTACTCTGGAGTTGACACCCAGACCAAAGAAAATCCGCCATTAAATGACAAGTTTGTTTCTCCACACCCACAGGCATCATGAACATTGACATGAAGAATTCAGAAATAGAAGAAAGAACATGTCTGATTAAAGTCAGACGACCAACGATAGAGAGATAAGACGCCTGCCACACAAAAAGCTTATTTTTTATTTTTTGAATAATTGAAGCCCAAGCAGCGGAAGAGAGGCGCTTCACTTGTAATGGCATACCCAAATACGTCATCGATAACTCAGAGATAGCGCAATTAAAAATCCATTGACCTGCTGCAAGCATAGACGACTCAACATTGAACATAGTAAGAGAGCATTTGCTATCATTTAGGGAAAGCCCATAAAAGGATAAAAAGAACTGGAGAATAAGTTTGAATCTAAGCATCTGTTGCACGTTTGCTCGCTCAAAAATAATCATATCATCAACATAAATAAGGATATGGTCTGAGAAACCTGGAACATCTAAAGGATCTATCAGGCGCTTCTCCGCAGCATGCTTGATCAACACCACGAGACCCTCAATAATGGCATTAAACAACAAAGGCAAGAGAGGGAAACCTTGTCGTAATCCACGCCCCAACTTGATCTAGCCACCTCTAATGTTGTTAATCTTAATCATGGCCTGAGCATTAAAGATCAATTCTCTCACCCACCAAAAAAAATGATGACTAGTGCCAAAATTGGATAACATTTGAAATAAGAAGGTTTAATGCACAAAATCAAAGGCTTGATGAAAATCTAATTTAAGAGAAAAGTAGGGCTGACCACTAAGATGTAAGGAGTGAATTACTTCAGAGGCCAAGATGAATGAATGGTTAATCCTCTTATTATGGATAAAAGCGAATTGAGAGTTTAAAAATATTTGGTTAGCCACGACCTTCAACCTATTAGCCAACACCTTGGCAATCATACGATAAAGGGCACACATACAAGAAATCGGGCAAAACCTAGAGATATCAGTGGCATCATCATCTTTCAGAATTAAAGAAATAATTGCCAAGTGGGTTTGAATAGGCAATCTAGAGTTGCGATAGAACTCATCAAACATATTAATAACATCAGGCTTCACACAAGACCAATTTTTTTTGAAGAAATCCACATGAAACCCAACAGAACCTGGAGCTTTCCACCTCGACAAACCTTTGATGGCCCTACAAATCTCATCTTCAGAAAACTTCATTTGCATAATTCTGGCTTGATCTTGCTGAATCGAACCAACAGAAACATGACCAATGACACCCTCCGCAGTAAGTGAAACAAATTATAAATCTTTAAAATACTGAGTGACAACTGAAATAACATGTTGATTATAGTACGAAACACTCTCAATGGTGATTAATGGGATGACATTCCTCCTATGACGATGAGAAGCATATGAGTGAAAAATTTTAGTGTTACTGTCTCCAGCCACAAGCCATTTCACCCTTGCTCGCTGCTTCCATCTAATTTCCTTCTTGACCCTCAAGTTCTTCAAAAGTGTTATAACTCAATTGATCTGACCTACAAACTCTGCAGGTGCAAATCAGATAGAGACTCCAGGGAAGACATAGTTTGATACAACGTTGAAATCTCTTGCTCCCAAGCAACCATTTGCTAAAATTTAATCGCATCTCAATTATGGAGCTAAGCTTTGATATCCTTAGCGAGACGAGATAACTTCTCATGACACCGAATATTTGTCCACCACTCATTGGAGGGCTTGTTCTAAGCGTCCGAACTAATCATGTGAAAGTCTGGCTCCTAGAGCCACCATTGTTCAAACACAAAACTCCTGACAGATTTAAAACCATCCCCCAAAAGAGTGATTAATTGACCATGATCCGAGATAGAAGGAGCTAACAAGAAACACTTGACACCGGGAATGAGGTTCAACAGATTTGGAGTGACAAAAACCCTGTCAAGAACTCTACAGCATGGGTGAATCCGCCTATTCGACCAAGAGAAACACTTCCCGATAAAATAGATAGGGTAAAGGTGATGTTGATGAATAAAGTCTTGAAAACCTCGCATAGATGGATTGAAAAGAACGAGGTTATTAGAATCCTGAATAGACAAACGGCAATTAAAGTCCACCATAAGAAAATGATACTCCCAATTTAAGACGACGATCCTATTTAAGTCGTTCCAGAAAGCAGGCCTCATGACTACGTGATTAGGGTCATACACAACAGTGACCACGACTCTCCTGCCACTGTCTTGCAAAGTGAAGGCAACAGACAATGAAAAAATACCCATGTCCAACTGAGAAATATTTAAAGATTGCTTCCCCAAAATAAGGATACCACCAGCATGGCTAATCGCAGGCTTAAAAAAATAGTCAGCACCCCCCATATACCAGAGGCAATAGAACGAGAAACATCATCCATCTTAGTTTCACAAATAGCAATTAGATCAGACTTTTCTTGTCTAACCCAATTAGCCATAAACAAACACTTAGCGGGGCAATTCAAGCCCCTGATATTCCAACAAAGAGACTTCATGACACACAATTAGGAAAAATTTGAAGAGTGTGTGGCCTTGCCGACCTTTGTAGAGACCTGCCATCGAAAGTCGTAACATTGAGTGGGTTGCTCCTCCTACTACTACCACTGCTAGCGTGTCGGTGCCGAACAACCCTTGCACACTCAGTAGCCCTCAAAGAACTAGAAGAATCATTCCTCAGACCGGAGACAACATTAAGTGAAGGACCTAGGGAGCCACATAGGATATTAGAGACTGTTGAAATAGTAGAAACCATATCGACAGTTATATGAGACAACTGCGATGAGGAGAGAGAAATATCAAGCATCCAGACTGCCTCTTCAACATCAACAACCAAAGACGACAAAGGGGGGCACTGCTGAAGAAGGGGTGGAGCAGAAGTGGGAGCCACACTTGGGAGAGCTACACTACCCCAAGAACTATACACGGAATCAATGACGGCAGGGGCGGTAGTAGTGGCCTCAGTGACGGCCATTGAAAAGGAAAAAGGAATTGATAGGCCAATAATCATGCATCTGTGAGCCTCAGTGGAACGAGCATTAAACGCCATAATGTGAACCACCATATAATCAAAATGCCTGATTGAAAAAATAATGAAGGATGAAGGCAAAATTGACCTTTTTCCACCTTTCGCATAACTGTCCAACCAAGCTGCCAATCCATCTCAAGAAGGGGCGCTAGTCGTGTAAAGCACAAAGTGAGAGAGAGAGAGAGAGATTTTGGCTATCAATGGTAGCATATACATTCATCTTCATGAAAATTTTGTGCCTAATACGATATGGATGTTATGTGTTGATACGCGACTGAACATAGACGTGGATATGATTTTTCGAAATGCTAGTTGAAATCCAAACTGAATCCATGTTGAACTATACTCAACAGATTTTTATCTTGTGATACACTAGAAGCGTTTGTGGTATATAAATGGACTAGATATGGATTAATCTAGCTGGAAATGGAAATAGATGTGGATTGAGCTAGATGTACACAAGTCATAGCTGCATTCTTTTTTTTTCCTTACGAAAACCAACCAGAATCCAGCCTTAATTAACCCCAGCCTATAGTGGTAAACCCTAGAAGAGTGGACCGGTCAAGTCACTTGGCTCGGTTCAAGTCATGGTCAACTCATTTGACTTGGGTCATGCACCAGCCCTTTAAGGCTCTGTTTGAAAACCAGTATTGCAGGGACTTGCAAGGAGTCGGAGGAATTACAAAAACTGGACTTCAAGGAAAATGAACTTTAAAAGAGTTATAGATTCTCTCTATTGTTTGAAAGCATAAGTAACCTTTTCAAGGATTGAGATTTTAAATCCTCATGATTCATCACTACGTTTGGCTGTAGGTGAGTATAGTTGTACGTAGAGGTGGGCCATTAGTTGGACAGCCCAGCACAGCTCGTCATGGGCCTATAAATTAGGTCCAAGTTTTACCCAAACTGAGCCAAAAAGAATTGGTCTCGGACCCAGATTGACCTGTGGCTGTATATATATTATATAATATAATACACATATTATGTATATGTCACATAATATACATTTTATATATAATATAATATGTATATTATATATAATATAATAAGCCTGGCTTTACACAATTAAGCCCACAGGCTGTGGGCCAAGGTTTTCCCAACGGACTGGCTTGAACCGGGCTGTTGGCCCAACCCATCAATTTACGGTCCAGGCTTTGATCGGGTCGGCCCGTTGCCCACCCGTAATTGTTAGCACCATTATTATAATTAATAATGAGATAAATAGGTGAATAGGATTTACTAAGGTAAACGAGGTAAAAAATTAAACCATGGGAAATTTAGTAGTAACTCAAATGGAATCCTTGTGATTAAAGGAGTTGTAAATACCTCCCCTTTATTAGAGGAGTTGAAATTTGAAATTTTTGGTATTTGGAGTTGGCTGTCTCCCAACCCACATTTATGCTTCCCTCCACTTTTCTCTCTCCTAAATACACTTCAAATTAATCTGTTTAGATCCTGACACATCATGTAACTCACTCACACTCTCCCAACTCCTCTGACATCCTTCTCAAACGGAGCCTAACTGATGAAGTTCACAATTCAGTTATTGAAATTTATTGGAGGGGTGACCCATAAGAGCTTAGCTCATCTGGTAAGGGGGCACTTTGTGAACGTGTTGATGCCATGTTACAAGTTCGAAACCCACGGGAGCATCTCTTGTTAGAAGGTCAAAGCTATGTGTACTCCTCGGTAGGCAGGGAGGACCTCAAGTGAAGGCCTTCCAATATGCAGTTGATGGTATGAAAGTTTTCTCTTGGCCTATCCAAACAACATATTGAGAAGTGCTTTTGAGCATAGTCACAAATATCAGCGATATTTTCAAAATATCCTGATATATTATCGCTATATTTTCAGTAAATGATATTATAGGTAAAATATCATGATATTTTGAAAATATCATGATATTTTAAAAATATCATCAATTTGATAATATCACGATATTATCACTTATTGGTACTATTTTCACTTATTTTATATGTGTTTTTCTTTTTTTTTTTGCATGTTTTACTTATTTTTTATTATATATGTATAATTAATTTTTATTTATATATTTTTTATTTTTTTATGCTTCAAGAATTTCTTGAAATTTTTTCTGAGATTTATCACCAAACCTATAATATTGCGGGACATAGCATCGCCGATATATAGCTGGTACCGATATTTGTGACTATGCTTTTGAGTCACACCATTTGTCAAAGGCCAAATGCCTAGCCAAATCTATCAAGAGATAGAAGAGTTGGTCCACCGTTGGGGATTGATGAATAGTAGCGGGTCTGGACATACTAAGGTAAGGTCAATTATTAGCTAATCTGGTGAGACCCAAAAGATTTTTGCATAATATATGGATCTGGATCTAGTTTGGAGATCAAACATTTACATGTAAAAGTATTTTAAAACAATAGTGATTTTACTGGGTTTGGTTCTTGCTGTCCATGCTCCAACCCAGATGTAGTCCTGCCTAGGTCAGGTCCGGCAGACCAAGACTGAAACTCAGTACCAGTAACTCAAAGTCAGATCTGGATCTCAGCTCACCTGGATCTGGCTCAGGTCCGACCCACTGACAGCCTTACCCACCAGAACATATTAATTATCTAATGTTGGAATACACTGGACATGGTTGACCCAAAGAGTGGAAGGCGATATCCCTGTGGGCAAGGGACCTGATTCTCAAGATTAGGGTTCGTCAGCCATCTTTGAGCTGTTTGCTTCAGTCCTTTCACAATCAACCAAATTTATCACCGCTTTTGTTTTGGCCTGCAAGTGGTTCAGGTTGGCCTGAACCAACCTTGACTGGGGATCAGATCTGATGGACCCGACTCCTCTGGACCCTCATCTAGTCCTAATACAGGTCTACAAGAGCATGCAAGGCATCATGTTTTCAAAGCAATTAAAAAGTCTAACAGGATGTGTTTTAAAAGCAATTAAAAATCTTAACAACTCATACTGCAATAGAACTTGAAAAACTCACATATTCTAATCAAATTGACTTGATCCAAGGCATGATGTTTAGTGGATAAACAACGACAAACACATGTACAGGTTAGGTTAAGCCAAAAATATGTGTGACTGTTTTCCCTGAATTGTTTACGATGTTTGGGAGATGAAACTGCCTAATACTACTAGGAGCTACTAATTTTCCTCTCTCTAATATATATATATATATATGGTTAATCTAACATTAAATTCTTTGTGTTTAACATCAGCTACATTCAACTATATTAAAATAACAAAAATACTATTAAAGGATTGACATTTTTTTAAACACATTTTACATTTTTGAGCATAAGTCTTTTGAAGTTGGAAGAAAATGACCTTTTCCAAAAAAAATAACTTTATTAATCTATCAAAGTTACTTTTAACCTAAAAAAATCCATATACTTTAAAAAATATGGTTCTTTTAAGAGTATTTTAGTCATTTTAGTAAGGTTGAATCCATCTAATATTAAATGTAACTAAATTAATGTTAGATTAACCCATATATAGAACGGGAGTGTGAATTGAGATTTTCATGTTTTTGTTTTGTTTCTTAACTCTAATAGTATGGATGTGATCATGCTTGGTTTTAAAAGTATCGGCTCATATCTGATTGTAATATATAAGTAGAATATTTTAAGACTTGAAAATCAATGACTTTGAATTTTTGTAAATATTCAAACATCCAAATAACTCCGCCTGTGTATAACTATTTAGTTATACACCGTCGGTCCCAACCCCGAATAAAGGAGGAGGGTTGCGGTAGGCCAGTGTCAGCCAGCATAAAAACTTAGTCATACCCTATGAATATGAACCAATATGAGAATTTCGTTGGGGCGCTCCCTACTAAGCGACGCGCTATACTCTATAGGCCCGGAGGCAGTGATAAATGGGCAAGGTTGCTAGGTCGTCGCCCGGAAGCGACGCGTCACACCAGCGCCCAGGTGTGGTGTCAAATAGGCAAGGGTTCCCTCACTTTGTTGGACGAGTGGAGGTAAATAAGTTAGTCCAAGACCATAAAATTAGATTAGCCACTTGGAACATAGGGTCTTTAACTGGTAATTTGGTAGAGTTAGTAGATGTTATGTGTAGGAGAAAGATTGATATTTTATGTCTACAAGAGACAAAATGGGTAGGTGAGAAGGCAAAAGTGATAGAACCTTGGGGATATAAGATTTGGTATACAAGAATAAATAGAAATAGGAATGAAGTAGAGATTGTTATGCATGAGTCGTGAGTTTATAGATAATGTAGTTGAGGTCCGTAGGAAGGCCGATAGGATTTTACTTATTAAATTAGTATTAGGTACATATATTATTAATATTATTAGTGTTTATGCACCTCAAGTAGGTTTAGAATTTTCCATTAAGCGTCAATTTTGGGAAGATTTAGATGGAGTAGTATAAGGGATATCTTATGGAGAAAAGCTTTTCATCAGCAGTGACCTTAATAGACATGTAGGCATTAATAAAGATGGATTTGAGAGTATCCATGGAGGCTATGGTATAGGAGAAAGAAACGAAAGTGGAGAAAGGATTTTAGATTTTGGTTTGTCCTATGATATGATCTTAGAAAACACTTGGTTTAGGAAGAGGGAGTCTCACCTAGTAACATTTAAAAGTGAAGTTAATACGAGTCAGATAGATTTTTTCCTACTTAGAAAGAGAGATAGGGGTTGTTGTATCGATTGTAAGGTTATACTGGGAGAAAGTGTAGCTACACAACATAGAGTCTTAATTTTAGATCTTAGAATTAGACAATGCCGCAAAAGGGATAGACATAGGATAGATCCTAGAATTAAGTGGTGGGCAGTGAAAGGAGCTAAACAAAAAATGTTTGTAGAGCAGGTAGTTAAGGAAGCTGATTGGTGTCTCGAGGAGGATTCAAAATCAATGTGGAATAAGATAGCGGGTGACATGAGAAAGGTCGCTAAGGAGGTATTGGGTGAGTCTAAAGGCGGTGCATTGCTAGGTAAGGATACATCATGGTGGAATGAGGATGTCAAATTAGCTATTAAGGTTAAAAGAGAGTGTTATAGAAATCTAAGTAAAAGTCGTGATAATGAGAATTTGGAGAAGTATATGATAGCAAAGAAGAAAGCTAAAAAAGTAGTTCGAAACGCGAGGGATAAGGTATATAAGAAGGTTTATGACAAGTTGGATACCAAAGAAGGCGAGAAAGATATTTATAGACTTGCAAAGATGAGAGATAGGAAATCGATGGATCTGGGTATGGTTAGATGTATCAAAGATGAAACACAAAGGGTTTTAGTCAAAGATGAGGAGATTAAGGAGAGATGGAAAGATTATTTTGATAAGCTATTTAATGGAAGTCATGCTCAGGATCTTGAAGACTTGTCCATTCCTTTTCATGAGATGAATCGTGACTTCATGCACAAGATTCAAAAGAAAGAAATTGCAGAGACTTTGAAGAATATGAAATCAAGAAGGGCAGTTGGCCCAGATGGTATACCTACCGAGGCTTGGAAATTCTTGAGAGAGAAAGGTTTAGAATGGTTGACAAAACTTTTTAACAAGATTTGACAGACAAATAAGATGCCTAATGAGTGGAGGAAGAGTATGTTGGTGCCTGTATATAAGAATAAGGTGATATACAAGATTGAACAAACTATCGTGGTATAAAACTCATAAGTCATACTATGAAACTTTGGGAGAGGGTGATTGAGTCTAGGTTGAGGAAGGTTGTCATGATATCGGAGAATCAATTTGGTTTTATGCCTGGAAGATCAACTATGGAAGCTATACATCTTCTTAGACAACTTATTGAGAGAAATAGAGAGAGGAACAAAGATTTGCATATAGTTTTTATTGATTTGGAGAAGTCATACAATAGAGTACCTAGGAACGTTCTCTGGTAGACAATGATGAAGAAAGGTGTTTCTCTTAAGTACATTAGTATAATTAAGGATATGTATGAAAGAGTAGTAACCAATGTCCGCACTTATGGAGGGGTGACAACCAATTTTCCTATAATTGTTGGGTTACATCAAGGATATGCTTTAAGCCCTTTCCTATTTGCTATAGTGATGGATGAGCTTACAAGATCAATTCAAGAAAATGAGCCGTGGTGTATGTTGTTTGTTGATGATATTGTTTTGATTGATGAGTCTAGAGTTGGGGTTAATGCTAAGTTAGAATTATGAAGACAGACATTGGAAGCAAAAGGTTTTAAGTTGAGTAAAAGTAAGACAAAATATATGGAATGTCAGTTTAGTAAGCAACGAAGTAGTGATGGGAGTGTAGTGAAGCTTGGTGAGCAAGAAATACCGCTGGATGATTGTTTTAAATATTTGAGATCTATCATTCAAAAGTATGGAGAAATTGATGGAGATGCAAATCATAGGATAAAGGTTGGGTGGATAAAATGGAAAAGTGCAACCGGAGTGTTGTGCGACCGTAGAATGCAATTGCGGTTGAAGGGAAAGCTTTATAGGATGACTATTAGGCCCGCTTTACTATATGGTACAGAATGTTGGGCTGCCAAGAGACATCATATTCAAAAAATGAGTGTAGCTGAGATGCGTATGCTTAGATAGATGTGTGGAAATACAATAAAAGATAAGATTCGGAACGAGGAGATACGTAAGAAGGTAGGCGTTGCACCCATTGAAAATAAGATGAGAGAGAATCATTTACGGTGGTTTGGACATATTCGACGAAGGTCTAATGATGCTCCAGTTAGAAAGATGGAGAAATGGGAAAATATATTAGTTAAAAGAGGTCGAGGTAGGCCTAGGAAGACTTGGATGGAGATGATAGGAAAGGATATGAATGCTTTGAACCTCACCGAGGACATGGCATTGGATAAAAATGATTGGAGGAGTATGATTCATGTGGAAGACCCATAATGATTTTTTTTGTTGGTTCATATCGCCGACCCCAATTGTTTTGGGATGAAGGCGTAGTTGTTATTGATTCAAGCATCCAAATTTTTTATTGAAAAAGCATGACCCAACATACGATTCTTAGCAAATGGACCATGTCAAACACATCTGCAAGGTCATATTTGCAAAAAAAATATCTAAAATGCATAGTTCACACTTTAATTATATATATACACCTAAAGTTTTAGCAATAATTAAAAATGCACCTAGGTTTTGAATATTGTTAAAACACACATAACTAATTTCATGGTTAATAAAAAAAGTTCTTAGCTTTCTTTCCCTTAAGTATGCCATTAAATGCATAATAAAACTACCTTTTTACACACAAAAAGCACTTTAATTATTTTTAAGAATTCATGGTAGAAACCATTTCATCAGTCGTTACATTTAAAACCATGAAAAGACTATAAGAACAATTATGTGTGGAAAGGGTGAACCCGAGTCAAAAGGCATGCATAGGTACACAATAAATTGCTAGAGACAAATTTTTTTATCTCATGGCCTCTTACCTTTCATATTTTTGGTATATTGGGCTTTCCAAAACTTTGATAAAGTTTTATACATTGTAGAACTGGTGCCTAGGGCCCTCTATGTAATCTTGAAAAAGGGCTGAATTAGGACATGTTCAAGGAAGAAGTGACTCTTCAACTTCAAGGGTTGCAACCCTTGATTATATTGACTTATATTTATGTTACATAACTCTTCATGCCACTTTGAAGACATGCAATTGTTGGAAGTGACCCCTTCCTAACTATTGCCTTATGGCCACTTAAATCCCTATATCTCTTACTTGCCCACAATGGGAAACTTGTGCTACCAAGCTTGATATTACTTTTTAGTTTTGCATTGGTACACTGTTTTGAGTTGTTACTATTCACATAATCGATGTAAACTATATACATTCACCATTTTAAAATATAAATTAGATATACTTGAGTGTACTTTGACTCACATGTCTAGAGAAAACATTCTTTGCGATCTACTATCATGTCACTTGATGAAACATAATCCATTGATATTTTATTTTTCATAATAATGTCCCATACATATTGATATTTGACCTCAATATGTGTACTCTTAGAGCTATCTATTCATGTATGAATTAGATATACAACAATTTTGTTATCACAATAGATTTGAATTGAATATATTAAAATATTAAATTTCAAATCATTTTGAAAGAAGTTTGTTCGAACACGAAATGTGGTTGCCATGTTACAATGGGCGTATTGTGTCACACACTCATGCTTTTTGTATGACCATAAACTTTCTTAGTTCTTAAGATAAACACATAAACACATAGCCAAAGGTAAATTTTGCTTCATCTCTATCACCAACAAAACCTGCATCTGAATATCTCACAAGATTTAGCTTATATGTTTGATAGCATAACTTGAGTTCTTTTGTTCTCTTCAAATACCAAAATATTTTTTTCCCTACTTTCCAATGAAGAAATCCATAATACTATGATATCTACTTATTAGCCTTATTGTAAAGCTTAAATCGGGTCTGGTGCATAACATAACATAACATACATTAAGTTTCAAATTGCTTGTGCATAGAGAACATTTAATTTCTCTTGATCATATTTTGAACAATCCATTTTGCTCAATCTTAAGCTTTTAATTACAGGAGTTAACTTTGCCTTGGTATTATCCATTCTAAACTTTCTTAAAATGTGATCAATATTTTTTTTTTGACTTAGGCTCAATAATCTCGATTTCATGTTTCTTTGGATTTTAATTTTAAGGATATACGATGCTTCTCTCATAGCCTTTATCTCAAATAAAAAATTCAACCAAGACTTGGTTTCATTTATCATTTCTACATTATTTTTTATAATTAATATATCATCAACATAGAGAGATATAATTATAAATTTATTTTTATTTTTCTTGGCATATATACAATGGTCTAAATTGTTTGCTTTATAACTCACATTAGTTATAGCTTTATGAAAAGTCAAATACTACTACCTACGTGACTATTTAAACTCATATAAGGATTTATTCAACTTGTATATTTTACTTTCTTGACCTTCAATTTCAAAGTCTTCTGGTTGTTGCATATATATTATATCTTTTAGTTCACCATTCAAGAAAGTTGTTTTTATATCGTGAAGATCAAAATAAGCTACTCATGTCAATATTATATGAATTGAAGTCAATTTTGGTACAAGAGAATAAGTTTTTTCATAATCTATTCTCTCATGTTGAAAATAACCTTTTGCAACCAATCTTGCCTTAAACTTATTAATAGTTCTATCGGTCATATGTTTCTTTTGTGAACCAAATTGCTACTAATTGCCTTACAACCCTCATACAATGTAGTTAGTTTTCAAACTCTATTTCTTTGTATGAAGTCTAACTCAACTTTCATTACCTTTGTCTAATATTTAGATTCATTTGAGACAATAACATCATGAAAACTTAAATTATCAAGATTTTCATCCATGCGCATGAACTAACACAACTCTTCACCCAAGAATAAGTAATAATAATTTAAATAAGATAAATGAGCTCTTAATCTCTTCTAACCAATTATAGGTTACAAAGACTCATCATCATTCACAACTGGATCATGATGTTTAAATTCTTGAATTAGTATCCCTAAATCATTTAAAAATATTAAGAGGGACATCATCTTCCTCATGATCAAAGTCACATTATTTATTTTTCAAGAATTCAACTTCTTGGATTTTGATAAACCTTTTCTCAAGATTATATAACTTAATAACCCTTTGATCCTTTTGGCTACTCCATGAAAATGCACTTCATAGTTTTACTATCTAACTTGTCTATTAATTGACTATGAATGTTGATCTCCACTTTCGCAAATGACTAAGATCCGTTGTCCTGCCAATCTACAACTCAATAGGGTGTAATATCTATAGACTTATATGTGACCCTATTAAGAATATACATGACAATAGCTTTTTTCTAAAATTTTATGATGCATGTGCCAACATGGATCTAGTCATATTTTATCTTTTAGTTACACCATTTTTTTATGGTGTATAATACATGATTGTATTAGGGATTATATTATTAGCATAGCAATATGATTTAAATCCATCACAATTATATTCACCACCTCTATTAGATCTCATTATTTAAATTTTTTTTTGTAACCCTTCAACCTCATGTTTATATGCCTTAAACTTGTCTAAAACTTTTGATTTTTTATAAATTAAGTAAATATAACATGCTTAGAATAGTTATCTATAAAAGTAATAAAATAAGTTTTTCTTTTATGTGTTTCAATCGATAAAAGCCTACAAATATCAATATACACAATGCCTAGTAATGTAGATGATTTGCTATCCTTAGAAAAGGGTTTCCTGGTTATTTTACTACAAATGCATGATCACACTTTTTAAAGTTTTATTTTTTAATAAAAGCAGCAAACCCATGCTCATAATCTTTTTCATTTTATTAACATTAATATGCTCAACTATAAATGCCATAAATATGCATCAACAATCAATGCACAATTAATATAATTAGAAACAATAAATATTTTATTCATTGAAGAGGCACAATATTTAATCGAAACAGATCATGATCTACATCATAATGACTTCTGAGCTTCACTTTTTCACGTTTTTCAAACCAAAAATGACCGTACTTGTGACAAAAATGACGTGCTTTCCCAAATGCTTCATAATTTTCAAAATCCATCCCATAGTCATTTTTCGCTTATCAAAAATCACTTTATCAAAATAGAAACAAACTTTAAAACCATTTTTAACAAAGTCTGCTACGGAAAGAAGATTCCTCATCATAGCAATTAATACACATCACCTTGTGTTGGGACATTGCAAGTTCAAATCCCAATGGTATCCTTGTATAACTTGTAGGGGTTTGCTTAACCCAGCTTGCCTTTAAAAAAAAAAGGTGACTAAAATGTATTGATTTGTTTTCTTATTAAAAAAATATTGAATCATGCTCTGCTTATCTGGAGCAGTGAGTGCACGTTACCATGTGTTTGGGATGTTGCATGGTATGGTTGTATAATTGATGGGGTCTGCCTAACCCCAGCTTGCCTATCTAAAATAAGAAAAAAAGAAAGATAGGTGCCAAATGTGATACCCTAAGAGACTTGAAGCTTGTAGGCCTCCAATTTAATTAGAAAGAAATGCAAATGATCCTTGTTTTCATTCTGGATATGGGAAATGCCCAGAAAAGTGCAAACATTTTTCAGGTTCTGTAAACTCGTATTTTTGCTGCTTAGCGTCATGGCAATCATAAATGAGCATTAAAATAGCAGTATTGCTTTTTTAAGGTAGTCACAAACAATTGTTGCTAATGAAAACACTGAAGTATAGAGGTTGACAAATCAGACTTTTCACTATCTTGTGTCAATCTTCATTCTATGAAATGGTTCTGTTAGGGCATGTCTGGTTGAGTGTTAGGAGATTTGGAATCTCGTGCAAATGAGAGAATGAATCTCATTGGGGGTCAGCTAAACAAACATGAGAAACCGAGTGGTGAGAAATGGACTCTCATTTGTCTTTACAAATAAGAGTTTTTTCTTTTTTTTAAAGGCAAGCTAGGGTTAGGCAGACCCTTACCAGTTATACAATTTTACCATTGGGTTTTGAACCTGCAACGTCCCAACACAAGGTGACGTGCACTAGCTGCTCCTACCAGACAAGCAGAGCCCCTGTTGGTCTTTACAAATAAGAGTTGCTTTCTCATTTGAATGAGAATCAGGATCACATGGAGCCTCGTGTGATTCTGATTCATATGATTCCAAATCTAATTTGATTTGGAATCACGTGGCCCAGCAAGCCAAACTTACCCAGTATCATGGCATATTCACCATAACTTTCTCACTAGACAAAATCATCCAACCAACACAGCAAAAGCAGATTTTTTTTTCCTCTTGAAACAAAGCAAAAACAAATTTCTTTAGCGGCTAAATTATGGAACACTTTGTATTATCTTTCACCATGTCATGGTTGCAACTGCACCACCCACCAGAGTCACACTCGTGCACTTTTGAGTTGCTAAAGCCAATCCAAAGCCTTTAACGTGCTCATATACTTGCTAAACTCAATAATGGGTGTTTTGCAAGTAAATACATTTCCAGTACTCTCCTATCAGATAGATACTACTATTCTGCCCAATATTCTCATAGCCCTTTTCATTCCACATTCTCAGGAAATTAATAAATGTGAGCAATCAAGCACAACTCTCAAGATGGTATACACCAAGTCACCAGAAAAGTGGAAGCAACGATAAAATAAAGTGCTAAACTTAAAGCAGATGTATTGATACTATCAAGTTCCTATTTTCAAAGTCATCATGGCACAGTAGACTGCACAGCACTATGGTTATGCTCTTCACCCTCTAATCTATTCTGTTGGTGAGCTATGTCATATGTAGCATGGAGAACAAAAAAGACATAATAAACGAACATGATCAGGGTGCACACACCAAACCTGATGAATGACTGGTAATCCAGAGATCCCATGAGAAAAATATTCACTGCAATTGACAGAGATGGCAACCAGGGAACCAGGGGGACCCCCCACACCTTTGGAACCCTTTGCTGAGGTAGGAAAATAGAGACTCCCAATGTGCCCAAGAACCACAAGGGAACAATGATGGCATAACCAATCCACCCTTGTGGACTAAGACCCCAATAGGCTGATGTTCCAATGGAGGAACCAATTATAAGAAGCAAGAAGAACACCAACTTAGTCACACTGGCATTAGGTGTGGTTCCTTTGAGGTAGTACCTTCTTACCAGCAAAGCTATAGCCATCATCATAAAGATGAACAAAGTACTGATTGAAAGAAGGTTTGCTAGGATGTCTAAGCTTGAGAAGAAAGCAATGATGCCACTTAAAAATGTCACTAGCAAGGTTGCATGGACTGGTGTTTGTGTTTTGGGGTGAACCAGAGCAAACAAGGGAGGTATCATATGCACTCTTGCTATATGAGTTGTGTACCGAGCCTGGCCGAGTGCGCCAACAAGCAAGACTGTTGTCATCCCCTTGAGTGCACCTACTGCAACCAATACCTTGATCCAGTGCATCCCCACCCTGTCAAAGGCTATGGAGTATGCTGCGTTAGGATCACTGACCTTGTAATTCTGCATCATTACCAGAGACAGAGACATTACGCAATAAATCACAGTGCTAATAGACATAGAGCCAAGAAGACCCAATGGTATGTCCTTTGAGGGATTCTTAGTCTCTTCCGCCATGGTGGCAATAGCTTCAAATCCATCATATGCAAAGAAAATGATTGCTGCTGCTCTAAAAACTCCGGCAGTTCCGAATGGGAAGAAGGGGTGCAAGTTTGAGGCATGAGCATGCCAAAAGCTTGCCGCTATCACAAGAACAATGGCCAGTGTGTTCATAAGAGTCAAAAACCAATTGATGAAAGATGTTCCTTAGGTACTGGTCATGGCGGTCATGGATGCGATCCAAAGCACTGTGACTGCAATAGGGTCTAAGAGGTTGTAGCCTTCTGCAAGGCCCTTTACATGAATCCGAAACACATTCGGCTCACGGTTTAGCAGTGTTGCGAAATATGAAGTCCATGATCTTGCAACAGCAGCTGCACCAATGATGCCCTCTAACAAGATGTTGGCAGCAGCGATGAATGCTACAAAATCTCCGAGCTCGACGCGCAAGTACGCAAAAGAACCGCCTGCTACAGGAATTTCAATTGCAAATTCAGTGTAACATAAAACAGAGAGCATGGCAGAGAGGCCTGAAACTGCATAAGATAGAACGATCGCGGGGCCTGCATCTCTATGAGCTTCTTGGCCAGTAAGTACGAAGATGCCGGTACCGATGACCGAACCGAACCCAAACCAGGCAAGATCCCACCAATTCAGGCACCGTTTCATGTCGTTCACACTTCGTTTCCGGACTTCTGATACCTCTGAAAGTTCATCCGATCTAGCAAGAAGGCGGTCCTTGAATCGATTGCATGTCTGTGACAGAGCAGATCTATAACTGGACCAGCTCTGGAAGGACTCTCCTGGAATGAAATCATCCTTGCTCCATCGCCAGTAGCTTCATTAAGACTGCTTTCATTGGTTCCCATCTCTTCTTTCTTCTGTATTACAAATGAAACACTGTGAACTTGAAGATTTTAAAATTGGTTTCTGCCCTTCCTTCTAGCTATGAAAGAAAACAATGATTCGAAAAGATTTGAACCATTGACATGCGTTCTTCATACCCATCATCAGAGAAGATTTTGGGATATTGATGCAGGGAATCAGGACCGCAGATATGATACCAAAACTCACAATTAAACTAAATTATCTAATAAAATCTGAAAAATAAATGAAACTAACTAAACAAGAAATACCTGGAAACGAATCAAGAAATTAACTTATATATCAATTCTAATATATTAATAGATGATAAATTCTAGTTATATGACTTCAACTTCCTAATTTTCATAAACCTCCTAATTAAAGCAAGTTCAGCCTAATTACGAATATCGACTAGATACAGTGATCCAATATCTAAATACAAAAAAAAAAAAACTCAAAAAAATATCCAAAAAAGCAAAAAAGAAAACCCAACTGAACTCTATGGACCAGCAGCTGGAATAAATAATTACTTGGTTTTGAACTTCCACTGCTGGACTTAACCAGCAGCTGGACCAGCTTAGCCCTCATAAATTCTGCAACTGTCAAGACTGAAAAGAAATCTTTTAAACATTGCCATTTTTGCAATAATTTCCTCAATGGGAGCCCTCTTTGGAAAATTACATACGCAACTTTCACTTTTATGGTGTGTTTGGATACCCTGGATGAGAATTCTCACTAGTCCAGTGAGCTACCTGAAAATCAAGTAGGCAGACCCCAAAGGGGTTAGCGTAGTTGGAGAGGGCCTTGGCTGGCACACCACCGGTCGGGGTTCGATTCTCACCCGGACTCCCAGCAGAGGCCCTTGGGACAAGGGTCTTAGCCATGGCGTTTTGTGCCCCCGAGAAAAGCTACTAGGTCTCCAGACCCATAGGCAAGCTGGGGTTAGGCAGACTCCTACCAGTTATACAACTATACCATTGGGTTTTGAGCCTGCAACATCCCAACACAAGGTGACGTGCAGCACCTACTAGTTCCCTGCGTAAAACATAGAAAAAGTAGGCAGACCTTGGCCCAACCCATTGGATTATGGGATCTGCGGATGGTATGGGTCAAATTAGGTTTTACTGGATCCAGGTAAAATATTTGTACCAAAGGCTTAATGCACATAGACTATTTCTGTTTTAACAAAACACTTATCCATTTGTTTCATATAATTTTCATGAGAAATTGTTGAAATGCCATCCCTTTTCTCTCTTTCCCACCGGGAGTGAAACAAACATCAAACCACCATGGTAGAACAGTGCCATACGGGCACAAAATTGCCTAGTTTTTTCTCACCACCTACCATTTTTCATGTGTAAATCATTCCACACCTTCCTCTTATAGGAAAGCATTCCCTTAGGAAGGCTGAGCTAGCAAAATTTTGTAGAAGTCTCACGTTTCCGTGAAAGGCCCTTTCTTTTCATGGAAATGAAAGGAACGGGCTCTTATGTGCCTTAAGTAGGGGTGTCCAATGGGTCGGGTTTGACCCAAACTAGACCCATACCATACCTTGTAGGGTTAGGGTTTGGTGATAAGCAAAAAGGTCTAATTAGAATCTGGGTTGGACCCATAGGGTCCAATTAATATATGGATCAGATATGGTTTTTGAAATTTCATACCAGACCCAGGCCCCACCAGAGTTCCGACTAAGATCTTTAATTTTTCAAAGTAAAAAAGATAAAAAATATTATTTTATTGGGTATGGTTCATGAAATCCTTATAGGATCCAGGTATGGTTTCTCTTATGGTGAGTCTGATTAAACCAGGGTTCAGACCTGGTACCATCATCTCAAATCTGGTTTGGGTTTGGTTTCACCTGAGTCCAAATCAAACCCTACCTGTTGACACTCGGAGTCCAAATCTATTGTGGTTCTGAACCAAGGGTGCAAATGGCCGAACCTCTAAACCGAGTCCAACACTTTATGCGGGGTACAAATTACTAAAGTAAGATCCAAAAGGATATCCGGATTGGATTCAGTTTTGCACATTCAAACCATTTTCAGATTTGGATGGCATTTAGGTTTGTGACTTATATCAGATCCATGTTCAAAGATGTATCTAATTGGATACGTTTGCACATTTTACATGTAAAAACCATGATTTTTAACATTTTTTTACAAGATCCACTATCATCATAAATTTCAGCTCCTGGTCAATCTTGTATCATCGGATCCCATTCAGATTTGGATTCGGATTCAGATCGACTGCACAATATTCAGATTGCAGATATGAAACCGACAAGACATACCTGATCCATTTTCAGCCATTCTCTCTCTCTCTGTGTCCATTGGCCTTTTTTGTTCCACGTGCTTACCAACTTCGGCATCGGTCGCCGTTTCTCTCGATGAGTGCGCGAGCTGGTATCAAATGCTTACTCTTTAATTAAGCTTAACAGAGCAAGAGGTAGGCAGTTCAAGCTTGGATGCGGTATTCGGCAAGGTTGTCCTCTCTCTCCTTTGTTATTTAATGCCATCGCTGAGGGTCTCGTGGTGTTGTTCAAGAGGGCAGCAGATAAAGACAATCAATCACATCGGCATCGAAGAATTTCTCCATCATATTCTAACATATGTTGACGACATGATCTTTTTCAGCCACGCTTCCATGCAACAGATGCTGAGATTCAAGCTCATCCTCCAGTTTTTCGTCTCTCTTTCAGGTTTATTCCTTAATGACAGTAAATGTTGCTTGTCTATGTTCAATGCCTCATCTTCCTTATTGGCCGCCGGACAACAGATTTTTTGGTTGCGCAACTTCAGATTTACTTATTTTCTGTCTGGGTCTTCCTTTACAAATAAAGTGTATTCCCTCAGCCGCTTGGATTGTCACTATCCAAAAAATTTAGACAAAAATTTCTTTCTGTCAGGCATCCTACCTATCCATCGCCGATCAACTTACCCTTATTAGGCACGTCTTGTCCTCTATCCCGGATTTTTTTATGTCCATGTTTCTGATGCCCAAGGGTGTGAAAAAGAAGTTCTCCAGTTTGATGACAGATTTTCTTTGGTCTGGTTGCCACCTTAGGACGAAGCATCACCTGGTTGGTTGAAACTCCTTGGTGTTACCAAGGCGTATGGCCGGTCTGGGGATCTTCGCTCCTAGACTAAGGAGTATTGCTCTCGTCGTGAAACAATGCTGGATAGCACATCATCCAGGCAATCTGTGTGCTCCTCTGCTCCATGCTAAGTACAGTTTTCTTGAGTCAATCCATTATATTCGTCGTCCCTATAGGCTACATATCTCGCACTTGCGTTGCATGTGGCTTAAGGTCATGTCTTTCGTCCTCATGCAAGATGGTGATCTCGGTCTTGATGCACAGTTTTTATAATGGACAATTACGCCTAGCAGCGTTTTGTGCACCAGAACTCTGTATCGGTCTCTTCTTTCTCAGGGGGCTGACTGGCTTCCTGAGCGTCTTTTATGGGCAAATGGGTCAACTCTCCACTCTAAGTTCTTAGCGTGGTTAATTTTACAAGATTGGGTACATACAAACAACTTTCTTAATTATGTGAGTTTTTAGTATCCGAGTAGGTGCATTTTTTGTCGAGCGGTAGAAGAATCAACCTATCATTTGTTTTGGGCCTGCCCAATCTATGTGGTTCTCTTTAAAAGTAAGTGAAATCAACTTTGAAGTAATTGTGGGACAAGAATCCTTTGTGCTTGACCTTCTGTGAGGTTTACTGCAGCAAGCCAGTGACGGTTGATCCACAAGAACTTGTGGATGACTCCCAACAATGCAATCTTTAGTTAAATTTCGGTTGTTTTTAGTAAGCTCATCAATTGCATCTTATGTGTACGCAATTTTGCACATCTCTTATGATGCTATCCACCCTCTTCAGCTGCTTCCTGAAGACCCCCATGACTCAGTAATGTTGATGTTTCTTTCGTCTCTCTCTCTCTCTCAACAATAGTGAAGATGCATCATCTGAGAATTTCATGCGCGCACTTCATCCCTCCGCAATCCCTACCATCGTCTTCAAACCATTCTTCTTTCTCTCCAACCTCACCAGCCACCACTCGGAGCCCATCAACCCTTCAATTCCCCCAAACCCATCAAACTCCGCATCAGAATGCCGTTCCTCTCTCATCTATACCACCAAAAGACGGTGGGTTTCTCAGAAGGAGGTCAGAAACTGATGAATGGAACTCCTTCATCAAGAGTCATGTTCAATTGGGTCGCTGCGACCGAGCCATATCTTCCTACCAATGTATGTCTCGTCGTGGAGTCGAGCCCAACTCGGCTACCTTTACTCTGGTGCTCAATGCTTGTGCAACCATGGTGGATCTGAAACAGGCCATGCTCGTTCACAATGACGTAATTAGGTGCAAATTATCGTCCAACAGCATCCTCTGTGCCACCATCGCCAATGTATATGCGAAATGCGGTCGTTTTGATCTTGCATTCCAAATGTTCGACAGAATGTCTGAAAGGAAAGTTACCTTACCAAAGACCCAAGATGCACGACATGGAACCAAAATCCCCTCGTTAGTCTCACAATATGGATTGCAGAGAGTCCAAAATGGTATCCCAGACCAAATGTTTGACAAAATGCCTCAAAGAGACGTTGTTGCTTGGACGATGCTCATGCATGATGCAGTCAGAGATAGACGGTTTGACATGGCAGTTGGTATGTTCCGCTTCATGATGGATGACGGGATCATGCCTGACCGGTTTGCATTGGTCAGCCTTCTCTCTGCAGTCGCTGGTTTGGGGGACGTGAGACTTGGGATGGAAATTCACTGTTATTTGATACGGAATTGTTTTCAGCTCAATGAGTTCTTGGTGGGTTCTCTGGTGAACATGTACACAAAGCATGGGAAATCTGATTTTGCAAAACGGATTTTTGATGAAGAGGGCTTGATGAATGTCGCTGCATGGACGTCACTGATCTTGAACCATGCCCGAGCTGGCAAAGCACATGACGCTATGAACATGTTCAAGAAGATGGCAGGTTCTGGCTTGTTACCGTCTTCGAAAACTTTGAGTGTGATCCTTACAGTAATTTCTGAATTGGGGGGTCTTCGAATGGGAACTGAGATGCATGGTTATGTTATTCGAAGGGGATTCAATTCAGATTCTTTTTTGTGTGTAGGTCTGATTGATATGTATGCAGAATTTGGATCACTGAAGCATTGTCGCTCACTGTTTGATAGCTTGCCTGATAGAGGGGTGGTTGAATGGACTGCAATCATAAATGCATTTGCAAAGCATGGTGAAGGGCCAATCGCGTTGTGGTTATTTAATGGTATGCGCCAAGCTGGAATCCAACCAGATGCCATTGCTTTTACTGCAGTTTTGTCAGCATGCAGTCGATCAAGCATGGTGGAAGAGGGACTCAGGTTTTTCAATTCCATGATTGGAGATCATAAAATTAAACCAAGTGAAGAACACTATGCTTGCTTGGTAGATTTGCTTGCAAGAAGTGGGAGACTTGAGGATGCAGTTGATCTAATTGATGGCATGGAGTTGAGAAGAGATGGAGGAGTATGGGAAGCTGTTCTATGTTCTTGTAGAGTCCATGGCGATGCGAGTTTGGGGGAGTATGCTTCAAAAAGGCTAATGGAAGTTGAACCAGAAAATACTTCATCTTACATTCTTCTTGCAGACATATATTCAGCTGTGGGCAGAAGATCTGAGGCACATAAGCTAATGGAAATAGTGACATGGTGGAAGCGAATAGGATAGGCAGAGAAGTTTGTGAGCTGGCAATTTTGACTCGTGCTTGGATGTCACTTGATTGGAATTGCTTCGTGATCACTGAGTTCACTTGCCAATTGCCAGGGTGAGGGGAAACAACTCCCGACATGAAGAGACTGTTAAGTTATTTCAAGTTCCGATCCTCCATGAAAATCCTGGTCAGCTTATAAGTGGGAGAACCCTGAAACTTTGCACCTTGACCTCCAATAAATTCAGGTGGATGAGTGAGTTTCAAGCTGCTCCTTCTGCGTATAGTTGCCAAACTCTGCAGACTAAAAATATAGACCATGAAGTGCCTAGTTCTGGTTCTAACTGAATGAGGTGGTACAGTTTCATTGATCCACTCCACACAAGGGCTGAAATTTTGGATAGTTGGATGAAGTTTCTTTTCTGAAATAAAAAGGAACTCCACATTTACTTTGTTTCAACACCTACTGCATAAGTGCATATTATTTTGCTTTTGTGAATTCGCTGCTTATCATATTTTCATGTGAGAAACAAGCTTGTATGTCATAGCTGGATCAAGAGACACTATCTTGCCTGAGAGGTCCCTATACAAATGAAAGGAACACAGAAAAAGTGCTAGACCATAGCTGTAGTAACCAGACTCGATTGCTGGTTGAACTGGTTCGACCATGACTTTGTTATTAATCAAGTTCAGTTTAGGAACATAGCTGATTTTTTTCATTAAAAACAGAACAACCAACTGCTCTCCTGATTCAACAAGTGTATTGGCAAACCATTTGAACTGATGCAGGATTAACAACATTCATCAAGCTATCCTCAGCTTAGCCATCAAATCAAGAAAAGGGGGGGGGGGGGGGGGGGGAAGAAAAATGAAAAAAAAAGAAGCTAATTCAAAAAAATAAATCAAAATTTTCTATTTCAATCAATGAATCTTCTTTTTAACTACTAACCATTTACTATACGTCAAAAATATACATATCATTCTTTGCTGTTGCGGCTCTCAAATTCTAAGGTACCCGACTTTTACTGGAAAATGCTTGTACACGTTGTTGGCCTGTCAGCTTTTGAAGGGAGTTGTTTTTTATTCCCCATAACTTTCCATGTTCCAAGCATTTTTCCCTCTTGTTTTGCATTTTTTTGCTCGTTCTCTCAATGCCCTCTTCCTGTTTTTCCTTGTCCTGACGAAACTCAATCATGGGAGTCTGCCCACATTTCCGCCAAGTATTTTTCACACTTACTGCCGTTGATATCCTTGGTGCTTGCCATTTCTGTCTTAACAATATGTGAGGCAGCCTCCCCATTCTTTATGTTGTGCCGGTATTCCACTGCTATCTGTTCAAAAATTTCTACTTCAAACATGTTTATTTTGATTCTGGGCTTCATGAGATCCCTTACATATGCAAAACTCAACTGATCCCTTGGATTAAAAGCTTCCAACTCGTTAAATAGTAAGCATGAGAATAAATTACTTCTGATTCCATGTTTCCTTAGTATCAATGCAGTATCTGGAACATCTGAGTTGCAAGAAACAGAGAAGTGTTATGAAAAGATAAAAGGACAAGGAAAAGTAGGCAAAATAAGTATAGCTTAGATTAATATTGTTTTCTTACTTTCATCTTTTCCTTTTTTCAGTAGCATTTTCTATGATCATTGAATTTTTAGCAGATTGGCTGCCCTATGAAACAAGAGGTGGCGCTTGCCCATAAAAATCCAACTTGGGTGGCCTTGTAGACTTTTTCTTAGACTTACTTTCGGTTTTCCATGAAACAACCAAGAAGGTTTCCATAGAGTAACCTCCATTATCCTTTGGCATTCTCATGAATGGATCAGCTTTTTGCAAAGAGACACTTCTTGGTGTGCCAAGATATAATATTGTGCCTATATGAATTTAATCTCCGACTTCCCCATGTACTTTATAGGATAAGAAATCACTAAATGTTCTCTTCATCTCTAGTTATTTAGTCCAATATCTGGTTTTCCATATGGAGTTGTATGTAATGCTCTCCATCTACGAGTGATTTCTTCATGGTTTGCAAGTTTTTGAGAGCTCTCTGCTTTGTTTAAATAGAAGCAGTTTGAACACCATTTCTTTTAAGCCGAGTTCCTCACTTTTGATGAAATTAGAACAGTTCTCCGATCTTCAATCAGTAATATGCAGAGATAAAAAGAGATGAGAGAAGATCATTTTACCAGTTGTGTAGGGTAGCTTTTTTCTACTCCATGGCTGCAACCCATTTTCACAGTAAGCCTCCATTTGTTCCCTCAAAGATTGAACATCTCCCCACTTCTTCCATCTGGCAGTTGCCATGGCTTCTTCCATGGTGTGAATGTTGAATGGGTGCTTCGAAATAGCAATATCAGCATTCTGAGAAACAAGTAGGGAATGAAGCAGCAGCAAGGGGTCTGCTGTTAATTGCAGCTTTGCGTCCACCCAAATGCTGTAATGGGCATTAGGGAAAAGCCTGTGAATCAGGTGTTTGGGTATCACCCCATTCATGGCTGGGTTTTCATAGGGCA
The DNA here is from genome assembly GCF_984573655.1 of Nuphar pumila. Classification (NCBI taxonomy): domain Eukaryota; kingdom Viridiplantae; phylum Streptophyta; class Magnoliopsida; order Nymphaeales; family Nymphaeaceae; genus Nuphar; species Nuphar pumila. The sequence continues at coordinate 83,126,578 of NC_143258.1, forward strand.
GTTCCCCTAAAACTTTCACTATTCTCCATGCCCCAATCTTATTCTTTCTTGTTTCATTGATCATCATATTATGAGCGTTAAGTCCTTTTATTGTTTGGTCATCGACGAACATGAAGAAGCATGCAGTCTGCAATGTTGTGGACCCCAACCCTCTTGGCTGTCGAATCTTGTCGTGGTTCCCGAAGATTGCAGACACAACCACTAGTCCTCTGCAATTCCCCATGGCCAATCCGTCTGATTTCATAAAGGAACATAAGTTTTAATCCTGGTTTTGAGCAGAATTGACAGTCATAACTAAATTTCACAAAGCCCAGAAATAAAAAATTGCCCAAATTTCTACATTATTTTGAGCGTTTTCTTCAATTTCCAGTAATCTGTAGCATCTAATTCACAATATGTTCCTTTAGGTTATTTCCAAAAGATTCCTTTGAAAATCATAACATTGATCATTAGCATTTGGATTAATCTAAAACCAATGTAATACAATGGAAATAGGTTTATATTCTACATTGTGTAGGATAGAAGAAACGGTAGAATTAGAGTTTCCAAGATTAAATCTGAGAATCACCAATGTTGCTCCTTTTACATCTCACAATGAACCCCAAAACAAAAGGAAAATCATCTGCATACAAAAGATGAAAGGGAAACTCTAATTACTCCCACTATGCTATTTAACAAGCGGAAGCATATGTTCCAATTGCGCATTTCGCTTTTCAAGTCAATCTTCCCCTCCAATTAACAGTCATTAAAAAATTGTCATGAAATTCGATTAAACGTGTCATTAGGGAGTAATTGTGCCTAACCTGGTAAGATTAATTGAAGGTTAATTCATTGCAGAATCCAATAAAGAATACAAAAAATTCCTCCTCACCCAGCATCACAGAATTCAATAAAGAACACCATTTTTTTCTCCTAACTAAATATTCTATTCCAATAGGATACATGTAACATAATCTGCTCATTGATTATTTTTTCTTTATTGGTTTTTGATAATCAATGCAGGGCTCATCAACTACACAATTACTGCCATAAAATTAAAAAGAATGGAAAACAAAACGGCACTAACAGAGCACTTCTTACCAGAGCTGCTAACCTTGAATTCCCTCATGAACCCACACGGGATCTCCCCCTCATTGAAACTAAAGAAAGTTCTCCTTTCCTTGGTGCTAAAATTCCCAGCAAACGTGCTCCTTGGCTCAGAAAAATATCTCAATCTCTGCACCTCCTCATGCAGAGAAGAATTCCTCATGGAATCTTGAATATCTCTAAATACCAAACCATAATCTGCAACCCCAACAAAATAAAACACCATAGAATTCAACAAAACAAGGGAAAGCAAAACACCACCAAAAAAAGAAGGGGAAAAATGAACCAAAGATTAAAAAAAAAAGATGGTTACCCATGAAACGAACGAAGGTGGTGCATGAGGAGCGTACGGTTGGGATTGCGTACTTGTGCTCTCCATAGGAGGCCGGGTAGGAGAAGAGTGAATGTTGGATGGGATCTGACGGTTGAGATCTGGGGATGCATCTTCTAGAGAGAGTGGATGGGTGAAAGAGCAGGAAGAGGGTGAAAGAGAGGGAGACGAGAGAGAAGGAGAAGAGGAGTTTGGATTGCAGAATCATCGACGACGACGACTTTCCCATTTACCAAAAAGCCGGTGTCCTTCCGTTGCATGGTTATGAAATATAGGTAATTGAGAGAGAGAGAGAGAGAGAGAGAGAGAGAGATTGTTTCTTTGTAAAATAACCAAAAAGCCACTAATATCCCTTTATCCCATTCCTATACCATTACATTTAAGAAATTGCCTTGAAGATCCCCTCTTTAATAAAAAAATAACATGAAACCATGTTTCCCCATCATTGGTCAACAAGAGCAACAATAATAATTATAATATAATAATAGTATTATTAGTATAATTAGATTATTTGAACTTCAGATTCATAATGCAACTCTACCCACTCCAGTGATCTAATTCAACTAGTAATTTAGTAACATCACAAAGAGATTGTTAGGAGACTTGTCTGCCAAATTTAAGTAAAACTTATGCAAAAATGCTGTGTAACTTACTGAACTATAATGGGGCTGTATAAATCAGTTTTGGTCTTGGTTTGCATTAAATTGTATATTCAAAACATCCTGGATCTTATGTTAAGCTTAGGCTTGGGGAGGTCAAACTCAGATGTTAGCTCTTAACTAGAAGATGATATACTGCTTTGCTTTGGCTTGATATACAGGCACAATAACTAGAGTTGATAAAATCCCCAATAGGCATTGAGTTTTCCCATAGAATTCAAACCATATTGCTCGTGTCATTCCTTCAGCATTTAACTAGCAAGTTTGCGGAGTTCACTAGGCTTGCTATTTCTTTGATATAAGAGACTTTACAAGTGTTAATTTTGAGTCATTAAACATAATGACGTGATTGAGTAGCATGTATCTAATTAATTGATCAGAGTCCAACATCATGGGTTTAGACTTGAGATTGACTCTGATTTCCTAATTAGGTCTGATTAGCCATATACTGGTCAAATGCATGAGCCAAATTGATCTTAATTGAACTTATTTGGGTTTGGATGGGAGAGTTGATTTGGCAAAAACTCTACTTGGAAGCCAGATTTGCAAGGAAGATGGGAAGGGAGATAGGGATTCATTATCTCCTACTGTTTGGAACTTTGGATTTGATACATGGGATTGAAAATGGGGCTATGTTAGGTAGGGTGGTCTTGGGGGCTCACCTAGGGTTTTTCTTGCTTCGACGAGAGTTCGTCGTCATAAAAAGAAAATGGATTGAAAATGAGAAGACTGGGTTTGAGAAATGAGATTGAAAATGAGGGTGGAGAATTGGAGATAGGCGTAAAGATGAAGAGCAGATCAGGTCACTTTTGGAAAGTCATTTTGACATCCTCACCACCCATTGCTTCTATCCTACTGTTCTTTGTGCAATGGGGGCACACCAAAAAAATTAATGATGACATCATCATTAGCAATCATAATGGTGACCCTTTATCACTATAATGGACGGTGAGGATGTCAAATCACTTTCCAAAAGTGATTTGGCAAATCTACTCTCTTAAAGATGACCTCTTATCTCTCCATTTCAACTATACTCACATGAGAATGCAATTGGCAAATCTACTCTTATCACCCATTTTTATCTTTATAGAACACCCTTCTCATCTCTCCCAAAGAGAGCTTAGGTAAATGAATCTTTATGATACCCAAAAATTAAAAGTTTGGAATTCATTCATTTTTTTCCTTAAAACTTCAATTATTTTTCCAAGAAAAAAAAAACAAAAGAGGTCATGCAAGGACTGAAGGGCAGTTTTGGGTATTGAGAGACTAAAAAGACAAATATGTCAAAATAGATCTTTCAAAAATGAACTGCAAGTAGAGACAAGAAGGACAGTTATGACAAAGTGCAATATTCTTTTAGGTGAGATTCCCAAAGTTGATTGAAAGCAAGGGTTAACAGTCTGTCAGCATTCAAAAAGATAGTTCAGGGGAGGTACCAGACTGTCTCAGCTAACATGTGGGACCACCCATTCCCTCACAACGCCAGCCACTACTAAAGTATACTCGTCCTGCTTCCTGCAATGACCAAATTGCCCTGTTTGTATAACCATCAGAAAATTAATAAGATTTCAGGAAATTGAGATTTAAATTCTGATCTCTGTTTGGATCACCAAAAATTCCAATGAAAATTTTGAGGATGTTATGAGCTTAGTTACTGGAAGGTTCTTGCTATATGAGAAAGGCCACACAACTTGAAAAAATCCATGGAGCTTGCGACAAACCCTTCTCAAGGGGGCGATATACGAACACATTTTTCAAGCAAATGGGTGCAGTTTCCTATGAAAACATGGAGCCGACATGACTGACCATTTGTTTCACCCATTGTGGGAAATGGAATGGGCTCCTTGGGAAAGCACTTTCCTTCGCGAGTGTCGAATTCGAACAAAAAAAATGGCTTCATGCACCTGAGTGTGTAACAAACGCTCTCTCAAACAACCACAAGGGTTGGCTCAGTGGCCAACGTGGTGGTTGACTGGTTGTGAGGTATTGATAGCTTTTAGAGGTGGATCAGGTAAGGCAGGGTGGATCACTCAGGGTTTTTCTCCTTTTGATAAGGGTTAGAAAAATGTTTCCAAACTTAAAGGGTATTTTTGTAATTAGGCAAAAGTTGGCACCAAGTAAATATTCTCGCTAACCTCCCCCACATCAACCCTTTCTTGTGTTGTTTTGTGACTTGGTCCATAAATGAGACCCAAAATAATAATAAAATAATCATACGGATCCGCTTGTTATGCTGCCAAAGCGCACCTCCGAAAATGGACTGAGTTCAGTTGGATGCCCAACCCAGATCCAACACTTTTTAACGCATATGGATCTTAACATAAGGTTCAGACGTTCGTTTGCAATGATTCCAAATTATGTTATCTAATTTGTTGATCCAGATTCAGATCAATATTTTCTGTGTTACACATAGGGATGTCAATGGGTTGGGTTTACCCAGACCGACCTGAACCAAACCCTATAGCATCTGGATATGGTGAAAAATAATAAGACCCGATTAAGACTTGGGTCCAGAACGATTAACCCGGGTATAGTTTGTGAAATGTTGTACTAGACTCGGACCTGACCTGAGTTCCGATTAAGAGCAGCAAATTTTTAATGTAAAAATGATAAAAAAATATGGTTTTACTAGGTATGGTCCAGGTCTGGTTCATGTAATTCTTATCGGATCTGGGTATGATTTTTCTTATAGTGGACCCAGCAGGTAATACTAGACCAAAAAACCGAGTCCAAGTCTGGTTCCACCTGAGTCCGAATCAAACCCTACCCGTTGACACCTATAGTTACACATAATATGCAGTGGTGCTGCATCATGCATAGCCCACAGTCAGGCATCTTGGCATCTCTGGAGATGGGTGTGGTCTCCATCTTGAGAAATGTTGAGATGGGCGGCTGTCAGAGGCGTCGCTGCATAAAAAAAAATGCCTTCGTTTTTTATTGAATTGGTGCTCGGATCAGGATCAAATTCAGTTCACCTACGTTTGTACTTTTTTCCAAAAACGGGCCTCACTTTTTTTAAAATTCTTGATATGAACCATAGTTTTTCTAGAAACCGCGGTCAAATGTTGAGGAACCTCAGGTCAATATATATCACCTTGTAAAATGTCCTTGTTTTTTTCGGTTTGTTGTATAATCTTTTGTTTTTTTTAGAGTACAATCTTCATCCGCATAAGAAAGAAGGAAAGAAATATTTTGAACTATCGACTATATATAAAGGTCGTTATTGTAATTTCAGGTATGATTTAACCTGTCTTAGTAAATAATAATAAAGGTAGGGCCTTGTTTGGTAGGGACCCATATCAGCAAATTCAAAAAAACTGAGGCTCATTTTTTAAAATTAGAAGAAAAAAAGGTTGGCCCTAAACAGATTTTTTTCATTTATATATCTTTTGGACGACCTTCTTGGGGGCAAGTGTAAGCCCACAGAGTTGACAACGCAGGAAGAGCCAGCACGACTAGGTCTCGAACATGGAGTTTCGACTCTATTATAAGATCCAACTTGGATTCGAATATAAGTCCAGACTCAACTTTCAAGTTTTGGGTACCTTGTTGGGTCCAGAATATTCTGGCCCATATCCAGTCTGTTTGCATCCCTAGGTCCTAGTTTATTGAGCCGTCCAATTTATCGATGGATGGCAGAATATTATATATAGCTTTTGCTACACAACTAAGTGAAAAAAAAAGGTTAATATTTACACTCAACGTGGTTGCAATGACCTGTCTGACAGCCATTCATCTTGGCATTTTGTGTGATAAGTTTGATGTCTATCTCGAGAAATGTTGAGATGGATGTAGGGGTGGTAATCGGGTCGGGTTGGCGGGTTGGCGTGTCAGCATACCTCAACCCGAACCCGACCCGTTTATTAAATGGGTCGGCTGTGGCAAACACAAACCCGACCCGTTTAATAAACGGGTAACCCGACACGACCCACCAACCCATTTAATAAATGGGTTGGGTCGGGTAAACGGGTTTTCAGGTTGGCGGGTTGGCGGATCGGGTTGGCGGGTGGGGTTGACAGGTCGGGTTGGCGGGTTGACCCACCCGTCTAACCCATTTATTAAACGGGTCAGCCGGGTTGGCGGGTTGGCATACCCCCAACCCGAACCTGACCTGTTTAATAAATGGGTTACGCGAGTCGACCCGTTTATTAAACGGGTTGGCTTAAGCCCAACCCGAACCCGAACCCGCCTAAGAGGCGGGTTGGCGGGTCGTGTCAGAAATTGCCACCCCTAGATGGATGGTGAAAGTGATGTCTATCTCGAGAAATGGTGAGATGGATGGTTCACAGTAGTTGATGAAAAAATAGATTAATAAAAGTTGGTCTAGACGCTTACTTTAAAATAGATTAATAAAAGTTGGACCCACATTGCTGTTATATGTCTTTTTTTTCAAATTTGATTTAGGTGTTGCAGAAGTAGCTTCAAAACCAAGTATATCTCACCAGCTTTGAGTGGCCGTGTGAACCACGTATATGATAAAGATCTCAGCATAGGTTAGGTGTGATGATGATGGTGATGATGCTAATAATGATAAAAATTATAGCATTATGTATCTCACACACACACATATATATATATATATATATATATATATATATATATATATATATATATATATATATATATATATATATATATATATATATATATATATATATATATATATATATATGTATGTTAAGCTATTTACACTGGAAAAATATAGCAGTATGGCTAGACTACCAATCTTTTGAAAGACTACACATGATTAAAGGTATTTTTGTTTTACGCCAAATAAAAAAAAAAAATTACTCGAACTGTTTCATGGTAAACCATCTTCGAATAAATGAAATGGACTTGTTTACTTTTCACTTGGCATTATAATATTAAATTTTAATAAATAAAATAACAAATGAACATGGTTGCCCCAAGGGGGGGTTGGCCTAGTGGGGTGGGGGCCTTAGCTGCTAGACAGGCAGTCAAGGTTTTGTTGGCATGGGTATCACCCTTCTAAGCAAGTCAATAAGTAGCATAGGCCCTCTGGGCAGGGGTCCTAGCCTTGAAGTTTTAGGCTGCTGGTGCGATGACTGTGAGTATGACAGGCTGAGCCAGTGTGACTAGGTCGTTGTGCCGGGTGTGATTTCTTCGGGTTATAAATTAAAAAAAAAATGAACATGGTTCCTTAGACAACATGAATACCAAGTCGCAAGGTTGCTCATATGTCAAATAATGTCCTAACTCAGCTTATGGATTCAGGTTAACCCGGTTTAGCTTGCTCAAGGATCCAATTCCTATTCGTAGAATGTCTGATGAAGCGAACCATGTCATCATCATCAAGCCTTGTCCTGGTTACCACTTGGATTCTCCTCCTCTTCATCAAGTGGTTGTCCCATATCCACCACCAGACTTAGGTCCAAATTGGGTAAATGCTTGACCAGGTTCTGATCCATTTCTTTCCTTGGTTCCATTCTAGGTTACAAATTCAATTTGGCCGGCATGGCTTATAGGACATTTATGAGACTGATCCAGATCCAAGATTCCCTTTTCATGTCATGTGACATTAGAACCTATGGCCTATGGGTCAAATATTGGTGATATTTTGAAAATATTGCAAAAATGCAATAAATAAGCTGTTTCAAATTAATGTTTAAAAGATCAAGAAATTAAAGACATTATCGTATTTTTACTTCAATGAAAATAGTGATAATAGATTCTTGTCACCAAAATCTTGAAAATCCACGTTTTTATTTTGTATATATTTTATATCTCCATTTTTCTTATCTTTTTATACATGTTTGATTAATTTATTTTTGCCAAAGAAGAACAATTAGAAGAAATCAAGTTGGGTTTGAAGTAGGGTTGTCAGTGAATTGAATTTTATCAGATATCTGACTTGATTTGATTCCATTTAGTTGCATTTGGTAAGCCAAATCCATATCCAATTGTAATAGGATGCATATATGATTTTGATTTTTTGCTACGGAATCCAGCAAATATCTGAATTCATTTACATGTCAAAAATAGATCTGATATGAGATTTTCACCGTCAGAATTCAAATCCATTCAGCCAACATCCAATTAATTGAATATGATAATGACCACATGAGTCCTGTTTCAGATCCCTACAAGATCCATTTGGAAACCTGACTTTTTCTTAGGAAATATCAATCCCTAGGATTAAAAAAAAAGAGACTAAGGGTACATTTGAAAGAGAGAAAGATGTAGGAAAAGTGATGCAAAATAAAAAGAATCATATGGATTTTTTTGACCATTTCAAACTAGAGACTTTTTTCGTTGGGAGACTTTTTCTAAAAAGTACACTTTTTTATAAGAAACATTCTTTCACTACCTCTTTTGGAGAAATGTTTTCTACCGATACCATTTCACCATCACCACCACCCTCGTACTCTTTTCTCATTTTTTCATATTTTCTCACACCATTTTTCTCATGATCTACAAAACAAGTGAAAAACTTTTTTTTTGAGAACTCATATCAAAAACTTTCTTTTTCCTATGAGAGTCTGTCTCTTCCAAATGTGCCCTAAATATGTCATGTTGAGCCACCGCTGTTAGGTCTATCATCTTTAAATATCAAACAAAAAATTTGTCAATGGTATGTTCCAGAATGCACGGTTTTTCAACTACCCTGTGAGAAGTTACCACGTGTCATCAATCCTGGCCGACCTACCACGTTGGAATTCGACCGTTTTCACACGAAATAGGCCGCGTGAAAGTCTTTGACTGCCACCCTGTTCGAACGGCTATATTTTCTCTTTCTGACCCTTCAGACCTCTATAAAACCCCCCTTGAGATCCTAACATCTCTTCATCCCATAGCCTCTCTCTCTCTCTCTCTCTCTTTGCTTAGTAGACACAAACTTTCCCACCCCATCTCACTTTCTCACTCTAGATCCAAATCCTTTGTACCAACAACACCTCTTCTCTTCTTCTTTTCCTCTGTTTCTCTCTCTAGAAACTTGATCCATGGAGTCTTCAAGGCTTGCAACTTTCTTCTCCCTTCTCCTTGTTCTTCTTGTTGCCACGTTGAGCACTGTCTCTGCTCAGATTGCATCGGAGCCCTCGCCTGCGCCGACGAGTGCTTCCTCGATGACTTTTCCTGCATTCAGCGCTGTTGCCTTTGCATCTTTGATGTCGATGATGGCGTTGTTCTTCCGCTGTTGATGATGCATATGAGGCTATTTGATGGTTGATGTGGCCGGAATTCTGGTTTTCCGGCGAGGATTTTGTGGATCCGGTTCTATTTTCTAGACTAGTACTATTATAGAGGATAGTGATGTTCATTTCTTTTGTTTCTTTATGGCTTTGTTCTTTTGACAATTATTAATTCTTGTTCCCCTTGTTGCTTATAAAAGGGGAGCATGGAGTTGGGATTGTGTTTGTTGATGGGATTATTTTGATTGTATATATATTAGAATAAAATAAATGGTTGATTAGTTCATTTGTATATGCCATGAGTTTTTTGTGTGTTTTTTTTTTGAGGGAATCCCATATAAAATTATTTCTTTTGACCATTATAAATTCTTCTCCCCCTTGTTGCTTATAAAGGGGAGCATGGAGTTGGGATTATATATATATATATATATATATATATATATATATATATATATATATATATATATATATATATATATATATATATAGCAGTGGACTCGGGCTTGGGACAAAGGTCTCCACCCCTGTTTTGTCTCAAAATTCTATCTTCCATCTTTGCCTTCATTCCTGCATGATTTTAACCTCCATCCCGGCCTTTATTACCATTTCATGTCCTCCATTCCTGGTCCAAACAGGGCGGGGCTCTGTTTTCCTTTGGTCCACTGCCATCTTTAAAGAAGGATCAGGGATGGAGCGGGGCAAGGGGGGGTTCGATGACAGGGACGGGGCGGGACGGGACGGAGGAAAGAGTAAGTCCATCTCCGCCTCTATCCGGGTTTTGATTTTAACCTTCATCCCTATTTTCATCCTCGTTTCAATGTCCTCTATCCCTGATCCCATAAGGGGTGAGGCGGAGTGGGGCCTGTTACCCCTAGACCATTGCCATCCCTGTATATATATTTGAATGAAATAAAATGGTTGATTGATTAATTCATTTGTATGCCATGAGTTTTTTGTTTTTTGGTTATAGGGGAAGCATCATGTTGATGGATTATTTTGATTGTACATATATATTTGAATGAAATAAATGGTTGATTAGTTCATTTGTATATGCCATGAGTTTTTTGTGTTTTTTTTTTTGTTTTTGAGGGAATCCCATTGACAATTATTTCTTTTGACCATTATTAATTCTTCTCCCCCGTTGTGACTGTATATATTTGAATGAAATAAATGGTCATTTGTATATGCAAGTCTTTTGATTTTTGGTTTTGAGGGAGAATCCCGTGTGAAATTATTTATGGTGTTGTGGGCCCTACTGCTTGATTATAAACAGCCTGTGCCAGTGCATCTGTTTGGGAGAAAATAAATGGTCTTATTAGATTATCTGTTTTCTCATGTGAGGTGGCTGTAGAATTGGCCCTTGGTGTGTTGTGAATGATACGAAAACAAGAGGGGGACGGGCTTTGTGAACTCATTTGCCTTCATAAACAAATCTCCTTTGTCGAGTTTATGTGGACGCGACGGGCTTAATTCGCTAAGAGCCCGTTTGTTTCATTCCTATGGAAAGGGAATGAACCTTTATTGGGGGGGCTTTTTTTCAGGGAAAATGAGGAAGGAACCGAGGCTCTCTACTTGGGGGGCGGCAACGTGAACTTTGTTTCATTCCTTTGGGTGTTTGTACTTCACCACTATGTTTGCTTCAGGTCACCATCATTGGAAAATGGAAATGCCATGCCGGCACTTTTTCTACGTACCTCTAGGGCCTGTTTGTTTCATGAAAAAAGAAAAGAAAAAAACAAAATTGCTTTCCCATCCTAGGTGTGAAAACAAACACTCTTATGCCCATGAGATGGGTCCCACATCTTCGATGAAAACAACTGGTTTTCCGTGAAAGCCAGCTGTGAAGGGTTGGTATTGTTTCCAAAAGGCACTGTCCAAACAACCTGGCCAACTGTGGAGTACACCCAGCTTCGGCCCTGTGGGCTCCGTTAATTTGGTGGCATTCACAACCCTCTCTAGCCGTCAACTGGGTCGGATGTACGCCGATATCCAATCCGGATCTGATTAAAAAATCATATTGTTTTTTCAGTATTAATTTTTCATTGAAATAAAAAACTTGAATCTGATCAAAACCAAAATCCGACTAAGATCCGAATCTGATAAGTGTAACTATCGGGTTTTGGTCTAGTCGGATCCGGATTCAGTTCTATCTTTTTTCATCCGACTCCAAATCTGATTAGGTCAGATCCGATTAAGCTGGATCGGACCAGTTGAATCCCTACGTCCATTGTAGGGTCATTGGTGCCGTTCTGTCAGCAAAGTGAACAACATCAGATATTTGTGAGGTTAGGAAATTAGAGGTACAGTTTGCAAATTTATGAAACACTTTCGCACCTGATTAAGTAGGCCAATTTTTGCCCAAAAGAGGGCATTTGTTTACACACCCAGGAAACGCAAATCTGGCAAAACCATAGATATCCTATCAATCCAACTCTGTTTTAATCAAAACCATATCCGATTATAATCAAATGCAGATATGGCTTTGATTTTTTGCTACCCAATCAGACGGATATCTAAACAACAGGATTTGAAATGAGCTTTCACCATCCAGGTCCAAATCTGAATATGTTGGGCTAATATCCAATTAGTGATATCTGGTATTGATCACACCCGAACTTGAATCCAAACAATTTGCATATCTCTCTCTCTCTCTCTCTCTCTCTCTCTCTATATATATATATATATATATATATATATATGTGTGTGTGTGTGTGTGGGTATGTGCTAAATGAAACATGCTAAATGGGTTTTTCTGCTCTTCAAGTATTTTTTTCACAATTCCAACCCCATAAATGTGTTAGACATGGTCGACTTATGAGGAATCCACACCTGGATCATGTGTTTTCGATGAAAAAAAATGATATTTGGAGCCTAAAAATGTTACATGTATCATTATATGTATCAAGCTCGTTGGTGTCAAAACATCAGATCCCCCTTGCACACCACAGGGTACACCTTTCATTTGGGTTTTGAACTTGTGACTCCTTCAGCTTGGTGACTTTCACGAGTTAGAGCCGAGTTCTTTGTGAGCTTGGCGTTGAAGGTTACTCTCTTATCACGATTACGAATTTTGTCGCTCATTAGCAACAGAATTACGAATTAAGAAAAATTTTGTCGCTAATTCGTCGCTCATTAGCAACAGAATTACGAGGGATATACTTCTGTCGCTAATTTTGCAAATATTTTGAATGTTAGTGATGAATAGTTTTCTCTCGTTAATCCGTCGCACATTTTCGATGAAAAAAATTCGTCGCAAATGTTCGTCGCTAATCCACGATTTTCTTGTAGTGTCCCTAAAAGTTTATTTTAGCAGGTGGTTTTTTATTGTTTTTAATTGAACTGCTTATAATGCAAGTTTTTTCTGAATATAAATGATTGTTTAGAGCCCTCTTAAACTTATGTTTGATTTGATTTATATTATCTTTCTTAGTGTTGAATTTTAAGAAGGTCTCGTATAGAAACTTCAACTTTTATCTTATTTTTAAAAACCTTTTTTTTGGTACCGAGGCACATGGAGGGACCGACTTATTGAAAGGATTGAGGATTATTTTTTTAGTTACCCGAATTCTGATTGTTTTGGGAAACTTGATGAACCCTAAATAAAGACTTTTTAATTCAATTCAATTCAACTTAAATTAATGGTTTGATTTATTATAAGTTTGGAATGTCTTTGGGTTGTGTATATTAAATATGTAATGTACCCTGGGTCTCTAGAGTATCTTTTCGTGTTATTTTAAAAAATATTTATACATTTAAAAAAAATTGCAAAACTTTTTAGGGTCAATTTGGGGTCGTTACAACTGCATAAGCTAACACATATATATTTCAAACCAAGATTCATTTCTAACAATATTTAACACAGATTTCATTATCAAAATGACATATATCATTTCCAGCATAACTTTTACCCAAAAGCCTAAACATCAACACATTGAAAGTATGCAAATCCAAACAACATGCTAAATCATTCATTCTACACATCAAATTTTCTGCACATATAATTTTTGAAAATACTTATCTTTAAAATATGGCGTTCCTTAAAAACTAACTGTCTAGATTTCAAAGAAACACAATTGAAAATATCCATATGCTAAAACAGAAATTTCAATTCGTAATACTAGTACATAAACCAACTTTTTAACACCTTTTGTTGTAAGAGTCAGATACAAAAATTTCTGTTTATTTACATGTACCAAAAATAAATTTTTGCACACATTGAAAATAAAAAAAGGTTATGGGGTTCTTTTGTTCATAAATAAGGGACAAAAATCAGTTTGTAACATTCTTTAATAGTGAAAAGTGCTATTGATTTGCATATACACATTTTACAACATTTATGATCATAAAACTTATCTTTACTAAATATACATGTCAAAAGCACATAGTACAGTTGAAAAGTTCATGAAAACATGAGTGCAAAACAAAAGAACAAGTACCGGTCCAACCGACCAATGCACAACCACTTCGGGCTGGTTCTACCAAAACCTAAGCCAAACCATCAAAAAATTGAACATTGTCCATCATATTCATCGCAAAATCCACTCAGGAGTCTACTCTCTCAAGTACAAGAGTCGACTCTAAGCTAAACAGAGCGTAACAATTCTCAAGAGTCAACCCTCGAGCTAAACTACATATATAAGTCTACTTACACACTAAAGGAGTCAACTCACTGCCAGATGAATTGACTCTCAAAGGTGCAAGGGTCGACCCATCCAAACCAATGAGTTAACTCTCCATAACTATGAGTCGACTCACCCAAACCAATGAGTCGACTCATAGCCACACTACAACACTATACAGAGTGCAAGCCGAATGAGTCAACCCCTAATCTGCAAGAGTTGACCCTTAGGTCAACAGAACATGCCATCTTCACAGAAGTTGACTCTTGCACAGAAAAAGTCGACTCCTGAGACCTTCAAGTTCAGTTCTACTCTTTTGAAACTCCAAAATTTCAAGGTTTGAAACACCCAACTTGCTTGAAACTCAACCCCAACACATGTAGGGGTGTTTCAAAATAATTACACATATACACAAACAAACACATCATTGACATTCAAAACTTTTTAACGAATTAATGCTCTAAACATGATCCATGGCATGCTATTTTGCAAAAACACCACATATACGACATGCAATCCTAGCATGCTCACCACCTACGAAATGAAGATCGAACACCTACCTCGAAATGCTTATCTGACAGGTACAAGTTCACATAAAATGCAACATGAACACTCCAATGTAGTATGTGCAATCCCGCATACACGAACCCGGACTTCTAGCTACCACACGCACTAGAGAGTTGTCCACACCGAACACAGCCCAAACACGAACTAGGACACCTCCAGAAAAGTTGCAGTTGCAACCAACCTCTCAAAACGGTGCAGCTCACTACAAGGTGATGGTAAAGCTGGTGGGTCGTCCACCAAGAGAGGAAGAAGGTGCAGATAGGTATGAGAAATAGAGAATGCGGTTGTGAGAGTGAAGGGAGAAAGCACAAGAGATAGAAAAGGAAAACTTGTCTCCCTCTTGAGCTTAAATACGCTTTCATCTAAAGAAGTTATGAGTTTGGGCAAGATTGGATCCAAGTGGTGCAGATATGATTGGGTTCCAACCAGATCTCAACCACAAAGGGGCATGGGCTCCTAGTTAGCCCACTAGTTGGGTTAACTAGGTCCCCCACCTAATTGACCTAACCAAAAGTAGACAACTTTAAAAGGGACTTGGCCATGTGGTAAGACCCAGTTGACCCTAGCAGGTCTGACCTGCTGGTGTTGGCTGAGCTGGATGACAGCTATACTGGTTGTCTCAGCAAAAATAATTGTTTTGCCCTCAAAAGCAAAATTTTACCAAAAGAGCCCTTTTCAACACATTTTTTGACCTTTTTTTAAAATGAAACTCTAATTGTGCTAGTGAATGGGATGAAAATGCCCTCCAAACAATTTAGAATTAACTAAAATATTCCTAAAATTTGTCGGGCATGCTTCAAACTCATTTCAACTCTGATTTTGACGAACTAACAATCGAACTTAACTAAACACATCAATAGCACGAAAAAAATCATCTATATTGCCATTTTTCAGAAACTACAAAATTCAAGAAAAATATTTGATATTACAGACATCTTTACCATCCATTCATCCTACACAAACCTCATGGTCCTTGTGTACATTGTGGACGGTGAGGATGCCAAATCACTTTTAGAAAAGTGATTTGGCAGATTCACTTGATCTGCTCTCTTTCTATTGTGCAGCTCAACCTAATTTCTGCATGAAAAATGCAGGCCTGAACCCAACTCAAGTAATATTCCGGTCAGGTTTGGGTTATGATTTTTGTCTGATATTCAACTTGACTCGGCTTGACTCAAGTGTTTTATGTGTGTTGTTAGTGTGAGTTGTATGCGTTCAAAGTTTGGGATTACATTTTCTCGACCTAACAAAACCCGAGACCGAACCTGAATCTAAGAACTGGTAATATGGGCGGGTTGGAGTAGACCATGAGGTAAAAAGAAGAAAATCATGGCTTATTAAGTGATCCCTATGTCTTGTAAGCTGTATACCCATGATCTACATGCAGGCACATTGTTTTCCTTTGGTACTTGTGTATGACTGCACCTGGTAATGTTATGAAACTGATTTTCTTTCTGAATGGATGACAAGAAGCAAACTCAGGTATTTTAGAAACCTGAGTTTGCCTTAAAACCTGGTTTTTAATAATTACTGGTGTTTAGATGACCCAAAACCGACTAACTTGCGTTCTAGGTTTTCAAAGCTCAAAAATGTATCATGCAGATTACATATCGACAGGGTCAGATTTGATCAAAAATAACCTGAAAGATCAGTGGGTGGGTATTACATTAAGGTATGACATTAGAGATGACTGGATCCGTTTAAAGAAACATACAGTATGCTCGGAACATAAGTCGTATGATTCTTTTGACACTGTGAAATGAAAGCACCTTTTCTTTCTAAAGAAAGTGTTGAAGGCGTATGGCATTCAATGTAGGGATGCAAACGGATCGGATCTGCATCAGCTAAATACATAGGAAAGTCGGATCCAAACTGGGTAGAAACAGCCAAAAATTATAGAACAGGGGTGGTATTTGACACCTCCAGTTCCACATTTCACTTTCCCACCTAGATGAGGTGGTAGTTGCCACACCGGTGCTACTCCAACGACCTTCCTAAACCTCTACAAGTGGAAGTGGTAAATCCTCAGTTGAACCATTTTACTTATCCCAAACAACCATGTGGATTTGCTAAAACCATAAATTTGGGGATTCGGTAACTGCATCGATCCACTAGCAGTTTCCAAACAGGCCCTTAAACTAATAAAGAAAAGTTCACTGGATAACTATGTACAAACTTAGCTTGAGCTACAGCCGGATTAAGCCAAGCCTGACTTGAAATCTAGCCGAGTCCGACACGTCATCTAACAAGCCAAGCTCTAATAAGCTTGGTTGGTGCAGAGGCCCATTTGATACTAGTGACAGGGTTACCCCCATTTGACAAATGGGAGATATATAGCAACGGGCCATCCCAGTCCAATCCGGACATGTTTAGCTTTTTGGCCCGGGCAGTTTAATAACAAGGATAGGTTTCAGTCCAGTTCTTAATGGGTCTCAGACTCAAAGGCAACCCATGACCTAATCCATTGGTCCATTGGGTCCGTGGATCATGTAGATCGTGTGGGTCTTGAAGAGCCTACAGCTAAAAATAACTTTTCTTCCCCCCGAACCGAATATATGACGAAAATTTTAGGCATGCTAATAATATTTAAACAATGCCTGCGGGGTCAGTCCAGTGCCTATCTACCATTAAATGGGCCAAGTTTTGACATGGTATCTAATGGGTCATGGCCTAAAACCCTGACTGAAATCCAGCCCAATGTGGACCATGTTGGCTTGGCTCACTAGCCACTGGACCCGTTGCCCTCACCTAGTATCATATGCATTGACATGGCTGATACCATGGATCGTATAGATTCTTTGGAAGCAATTGGATCCATGTTGGCCCTAAAAAGATGAACTGGATCCAGCTGGATCTTGACCATACTTGGTGACACTCAGGATGGTACAGGTTGTTCATAGAGCTAACCTGCATACAAGAGGATCTTGCTGGATGAACCTAATGCACAACTGGACACGCAAGTGGATTTGTGTTTTGGGTCTATATCCACTAAATTGTTGAACCTTCAACCTGACAATTATTTGGTTTCGAGTTTCTGCTACTTTTGTTTTTCTAACCTGAAGAAATCGCACCCGGCACGAAGACCTGATCGTGCTGGCTCAGCCTTACCTACGGTCATTGTGCCAGCAGCGTAAAACTCCGAGGCTAGGACCCCTGCCCCCGGGGCCTATGCTACGTGTTGGCTTGCACAAAGGGGTCGACGCTTATGAGAATCGAACTTTGGCAGCCAAGCCCCCAACCCCACTATGCCAACCACCCGTTGGGGCTGGAGTTGCAGCTACTTGCAAGAGCTTTGCTTAAATGGTTTATCCACCAGCAATGCATGCCTATCAAAAACAAAAATAAGATTAAAAAAATGAAGATAAAAAAAAATGTGTTAGAATATGTCACAGTGCATGTTATTTAGGTCCCTCTGTCCAGGGACACGACACATTCTACATTACTGTAATATTAGTTTAATATTTTAGTAATAATTTCAACAATGCATGCATTTCTATATCTTCAAATATAAAAAAAAATATTGATATGATGACCTTAGTTATACGTCGGCGGGGTTTGAGATATGATTTATTGTTTGATATCATCAGGTGCAATCACATGGCACAAAATTTGTGCATTAAGCACATGATTGCCCTTCATCAGGCCTTGGGCCTCACAACTGACAGGCAATGTCCTCAAGATGGAGGATGATCAAGTACTTAATGCACAAATATTTGTGCAATCATATTGCACATGATCTTTTCACTCATTCAGCTGACCCAAGTGGTGTTTTCATGTAAAAAAAATATACGTGCCTAGAAATTATATGGGCCGGGTATCTATGATCTTGATACGACATAACCTGAACCTCACAGATCGTTGTTTGCACGGGTTTGTGTGCACCCTGATGGGTTAGATACCTGAACCCTTGACAGCTATGTGCCTTACCGAGGGGCTAACCTTTAAATTTGAGCTACACTTAATCTAACTAGTAATCTGATTTGATCAACAACAACTGGGGGCGCCGCTTGTCTGGTAGAAGCAGCTAGTGCACATTACCTTGGGTTGGGACGTTGCAGGTTCAAAACCCAATGATATACTTGTATAATTGGTAGGGTCTAACTAACCCCAGCTTGCCTTTAAAAAACAAAAAATATCTGATTTGATCAAGGGAGTGAACCTACTTAGTTTGTTTCAGCACGCAGATTCAAAGTGTTCGGCCCCAACCACTGGCCCCCACATCAGTGGCTGTCCCTTATTAAAAGGGGGACCTACGCCTGATTCTCAATGTAAAGTGCTCGCACCCATTCAAATGTTATCAGGACAAGGGGTAAGCTCATAGAGTTTTATGTTATCAGGACAGTGATCGTAAGTATGGCAGGCAGAGCCAGTGTGGTTAGGTCTCTGATCTTGGCGGAGGTTTCTCCGTGTAAAAAAAAAAAGGTGAAACCTCTCTGCCTAAACCATAGTCTCCATGTTAAATTGAAAAAAATTTGCCTTTTTGAAAGGAAACTATATTCTTTAATGGCATCCATAAGTGGCACTTAAATGCAAGGCTTTTTACTATAAGTTTGAGCTTGCATATACGTGAAAAGATCAGGCAATATGATTGCACAAATATTCGTGCATTAAGCACCTGAACAACCTCCATCTTGGGGACAAGGCCTATCAGTTGTGAGGCTCAAGGCTTGATGGGGGGCAATCAGGTGCTTAATGCACAAATTTTGTGCCATGTGATTGCACCCGATCGGGACTCTGCATATAACCTGCACAACCTGAAACTCGGTGGGAAAGCTAGCTCATGCTGGATATTGCAATTAATGCAATATTTTTTTATGCAAAAAATATGAGGGCTAGGGATGCAGATGGGTTGCATCCAAGATGAGGCTTTTGCTATTTTTGGCTGTTCCGGATCAGATTCCAGTCCGATTTTCTGTGTATTTAGCTGTTCTGCATCCCATGGTTTGCATCCCTTATGAGGGCAGTTCAGGTGTGCAATGTGATTGCATGCTTCTGGTGTCCTGCTGCACCTGATCACCCATCATCTGCTGTTGGGCCCCCACAGCTGATAGGCTGTAGCATAAAGATAGGTCATGTTTAGGTGCAGCAGCACACGGAAAGTGTGCAATCACATTGCACCTGATGCTCCCTCTAAAAACATAGGGCGACAAGAACCAAGCCTGTCACCTCTTAAACATGAAGAGTCTAACCTTAAAAGTAATACATCTTAGACGCATATGATAGAAAAATAAAGAAGCTTTATTGAGCTTTAATGGGGCAAATATCTGGTACTAATTAATGAAGGTATGGAACTACTGAGGAGAGATCACTTTTATTTTAGTATATATATTTTTTTCATTTTCTTGTAGATCAAAACTTACAAATGTTATTTACATGGTTTGCTTAAGTAGAAATTAAATTATTTTTGAATCATGTGATTATGACAGGCCTCCATGAACCAAAGTTTGATGGCTCAAGAAATCACGCTATGTTAAGACAATGTGATTTAATGTTTGTTTCTTAGCAAACAAACTATGTTGAACACATCTACATGTAAGATGCTTGAGCCTATGATTTTCCTCAATAGTTCCGTACTCTTGATTAGTACCAAGTGTTTACTCACTCTAACGAGCATATGCTCAGGTTCAAGCTCTGCTCATTTAACTAATTGAGCCTAAAACTGGGTTTGAGCTCAGCTTTGTTTTATAGACTAACTTAGAACGAGCCCGAGGTTTCAAATGCAACTTGACTCATTGGTGCAGCCAAAAATCTGGACTGGGGTGAGATAATGACTAGAATTTCCATTTTAATGCACAAGAAACAGTAGATCAGACTTGCATTTACTTTATTTATTTGCTGGATATAGCATCACCAAGCTTGAATATGATCCAGCTTTAGCAAAACATTATAGGACCGGATCCAAATGTGGTATTCCATGTTCAATTAGGGATGGCAGTGAACGGGGGCAGGTGTGGGAGACAAGGTCTCCATCCCCACCTCATCTCAAAATAGTGACCTCCACCCCCGGTCCATCCCCATGATTGGACCCCCGCCTCGTATCAAATTTATTGTACCTGCCTCCTATTATTGTGTTCATTAGAAGGACAGGCCAAGTCGCTAAGAGGGTCAAGTTGTCACGCAGAGCAGCACGGGGAGGGGGGGGGGGTCTTGATAGGAGGCCAAAAGAATCTAACACGGTGACCATAAGGAGAAGAGGAAATAGAACTAAAGAAATCAAAAGTGTTGTTTTAGGCTTTAGCGTTAAAAATTTAGTACTAGGAATATATGTGAATTATACATAATTTTATTAAATAACTAAGGGTATTTTAATCATTTTACTAATGACAATTAGGGACAGGATGGGAGAAAGTGTAGTGATATATATATACACTCCAAAGTACCCGACAGGAGTATTTTGGTCTTTTCATAGTGTAGTATAAGTTGCATACAACTTATTTAGGATTTCCAATTTTCTTATTTTTTATTTTTTTATTTTTATTTATTTTCTTTTGAGACCATTGGGGGCAACACTTAGATAGACGTTGGGGACCCCAACATCTATTAGTGGGAACCCCAATGGCCCCCTCTCTCATGCCTTTTTACTTTGTATATAAAGGGGTCTTCTCCCTCATTCTTAGAAGTTGTTCTCACACATTCTCTTAATAAAATTATTTCTTTTGCCTTTTGGCATTATCCTATTATGGGTTTATGTATTTGCACTTTATGTACTTGTAATTTTCTCTTAATGGGTTTGTGTATTTACACTTTATGTGCTTGTGATTTCTTGTCTATTAGTAAACTTTCAAGTGTTATCACTTAGTATTTATATTTTTGTTTATTTTCTTACATGGTATCAGAGCTCAGTTATGATCAAGTTATTCTTTTGGTGCATCGGGAAGCATGACATTCAAAATTTGAGAAGGTGGTGAAGTATTCGCTACCTCTCCTTTCTTTTCTTCTCCTTGGATTTACTCGGTATGAATTTTACATTACTTAAGTATTCTTTGTATTATTTAGCTTATGCATTATGCATGAGAAAAACATTTATTTTCTTTATCATTATACATATATATGTATAACTTATTTTCTTTATCATTATATATATATATATATACTTTTCTATGTTATTTCTTTTAAATTAAAATAAAAACAAAATGTATGCTTTAAAATTTTTAAAAATTATATTTTTATCATAGTTGAACTTATTTTTCTTATCTTTTTTGCTTATCTTAACAAAAACTAGATATGTGTATCATGTTTGAATCATGAAATTTTTTAAAACTTGCTTTTATATATATATATATATATATATATATATATATATATATATATATATATATATATATATATATATATATATATCATGTATGTTTGAACATGTGTTGTTGGCCTTAGATGGTTAGTTTGAACCAATCATGATTATAAAAGTCAATCATGTTCATATCTTAAAATAATTTGATAATGATGTTGTATTTCACAAAGTATAATTTTACTTGAACTTATGTGTATAACAATAGTGATAACATTAGGTGTTTAGAACTTATGATTAAATTGTTGATCTCATGGAATTATCTTATATCCCTTACATATGATTTAAATATTGTATTGCATACTTGGTGGACATGCATGTTCATATTTAAAACTCTTGACTCATTGTACACTTACAATATAATTTTTTTAATCCATCACTTGCATATATGCTTAAATTTGTTCATATACATATCTTTTGTATGAGATATGTGGCTTTAAGTTACTTAGATTATTGCATATATATGAGCCTTTTTGATCTTTTTATGAGAATGTATGCACTTAGATTTTCGTATGGTTCTTTGAGAATCTTTACATATGCTTTGGTTCTCTTTAATAAGCATTGATTGTCTCATTGAAGACTTGTGAGTTAAATCTAAATAGCTTATTTAAAGATCATATATATTGTTTTTTTATCTTTCCTTTAAGAGTCATTATATCCTTTACATATGATATGCCTTAGTGCATTTATCTCTTGATTGATGTATTCATGAACTCTTTTTTTAAAGAATTGCTTATAATAAGCATGATTCTTATTTTCTTATTAAAGATCGTAAAAATTTTCATGGGACATATTGTTGAATATGTGATTCTTTTTAAGATTTCATCTTAGTTGTTAAAGTTTAAAATTTTGAACTTTATAAGTTCAAATCGATTTCTTTTTATGAACCAAATCAAGTTACTTATTTACATAACTTGCTTATATATCAATGTTTCTTAAGCATTTTGGTTATAAGTAAAGATTTATTATTTTATTTTGTGTTCTTTTGTTTATACCCTTTTATGGGTCTTGTTTGAAGTGTCTTTGATAGACACTCTTTTGAGAGATTCAAGTGCTTTTATGGAAGACCACCATTTCATTACATGATTATAATTACATCAGCATATGAGACCAAGTTTTTCATTATTGAAGTTGATTTAAAATTTTATTTTTTAAATCATTATTTTGTTCAAAAAAATGATTTTTGTGAGTAATTATTGTCTTCTTATGGTATTTGTGTTGTCCATCATGGACTTTTATATGATGCACCAATCTTCTTGGCCTTATTATTGTTGAATCAGATATGTTTGTTGGGGTGAGTTGTGTGCACCTCATTTTATGTCATTTGAGATTGTTAACTTATAGTTTGACTCTAACTGATCTCTGATTGTGAGCATGTTGTATTACTCATTTGTTCTTTGGCCATTGACTTTATTATGAATGCTTTTAATTATGTGTATTTGTGATGGCTATCTATTTTTTGGAACCATTATATTTTTAAATGTGGTTAAAAATGATATTAATTACATTAATGTGTTCCAATTACAAGCTTTCTTACCTCGGTTATCTTTTTCTTTGTATGCCTCTTATCTAAATGTCATTATATATAGACAAGAGATGTTTATTCATACATTCGTATGTAATTTTTAGCCCATTATTGACTCTGTACTCTTGCTCCAGTAGTTGATACACTTGTTTTAAGTGTCATTACATGTAGACAAGAGATGTTGATTCACACCTTCGTGTGTGATTTTTAGCCCATTGTTGGCTTCGTACTCTTATTCTAGTTGTTGATACACTTGATTTTGAGTGTCACTATATGTAGATAAGAGATATTTATTCACACTTTCGTGTATGATTTTTAGCCTATTATTAACATTGTACTCTTGTTTTAGTCGTTGATACACTCGTTTCAAATGTCATTATATGTAGACAAGAGATATTTTTACACGCCTTTGTGTGTCCTTGGCCCTTTAGTGGCATGTTGTTTATGCTCTTGGTCTAGTCACTGATACACTTGATATTTGAGGTTTGGAGGACTAGGAGGTGATTGCTTGTGATGGTTAAATTGATGCTCTAATTTACTCATTCAAATGTTTGAAAATTTTTAATCTATTCAAAATTGTCTAACTCATATTCTCTTCTATGAGAAATGATTGATTGAAATAATTTCGTGCATCTTGCATTCTATTATTAAAGTTTGCAAAATATCACTTCTTGATATTTATGAGAATGCATTTTTTCACAAATTGGTGTTAATTTGCAAATTTCATTTATCCTTCCTTATATGTCTTTTTAAAAAAATTCTTTGAAATTTTAAACATTTTATGAAAGATGTTTATAGATAAAAACTTCAAGCATTTTTGCATAGTCTTTTTGTGTATCTCCTTGAGGGTTTTGTAAGTATGTTCCTTACATAAACACTTGTATATTGTTATGATAAGGTCGATTGGTTCATAACTAAAGAAACTAGATTTGTTATATTAAATTCATACTTGTTATATGCATTTTTTATTGATACAAATAGTTATGCTTTTATTGTTGTTTAATATGCATTAAAAATACTTTAATTGCATGATGCATATATGGTTTCACATAATTGTATGTATAAAGTTGATTAGCTCTTTCTAAATCTTTTGTGATGCTTACTCTCTTTCAATAAAGAACTTCTTTTTATGCATTTATGCATGTTCGCAATCTCTTTTACCTTTATACACATATCTTTCTTTAAAGAAGATAGTAGATTTATCAAGTTCTCTTTGAACTTGATGCTCTTGACGACATTTTCACATAAAGCTTGATTGAAATGCGTAGAATATATTTTATGCATCAGTATTTTATCTCTTTTTGATGAATAATATGCTCTTTAAATAATTAAAATTTTCTCATAATCAATGTTATGGTTTTTTGAAAAATAAGTTGATTCAATATATCTTGTTTGAAAACTTCTATTCTTGTTTTAAATTATATTAGACAAAGATATTTTTCTTGTATACTTGGAGTTTTCTGGTTTATTCCATAGGTTCTTAAAGATGAGATGAAAGAATATCGTTGATACATCATGGAGATAGTCAAGAAGGTGCTTGGAGATGATCACCATTAAAGACAGTTGAAGACAAACAATTGCAAAATTCTTCGATATGCTATAAAGATGACGATTTCCATTGAAGATTCTTGAAAACTTGAAATCCTTTCTTATTGTATTTTCAAACTTTCTGTCCTCCTCACGTAAAGTTTGAGAGGGTGTGTTAATATATATATATATATATCTTTATTTACTCCAACATACTTGATAGGAATATTTTGGTCTTTTCAAAGTTTAATATAAATTACATGCAACTTATTTAGGTTTTTTTATTTTCTTATTTTCTTATTTTTTATTTATTTTTTTTTGGACCATTGGGGCCCCACTTAGATAGACGTTGGGGCTTCCAACATCTATTAGTGGGAGCCCCAATGGCCCCTTCTCTCATGCCTTTTCACTTTGTATATAAAGGGGTCTTCTCCCTCATTTTTAGAAGTTATTCTCACACATTCTCTTAATAAAATTAGTTTTTTGGCCTTTTGACATTACCCCATTGTGGGTTTATATATTTACACTTTATGTGCTTATAATTTCTCATTAGTGGGTTTGTGTATTTGCACTTTATGTACTTGTGATTTCTTGTCCATTAGTGAACTTTCAAGTGTTATCATTTGGTATTTTTATTTTTGCCTATTTTGTTACCGGCTTGACTCAACTTGAGATGTCCAAGACCTAAACTAGCATGTTCAATAGGTCGCATTTTAAAAAAGAGATTGCTTCAGAAATTTTATCATTTTCAAATATATCATAACAAAATCATGATATTTTCAAAATATCACCCATATTTGTGACTGGTTTAAAGTCTCTAGAATCAGTAGTTCCAGTCAAACTTGATCCATTGCAAGACCAAAGCCTGCCCAATAGGCATTATGGCAGATTTTGTTAATTAAACTCAGTAGAATCCTGTCAATGCACATGCTTAGAGACCAGTGAAAATCCAACGCCTTGTAATAATAGGAAATTCAAA
Organism: Nuphar pumila; assembly: GCF_984573655.1. Classification (NCBI taxonomy): domain Eukaryota; kingdom Viridiplantae; phylum Streptophyta; class Magnoliopsida; order Nymphaeales; family Nymphaeaceae; genus Nuphar; species Nuphar pumila. The sequence continues at coordinate 83,152,310 of NC_143258.1, forward strand.
ATTCCATCATATTCTAGATTTTTCTAGAACTTCTACACACTCATATCCTTGTAAAGTATCTAAACCGAATGTAGGTACAACCTGTGACTTCAACCATGGCTACTTATGCTTATCCATGAGATGTATGGAACCCAAAGCACACTAAAATTGGGTTCAATTTTGTGCATACCTTTCATGGAGATATACAAAAGATCAAGCTTATCCAAAATGAATGCCGTGAAAAACAAATCATTTCCAGATTTGGTGTTAAAGGTATGAGATAGCGTGAAATGCGTAGCTACTTAACCCGTGCTTAATCGTGCTGACCGTCCATCGTGGGCATGATGGACGGTCAGCGCACAAAAAAACCCAAAATGATGCTGTTTTGGTGCAAAAAACGAGCAAAAACCCATTTAGCAGCGTTTTATGTGCCACTAAGGGGTCCACAGGGGCACACACGGCATTTTAAAAATGGTTTTTTATGTGCTAAAGGTTTTTCAGCATAACTGAGACCTTTAGTGGCGCTGTAAAAGCACCGGTAATCCTCTTTTTCACCCATTTTTGTGAGTTTTTGAGTAAAAAAAAAAAGGCTGAGCGTCCATCATGCACGCGATGGAGGCTCATCAACATCAACTGGGTGTTTAAGCACCTATTGATTAAGCAGCTACGCATCACTCATGAGATAGCTATGTTAAACTAGCGATAAAAAATAAAGTTGGTCTGATTAATGCTTACTGATTTGAGTTGCCGACTGTCCTCAATAATAATAATTGGGTTATTTGTGCCCCCACATAACCACTATCTTATTGAGCACCAACCATATTTGAAATAGACAGGAAACAATATTTAAAAAAAAGACACGAAAACGATCTTGCACTCACCTTTTTCACTTTAGTACCCTTTTTGTGTGTTTGTGTGCGATTAGTCAGATATCCGATTTGGATTCGGCATATTACTTTTGGATATGGATCCTAAATCAGAATCTGGTTCCTTCAGTATTTTCTAACCAAATCCTCATTCAGATGTGAATCAAACCAAATTCGTCTATACTTTTTTCATGTATGAAATGGCCATGTTTCTGACCCTTTTTTTTTACTGGATCCAGTACTACAACATAAAATTTGGATGTGGATTCAACTCTATGATAGCAGATCCAGTTGAATCCGAATTCATGTTCCAGATTTCTGCCTATTGCATTTGTGTCTGGATCAACCATGATCTAGCTTGTATCATACCTATTTTCACCCCTATGTCGCGCACACACACACACACACACACACACACACACACACAGAGAGAGAGAGAGAGAGAGAGATAGAGAGAGAGACTATTCAAACATTTCTTCAATTGTAGCAGACCTAAGACATGTATCAGACTGCCCCATTGCTCGAGTAAGGTTAAATGCAGGTCTTAACTATAGTTAGTTTGGGGCTGGTCTGTGCTTCACCAACCTGAGCCAATGATGCACTGAATTCTTTATAGCTAAGAAAGTCAAGTGCCTCACCTGGTTGGTCTGAACAACAGGGTGAGAAGAGACACACTTTGAATCGAACAAGACAGAATCCAGTTAGAAATGGATCTGGACCCTAGACCTAGAGAGTCCAGGCAAACCCACATCTTCCAAGATATGAACAGTTTACGTCCCCTTTCATGTATGTGTGCATGACCCACCAAAGATATCTCTAGGTGATCCCATAATGGAATGTGATTGGGGTGCCCTAGTGCAAAGATGGTTGAAAAATATAGGGACGACAAGAGCCAAGGCTGTCACCTCTTAAACGTGAAGAGTCTAACCTTGAAAGTAGTAATGCATCTTAGATGCATATGGTTGAAAAATAAAGAAGCTTTATTCAGCTTTAATGGGGCAAATATCTGGTACTAATTAATGAAGTTATGGAACTACTGAGGAGAGATCACTTTTATTTTAGTATCTATATATTTTTTTCATTTTCTGTTAGATCGTGTGATTATGATATATAATTAGGTTTTTCATGGGCTTCAAAAATCAACAGCCCTCCATGAACCAAAATTTGATGGCTCAAGAAATCATGCTCTTATGTTAGGACAATATGATTTAAGGTCTCATTCTTAGCAAACAAACTATGTTGAACACATCTACAAGTAAGATGCTTGAGTCTACTCTTGATTAGTATCGACCGTTTACTCAATCTAACGAGCATATGCTCAGGTTCAAACTCCGCGCATTTAACTGATTGAGCCTAAAACTGGGTTGGGTTTGAGCTCAGCTTTGTTCTATAGACGAACTTAGAACGAGCCCGAGCTTTCAAATGCAACTTGACTCATTGGTGCAGCCAAAAAGCTGGACTGAGGTGCGATAATGACTAGAATTTCCATTTTAATGCACAAAAAACAATAGATCGGACTTGAATTTACTTTATTTACTTGCCAGATATAGTATCACCAAGTTTGAATATGATCCGGCTTTAGCAAAACATTATAGGACCTGATCCAAATTTTTGTACTCCATGTTCATTTTGGGATGGCAGTGAACCAGGGTAGGTGAGGGGAACAATGTCTCCATCCTCACTCTGTCTCAAAATAGTGACCTCCATCCCCAGTCCATCCTCGTGACAGGAGGGACTTTGGACATCCACCCCCTGCCTCGTCTCAAATTTACCATCCCCGCCTTCTACTGCTGTATTTGTTAGGAGAGATTGAGTCGTCGACAGGGTCGAGTTGTCATGCACAGCGGTACAAGGAGCCTTGAGAGGAGGCCGAAAGGATCTTCCATGGCGACCAGAAGAAAGAGAACTGAAGAAGTCGAAAGTGTTGTTTTAGGCTTTAGGGTTAAAAATTTAGTATTAAAAATATGAGTTATATATACTTTTATTAAATAATTAAGGATATTTTAGTTATTTTACTAACAAAAATTAGGGACAGGTAGGGGTGGCAATCGTGTCAGGTTGGCGGGTCGACCCGCCGGGTTGGCGGGTCAGCATACCTCAACCCGAACCCGACCTGTTTATTAAACGGGTCGGTTGTGGCAAACACGAACCCGACCCGTTTAATAAACGGGTAACCCGACATGACCCACCAACACATTTAATAAATGGGTTGGGTCGGGTTGGCGGGTTGACGGGTCTAGTTGGCGGGTTGACCCGCCCGCCTAACCCGTTTATTAAACGGGTCAGCCGGGTTGGCGGGTTGGCATACCCTCAACCCGAACCCGACCCGTTTAATAAACGGGTTAGGCGGGTCGACCCATTTATTAAACGGGTTGGCTTAAGCACAACCCGAACCCGCCTAAGAGGCGGGTTGGCGGGTCGTGTCAGGTTTTTCCACCCTTAGGGACAGGGCGGGAGAAAGTGTAAGCCCATCCCCGCACAGGTTTTTATTTTCACCTCCATTGCTAGTTCATTCACCATTTCATGTCCTCCATCCTTGCCCCAAATGGGTTGGGTCGGGATGGATACCCGCTTCCCTCTGATCCACTGCCTTCCCTAGCTTTATTTCAGTGCAAGAATGCTTGATTCTGAAACAGATTGAAATTACTTACCATCCCTTCACCACGCTTTCATGAAACTGCTTTTGAATCATATCCAGCTATGGCGAAACATTAATGGATTGTTCCAGATCTAGGCCAGATCCATTTTAATTTAAGCATGTCTGGTTGTGAATCAGAAATGAACCACCCCATTTTCACCCTACATCCATGAATACTGCCAATTAAACGAAGGTTTTGAGGACCACCAAGAGGTGTTTCTGTTGGTGAATTAGGCTTGACTCAACTTGAGATGTTGAAGACCTAAACTAGCATGTGTTGGACATTTTGGGTCTAGGTCCAACCCATCAGGTGACCCGGTTTGACACTGTTAGTGGGATGTTCAGTGAGTAGTTAATAGGAGTTAGTGGGTGGAGGTTACATGAATGTGGAGAGACCATATTCATGTAACCAACCCTATCTCCTATTATAAAAGGAGGGGGTTGGGCTATACGTATAATGAGTGCTATCAGCCAAAAGCCCTATTGCCCGCATTGTGGAAATTCTCTTTGGGTTCAGGATCCTGCTCACCATCGACCTAAGGCCTGGACTCATTGTGGGCGTCGATAGGCTAAGGAGAATGTCGAGCACCTGCACGTCGCTTCATGGTGTCTATAAGTACACATTTGCATTTTATCTTTGATTTTGCGAATACGCCAACATTGGGTTATAGGCCCACCACGCTTTCATTGCACGTGTGGGTGCATCACGAGCATTTAGTTTATGCTTGCTGATGTCAGCATATCTGATTCTCGTTGCTGATGCAATCTTGCCTGTTGTCACATTTTTTTTTGTCGTCGGCAAGTAGCAGTACGAGGTCAACATATAGAATGCTCGTTTGCTACCAATGGTTGGCGGCCTAGCCGTACCCTGGTTAGCCGGCAATGCTCTCTGGTCCCCTTCGCAGAAACAGCTTTCGTCGGGAAGGAAGGGGAACCAAGAGAAGCTTGCCACCACCAACCACTGTTAGAGATACCCTCTGCAATCGGAAGGCAAAGACATCCCTAACGACAGATAAAAAAAATCAGGGAAAGTGATTACCTGTTGGTGGCATTTTCGTCGGGGGAGTGAGGAGGCCAAAGATAGTCGCAACCTCGTTGGCACCACTATCTATATTGAGTCCTCGTTAGATTGTCATTAAACGATGAAATCCCCAAAACCCCTCATTGGATGGGTTTATTTCAGAGGGGTTCCGACCATAGGTTGTCGTTGGTTGCCATCATCAAACTACCCACTACATCGCCATCGATGATACACCGGCAGCACTGCTGGTGTCTTTTTCTAATCACCGGATGCCGAAGGGGCATTTTCCCTTTCAGTTTTATGTTTTTTTCTTTAAGAAATCGATGTTGCCAAGCAGTTGGTGGAGTCATCACCGGAAAATCGTTGTCACCGAAGTCCATTGAATGCGGTGGTGACCACCGCCAGTGTCGGTCGTCGTAGGGGAGAAGTGGCTCACCGGTGGGTGACATGGGTCATCGTGGGGCGAGGTGGGGAGCCATTCAATTTCTATTTTCTTAGAAACCGAATGCCCTTTTGGACTCCCTTTTAACGTGTTTGAACCGGGTCAGATCAGAAATACCAAACTCGTAGCAGCCCGATCCAGACCCATTTGGGTGGATTAGGTCGGTCTTGACCGAGGATCAGACCCAGACCCATAAGAGTTTTGGGTCTAGGTCTATTCTGAAAGGCTCAGATCATGCTGAGATGACCTGACCCTGACTCAGACCGGACCCATCTAGCTTTTAGGTCTGGGTCTGGTCCGAAGGGTCTCAATCAGATATGAGTCCCCATCCACCGGATCGGAACTGGACCCATTTAGGTTTCGGGTCTAGTCTGATCCAGATATACCGGGTCATGATCTGAAACCAATTGGATCGAGTCAGACCTGAATCTTATTTGGTTTCAGATTAGAACCAAATTCTATTTAGATCAGGCCAGACCCGAATCTTATTTGGATCAGGTTAGACCCAGGATTCTACTTGGACTGGGTCAGACTCGGGTTACTATTTGGACCAAGTCAGACCCAAGTCTTTTTTGGATTAGATCCATATCCAAATTGGATCAGATAGGATCCGTAACAAGATCCAGACACTATTTACACCTGAACCGGATCAGTGACAGATATGGCCCTTTATAGGACCGGTTCAGAGTTATTTTTGACCGGTTCCTTATAGTTTTTCACCAGTTATGAGATGTTGATACTCTATTTTTATGAATCCATGAAAAGACAAAGATTTTCTCACTTGGTTATAGGGTTTTATGATCTTTTGTTTATGTATTATATTGGTTTATTAGGTCTAAAACCAGTTCAGACCCTTTGATGACCGATTTAGAGTTATTTTAGACCGGTTTGGGGTGTTTTCAGACCAATTCTAACTTGAGAACCCCAGGTTTTACCCATATGAGCTTGTTTTTGTTATTTTTCATGCATTATAAGTGTTCATTGTTAAGAAATCATGACTTATGCATGTTAATTCATATGTTTTATATTGATTATGTTATGCATAATGTTTTTAAGCATGAATTATGACTAAATTCATGATATTTTATCATCAAAATTAGTTTATGCATATAAGTTTAAGCATGAACTTGTAATTTTGTGATATAATATATATTTTGTCATGAATATACATGCATTAACATGTGTGCATGGGCATGCTCCATAATGCGGATATTTTTTTCGGTAAAAGATCTTGATTGACTGATTCATGTAATCACTAAAGTGATCTGAGTTGTGTTGATTATGGATTCTTTAGACCAAATTAAGATTTGTTATTATGATTGTGTATGACTTTATGAAACAATGGTTATACCTAAAGGTAGGTCGTTGTGTTCTAAATTCACACAGGGTGTAATAGTAGATGTGTATTCTAGCCCATGAAGCATGTTCGTATTTAAAGGTACATTGTTGAATTAACTCTAGTTACATGATATGCTAGTTTTACTATTTGAAGTCAATTTCTTTTAAATTGAAGAGACATAGCAAATATGAGTATTGTCGTTTTCACCGAAGTAGAACGATAATGACTCAACTATGCTTGTCTCAGAAATGGTGAATACTAAAGGGTCTCACTTTTTACCTTTTCATCAGAAGTCTCGCCTGAGCAATAATAAAATATTATCTTTCATTCCTTATTATATCAGGTTCTTTCCTTATCGACAGTTCTAGTCACATTTTTCGTTTAGACGAATCTAATTTTTCAGGTTAAAAAGAAATATTGTTGTTTACTCTAGGTTACAAGGACCTTGATTTGGCCCTTAGAACTGACGAACCTCCCACTCTTACAGAGCAGAGCACAACTGAACAAAAGGATGCTTCTGAGAAGTGAGAGCGCTCGAACAGACTTAGCTTATTGCTTTTGCGATCTCAAGTGGCTAAGAATATTCAAGGTGTCATTCCTCACTACAGAACAATAAAGAAATTTATGAGAGCCATTGAGGCTCAATTTGTCAATTCTAATAAGGCAAGGACCAGTACATTAATGTTCAAACTGGTATCTATGAAATATATTGGTGAGTCACATCTGACAGCACATTTTGGATATGAAGAACATTGCATCTCAGCTAAATGACATGAAGTTCACCTTTTTTTATTCTTTCTTGGTCCATCTGATTTTGACCTCATTGCCAACTGAATATGGACCGTTCAAAATCTTCTACAACACACATAATGATGAGTAGTCTTTTAATGACCTATTGACCAAGTGTGTTGAAGAAGAGAAAAGACTAAAGGGTGAGAGGGTGTCGAGTGCACATATAGCCTCTCATAAGAAAAAACAGAGGCTAGGGCCAAAGAAAAGCTCCTTTAAAATGAGGAACAAGAAGGCCTCTGGGGAGACTTCTAACTCTCAGGCGAAAGCCAAATCTCAGGCAGAAGGCTTTTCTATAAAGTGTTTCTTCTATAAGAAGAAGGTGGATTGCTTGAAGCATAAGAAATGGCTAAAAAATAAAGATAATAAGTCATTTGTTTCTCATAAGTACAATTTGATTCATGTTCCATTGCATAGTTGGTAGATTGATTCTGATGTCAAGATATACATTGTCAACTCTTTGCAGACATTTCTGAACAAAAGAAAACCAATAAAGCATAAAAGAAGCATCTTCTCAAGAAATAAGATGTGTTCACATGTCAAGAACGTTGGGATCTATAGAATTGTGTTAGAATCAGGATTCATTTTGGATTTGGTTGATACATTTTATGTTTCATCCCATAGTCGGAACCTGATTTCAATTTTGAAACTTGATAAGTTTGGTTTTAGTTTTAAATTTGAAAACTCCAAGCTTGTTATTATCAAAAAATTTATTAATATAGATTTTCTATATGTGTGTGATGGTTTGTATCAGTTAAAAATCAAATTCTAAATTTAGAAATCTCATTATGTTAAGAACACATTGATTGGCAATAAACGTGGTCTAAAGGAAGATCAATCCTACTTGCTTTGATCTTAGGACAACTAGTGGATTTTTCATTGGTTATCTAGAAAGATCAAAGAACTTTAAGTTTTATTGTCCATCTCATACATCATAGATAGTGAAAACAGCTAAAGCGAGATTTCTTAAAAACAACATTATTGGGATAAATCCATCTCAAAATATTGATTTTGAGGAAATGCAGGATTCAGGTTCCATACTTGCGAATGATAAAAACTTAGTCTTTTCTATCATTGTCCCTATGGATAATGTTAGGGAAAGTCCCGACAATGAATATCAATCTCAAATACAGCCAGTTATTGATGAGGATATAGAACAACAAGATACAAAAGTTTATTTTGAACCACCTGTATGGAGGTTTATGAGGATAAAAAAATTCGTTATACATCCGGACTATGTGGTGTATTTACAAGAGTCCAATAATTTCATAGATATTGATGACGATCCCTTCACCTTTGCATAAGCCATTGAAAGTGAAATATCAACACATTGGATCAATGTCATGAAAGAGGAGCTTGACTCTATGGAAAAAGACTAAATGTGGAACCTTGTACCTCGACCTGATGGAGTTAGACCTGTTGGTTGTAAATGAGTTTATAAGACCAAGACAGATTATAAAGGTCAAGTGAAGAGGTACAAGGGTAAGCTTGTTGCAAAAGGTTTCACACAAATAGAGGGCATTAATTATAATGAGACATTTTCTCATGTCTCAATTAAGGAATTGTTGAGGATAATCATGGCCCTCGTAACACATTTTGATTTAGAGCTACATCAAATGAATGTAGAAACTGTCTTCCTGAATGGGGATTTGGAAGATGAGGTATATATGTAACAACTTTCTGGTTTCAGTATAGATGACTCGAATCATTTTGTTTGCAAATTAAAGAAGTCAAATTATAGACTTAAACAGGCCTCCCGCCAGTGGTATAAAAAATTCAATAAGGTAATTATGAACTTTAAATTCACCGAAAACATTATTGATCAGTGTATTTACATTAAGACTAGTGGGAGTAAGTTCATAATTTTGGTTTTATATGTTGATGATATTCTTTTTGCAACTAATAATTTGAGTCCACTATATGAGACAAAAGATTTTTTTTCTTCTCATTTCGATATGAAGGACATGGGTGAAGCCACATATGTCCTTGTTATCAAGATCTATCATGATAGAACTAAGGGTGTCCTTGGCCTCTCTTAGAAATCTTATATCCTTAAGGTTCTTAAAAGATATGGGATGAAAAATTATTCTCCTAGTTCGGTACCCATAGTAAAAGAGAATAAATTGATCTTAAAGGATTGTCCTCAAGATAATAATGAAAAGGCTCAGATGACAACTGTCTCATATGCTTTAGCTGTTGAAAGTTTGCAGTACGTGCAAACCTACATACGACCTGATATAACATTTGCTGTGGGAAAGCTTGGTAGATATCAATCAAATTCAGGCATTGCGCACTAGAAGACAGTGAAGAAGGTCATGTGATACTTACAATGAATGAATGGCTACATGTTGACCTACAGAAAAGTTGATCACCTAGACGTCATTGGATACTCTGATGCGGATTTAGGAGGATGTCTCAATAGTATAAAATTCACTGTTGGATAAATCTTTCTATTAGTCAGTGGTGCCGTCTCATGGAGAAGTGAAAACAGTTTACAATTGTTGCTCATACCATGAAAGCATATTTTATTGGTCTATACGAGACTTCGTCTCAGGCCATTTGGATAAAAAACTTCATTATAGGTCTTGCTATTGTGGGCTTTATTGAGAGACTACTAAAGATCTTTTGTGATAATAAAGTAGTTGTGTCATTTTCAAATAACAATAAAAGCTCAATCTCGTGTTGACACATAGAGTTAAAATATTTTGTTGTTAAAGAAAAGACTGAGAATCATCTGATATGTATTGATACAATTGGTACGAAGAAAATGATTGTGGATCCCCTTACTAAAGGGCTAGCACCGGGATTGTATTCCCAACATGTACAGGAAATGAGTTTTTTTATTCTTTTAGATGTATGACAATACATTATATGTGATCACATTTGTGAAAATGAATTGATTCTTTATGATTTTGTGTATTGGTGATTTTGCATAAATGATCTCTTATTTTGTTAGAGAGAATAAGAGAATACCAATATTAAAGGATCAATAGAATGTGTTAGAGACCAACCTATTCATAAAGATAATCTTAACATACTAAAGCACTGATAATGAATTGTATTGTAGTATATGGAAATATGATATTTCATAAAGAGGTGTTCATCTCCATGACGCATATAATTCATTCTTGTGATACAAGATAGCATGTGAACCTACATAAAAAAATTAAATCGAGATAACGATATAAACCTCGATTTAGTGTATTTTTAGTGTCAATGGGTCAAGTGAGAGAGTGTTGGACATTTGGGGCCTGGGTCCAACCCATCAGGTGACCCGGATTGACAATGTTAGTGGATAGTTAATAGGAGATAGTGGGTGGAGGTTACGTGAATGTGGAGAGACCACATTCACGTAACCACCACTATCTCCTATTATAAAAGGAGGGGGTTGGGTTATACGTATGATGAGTGCTATCAGCCAAAAGCCCTAATGCCCACATTCTGAAAATTCCCTTTGGGTTCAGGGTCCTACTCACCATCGACCTAAGGCCTAGACTTATTGTGGGCATCAATAGGCTGAGGAGAACGCCAAGCACCCACAGGTCACTTCATGGCGTCTAGGTACACATTTAAATTTCAGCTTTGATCTAGGTACACATTTAAATTTCAGCTTTGATTTTGTGAATACGCCATAGGCCTATCAGTTTTTGAATGATTTGGATCCAACCGGGATCCGCCGATCGCTTCTGCATGCACAGCCAATCACACAACAACATTTTGGGTGGGGTCCACTCTGCCATGTGATTGGCAGTACACACGTATAAGATGGGCTCGGGCTTGCGCGCTCATGTGATTGGCTGTGCACACGTAGGAGACGAGTTAAGAGATCAGTGGATGCGGGTTGACAGGGACTTGAGTCCCAAGTGATCATGTGTTAGGCCAGACAAGGGTTGAGCACTTTAAGCACCAATCTTCTTTTGTGGCACTTGTTGTTTTAACCCTTAGCAAGTGTATCTTTGAGGTACCATATTACCTTGTAAAAAGTAATTTTTTCAAGAATTATTTTAGTGAAATCAGATCTTATAAATGTATTAATTGCATAGTTTGTTTAGTGAGAAACATGGTTTGAGTTGAATCTAATTGTTTTGAATTCCTTTTAGTAAAGTTTGGATGCATTGTTGGCCGTTGATTTTTTTTAGATTTCGTTAAATATTATTCCTACTCATTAAAATGACTTAATTTAAGGTATGTTGTCCATAAAAAGATAATATTGCATTTTAAAATAAAAAAAAAATTTAATCAGTGCAAATATTGGAAAAAATGGGACTACTAGATTTTCTCGAAAATTACAAATCTAGATGGGACTTTCTCTACAAACAAATCCTGTGATCAATTTAAATTTTTTTGAAAAAGAACACAAGAAAATTTTGGCATATATATATATAACATAAGAAATAAAATCACAGTATCTTGAACACAGGTCGCATTTTAAAAAGAGATTGCTTCAGGAATTTTATCATTTTCAAATATATCATAACAAAATCATGTCATTTTCATAATATCACCCATATTTGTGACTCGTTTCAAGTCTCTAGGATCAGTAGTTCCAGTCAAACTTGATCCATTGCAAGACCAAAGCCTGCCCAATAGGCATTATGGCAGATTTTGTTAATTAAACTCAGTAGAATCCTGTCAATGCACATGCTTAGAGACCAGTGAAATTAAATCCAAAGCCTTGTAATAATAGGAAATTCAAAATTCCATCATATTCTAGATTTTTCTAGAACTTCTACACACTCATATCCTTGTAAAGTATCTAAACCGAATGTAGGTACAACCTGTGACTTCAACCATGGCTACTTATGCTTATCCATGAGATGTATGGAACCCAAATCACACTAAAATTGGGTGCAATTTAATTTGTGCATACCTTTCATGGAGATATACAAAAGATCAAGCTTATCCAAAATGAATGCCGTGAAAAACAAATCATTTCCAGATTTGGTGTTAAAGGTATGAGATAGCGTGAAATGTGTAGCTACTTAACCCGTGCTTAAAGGTGCTGACCGTCCATCGGCAAGCAAAAAAACCCAAAATGATGTTGTTTTGGTGCAAAAAGTGAACTAAAACCTATTTAGCGGCATTTTATATGCCACTAAAGGGTCCACAGGGACACGCATGGCATTTTAAAAATGGGTTTTATGTGCTAAAGGTTTTTCAGCAGAACTGGGACCTTTAGTGGCGTTGTAAAAGCACCGGTATGACCTTTTTCACCCATTCTTGTACGTTTTTGCGTAAAAAAAAAGACTGAGCGTCCATCATGCACGCGATGGAGGCTCATCAACATCAAGTGGGTGTTCAAGCACCTATTGATTAAGCAGCTACGCATCACTCATGAGATAGCTATGTTAAACTAGCGATAAAAAATAAAGTTGGTCTGCTTAATGCTTACTGATATGAGTTGCCTACGGTCCTCAATAATAATAATTGGGTTATTTGTGCCCCCACATAAGCACTATCTTATTGAGCACCAACCATATTTGAAATAGACAGGAAACAATATTTATAAATAAAAAGAAGACACGAAAACGATCTTGCACTCACCTTTTTCGCTTTGGCACCCTTTTTGTGTGTTTGTGTGCGATTGGTCAGATATCCCGGATTTGGCATGTTACTTTTGGATATGGATCCTAAATCAGAATCTGGTTCCAGTTTGAATCCCAATTCATGTTCCAGATTTCTGCCTATTGCATTTGTGTTTGGATCTACCATGATCTAGCTTGTATCAGACCCATTTTCACCCCTATGTTGCACACACACACACACACACACACACACACACACACAGAGAGAGAGAGAGAGAGAGAGAGAGAGAGAGAGAGAGAGAGACTATTCAAACCTTTCTTCAATTGTAGCAGACCTAAGACATGTATCACACTGCCCCCATTGCTCGAGTATGGTTAAATGCAGGTCTTAACTGTAGTTAGTTTGGGGCTGGTCTGTGCTTCACCAACCTGAGCCAATGATGCACTGAATTCTTTATAGCTAAGAAAGTCAAGTGCCTAACCTGATTGGAAACGACTCTGAACAACAGGGTGAGAAGAGACACACTTTGAATCGAACAAGACAGAATCCAGTTAGAAATGGATCTGGACCCTAGACCTAAAGAGTCCAGGCAAACCCACATCTTCCAAGATATGAACAGTTTACGTCCCCTTTCATGTATGTGTGCATGACCCACCAAAGATATCTGTAGGTGATCCCATAATGGAATGTGATTGGGGTGCCCTAGTGCATGCTACTCTGGTTTTGAATTATTATCTTTCTTGAAGCGATCATACAACTTATGAATCAAAGGTTTGTGTAAAGGTTAAAGCATTTCGAGCTAGGATCAAGTGCAATGTGATTGCACACTTTACGTGCAGTGATGCACCTGATCACCCTTCATTTCTTTTTGAGATACAGCCCGTCCGTTGCGGATCCCAACATTCGATGGTGGGTGATCAGGTGCAGCAGCATACCAAAAGTGTGAATCACATTTGCACCTGCTCTTCTCTCAAATGTTAATTTGCTCCTCGCGAGAGGAACTGCTGGTTGAGCGTTACAAGGCGAAGAGGTAAGATGGAACGTCGTTGACTGTGGCACTGTTTGTTTCGGTGTCTGCCGCGTAATTGAAGCGGAAATTTAGGTGAAAGTGACAGATGGGGATATGGGGTAGGTGAAACTGAGTGAGGGAGGTGTGACACAGTTGTGCCCATCCTCACCAATAATGGGCGTTGATTGCGTGTCAGTACACCATTGGTGTGGGGGGTGATCAATCATGGACACGCTTTTGACCTGTTAGGGCACGAGGGTGCATCAACCCAGCACGCCAACTAGTGACGGTTGCCAGGTGTGAACATGTAAAGTATGGTCAATGATATTAAAGTCTTAAGTTTTATAGCTTATTTTTTATCTTTATATATATATATATAGAAAGAGAGAGAGAGAGAGAGAGCTAACAGTCGGTATCAGATTCTTTGAGAGGTTTTTATAAATTTCAAAAATCAAAGGTCTGAAATTTTCATAAAATTTTGAGGTTTCAAATACCTTCTTTCCATTCAAAATGCTTTATTCAATTATCAATTTTCTGGTAAAACAATTAGGGTGAACACACATGTAAGGTCAGAATTTAAAAAAAAAATACTGAAAAAATTCTTAGTTTGTAAGGTTGGTACGTTTTCTATGTTTCATCTCTCTCTCTCTCTCTCTCTCTCTCTCTCTCTCTCTCTCTCTCTCTCTCTCTCTCTCTATATATATATATATATATATATATATATATATATATATATATATATATATATATATATATTCTCTTAAATGTGGACTTCTTTACGAACCTGACTCTCTTTTAAACAAGGCATTCTTGACTTCTAATTTTAACTCTCTCTCAACACTAAGATGGGCAGCTTTTATATATATATATATATATATATATATATATATATATATATATATATATATATATATATATATATATATATATATATATATATATATATATAAGCCTCCCCAATGGAAAACCCTCCCAAACCTTTTCACTAGAGGTTTTATTGGATTTCTGGTTTATGTGATCTATATGCTTATTTTTATATAGGAATCAGTTCTTGGAGCCTTTGATTCAGACGCATGAATAGGCTTTTATAAGTTTCAAAATCAAGGGCGTATAATTTCCACAATTTTTGAGGCTCCAAATACCATTATTTCATCCAAAATTCATGCATGTTAACACATCTGTCAGAATCTTGAAAAAAACATCGAAAAAATTTCATTGAGGAGGTTTGGAAGGGTTTCCATTGCAGTGGTTTTCATTCTCCTATATATATATATATATATATATATATATATATATATATATATATATATATATATATATATATAGGCACTCGTTTACAAGGTTCGGGTTATGCCAATGAACTAGTTTTGTCGACCTGATAGGATCGAGTCATGTACCACTTCAGGCATAGACGTAGCCTAAACCAAGCCCAGGTCCCACTTTGTTTACATTCAAAACCAGGGAAAATCTATCAATTCTATTCCAGCATCATCGGACCCGGAGCCGGGCCACGCTGAGTTAGGCAACAATGCCTAGATGGGACTGCTCGGCTCGGACCCACGAACATCACATCAACCAAGATTCCTAATTCGTTGTCAAGTTTTCCAGATCAAGGATGACCATCCAATTTTTAGTCCTTATTCTAGTCAAGGCAAACTACATGTCCGGACAACAATGTGTGTCATGTGTTGGACCGGGTCTTTTGGATATCCAAACAAAATGGTGGTCCTGGTATCAACTGATCGGCTGCTTTCTCGGTAGTTGAAAGGACAATAATGGTGGGGTGGGGGGGTTGCCCACAGGCCCTTAATTATTGAGCTGCACTACAATGAAAGTTTAGTCCAATAAGAAATGATGTTAAAACTTATCAATTTGTGAAGAACCCATTTTACAACAAACTTTGCAGAATTTGGGTCTCAAAATTGTCTTACATTTTATCATAATCATGGTTGTACTTAATACTTTTTTATTGTCATTAGCATTATTGGTGCCATTTTCTTAAAGTGGAAGTTGCCATACTCAACGAGTGACATTTCACTCAACCATCCCACAAAGACAATTTCAAATTAAGTTCATTGGCTACAATGACGACGGTCAATAGCGGCGACTCTTTTCCAGCGAGACAAAAATCTCACACTATTGATAACGCAATAACAACAAGATTTTTGTTTTCGTTAATTGATAGATAATAGCATGAACATGAATATCTTGTCGTTATTACTCTACATATTGTTACACCACTTTTGGTGTCCCCAGTTTCGGAAAGATTCTTTGCGTTCACCCTTTAACAGTCAGCTATAAATATTGCAGTTATTACTCAACAAAGGCTATTTTTTTTTTGTGACGTCTTGGCGAGAATTCTCGCCATTATAAGCCTATATTGGCAAGAAATCAGCAATATCAGCGATATTAACCTGCATACTTGTAGTGATTGGATATCATTTCTTCCCGGCAACTTTGTCATCACATGAATCATGGACTAATTTGTGTTTAAATATGGTTAACTTCAGGGACTGAAAGTAAGGTTAGGCTGGTAAACAAGTTGAATGAGCTAAGTTTTGTCTGTTAGATCTAGGCATAATTAGGCTCAGACCTAGCTCGGACTCTTCATGAGTTAAGCCAAGTTTGAGCTAGCTCGTTTAATTAAAAAATATATTCTTTTGTTGACAATGATATGAATCAAACTTTAGACCCCTCTTCTATGCTTAGCTGATAGAGATGAAACATGGCAATTTCATGTACCATAACTTACTAGGGATATCTTGGCCATAAACTTGACTAAATTCATATACCAGCTTGTCTGATAGGAGCAGCTAGTGCAGGTCACCTTGTGTTGGGATGTTGCAGGTTCAAAACTCAGTGGTATAGTTGTATAACTGGTAGGGGTCTGCCTAACCCCAGCTTGCCTTTAAAAAAAAAAACTTGACTAAATTCATGAATGCCTATATTCTTCAACATTTTTTGTCATTGACCAAGATCATGAAATTTATCATGCCCAAACAATCCGTTCGTCTTTCTTTTTTCTTTTTTTTCTTTTTTCTTTGGGGCGAGGGGGGGTGTGTTAAGAAAATGTCGAATATTAGCATTACTTGTATTAGCTGTAGGTATTTTCTCTCTAGTCTCCTTTTTGTCATGGTCCTAAGTAAGTTCCTCAAATTGATTTGCCATCCTTATAAAGGATATAATTGACAACTAGGAGTTGTAAATTATCCTTTTCCCATGTGATGCTGGGGCTACCAAACAATCAAGACAAGCCGATCTTAGACTGCTGAAGCTAGGGCTTAAGAGATGGAAAGTGCCTCAAGAGGGGACCAATTCTGCATGGGAATACTCACATTTGGTGTCTGCACACAATGTTGTCAGTACGAGTATCGGCCCTGAATCGTTTGGCCAACTATTCAGCTGTATCGGCCGATACCGATACTCAAGTGAATTGTTTTGTATTGGCCAAAAAATAATAAAAAACATTAATTTTTAGTATTCTTTTTACATTTATTAAAAAATAGCCAATTCAGGCCTGAATATTAAAAAAATAAGGGTGATGCGTATCGATTTTCTGCCGATACATGTATAAGCACCGATACAAGCCGATATGCACCGATACTACAACATTGGCTGCACAAGTGCCACTTGAAAGGGGGTCTTTTAAAGCATTGCCATTGTAAAAAAAAGTGACTTGCATCACTGGGATGTAGACATGCATTTTGATGTCATTGTCTGTCTCCTTTTCAGTTTCTAGTGAAGGGGTCACTATAATGTCATAAGGGCAGGCATTTCTTAGCAATGCCTCGACTTTCAAGGGAAAAAAAAAGAGAAAGAGAAGAATTACTTGCATGCATCTCTCATGATTGTACAAAGTTATAGCAAAGTCTGAATCATAAACTTGTAGGCAATAAATGTTTACTGAAAGAGAAATGGCAGTCTTGGCCTAGTTTGAAGCGTTAACTATAAACATAGGTGTCGGGGTATGGTTTACAAAATGATGCAGGGCTGCTGGAAGATCATTTTCTGAAACCCGCAGATTCGATATCAATACTAAGCTGTGAAACTAGATTATATAAAAATAACTGAAAATAGCTGGAAATACATAGAAATTCTATCATGTAAGAAATCTGTAAAAAATAAAGTAGGAATTGGCTCATAATCATCAACTCTGAACTATCTAATATACTACACTTATCTATTTATAGACTAGAGATTTCAATTCCTGATATAATTCGACTTTCTAATTTGATAAGCTTTTTAATTAAGATAAACTTATCCTAATTTTGAATATGAATTAAATAAATGGATACAATGTTCAAATATAAGCTAAAGATCCAGATACCAAAATGGATCCAAACATATCCTATAGAGTAGGAAAGCATCCCCCTCCCGATCTGCAACATAAAAAAACAAGAGCAGCTAATTTAGTTTCACACCATGTTTAGTGAGCATCAGGTAAAGATGAACCACTATAACAAAGCTTCCAAATGGAGGGATGGTTGTGCATTACTAAGGGAGTAAGCCCTTGGGATCAGCATAAGTAATATAGTTACTATTTAGGAATATTCTAAAATGAAAGGAAGGGAGTAAATGCATCACTATGTTTACTACCAACAGAAAAGAAAGATAATTTAATTGGACAAAATTATTGGTGACATATCTTTGATAAAACAAGAAAGATACTTGACATAGAATGGACATGGATCTTACGGAAAATCCTTACTCCAACATCATATAAGCAGTTAATACAATGTGGGCTCACAGACACACACATCTTTCTGTACTCTCACTTGGAGTTTTATGCTGCCAGAACAGTGACCGTACGTGAGTACGGCAGGTAGAGCCAGGCAACTAGGTCTCTGATCCTGGAGCTAGCGGTTTCTCAAGTAAAAAACAAGTTGCAGGTATTATTTACTCAATCTCCCATGTAGATGCATTAATTATAGTTGTTTATATGCTTTGGATGTAATTGATTTGACGTGAAACTTTGCTTTTTGTTACACAATTCCAGTGCATTGTGGTCTATTGATCTTTAAATTCCTTTAAAAATCTATACAAACATCAAAATCTCAGAGTTGATACGTATGCCTCACCAAAAAAGCTGTGGAGATCATATCTCTGCAATTAGACCCACAAAACCATCCAATGAAAATATTAAAAAGAAAACTATCGATTGTGTATCTAAAATCATGTGAGCTTACCTACATTGAACCACACATTATGTAATGAGCTAAGTAAATGTGATCTAATCCAATTGAGCTACATAATGTCTCATGTGGTAGGGTACACTAAGTGAAAAAACTTTATGTCTACAATTCTTTAATAAGTTGAATTGGAGACGACTCCGAATGAAAACAAATTAGGTTATGGTCCTCAAACCTTGTATAATGGCCATTTCTTTGAGGCTCACCATATCCATCAAGAGATCGAGTCTTTCCCATAAGGTTTAGAAAAAAAAATAGGGCCACATACATGGGTTCTGAAAGATCATGCCCGTTAACGATCTACTGGAGCGCTTATGGATTCAAGTATGCTTCTGCATCAAGTTATGTTTCAGTTTTGATTTCAACGATTTAGCGAGAACATATATTATGATTCTTTTAGTTTTCAGTGAATTTAAAATCCTACATGCTATGCTTATAAATAAGGAACCCCCTAATGAAAAAATGTAATATTTTTATATTTTTCAGCTCGTTATCACATTTGAC